>NC_092341.1:93960000-94615000 GCF_046630445.1 Rutidosis leptorrhynchoides | reverse complement strand
AAAGAAAGACTGCATATATTATACATTACAAACCATGATTCTTATTTTTGATACAAGCTTTGGGCGAAATAAAGATGATTATCGTTTAGCGATAATCTTCGACTTACAAACTTTACAAATGATGATAACAACACGATTTCTAGCATATTTTACAACACAAGTTCTTGGATATGCAGTTTTATTTTTGACACAAATATGCGTACGCAAGATCCTGCTCAAATTCAACATAATGCAGCGGAAACTTCTAATTATCACCTGAGAATAAACATGTTTAAAACGTCAACATAAAGTTGGTGAGATATAGGTTTAGTGCCGGCAGCAATATATATATAGACCACAAGATTTCATATATAAACAGTTTAATAAAATATTCTAAGTGGTTGAGCACTTGGTAACCATACTTAACATTTAATCACGTCGCATATTCCCTTTATTATGAAATCTTACTACACCGTACCAAGTGTAGTCACGAAACGAAGTACTGTGCAACCGTTGAATACTGGTCGTCCAGTCCGGTTGGGGTTGTTAGGCCCGATAGATCTATCAACAGGATTCGCGTTTACAATACCGCTGTAAATATTAGTTACCAAGCTACAGGGAAGTATGCCAGTGGTACAACTCAACGTAGAATATATTTTTCAGTTACTTGTGTCCATAACGTAAAACATAAAATACATGTATTCTCATCCCGAAATATTTAGAGTTTAAAAGTGGGACTATATACTCACTTTCGTCTTGAAGATATGTAATTTCGACTTGGTCTCCGATTGATATCACGAACCTATCCATATATAGTTTATCAATATATTTCTATTTTAAACAATCGTCACATATATATACTTTTTATACTTTTAATAGTTTTAATAATTTCTTAGTCCGTAGTTAGCAGTCCGATGTTAGTAATTCAATTTTAATGGTTCATTTTTAGGTGTTTAATAAACCCCCAATGAAATAAATACAAACCCCCATCGTATATGTATTGGTCGAGATTAATCTTGACCCATGGTACCGGTGTTGTCAAATGACGTGTTGCGTACATAAAGTACCGGTGTTGTCAAATGACGTGTTGCGTACAATCATGGGATCTTATGATTAATCTTCTCGTATTGTTTACGGGTGATCCTGAACCATATAAAATTAAATTATGAGTACATATATATAAAATATCATGTTATTTTAAAAAGATGTGATTTATTTAATTTTCTCCAATTATTTTCGTAGCTAAACTAGTCTTAGATATCCGATCTCGTTTTGGTCATAGTTTCTTCGTTACAACTCCGTTTTCGTTGATTCAACTTGCCACTTCCTTGGATCGAGTCCCTCTTTAAGACTATGAACTGTAAATACCTTAGTTTGTATTCGAAATCACAGGTCATAGGTCAAACTTTAGTGAAACTTATGAAGTTAATCATTTTCCATCATGTAAACAACCTTAAATGATTATTTTTCTAAAAATACTTATACTTTGAGTTAAATCATGAAATTTTTATGTGTTATCATATTCATAGAAAATATCATTTTTCCAGAAAATAAACCTCCAATTCAAGGTTCAAAATAGTTTTTAATTATCCAACCCAAAACAGCCCCCGGTTACACTCCGACACCGTAGATTCAGTTTTTAAGGTGTTCTTTGAAAAACCAAGTTATACCTTGTTAAGTTAGCATATAATTAAGATATGTTACAGGTCTTGAAGTATTTTAAAAGTTAAGTTAGAAGGATCTATTTAGTTTGCGAACAAGTTTGAAATCATTCAAACTATGTTCTAGTTTATAAACTCTTATATATATAGCTATAAATATATGAATTGAAAAAGAGTTGAAGTAGAGTTTTTACCTCAAGTTTAAAATGTAAAGTTGCTGGAAAGAAGTAGTAAAATAAAAGTTGAGAGAGTTCTTGCAAGTGTGTGTGAAAATTGGAAGTAAAATTTGGAAAATGAATGTGTAAAAATGAGTTAGAAATGGTGCTTATTTATAGGCTTGAAAATTTGGTTTTTAGTGAAAATATCTAAGATAAGTTAAAATTTATTATGTCATGAATGACATATTATTCCAATAATTGAAGATTTCTATTGGTATATACCAATAGTAAATACTTCTAGAAGCTGTGTATAGTACCCTAGATATACGTATAGGATTATTGAGGAAACGGAACGAGAATTCAAATATAACTATCTTTTGTAAATATACTTATATTGTTTTATGTATAAAAGCCCTTTAAAAATGATTAAATACATTACTTATACGATATATGTATAAACATTATAAGTCATCAGTATTTATGTCAAATAACGTTACGTATGGTTATTGTTTTGAAAACTTAAGTTAGTAGTTTCAAAATATACTTATAACTTATTGTTATTAATACAAAATGAGATATTAAAACATTCTTAGATCATGTTAAATATGTATATATACATATATATATACACAAACGTATAATTATCATATATTGTATAGTTCGTGATATCATCGGTCAAACTAGACGGTCAAACGTTGTGTATAACTCTTTTCGAAAACATAAGTCTCAACAATTTGGATTGCTTATCATGTTGGTAAGGTTTAATTTATGTAAATATTAATCTTATAAGTATAGAACGATCGAAAAAGTGCGGGTCGTTACATTACCTCCCCGTTAAATAAATTTCGTCCCGAAATTTTAAAATTGTACCTATTTTGCGTCATCGAGAAACAAGTGTGGATACTTTTGTTTCATCTGATCCTCTCGTTCCCAAGTAAACTCGGGACCCCTTCGAGCATTCCAACGAACCTTAACGATCGGTATGTTGCTCTGCTTGAGCTGTTTAACTTCACGGTCCATGATTTCGATTGGTTCTTCGATGAATTGTAGTTTCTCGTCGACATGGATTTCTTCAAGAGGAATGGTGAAATCTTCCTTTGCAAGACACTTCTTAAGGTTTGAGACGTGAAAGGTATTATGTACTCCGGCGAGTTGTTGCGGTAACTCGAGTCGATAAGCTACCGGTCCAATGCGTTCGATGATCTTGAACGGGCCTACATATCTTGGGTTCAGTTTACCCCTTTTTCCGAAGCGTATTACACCTTTCCAAGGTGACACCTTTAGCATAACCATGTCCCCGATCTGAAACTCTAATGGTTTCCTTCGGACATCGGCGTAGCTCTTTTGGCGACTACGGGCTGTTTTCAATCTCTCCTTGATTTGTACTATCTTCTCAGTCATTTCGTGTATGATCTCGGGACCAGTTAATTGTCGATCTCCTACTTCATTCCAACAGATAGGAGATCTACACTTCCTTCCATACAATGCTTCGAATGGTGCAGCTTTAATGCTCGCATGATAACTATTATTATACGAGAATTCTGCTAATGGTAGATATTTATCCCATCCGTTTCCAAAATCGATCACACATGCCCTGAGCATGTCTTCAAGAGTCTGAATCGTTCTTTCACTCTGCCCGTCGGTTTGCGGATGATATGCGGTACTCATATCCAAACGAGTTCCTAGTGCCTCCTGTAGTGATTGCCAGAACTTTGAGGTAAATCTACTATCACGATCGGATATAATGGAAATAGGTATTCCATGTCTTGAAACAATTTCCTTTATATACAATCGTAATAGTTTCTCCATTCTATCCGTTTCCTTTATAGGCAGGAAATGTGCAGACTTGGTGAGACGATCAACAATCACCCAAATGGTGTCGTATCCCCAGGCAGTCTTTGGTAACGTCGTGATGAAATCCATGGTAATACCGTCCCATTTCCATTCTGGGATTTCTGGTTGTTGAAGTAATCCTGACGGCTTCTGGTGTTCTGCTTTGACTTTGGAAAAAGTTAAACATTCCCCAACATATGTTGCAACGTCTGTCTTCAAATTAGGCCACCAATAATGCGTCTTAAGATCTTGATACATCTTTCCAACTCCAGGATGTATCGAGTATCTTGTCTTATGTGCCTCATTCAATATTAACTTCCTTAATCCACCCAACTTTGGTACCCAAATACGGTTTGCAAAATATCGAATTCCATCTTCCCGCATAATGAGTTGTTTCCCATACTTCTTCATTATTTCATTTCCTATGTTTTCTTTAGTAAGAGCTTCTTGTTGAGCCTCTTTGATTTGTGAGTTGAGATTCATGCGAATTTTTATGTTCATTGCTCGTACTCGAATTGGTTCTCGTTCCTTTCTGCTTAAAGCGTCAGCCACCACATTCGCTTTCCCGGGATGATAACGAATTTCACAATCATAGTCGTTTATTAACTCGACCCACCTACGTTGCCTCATGTTCAGCTGTTTTTGATCGAAAATATGTTGAAGGCTTTTATGATCAGTAAACACAGTGCATTTAACCCCATACAAGTAGTGTCTCCATATCTTCAATGCAAACACGACTGCTCCCAGTTCTAGATCATGCGTCGTATAATTCCGCTCGTGAATCTTCAATTGTCGGGATGCGTATGCAATAACTTTCTTTCGTTGCATAAGAACGCAACCAAAACCTTGTCGCGAAGCGTTACAATATATTTCAAAATCATCGTTCCCTTCTGGTAACGATAAAATAGGCGCCGTAGTCAACTTCTTTTTCAGTAACTGAAATGCACTCTCCTGCTCAGAAGTCCATTCATATTTCTTCCCTTTTTGCGTTAACGCTGTCAACGGCTTAGCTATTCGGGAAAAATCTTGAATAAACCTTCTATAATAACCGGCTAAACCCAAAAATTGGCGTATCTGCATTGGTGTCTTAGGAGTCTCCCATTTTTCAATGGCTTCAATTTTTGCTGGATCAACCTGAATTCCTTTGCTACCAACAACGTGGCCAAGAAATTGCACTTCTTTCAACCAGAAAGCACATTTAGAAAATTTAGCATATAGCTGTTCTTTTCTCAATAACTCTAATATCAACCTTAAATGCTGTTCATGCTCTTGCTCACTCTTGGAATAGATAAGAATATCATCAATGAAAACGATAACAAACTTATCTAAATATGGACTACAAACTCGATTCATGAGGTCCATGAATACAGCTGGCGCATTCGTCAATCCAAACGGCATGACCAAAAATTCGTAATGACAGTAGCGTGTCCGAAAAGCAGTTTTCGGTATATCTTCTTCTTTGACACGTAATTGATGATAACCCGATCTTAGGTCAATTTTTGAGTACACACATGATCCTTGGAGTTGATCAAATAAGTCGTCAATTCTCGGTAGTGGATACCGATTCTTGATAGTTAACTTATTTAATTCATGATAATCTATACACATTCGGAAAGATCCGTCTTTCTTCTTGACGAATAAAATTGGAGCTCCCCACGGTGAAGTACTTGGTCGTATGAATCCATGATCCAGTAATTCTTTTAACTGACTCTGAAGTTCTTTTAACTCGGACGGTGCAAGTCTATATGGAGCACGAGCCACTGGTGCAGCTCCTGGTACTAAATCTATTTGAAATTCTACAGATCTAAATGGAGGTAATCCCGGCAACTTTTTCGGAAAGACTTCAGGAAAATCTCTTGCCACAGGCACGTCATTGATGCTCTTCACTTTTTCCTTTGTTTCGACTTTATTAACATGTGCTAAGATAGCATAGAACCCTTTCTTCAAGCACTTTTGAGCTTTCAAATAACTAATGAGTTTTAGCTTTGAGTTACCCTTCTCTCCATAAATCATTACTGGCGTTTTATCCTTACGAGGAATGCGAATTGCCTTCTTGGCGCACACAACTTCAGCTCCTATTTTGGACATCCAGTCCATGCCGACTATTACATCAAAACTTCCTAATTCTACGGGTATCAAGTCAATTTTAAAAGTTTCTCCGGCTAAATTTATTTTACAATCACGGCAAATTTTATCGGCTTTAATTAGTTTACCATTAGCTAACTCAATCATGTACTTAGCATCGAGAGGTAATGATGAACAATTCAATTTAGCTGAAAGTCTCTACACACGTAACTTCTATCAGCACCAGTATCAAATATAATAGATGCGGATAAGTTATTAATGGTAAACGTACCCGTAACAAGCTCCGGGTCTTCACATGCCTCTCTAGCATTAATAACAAATGCTCTCCCACGTGCAGGTCCGATATTCTTCTCTGGATTCGGGCACTGGCTCTTATAGTGACCTTGTTTTCCACACCCAAAACAAGTAATGGTAGCCAAAGCAGTTCTATTTGCATTGGTGGCAGGAGTCTTGGTACCATTTGTATTTGTAATGAGAGCCCTACAATCTTCAGCAAGATGACCCTTTTGATTACATTTGTTGCATACCACATTACAGTAACCAGAGTGATGTTTGTGGCATCTGTTGCATAAAGGATTTTGTCCTTTATAACCAAAGCTTAAACCACTACCCGTACCTTGCGTGTTTTCTTGTTTCTTAAAAGATTGTTGTTGGTTACCTCGATCATAATTTCCATTCCACTTTCTTTTGCTACCTGATACCTTCACATCAGTATTGGATACTTTCTTATCCATGATGACCTGATCCATTAGCTCGTTTGCCATGGTTATAGCTTCATGAATTGTCTTAGGTTTCGATGCTGTAACATTTGCCTTGACCTTTTTGGGCAAACCATCTTTGTACATTTCAATCTTCCATTCTTCGGTTGGAACCAATTCAGGACATAGCAAAACTAATTCCATGAATCGCTGATTGTAGTTGGTGATTTCAGTACCAATAACCTTCAGACTTCGTAACTCATCTTCCAACTTCCTAACCTCGTTCCTTGGACAATATTCGTTGATTAACATTGTTTTGAATTCTTCCCACGGAGTATCATAAGCTACATCTCCTCCTACAGCCTTCACATAATTTTTCCACCACGTGAGTGCACTATCTTGTAAAGTGCACGATGCGTATTTGGTCATGTCCTTTTCAACACAACCACTGATTTTGAACACAGTTTCCATCTTTTCTATCCACCGGTTTAAACCGATCGGTCCTTCTGTTCCACTGAATGATGAGGGCTTGCAAGCTTGAAAAGTTTTGTAAGTGCACCCCACACGAAGATTTGGGTTAACTGCAGCACCTCTTGCAGCCTCGACCCATAACATTCTGTCGTTCACTCGCTGATTGATGAGTTCCTGGATTTCTTGTTCCATCATTCGGTTCAATCGCGCCATATTCTTCTATAAGAATGAAAAGAAAATAATTATTCACATGGAATATTATAGATGTAGTGTATATTCATAGTACATTATAGCTTATTAATAATATGAACCAGGTATTATTATAAAAGCCTTTTCTTCTTATTAGCGTTTTATAATTATATCTAGGGTAGTACCTACCCGTTAATGTCCATACTTAATAGCTTAGTACAGAATCAATTACTACCATCTAAATAATACTTAACCATGGAAAATTATTGCATTTCACACTTCACTATTTTTACATATGCTTATCTTACATCGAACATTAAGCAAACCACACTGATAATATTATACAAAACATTATATGATCCCATGGTTTAATACGGCAGCGCATCGTTTGGTCTATTTTCTAGGACGTTTAGGTTCAGAGAATCGCTTAACGCTTATCCTGGCTGTCTGCCTATATTTTGGCTGTGGGACTGAGGAACTGGATGCCGGGATAGAATGAATAGGAATAGCGGGAATAGGGGTGGTAGTTTCTAGTGGAGTTGGTGCCACATCATCCTTATTAAACTCAGGATTTGAATTTTCTAATTCATTAGCCTTTCGTTTCTTTCCTAGTTCGAACTCTTCTTTTGTAATTTCCTGTATTTCTTCCTCGGGTTCACTTTCCTCCTCGGGTTCACTTTCCTCCTCGGGTTCACTTTCCTCCTCGGGTTCACTTTCCGGGTTCTCTATAGTCGGTTCATCCGGAATTTGTGAGTCTTCCCCAAAGATATTATTTTCGTCATCGGATAGGTTAATGACTGGAACACCATCTGAAGATTCTGGTTCGGAGTCGCTGAATGTGATAACAAGTTTTGAGCCCGACATCTATCACACAACAACTAACCCATTAGTACTACATAATATTTACATATAAATTTTAACCAACAATGATAAGCAATGGTTTTTAAATCAGACCCGGTCAAAGTCCAGACTTACTAATGTATCCTAACGACTTATCAGTTAGACACACTAATGCAAACCTGGTTCGCTAAGACCACCGCTCTGATACCACATGTCATAACCCGTCCTTAACCGTAAGAACGTGTTAGATAACGTATGATTTCATTGCGAGGTATTGACCTCTATATGCGACATTTTTAAAAGAAAGACTGCATATATTATACATTACAAACCATGATTCTTATTTTTGATACAAGCTTTGGGCGAAATAAAGATGATTATTGTTTAGCGATAATCTTCGACTTACAAACTTTACAAATGATGATAACAACACGATTTCTAGCATATTTTACAACACAAGTTCTTGGATATGCAGTTTTATTTTTGACACAAATATGCGTACGCAAGATCCTGCTCAAATTCAACATAATGCAGCGGAAACTTCTAATTATCACCTGAGAATAAACATGTTTAAAACGTCAACATAAAGTTGGTGAGATATAGGTTTAGTGCCGGCAGCAATATATATATAGACCACAAGATTTCATATATAAACAGTTTAATAAAATATTCTAAGTGGTTGAGCACTTGGTAACCATACTTAACATTTAATCACGTCGCATATTCCCTTTATTATGAAATCTTACTACACCGTACCAAGTGTAGTCACGAAACGAAGTACTGTGCAACCGTTGAATACTGGTCGTCCAGTCCGGTTGGGGTTGTTAGGCCCGATAGATCTATCAACAGGATTCGCGTTTACAATACCGCTGTAAATATTAGTTACCAAGCTACAGGGAAGTATGCCAGTGGTACAACTCAACGTAGAATATATTTTTCAGTTACTTGTGTCCATAACGTAAAACATAAAATACATGTATTCTCATCCCGAAATATTTAGAGTTTAAAAGTGGGACTATATACTCACTTTCGTCTTGAAGATATGTAATTTCGACTTGGTCTCCGATTGATATCACGAACCTATCCATATATAGTTTATCAATATATTTCTATTTTAAACAATCGTCACATATATATACTTTTTATACTTTTAATAGTTTTAATAATTTCTTAGTCCGTAGTTAGCAGTCCGATGTTAGTAATTCAATTTTTAATGGTTCATTTTTAGGTGTTTAATAAACCCCCAATGAAATAAATACAAACCCCCATCGTATATGTATTGGTCGAGATTAATCTTGACCCATGGTACCGGTGTTGTCAAATGACGTGTTGCGTACATAAAGTACCGGTGTTGTCAAATGACGTGTTGCGTACAATCATGGGATCTTATGATTAATCTTCTCGTATTGTTTACGGGTGATCCTGAACCATATAAAATTAAATTATGAGTACATATATATAAAATATCATGTTATTTTAAAAAGATGTGATTTATTTAATTTTCTCCAATTATTTTCGTAGCTAAACTAGTCTTAGATATCCGATCTCGTTTTGGTCATAGTTTCTTCGTTACAACTCCGTTTTCGTTGATTCAACTTGCCACTTCCTTGGATCGAGTCCCTCTTTAAGACTATGAACTGTAAATACCTTAGTTTGTATTCGAAATCACAGGTCATAGGTCAAACTTTAGTGAAACTTATGAAGTTAATCATTTTCCATCATGTAAACAACCTTAAATGATTATTTTTCTAAAAATACTTATACTTTGAGTTAAATCATGAAATTTTTATGTGTTATCATATTCATAGAAAATATCATTTTTCCAGAAAATAAACCTCCAATTCAAGGTTCAAAATAGTTTTTAATTATCCAACCCAAAACAGCCCCCGGTTACACTCCGACACCGTAGATTCAGTTTTTAAGGTGTTCTTTGAAAAACCAAGTTATACCTTGTTAAGTTAGCATATAATTAAGATATGTTACAGGTCTTGAAGTATTTTAAAAGTTAAGTTAGAAGGATCTATTTAGTTTGCGAACAAGTTTGAAATCATTCAAACTATGTTCTAGTTTATAAACTCTTATATATATAGCTATAAATATATGAATTGAAAAAGAGTTGAAGTAGAGTTTTTACCTCAAGTTTAAAATGTAAAGTTGCTGGAAAGAAGTAGTAAAATAAAAGTTGAGAGAGTTCTTGCAAGTGTGTGTGAAAATTGGAAGTAAAATTTGGAAAATGAATGTGTAAAAATGAGTTAGAAATGGTGCTTATTTATAGGCTTGAAAATTTGGTTTTTAGTGAAAATATCTAAGATAAGTTAAAATTTATTATGTCATGAATGACATATTATTCCAATAATTGAAGATTTCTATTGGTATATACCAATAGTAAATACTTCTAGAAGCTGTGTATAGTACCCTAGATATACGTATAGGATTATTGAGGAAACGGAACGAGAATTCAAATATAACTATCTTTTGTAAATATACTTATATTGTTTTATGTATAAAAGCCCTTTAAAAATGATTAAATACATTACTTATACGATATATGTATAAACATTATAAGTCATCAGTATTTATGTCAAATAACGTTACGTATGGTTATTGTTTTGAAAACTTAAGTTAGTAGTTTCAAAATATACTTATAACTTATTGTTATTAATACAAAATGAGATATTAAAACATTCTTAGATCATGTTAAATATGTATATATACATATATATACACAAACGTATAATTATCATATATTGTATAGTTCGTGATATCATCGGTCAAACTAGACGGTCAAACGTTGTGTATAACTCTTTTCGAAAACATAAGTCTCAACAATTTGGATTGCTTATCATGTTGGTAAGGTTTAATTTATGTAAATATTAATCTTATAAGTATAGAACGATCGAAAAAGTGCGGGTCGTTACATATATATATATATATATATATATATATATATATATATATATATATATATATATATATATATATATATATATATATATATATATATATATATATATATATATATATATATATATATATATATATATATATATATATATATATATATATATATATATATATATATATATATATAGGTTTCAATGACCAAAATAATTTAGGCATGAGGGTGATCTGGTGAATCTCCTTATTTAGATATCCTAAATTAAAAAAGTTGACCCTTTATGACCATTAATGCACTTTAATTGTCGAGATGAAAGTATAGATGGCAAGCATTTAGGATATTTAAACCGATATATTATACAAATTGATGATTGATGAATATTCTCTTAAAATATCATATCTATATAATTTGATCAACTTATTTAATTTAGGAAATATATACTTGTGCTTAACGTGTCAATGATGAAAACACATAAATAACAACATTCATTCCAAAACTGTCGCAAAGTCTTCAAAGACTATAATAAATGTTTTAAATCATTGTTAACTAACACATTTACTCCCAATCAAAGCATATATATAAATGAGTATAATATAGGGTTTTAAAAATACAGTTTGACCAAAATAATTTAGGCATGAGGGTGGTCTGGAAAATCACCTTATTTAGATATCCTAAATTAAAAAAGTTGACCCTTTATGACCATTAATGCACTTTAATTGTTGAGATGAAAGTATAGATGGCAAGCATTTAGGATATTTAAACCGATATATTATACAAATTGATGATTGATGAATATTCTCTTAATATATCACATCTATATAATTTGATCAACTTATTTAATTCAGGAAATATACTTGTGCTTAACAGGTCAATGATGAAAACGCATAAATTACCAACATTCATTCCAAAACTGTCGCAAAGTCTTCAAAGACTATAATAATTGTTTTAAAATTTTGTTAACTAACACATTTACTCTCATTCAAAGTATATATGTAAATGAGTATAATATAGGGGTTTCAAAAATATCGTTTGACAAAAATAATTTAGGCATGAGGGTGGTCTGGAGAATCACCCTTTTAGATATCCTATATTAAAAAAGTTGACCCTTTATGACCACTAATGCACTTTAATTGTCGAGATGAAAGTATATATAACAAGTACTTAAGGATATTTTAATCGATATATTATACAAATTGATTATTGATGAATATTCTTTTAAAATATCACATCTATATAATTTTATCAACTTATTTAATTTAGGAAATATACTTGTGCTTAACATGTCAATGATGATAACGCATAAATTACCAACATTCATTCCAAAACTGTCGCAAAGTCTTCATGGACTATAATAAATGTTTTAAATTATTGTTAACTAACACATTTACTCCCAATCAAAGTAACTATGTAAATGAGTATAATATAGGGGTTTCAAAAATACAGTTTGACTGAAATTACTTTGGCATTAGGGTGGTCTGGAGATCACCTTATATAGATATCCTAAATTAAAAAAGTTGACCCTTTACGACCACTAATGCACTTTAAGTGTCGAGATGAAAGTATAGATGGCAAGCATTTAGGATATTTAAACCGCTATATTATACAAATTGGTGATTGATGAATATTCTCTTAAAATATCGAGTAACTTATTTAAATTAGGAAATATACTTGTGCTTAACAGGTCAATGATGAAAACGCATAAATTATCAACATTCATTCCAAAACTGTCGCAAAGTCTTCAAAAACTATAATAAATGTTGTAAATTATTGTTAACTAAAACATTTACTCCCAATTAATATATAAATGAGTATAATATAATTTTTGAATCCTCACATAATTGGTCTAACCGATTAAACACAAATTTTGAATTCAATGTTGGTCTAACCTATAAATAAGTCTTTATGTTCTTTGATTTTATGAAAGTTATAATCAAAGTCTAACCATTATAATTCAAGGTAATGGAAATGAAGAAGATAAGTAAACCAAAAAAAATCGGTTAGACTACATACCGTCAACAATCTCATTCCAATGATACTGATGAAGGGAAAATTGTTGCAGAGGTACAAGTAAATGAACTAAAAATTTTTTATTATTATTATTTCAACATTCATTGTATATAATGTATATTTTTTAAGCTTCGTTGCTTTAAGATTTGATTAACGGTACAACTAGAATTATTTTTTAATCTTCAGAAAATACTATAGAGATGATCATTAACTATCAACCCAATTTCATCAATTGTTTCTTATAATAGTTTGTGCTTTTCATTTCATTGTAGTTAAAAAGAAAGAGAACTAAATGGCCAGAGTCGGACAAGAAAAGAAGAGATCGAAAAAAGGTTATTAATTAATCACCAATCAATTAATAATGAATTATATTACTCTCTCCTTCTCATAATAAGTGTCATGTTTGACTTTTCAAGGTCTTACTTTCTAAATCTTAACTTTAAATATTTTTATTTGTGTTATGTAGTAGTTGATGAAACTTATATGAATGGATTCGGCAGTTTTAAAATGTGTTTTCATTGATATAAGTTTCTTCAAATATCACAAACAAAAATATTGGAAATCAAAATGTCAGAAGTAAGACCTTGAAAAGTCAAACATGACACTTATTATGGGACGGAGATAGTATTTTTCTTGTCTTATATTTTCGTTTTTGAAATTTGAAATTGAGTGGTTGTAATTATTTTTCTTGTCAATCTAGAGTTACTAATGTAAGAACTTTGTTTTTAGTTGATTCATATTAATAAAGATTTTAATTTACCGTGTTATTTATATACATCTCCTATGCGGCTATGGAAAGAATACTATGTTGTTCTGAAAGACTGAAATGAAGTTGTTTGTGGGTGTTATAGCTTTATATTTAAGCAACATTACAATGAGAAGAAGGTCCAAGACTTGGTGCAGGAAAAGAGAATGTTGCAGGTTTGCCCATCTTTAATTACGGTTACATATTCTTTTTAAATCTTAAGAGTCAACTTATATACTTGCTATTTGTTTGCCTGGTTTATTTACATATAGAGATGGGTCATTGAGTCAAAAACTAAATGGGTCATTTGGTCATAAAGTACAGTAATTTAAATTACATCAAACACTTATATATTAAACTATTTGGTCATAAAATGCAGTAGTTTAAACCAAAATAGGTCATTTGGTCATATATACTGCAGTTTATAAAATACAGTAGTTTAATGTATAAATGGGTCATTTGGTCATATATACTACAATTTATAAAATACAGTAGTTTAATGTATAAATGAGTCATTTGGTCATTTGGTAAACTAAATGGGTCATCTGGTCGTAAAATACTGTAGTTTAAATTAAATGGGTCATTTAGTGATATATTCTATAGTTTATAAAATACAGTGTAGTTTAATATATAAATGAGTCATTTGGTCATAAAATACAGTAGTTTTATATATATTGCAGTTTAGTACATTTGGGCAAATGAGTCAAATTTGCAGTATAAACTAAATGGGTCAACTGCATTTGGTTAATCGGGTCAAATTTATAGTATAAACTAAATAGGTAAAATTTGCAGTAAATGCCTAAGCTAATAATGAAATGCCTCAATCTGATTTGTGTATATATATTAAACTATTATTCCTTATTATATAAGGAAT
The DNA here is from genome assembly GCF_046630445.1 of Rutidosis leptorrhynchoides. Taxonomy (NCBI): domain Eukaryota; kingdom Viridiplantae; phylum Streptophyta; class Magnoliopsida; order Asterales; family Asteraceae; genus Rutidosis; species Rutidosis leptorrhynchoides. The sequence continues at coordinate 94,600,561 of NC_092341.1, read as the reverse complement.
ATTTATAACAAATATTTTTTTCAACAATTAAAAGATACTAATATAATTTGCAGGGTAAAATTTAGGCTACATAGATCGAGATGTGTTGGAATGCATTCGTACAAAGACATACGAGAGTGCATCCCGGTGAATTTGGTCATGAGTAGAGGGAATTCAAGCTAATTAAAAAGACAAATGTCGGATTCTAATGACCCATTTAAAATGGCAAATGTGTTTTTATGTTAATTGTTTCAATAAGAACTAATAATCTTTGGTGATGGTTATCCATTTGTAAAAACTTAGATTTCATCATCAATAAGTCTTTATGTATAAAACTACTTTACTTAAATCATCACACTTTCTATAACACTCATAAAATAGTGTCCGCTAAATCGCGGGCCTTAATATATAATTTATAAAGCATGTTTAAACTTGCATTTACGGGTTTATTTGTTATCATTTGCACACAATTATATAACAATATTATATGATTGTGTCTGTTACTAAAAATCATGCAAATAACATAATGTTTCACATTAAGTACTTTTTAATTAATACTTGCTTGATCTCATAAAATAGCCCCGGAAATTCGCGGGCATTAAGCTAGTTCTGTATTCAGTTAAAAACATATTGTTTCCAAAATCTACAAACAATTTATTCTATTCTTCCATGAAACTAGCAAACAAAGATGAATACAACAATAACTCTAAAACACAAATCCTACAAATCTTTAGGCACAACCTTAAATTTTTTTGATCAAATCGTTCGCCACATATGAAACCAACCTGTAAATCCAAAGATGGGTTTTCACCACATATGAAACCGACTTGTAAATTATGGGTGTGACGTATTTTCCACGTTTTAAGATGATATTTAAAGTAACAAAAAGGTAAATTATAGGATTAAGAACTTCAGAAATGCAACAAGAAATGAAGTAATTTAGTTCACCTTTTCACAAATTGACGTTGTTGACTAGAATACTCCTTTATCGTTCTTTCCAAATATTCGACTTGTCACATTTATCTTACAGTAAACAGAAAAACATAAATTATTCCAAAAATTCAATTATAAAACAAAACGAATATACTCATTGAAGTTGATAATAATAAAGAATGAAAAAACTTATATAGTAATATGCACACTATTAAAATAAAGTATAAAACAACGTATAAAACGAATATACACACCATTAAAACAACGTATAAAACGACATGTAGAATGCCCATAAGGATCATCAGGGTTAGAAGTTGAGGGAACAATAATTTCACAGTCACTATCACTGTCACTATGAGACAGGACATAGTGATTCCAGTCAGCATCAGCCCTAGAAAAATTTGCTCTAGGATCAGCACCAAGTTTCTTGTTGCGTAGAATGGCCAATCGAACTTCATTTTTGTAGGTAATCATAACCATCTTCTCCACATCTACTCTATTTGAAGCTTGAAGTTCAACCATCTGATGCAGTGTTTCTGCAAGTCTAAGATAATCAGCAACTGGTACCGTGGAGTCTAATTGCCTCTCAAGATCTGCAAGGCTGTCCTCAGGAACTCGATTCTCCTCATTCAAGTAGTGAGTACGTTGCCTCTCCGTAGTCAATTCAGTTTCAAGTTGAGAGAGATGAGTGATAGTTAAAGCTAAGGGGTATAAAATACTATTAAATTTTACAAGAAAAAACTATTAAATACGATACAATTTTACACAAGATATTTATTTATTTAGAGAATGGATATACTTAAACCTTGCTACAACACTTATAGGCAGTGTACCTAATCGTACAGTAGTGTAGTTTTTAGTAAGTCCGGTTCGTTCCACAGGGAAAATCTTCAAACAAAGCTTAACGCTATATTAGTTTACTTTTATAAAAATACAAATATATATATAAGTAATATTATTATTATAAAGGGGGGTTTTTACCGTTTAATGACCGGTTTGTCGATTTTAAAACTTTAGTCGCAGTTAAAACCAAATGTAAAATAATAAATAAATACAAGACTTAATTTAAAGCGTAAAGTAAATAACGATAATGAAATTGCGAATAATAAAAGTGCGATAAAATAAACTTGCGATAATTAAAAAGTACGATAATTAAAAGTGCAATTAAATACAATAATAAAAATGCGATAATTAGAAGTGCAATTAAATGTAAAATAAAGGAAATTAAATATGAAATAAAAGAATTATGCTTATTTAAACTTCCGTAATCATGATGTTTGACGTGTTGATTTTAGTTTTATGCCCATGGGTTAATTGTCCTTTGTCCTGGATTATTTAATATGTCCGTCTGGTTTGTGTCCATAACAGTCCATCAGTCATAAATATAAAGTGCGAGTGTCCTCGTCAAATTATCCTTATACCCGAAGTTAAATATTCCAACTAATTGGGGACTTAAACTTTAACAAGATTTTAATACTTTGTTTAATAATTACACCAGGATGTCGACTGAGTGTAACCCAAGGTTTTAATATTTTGTTATCAATTATACCAAGTGTCCTTGTACATAATTTCACCCCTGTTTTAATTATTCTAGTGGCTATTAATCCATTCCCGTGTCCGGTTAAATGAACGATTATTCGTACATATAAATACCCCGCCCATCGTGTCCGATCGAGTGTATATGGTAATTTATAGGGACGCCCAATTGTAAATCTTTATATTAACATTAACAAACTATCATTTAGTTAAACAAATATAAAGCCCATTAATAGCCCATAGTCTAATTTCCACAAGTGTCGTTCTTTTGTCCAAACCCCAATTATGGTACAAAGCCCAATTACCCAATTTTAATAATTAGCCCAACATCATGATTACTTCGGATTAAATAAGCATAATAATAACTTAGCTACGAGACATTAAATTAAAAAGGTTGAACATAACTTACAATGATTAAAAATAGCGTAGCGTTACACGGACAGAATTTCGACTTACACCCTTACAACATTCGCTAACATACCCTTATTATTAGAATTATAATTAAAATTAAAATTAAAATATAAATTATAAATATAAATATTACGTATATAGATAGAGAGATTGATGGATATTTGATTTGCGTTCACCAAACTGCGAATTTATAGGAGATGTGGCCTGACTTTTCATGCCATTCGATCGCATGGACTTTCTTCTTCCTGGCCATGCGATCGCATGGCCAGCTGGGAGAGCTCACATGTTGCTTGTTTCCTTGTGCCGACATTTTATAAATATAATATAATATATATATTAATTTTAAGAATTAATTATATATTATATTATATTCATATGCATAGTTGACTTGTAATTTTTAGTCCGTTGCGTCGAGCGTTGAGAGTTGACTCTGGTCCCGGTTCCGGATTTTTGAACGTCCTTGCGTACAATTTAATATCTTGTACTTTGCGTTTTGAATCTTGTACTCTTGTAATTTTGAGACGTTTCTTATCAATAATTGGAACCTCATTGATTGTATTTTGTACTTTTGAGCTTTTTGGTCGTTTGCGTCTTCAATTCGTTGAATCTGTCTTTTGTCTTCACCTTTTATTATTTAAACGAATATCACTTTTAAATAGAACAATTGCAACTAAAAGCTTGTCTTTCTTGAGGAATAATGCTATGAAATATATGTTCGTTTTTAGCATTATCAAATATTCCCACACTTGAGCGTTGCTTGTCCTCAAGCAATATCGTCTTGAAATACTAGAATCACTTCTTTATTCTTCACACTTTGTACATCAGTGATTTCTATACGGTGGTATAAACAATGGTAGTAACGATATGGTTTACAGTCCCACATGACTATAAAAATTTAGATCCATTAAGGAAATTGGATCTTTATGAAAACATTTGATCTTTTGAAAATTAAATCTAGTTTTTACCCTAGATAAGTTTTCCGGAATAACCCTTCACCGGTGTTTGCAAAATATTTTTGTGGGCTTGGTGGGTTTCAGATTTGAAAATTTTAGCTCAAAACTTGTGGTTTTGTGTCACCCACTTGCTAACCTTGTATTAGGAAAGCAACACGTCCAGTTTACTTGTTCCGTATATTACCTTTCGGTAAACTACCGTCCGGTTGTAAAGGAAAGCGTTGAACAAGCAACTGTTAAGGCAATGTCCCCTGACATGCTTTTAATTATGGTCTATAACGTGTCGGACACAATTACTATCCTTTGTAGGAGCAATAGTAAAGCTCATCCTTATAATTTGTAGGTTTGGCACAAGGTCCTGTCTTTGACCACTATGCAACCACCGTTCTTACGGTTGACACCCGATTTAGTTCAGGTGACCTAATGAATTTCAGGTGAATTCCTAGGATTTTACGTTCAATGGTAATGAACGCATTGAAAATGGGTTTTTAGAAAACAAATCGGTTTGTAATTTTGATCAAAATATTTTCTCGTTCAGGCTCGAGTTTAGATATCATTGAATTCCATGAGTTTGTAATTCTCAATCTTTAAGGTCAATCTCAAGGATTGAGTAATATCAGGCTTAAAAGCTGATTTTTGATCTTTTAAGGAGATTATCCTTTCTGGGGATCTGATTCATTAGTCTTATCCAGCTAATTTTCATGGTGCCCCCCATTGTACGAGATAAATCCTTCTCATGGTTACGATAAATCTGACCACTTGGCGACCCTGTTTAATGCTGAGGTCCGTGGATTTCCTGCTGATTTTAGTGATGACTTTTCTAGGTTTTTCGTCAACCTGCAGTTGGTCTGGACGACAACTTCCTGACCTAAATCAAGAAGCGCGTTTCTTTTTCGGAAGACTTTACTTCCTTTTAATGATGGAATTGATTCATCGTGTAGATCCATCTCTTCTTTTCTTTTATCGGGTAAAACAGTTTAGTTTAGTCCAAAGCAAAAGTATTTTTAGTTATTTGTACAAAAATATGTGACATATGTTTTGAATAACTTGGAGAATTTTTCCACACTTGGCTTTTATTTTCCTTTTTATTGTCCTCTATTCCATTTTAAATGAATTTTAACATTTTGGTTTGTTTCTCAATTTATGTCCTTTCTGAGGTTACAATAATTTCGGTGTTAACACCTAGTTTTATCGTTCATAAATATGTATAAACATGATTTTGAGTTCATTTAATTAAAAATTTTGAAAAATTTTACTAGAATTGGGTAGTCAGTATATAAGAGTAGGGCTGTTCTTTATCATCAGAGAGCACTAGATTCTAATACAACTACTACGTTACTAGTATTTTTAATGGTAACCAAGTGTTTAAGATAAAAATTTTAAAAATCCGAAAGAATTTAACCCCTTCCCACACTTAAGATCTTGCAATGCCCTCATTTGCAAGAAATCAGTAACAATTTAAATTATTGAGGGTGATTTGTGTGAAAATGATTAAATTTTACCAAAGTTTCCAAACATATTTGTGTTTGCTTGCTGAATGATAAATGGTGCATATCATTTGTTCATTCCGTCTTGTTGTTATTTCACATATATTTTGCATCTTGTCGTCAAAATTAGTTGCTTTTGCTGAACTTAATGCCAGTCTTTGAAAATGCGTTGTTTTACGCTGTTGTGTACATAAGATAAACTGCAAACATATATACATATTTTTGAAGTTTGGTATATTACCCCACATTCAAAAATTATTAAAATTTAAGAATAAAAGTTAGAAAATTATAAAAACTATTACAATATTAAATAAGTATTAAACGTATTAACATTACAAATAATAAAATAAAATAAAAATAAGTAGACTAGGGATGATACTGATACCAGTAGGGGTTCCATGCATAACCATAGGTGCTATAAAATACTTCGGCTGGGTTATACGTAGGATACGGTGGTTGAATCTCTATAGACCAGGGAGGGAATATGGGCTTTGTAGTAGGAATATAGTTTCTACCTATATGTTGGCAATAAGCTATGATTTGGTTTTGATGAACTTGCCAATCTTCAAATGCTCTATGTCTAGCATTTTCGTACTCCTGTGAAGCTATAAACCTTTGCATTTCTTGCATTTCATTTCCCCCTCCTACATTACCTTGCTGTTGGTTTCTCTCAACCTGTGGATGTCTACCATGGTATTGTACTGCGGCGTTATTTCGCCTCTTCAAAACTTTCGCACCATGGTATACATTTAAACCTATTGTATCGCGGGGTTCTGGTTCTTCGACTAATAATCCCCCCCGACTTATATCCACACCGAGATATTCAGCAATCAAAGTAATAAATATACCACCTCCTATTATGCTATGCGGTCTCATCCCCCTAACCATAGCTGATAAATAATAACCCACACAATAAGGTATACTTACAGCGCTTTGTGGGTCTCGAATACACATATGGTAAAACAAATCCTGTTCATTTACCTTTTCCTTGTTCTTACCTCTTTGTGTAATCGAATTAGCTAAAAACCTATGAATTACTCTTAATTCAGCTCTATCTATATCCAAATAAGAGTAATTTCTCCCTTTGAATCGGTGATGGCTTGTCATTTGACTCCATACACTATGTGTATCAAAATTTTCATCTATCTTTCTACCATTTAGTATCAACCCTCTACAATCGGCAGATGCTAACTCCTCAGGCGTATATATACGTAAAGCCTGAGCCATGTCTAGTAAAGACATGTGGCGCATCGAACCTCCTAACAAAAATCTAATAAAAGATCGATCGGTTAAACTAGCTACCCGATCATTTAATTCTATACTACACAACAATTCTTCACACCATACTTTATATACAGGTCTACGCATGGTGAATAAACGTACCCAGTCGTTAAAAGTAGAATTACCATACCTCTGTGCAAGTAATTCCCTAATTGGCCCGGCCAATTCTACAGCTTCTAATGGTCCCCATTCTATGACCCTAGGTACCTCAACAACTTTAGAATGAAGAGTATGCAAACCCCTTTGGTATTTTGGATAATCTATCCAAAGTCTGTCAAATCTCAGGTTCGGGTGCAAATCTTCCAAGTGCATATCAGAAAATGTCATGACTGGATGAGGTATATCTTGTTTGTAGTAGTTATCCACCTCCTATTGTTCCGCATTCTCAGCAGGAGCATTGCGAGCTTGGGATGAAGATTCACCCCTTTCAGTCTGCAAAACACATCAAACACAATTTTTGTGCATCCAAATATGCATTAGTGTCAGCAAAATCATCAATCAAAATAATTACAATGACATGATCAATTTATATCAAACTTAAGCTCATTTTCATATTTTCATCAAATCTACACTTTTTCAAATAAGCATATACGAAAATGTACGCCAAGTTCATAAGCATTCAACTCAAATAACATGTCAAAATAATCATTACTAGCAATTAAACAAGTTTTAAATGGCATTATCTCTCAAAAATCAAGTTCATGAATTTTAGACTTGAAAAAGTCCACTTTAATTCTCAAAATCATGTTTAGGCTCAAAGTTTGGATCATTTAACTACCTAAACATGTTACACTACTTAATTTAGCAACAATTCATGACAAAAATCGGCCATAACCTGTTTATATCAAAAAGCCCCAAATTGCTCAAGAACACAAACCCTAGATTGCTCAAAATTTGAAGTTTAAGGCTTCTAATCATGTTAAATAGCATCAATCTAGGTTATACAAGCATAATACATAAGCAATTTAAGCATAATTACACTAAAAAGCATCAAAATCGAATTGGGTATAAAATTGCTCAAGAACACTAATTTTCGGATTAAATGGTGTTTAGGTGTAGAAATTTACTGTTTTTCTTGAGTAATTCCTTGATAGCATCCTTCTCAACATGATTTTAGTAAAAGATTTGATGATTAACGGTTAAAAATTGTGAATTTGGGGGTGTTTTTTCGGGTTTTTGCGCAGTATTTTCGCTGTATGTGTGGTGTGAATTGGGGACTGATCAGTTCTGCCCCTTTTATTTTTTTCGGTATTTTTTGAACTCCGCGAGTCGCGGTGTTTTTCCCTTTCAAACTCCGCGACTCGCGGAGTTTGTATTTTTTTTTTTTAAACATCTTATACTAATTAAAACAATTAAGTAATTAATTTTAAAATTTTGTTTCCCTTGTTATTTAGGACGAGGTCGTTTCGAATCGATGTCCTAGTCCGTCCTTCGACAAAATTTTAAAATTTTTCTTTTTGTAGCGATTGTTTTAAAAGCTAAGATTTTTGGGGTTTTTTTAATGTTTTTGGAATACTTTAATTCAATAAGATTAAAAATAATGATAATAAAAGTTCTCGTCCCTCCCTCGGGTAAAGCAATTTCGGTTCAAAGACCTAGTCTTCAACTTACGACGAATTTTAAAAATCATATTTTTAACTTAGCGAGATAAAGCAAATTTTTGTTTTTAAATTCACACAACTTAAATATAAAATTCAAAATTAATATTAAAAATTCACACCAAACTTAAAATTTAAAATGCATAAAATTAAAAATTCATATTTAAAAATTAAAAATTCACACCAAACTTAATTTAAAAATTCATATTATAAATTCACACCAAACTTATATTATATTTTTCAAATATTTACAATTTTAAATATATTAATTTTACAAAGTTTACAATATTAATTTAAGATTTATATATTAATTTTAAAAACATGGTAAAAATAAAATTAAAAATCTTTTTGGCTTTTTATCCCACTTTAATCAATCAAATATTATCAAAAATATGCGCCCCTCTTTTCGGTAAAGTAATTTCGGTTCCAAGACCTAATTTAACTCATGACGAATTTTTGAAATATTTTGGGTTGATTGATTAAAGATATTTATACCTTAAGAATAAACGTTAAATTTCGCAGTGATGTAATAAATTTTTGAATGATATCAATAATTTCGGTCGCCAAACCTAATTTTATTCAATACCAATTTAATACTTTATAGCGAACAAATTAGCGTTTATTATCAAAAGGTTAAAAATAAAAATAAAAAAAAAATAAAAACTGTACAAACATACCTGTGAAATAGATTTCTTAGTTATATGATCTATCTCATTCATAAGATAGTCGGTTTAATTGGTTTTCCATGGCTACATAGGCGTAACCTCGAGCATTCAGTGTTTTTTCTACTAAACATATGAACGGTCCGTCTCTGCATAAAGTAACAAATTCGGTGTTTGAATACGTTTGATTATTTGAACATTTACCTCCATGTGACCATTTTCCGCATTTGTGACATCTTTCTAGGTGTCGTGCTCTTCTTTTCGCTGCGTATTTTGATTTTCCTTTACCAAATTGTAACTTATTATCTTCGCATCAGGATTCTTTTCTAACTCCGTCCAATCTTTCTCTGATTACTGATACTATTTCACTCGGTAGTGTGTCATTATTACGTTTAGTGATCAAAGCATGTAGCATTAGACCATGGTTTAGTTCACAGGCAGTCTTCATTTCCTAAAAAAAATAAAAATTCAGAATGGGGGGAGAAGACTAGTTCTTTAGGGTCTGCTAGGGTAAGACCATTCGGGTTCCATTTTCGAGAACTACACGAAAACAAACAATCTAACTCTAACAGAAATACATATTATCCTTTAAAGACTTGATTCTCCCCACACTTAGTTAGCTGTGGTATCGAAATTGTGATTAACTTCGTTGTCGACTTCCATCGGACTATCTATGTAGTGTTTAACTCTGTGACCATTAACTTTAAATTCAATCCCATTTGAATTTATTAATTCTATCATTCCGTATGGGAAAACTCTTTTGACTATGAATGGTCCAGACCATCTTGATTTCAATTTTTCAGGAAATAGCTTGAATCGTGAATTGAAAAGAAGAACTCTGTCTCCTTCTTTAAATTCTTTTAAACTTCTGATTCTTTTATCATGCCATTTCTTCGTTCTTTCCTTATAGATTAACGAATTATCGTATGCTTCATGTCTTAATTCTTCTAATTCATTTAGTTGACTTAACCGTAGACGTACGACTTCATGTAAATCAAGATTACATGTCTTCAAAGCCCAAAATGCTTTGTGTTCAATTTCTACTGGAAGATGACATGCTTTTCCATAAACAAGTCTAAAAGGTGTGGTTCCAATTGGAGTTTTGTAGGCTGTTCTAAAAGCCCAGAGTGCATCCTCCAATTTAATGGACCATTCCTTCGGATTTGATCCTACGGTTTTCTCTAGAATACGTTTTAAAGCTCGATTGGTATTTTCAACTTGTCCACTTGTTTGTGGATGATATGCGGTGGAGATTTTATGAGTTACTCCATATCTTTTAAGAACTTTCTCAAGTTGATTATTACAAAAATGAGTACCCCGATCACTTATTAAAGCTTTCGGTGTTCCAAACCTTGCAAAAAGACGTTTTAAAAAGTTGACTACAACTCGTGCATCGTTAGTTGGGAGAGCTTGTGCTTCCGCCCATTTAGATACATAATCAATGGCTACGAGTATATATAGATTATTATGAGATTTTGGAAATGGACCCATAAAGTCAATACCCTAAATGTCAAATACTTCACATACTTGGATGACATTTTGTGGCATTTCATCACGTTGACTTATTTTTCCGGCCCTTTGACAAACATCACAGGATTTTCAAAGAAGGTGTGCGTCTTTGTAAATTGTAGGCCAATAGAATCCAGCATCATAAACTTTTCTTGCTGTTAGTTGAGGCCCATAATGCCCTCCTGTTGGTCCTGTGTGACAATGGTTTAAAATTTTACTAGATTCATCTCCAAATACACATCGGCGTATTATTCCATCGGGACAACTTTTAAACAGATGTGGATCTTCCCAAAAATAGTGTTTTATATCACTGAAGAATTTCTTTCGTTTTTGGTACGATAATCCTTTTTCAAGGAATCCACATACTAAATAGTTTGCATAGTCTGCAAACCATGGGATTTCATCATAATCTATCTTCAATAGATATTCATCAGGAAAGTTGTCTTGTATGGCCGATTCATTTAGAACTTCTAATTCGGGATTTTCAAGACGAGAAAGATGATCAGCGGCGAGATTTTCTGCTCCTCTTTTATCTCGGATTTCAATATCAAACTTTTGTAAGAGTAAGATCCAACGGATTAATCTTGGTTTAGCATCTTGTTTTAAAAATAGGTATCTAAGAGCAGAATGGTCGGTATAGACCACCGTTTTTGCTAGAACGAGATATGATCGAAATTTGTCAAAAGCAAAGACAATAGCAAGGAGTTCTTTTTCAGTAGTTGTATAGTTCGTTTGTGCTCCTTGTAACGTCTTACTAGCATAATATATAGGTTGAAATCGTTTTTCAATCCTTTGTCCTAAAACGGCTCCCATTGCAAAATCACTTGCATCGCACATTAGTTCAAATGGTAGATTCCAATTTGGTGTTATCATGATCGGCGCATTAGTGAGTTTCTCTTTAAGAATATTAAAAGATTTGATACACTCATCTGAAAAGATGAATGGAGCATCCTTTTCTAGGAGTTTATTCATAGGAGTGGCAATTTTAGAAAAATCTTTTATGAAACGTCGGTAAAATCCGGCATGCCCTAGAAAACTCCTAACTCCTCTAACATTGGTGGGATGTGGAAGTTTAGCAATTACATCTACTTTAGCTCTATCCACTTCAATTCCTTCTTTTGAAATTTTATGTCCAAGAACGATGCCCTCTTTAACCATGAAATGGCATTTCTCCCAATTAAGTACTAGATTTGATTGTTCGCATCTAATAAGCATTCGTTCTAGATTAACTAGACATGATTCAAATGTATCACCGAAGACTGATAAGTCATCCATGAAAACTTCCATGCATTCTTCTATCATGTCGTGAAAAATTGCCATCATACACCTTTGAAAGGTTGCAGGGGCGTTACAAAGTCCAAATGGCATGCTTTTGTAAGCAAAAGTACCATAAGGGCACGTGAATGTGGTTTTCTCTTGGTCCTCGGGTGTTATTGGAATTTAAAAATATCCGGAAAATCCATCTAGAAAACAATAGTAACTATTTCCGGCTAATCTTTCCAACATTTGATCAATGAAAGGTAAGGGAAAGTGATCTTTTCTGGTGGCGTCATTTAATTTTCTATAATCAATACACACATGCCATCCTGTTACAGTCCTAGTAGGAATAAGCTCATTTTTCTCATTTGTAATGACAGTCATGCCACCCTTCTTAGGCACGCATTGAACTGGGCTTACCCATGGACTATCAGAGATTGGATATATCAAACCTGCATCTAGCAGTTTAATAATCTCTTTCTTAACTACATCTTGCATATTAGGATTTAGTCTTCGTTGGCGTTGCACATACGTTTTATGACCTTCTTCCATAAGGATTTTATGTGTGCAATATGAAGGACTTATTCCTTTAATATCATGAATCTTCCATGCAATGGCTGGTTTATGAGCTTTCAACACAGAAATGAGTTGTGATTTCTCATTTTCAGTAAGAGAAGACGATATTATTACAGGTAATTCAGATTCACCATGTAAATAAGCGTATTCCAAATGGTTTGGAAGTGGCTTTAACTCTAATTTCGGAGGTTCTTCTATCGATGATTTATATCGATATCTGTCTTCTTCTTTTAGCATTTGAATTTCTTCTGTTGTTGGTTCATATCCATTAGCTATAAGTGTAGCTAACATTTCAACTTCATCAATTGGTTCATTACCTTCTCCTAAAGAACATTCTCCTGTTCCTTGTAATTCTGGAAATTCTTCTAATAATTTTGCATGTGCATCTATAGTTTGAATATAATAACATGTATCATCTGCAGATTGTGGTTGTTGCATTGCTCTATCAACTGAAAAGGTAACACTCTCATCCTCTATACTTAGGGTCAATTTCTTACCGAACACGTCTATCATTGCTTTAGCCGTGTTTAAGAATGGTCTTCCTAATATGAGAGGAACTTGAGAATCTTCTTCCATGTCCAGAACAACAAAATCTTCTTCCATGTCCCTCTAGGATATTTTATTGATCTATCGGCTAGTTGTATGCTTATTCTTGTTGGTTTCAATTCTCCAAGGTCTAGTTTAGCGTATATTGAATATGGCATTAGATTTATACTAGCACCTAAATCTGCTAATGCTTCTATTGAACTAAGACTACCCAGAAAACATGGAATTGTGAAACTTCCTGGATCAGATAGTTTTTCTGGTATCTTATTCAACAGCACTGCTGAACAATTAGCATTCATAGTAACAGCCGAGAGTTCTTCCATTTTCTTTCTATTCGTGATCAGATCTTTCAAGAATTTAGCATATCTAGGCATTCCTGAAATCACATCAATGAAAGGAAGATTTACATTTATCTGTTTAAACATATCCAAGAATTTAGATTGCTCGACTTCAAGTTTCTCTTTCTTCATTTTATTCGGGTAAGGAAGTGGTGGTTGGTATGGTTTAACATAAGGTTTAGCCTTAACTGTGTTATCTTCATTAACCTTTTCAACTACCGGTTCTTTTTCCTTATCTTGATTAGGTTGTGGTTCTTGTGGAGTAGGAATAGCTTCATCAGAAGTTACAGGTATTTCAGGTGATTTAAGTGTTGTACCACTTCTTGTGGTAATGGCTTTAGCTGTTTCATTCCGGGGGTTAGCATTTGTATCACTAGGTAGACTTCCCGGTTTTCTTTCACCTATTAACCTTGCTAGGTTACTTACTTCTTGTTCCAGATTTTGAATAGAAGCTTGTTGATTTCTAAATGCTTGAGCATTTTGTTCATTAGTTTGTTTCTGAGATGTGAAAAACTGCATTTGAGTTTCAACTAGCTTCGTCATCATATCTTCTAAATTCGGCTTTTTATCATCGGTTTGTTGTGGTGGTTTGTTTTGAAAATTAGGTCTTTGCTGGTTGTAAGTATTATTGGATACTTGTTGATTGCTAGGACCTTGTTGGTTGTTGTATGGAATATTTCTGTTATAGTTCTGATTTTGATTGTAAATAGGTCTTGGCGGTTGATAATTATTCTGATAATTATTTCCAGACCTTTGGTTTATGTATGAAATATTCTCTCTTTGTACCATTGTTAATTCAATATTGAGACAATCTTTTGTCAAATGTGGTCCTCCACACTGCTCACAACTAATTCGTATTGAGTGAATATCCTTAGTCATCTTTTCCATTCGTCTCTCCACAACATCTATCTTTGTGGAAATGAAATCTAAGTCATGGCTAGAATCGGCTCTAGCTGCTTTAGATGATCTAACAATATCTTTTTCTTGGTGCCACTCATGTGAGTGGGAAGCAGTGTTATCAATAATTTTGTAAGCATCAGTTTTGGTTTTCTTCATAATAGAACCACCAGCTGCTATACCATGTTGCGGACATCCTCTTAACAACTTTCCAAATCTAGTCCACGCCTCATATAGAGTTTCATTTGGCTTCTGTGTGAACGTAACAATTTCTCCTTGATGTCTTACGGCTTTAGATGCAGGAAAGAATTGTTTAAGAAATTTTTCAACTAAAACATCCCATGTATCAATCGCCCCTTCAGGTAACGATTCCAACCAATCTTTGGCTTCTCCCTTTAAAGTCCAGGGAAATAACATGAGATATATCTGTTCATCCTCTACTTCTCGGATTTTAAATAGTGTGCAGATCCTATTAAAGGTACGTAGATGTTCATTTGGATCTTCCTTCGGCGCACCACTAAATTGGCATTGATTAGTCACCATGTGTAGAATTTGTCCTTTGATTTCATAATCTGGCGTATTAATGTCTGGATGAGTAATTGTGTGACCTTGGCCAGTGCGTTTAGCTCTCATTCGGTCTTCCATACTTAAAGGTTCCAGATTCTCCATAATTGAATTTGTTGAATCGGAATCACTAGAGGATTCTGATTTAATGGTTCGTTCCTCAACAATCTCTGTTTGAATGATTGGTGGTTCCGGAGGAAAATTTAATGGTTCAGGATCTACGAATCGTCCCTGAATATTCTCCGGATTCTCAATTGTGAGGTCGGGTTCAAAAAATGGATTATCAGAAATTTGAACTGGAGTACTTGGTCGACTGGATGATGATTCTAAAGAAAAATCAACGGCGGTAATATTTGCTAAATGTCTTGATCTAGTTACAGGTGGTGAACGTACAAAAGGTGGTGAACGTCTTGCTCGGTGCATTCACTGAATATCCTATTAGTTTTTAAAAGGAAAGAAAAATTATATAAGTTATCCAATTAATAGACTTTTCTGATTTTGCCCACGTTTCGAATAGCCAAAAGATGCAGCAGAGGGGCAGGATTCGTTTGGTCTCAATATAATTGAGGACTATTTGGCTCCAATAACCCGGTCCACGTACAAATCCAACTATTACTACGAACCAGAAAATTTTGATGTCTATTAATTTAACCACTTAAAATAAATTTTCGTAATTTTAAGAAATTTAGATAAGAAGTAGATTAAAAAAACTATGTCCTAAAAACTAGAATGGCGAGAAATAAGAAAGAAAAAGAGCGCGTCGGAAAAAGGTCGAAAAAGAAAAATGGTTGAAAAATAAAAGGTGACGGAAAAATAAAAGAAACTTATAAAACTTAAAAACACTTGACTAACCTAACCTTATTACTACAACTAACTTAAAATTATAATCGTAAATTGAAATTACTAATTGGAATGATAATTGATACATAGGTAAAAGGTGTCTAAAAATATTAAAGCTTACAGGAAAAACTAAATCCCAAATGGAAATAACTTAAAAAGAAACTAAAACTTAAAAAGGCGTCGCAAAACTCTAAAGCACCTAAATCTTAGTCTAAAGAAAAAGCACTTAAGGGATTTTACGGCAAATCCTAAAAATCTAAAAGTAAAAATAACTATGGCAAAAACTATGTTTAAAACTAAATATGAGCTAAAAATACAAATATTACGCTAAAACGATTAAAAAGGGACAAAATATAAAAATATACAAAAAGTTGTAAAAAGTACAATTTTTATAAAAATATTATTTTTATATTATTTATTTAATAAAACTATTAATTTTAAACTTTAAATAACTAATTAAACATAAAAATACAAATTAAATATAAAAACTAAATTAAATTATAAAATATATAACCCTAATTAGGGTTTAAATATATTAATAATAATAATTATCCGTAATTAATGCAGTACGATGTCAAACTGTGGCGTGTCAGCAGGGCTCATGCGATCGCATGAGTCCTAAGTTACCCAGCCATGCGATCGCATGGGCTAGGTTTTCGGGCCACAGAGTGGGCTGCTACAGTCCGGGCTCGAGTTTTAATATTATTTTTTTTTCTGATTTGTGTTTTATTTTTCTGTTTTATATATTTATATAATATATTTATATAAATTAAATAAAACTTATATTTTTATAAAATAAAGATAAAGAAGCTTTTATAGAACTTAAATATTTAACATTTCTTAAAAATATTTATATTTTTCTTTTTATATTTTAGAATATTTAAAACGTATTTTTACAAAAGCGTATTTTTTTTATAAAAGTAAACTTAAAAATAAAAATCTTTTTTTTTTATATATATAGCGTTGTGCTTCCGGCTTTTAAGCTAGATTTGATCCCCAGCAGCGGCGCCAAAAATACTTGATAGTTAAAGCTAAGGGGTATAAAATACTATTAAATTTTACAAGAAAATACTATTAAATACGATACAATTTTACACAAGATATTTATTTATTTAGAGAATGGATATACTTAAACCTTGCTACAACACTTATAGGCAGTATACCTAATCGTACAGTAGTGTAGTTTTTAGTAAGTCCGGTTTGTTCCACAGGGAAAATCTTTAAACAAAGCTTAACGCTATATTAGTTTACTTTTATAAAAATACAAATATATATATAAGTAATATTATTATTATAAATGGGGGTTTTTACCGTTTAATGACCGGTTTGTCGATTTTAAAACTTTAGTCGCAGTTAAAACCAAATGTAAAATAATAAATAAATACAAGACTTAATTTAAAGCGTAAAGTAAATAACGATAATGAAATTGCGAATAATAAAAGTGCGATAAAATAAACTTACGATAATTAAAAAGTACGATAATTAAAAGTGCAATTAAATACAATAATAAAAATGCGATAATTAGAAGTGCAATTAAATATAAAATAAAGGAAATTAAATATGAAATAAAAGAATTATGCTTATTTAAACTTCCGTAATCATGATGTTTGACGTGTTGATTTTAGTTTTATGCCCATGGGTTAATTGTCCTTTGTCCTGGATTATTTAATATGTCTGTCTGGTTTGTGTCCATAACAGTCCATCAGTCATAAATATAAAGTGCGAGTGTCCTCGTCAAATTATCCTTATACCCGAAGTTAAATATTCCAACTAATTGGGGACTTAAACTGTAACAAGATTTTAATACTTTGTTTAATAATTACAACAGGATGTCGACTGAGTGTAACCCAAGGTTTTAATATTTTGTTATCAATTATACCAAGTGTCCGTGTACATAATTTCACCCCTGTTTTAATTATTCTAGTGGCTATTAATCCATTCCCGTGTCCGGTTAAATGAACGATTATTCGTACATATAAATACCCCGCCCATCGTGTCCGATCGAGTGTATATGGTAATTTATAGGGACGCCCAATTGTAAATCTTTATATTAACATTAACAAACTATCATTTAGTTAAACAAATATAAAGCCCATTAATAGCCCATAGTCTAATTTCCACAAGTGTCGTTCTTTTGTCCAAACCCCAATTATGGTACAAAGCCCAATTACCCAATTTTAATAATTAGCCCAACATCATGATTACTTCGGATTAAATAAGCATAATAATAACTTAGCTACGAGACATTAAATTAAAAAGGTTGAACATAACTTACAATGATTAAAAATAGCGTAGCGTTACACGGACAGAATTTCGACTCACACCCTTAC
Organism: Rutidosis leptorrhynchoides; assembly: GCF_046630445.1. Lineage (NCBI taxonomy): Eukaryota > Viridiplantae > Streptophyta > Magnoliopsida > Asterales > Asteraceae > Rutidosis > Rutidosis leptorrhynchoides. Next base: position 94,582,864 of record NC_092341.1, on the reverse strand, counting down.
AACATTCGCTAACATACCCTTATTATTAGAATTATAATTAAATTAAATTAAAATATAAATTATAAATATAAATATTACGTATATAGATAGAGAGATTGATGGATATTTGATTTGCGTTCACCAAACTGCGAATTTATAGGAGATATGGCCTGACTTTTCATGCCATGCGATCGCATGGACTTTCTTCTTCCTGGCCATGCGATCGCATGGCCAGCTGGGAGAGCTCACATGTTGCTTGTTTCCTTGTGCCGACGTTTTATAAATATAATATAATATATATATATTAATTTTAAGAATTAATTATATATTATATTATATTCATATGCATAGTTGACTTGTAATTTTTAGTCCGTTGTGTCGAGCGTTGAGAGTTGACTCTGGTCCCGGTTCCGGATTTTCGAACGTCCTTGCGTACAATTTAATATCTTGTACTTTGCGTTTTGAATCTTGTACTCTTGTAATTTTGAGACGTTTCTTATCAATAATTGGAACCTCATTGATTGTATTTTGTACTTTTGAGCTTTTTGGTCGTTTGCGTCTTCAATTCGTCGAATCTGTCTTTTGTCTTCACCTTTTATTATTTAAACGAATATCACTTTTAAATAGAACAATTGCAACTAAAAGCTTGTCTTTCTTGAGGAATAATGCTATGAAATATATGTTCATTTTTAGCATTATCAATGAGCAACATACTTCTCATGAGTTAAGATGCTATGGCCTAGATCTTCATTTGTAAGCTGGTTGCGATGAATATCAGCAGCAATAGTATTTGTAAACCCAGCTATTTATTTCAAATGATCTTCTATAGCAAAAATGTAGGCAAGAGGAGGTGCACTATATTCAACAGCTTGAAAGGCATTTCGAAAAGCTTCATAAACTGTGTCAGCAATAGATTTTGGATGAACGGTGTCACATGGGAAGCAACTCGTTGTACAGCAAGATAAGACAGCCCTTCAACATCAGCCACTTGTAATGAGCTGGATGGAGCAGTAGGTGCCTGACAAAGAGTAACTTTATTTGGTGATGGAGGTGAAAGATCACTATCAGACTCATCACCATGATCATCACCATTTTTACCTTTTCCCGAAGGCTTAGAACCGATGTTTTCTTCATCAACAGAAGATGAACCAATATCAAGGTTTACTGGCTTGTTAGCGATACCAGTACCCGTATCAGTATCATCATTAGAAGAAAATGAAGAAGCAGTAGAATCAGAGGGTAATGGTAGGTCATCACCATGAAAACTCTTGGGGATATGACTGATCACTTTACCATCAACATCAACAATGATTTTCAGAGGAGTCCAAGACCCAATAAACGGAGCAGCAGCAGCTAGTGAAACAACAAAGTCTGAATAAAGTTGCTTAGATGTGTCAGCTGATTTAAGTTTATCCAATAGATCCACTTGACTAGCCTGTTCAAGATACTATAGAAGCTCCAGTAATTCTGCATCTGGGAGATGGTGAGCTACAACAAGTGCACTGGAGGAATCAATGGTTAGTTGGTCATCCAGATAAGTGACCTTTGGAGCCAGTATTTCTACCTTGTGGACAACTCTTGGGACTACCTCTTCAAGATCTGGTACTTTACACACATAAGGTTGCTCGGATGTGTCAACAATCTTTTCAGCAACAGATGTAGCAACAACATTTTTCAATGCTACATTATCATCATCATGCACCAGATCCTCCACATAACCTGTAACAACATCATCTGAAACAAAAGAACCAGTTAAGTTAGCAAGAGCATAAACAAATAAATTTGACTCAACAATTTCATCCGTTGTTGGTATCTAGAGAATGACTTGTGTTTTAGTCAGCCCTTTGATTAAGATATAGTGTGGTGCCTGTAAGTTTAGCTATGACTCTGTTGACTCATTGGTGGCACGTGTTGACTCAGATTGTGTAAGACATATGTCAGGTTTAGATGTATTAGTGTGACACTTATCTGTATGATCTAAGTTGCAACAGGCTGGTGCAGTAGATTGAACTGGATTAATACGATGAGGAGCTGGCTTAAGTATTCTTTGAGGGTGAGGTAGATATCTGTCAAAGTATGTCTTATAAAAGTGTGTATGTGCTGGGTTAGAAGAACATGGGTTGTTGTTTATCTTCACATTTATTTTGAAACCGGTAATAGATAAAATATTTAAAGTACCTTTTGTTTATTTAGAACCAGTTTTGACACTTGAAAGAATATTTTCAACAATTTGAGACACATCTGGTTCAAGGTCTGTCGGAGCATCAGATTTTATAGCAGTGTCTGGTGGAGACCCAACAGTTGCGACTGGTGCTGTCTCTACTTGAGAAGTACCAGATTCCATAGCCAGATCAGTAGACTTAGCAGTTAAGATTGATGTTGTCTCTCATGTGGCTTGCTGGGAACCAGCAGTTGATACTTAGGATAATCCTGCACCAAGAAATGGTTGAGCAGCAGATTCCATAACCAGTTTAGTAGAATCGGTATTTAAGACTAGTGCTGTTTCTGCAAGAGGAGCACCGGATTCTATTACCAATAATACTTTACCAGTAGTTGCGACTGTGGCTGTCCCTTTATCGGATTGAGGATCACCTTCTTCGGTTGCTGGCTCGATCTGAGGACCCTCCCCCTCAGTTTTAGCAGCGCCATAGTTTGAGGCTGGTGTGTGTGTTGAGCAACAGCTAGATACTCTAGCATTTATGGAGATAAACCAGGATATGGCTCAATACATTTGTGTGTAAACATACCTCCCTCTTTTGCCACAAATGGCTTGGCTAGATCAGTGATTTTACTGTAGTTGGCCTCCAGATTATATATTCAAAACAAAGATTTAGGAATATAGGAAAGGGAACAATTTCACTTCGTTTGGTATTGATAACCATTTCCCTTACTTTGATGTAGATGTGATGAGCATAATCGATGTTTCTATTAAAAATAAGGCCATGAGCAAGTTTTAGCTCAAACTCTGAGCACTGATCAGAACTCACTGCTTTTGAACTCATACATTGAGTTAGAACACCAAAGAAATAGCTCCAAAAGTTTTACATGCTCTTCCTTTGTGGATAGTGGTGAGTAACTGGACCATAAAAACCTACATACTCTAAAACTTGCTTCCTGTATCTATCGCTAGTAGGAGAACTAACATATGGTCCTTTGGGAAGACGAAGAGCTGCTCTGAGGATGCCAGGAGTAATTAAGCATTAATACTCTTTAGCGACCATACAAATGATGCACTCCTTCCCCTTTGGCGGTGTATCAAGTCTGCAAGTATACCAGAAACATCCAAGATACACCGGATAACCAGAAGATGGTACACCAGAAATTGCATAGGAAATAGGTGAGTGTCGGAGGTAGTTAACCATTGGTTCGTAGCCATAATTGGCTCGATTAGATGGAATAACCATTGTGTGAGGATCATTGCCTATTGAAAGGCGAAGAATATGATGCTTAGGGGCACCAGGACATGGAGTAAGATATTCATGGAGAGCGAATAGTGCTACCTGTGCCTGTTCTGTAAGTTCTTGTTCCTCTTGATGTTGCGAGTTTTCTTGTTATGGTTGATTTTGTTCTGCCATTTTTGACGAGTGAAGATGAAGATGAAGATCAAATATTTTAAGATCTGAAAATTTGAGAGAGAAATAAGAAAGTTAGGGCTTGTAAAAGTGAAGATTTAATTAAAATTAAGATCTTTCAACTAAATTGACATGGATTGGTTACAGACATGGAGGATAGAGAAATAAACATTGTCTGACATATGCAGGCGCGTGAGCAGACATGATAGTTTGTGCAGTTGTTTGATTGACGTATAACTGGCGAAAAGAGGTATTTTAATTCAAATTAGATAAAAAAAACATGGGATGTTTTCATAGGAAATACTAAACATTCGATACATTTTTTTTTTGTATTTAATTTAAATCATTGAGAATAAATGTGGTTCATTTAATTTTGAGATCATATGTGACTGGGTCCGCTATTTATTTACATTTTACTATATTTGACTAAGTAAAAGACCTTGTGGTGCTGGTTGTTCACTACATACATATAAGCAGTAGACAGTTAAGTATGTACTACTGGTTTGCCTTGTATATTGTAGAACCAGTGCGACAACAAAGTTATCTTTTATTGTTAGAGTTCAAGCATACACAGCTTAGAAATGAGATAGTTGAAACATCTCTCATCCAATGGCCTGGTGAATAGATCCGCTAAATGTTGATATGTTGAACTGAAGTGTAGCTCGAAATCTCCTTTTTGTACATGATCCTTGATGAAATGATATCGAACATCAATGTGCTTGGTACTTGAGTGCATAACATAATTGTTGGTGATAGCAATGGCACTGGTGTTATCATAATAGATTGGTGTCTTTATGAAGTTCACACCATAGTCCTTCAGCTTGCTTTGCATCCATAGTACTTAAGCATTACAACTACCAGCAGAAACATACTCTACTTCAGCTGTAGATGTTGACACAATGTTCTGCTTCAAACTAGTCCATTTGACTAACCTTCCACCCAGTAACTGGCAACCACCCTTTGTACTTTTCCTGTCTATTTTACAACCTGCAAAGTCTACATCTAAATACCCCATTAGTTTAAAATCTTAGTCTTTGGGATATCAAAGACCACGTTTGGGAGTACCCTTTAGATACCTAAGCATCCTTTTCACTGCTAGCATGTGTGACTCTTTAGTATCAACTTGATATCTGGCACACAGACAAATGGCAAACATGATATCTGGTCTGCTGGTTGTAAGATATAATAGGGAACAATCATACATCTATACTCAATGATATTGACTGATTTACCAGTTAAGTCAGCCACCATTTTGATAGCTACTGACATGGGGGTCCTTATATCTATCAAATAGGTCATACCTAATTTCTTTAGCATATCATTGATATATTTATCTTGACTTATAAAAATGTCATCATCAAGTTGGTTGATTTATAAACCAACAAAGTATTGCAAATCTCTTTGTAAACTCATTTTATATGTCTCAGACATAAGTTTGAAAAATCTTGACAATGTTTTTCATTTGTAGAACTATAAATAATATCATCCACATATATATGTACCAGCAAGAGATCACCATCGATCTCTTTTGAGAATAGAGTGGTATCAGTTATTCCAACTTTAAAGTCTAAACTAGTGAGGTACACATGAAGTGTCTCATACCATGCTCTAGGTTCCTGATGCAGCCCGATCGTCACGTCTTTTTTCTCCTCAAAATGAATGGATGGTGGAAGGTGGGGTAAACTAGACGGTCTCCTGGGTTTTACTCGCGATGGTCGGTCCCGGTTGCTTCTCTCTGGTCGTTTGAAGAGCTGAGCCTTTCAGCTTTTAAGAGATCGAGACATGTCGCACTAGTACATTAGAGGTATTAATATTTATAAGAGCTATGCATGAGCTTGTACTCATAATTATCTAATGAGTAGATAGCGTAAGTATAACCTATGGTGGTCACACGACTCAACAGTTGGACGAGAATTACAAGTTTCTTATTCTAGATTTAAGTTAAGGTTTTATTATATTTTTCTGATTACTTTTTTGGTTTTCTGTTTATAATATGGTTGTTGAATATTTTTTTGTTGTGTTTTCCTGTTTTATATCTACCTTCTTAACTAATACTTAATATAATATAATATTATATTATATATATATATATATATATATATATATATATATATATATATATATACACACACATATATATATATACACACACACACTCACACACACACAAACACACATACACTCCCACACACACACACACACACACACACACACACACACATATATATATATATATATATATATATATATATATATATATATATATATATATATATATAGGGATATGTATATCTATTAAACTTTTATAGTGTATATCTTAAATAAGTTTTATTTGATACTATCGGAGATGATTTCTAATTATTAAAACATGTTGTGAACTTAAATCCCTCTTTAATTGGTCTGGTTCCAATTAAGGATGTCACTGGTATCTTTAAGCCAAGGGTGATTCTGACTGTAGGGTAACTTGCACCCTTATAGAGTATAAGCGGCGTTTCCTTTGGCTATCCGAATAAGACGGAGCCCCGTTTAATTATAATTTTTTTTAACTACAATGTTTTAGTAAATTGTTTTAGAAAAAATACGAACTATTTGAATATACTTAATGTCTTTTTGTAGTAAGTTCTTTGGTCTAGAAGGTGGAAGAGAATCGAGTGCAATGTATTGAACTATTTAGTTATATATGTACACAACTAAAAGACCTCCTTTAGAATCAAACTATTTGTCTCAACTGATACGGCCAGCCAGGTCCTTCCGTAGTTATATAAATATAATTACTTCAATCTCACCCGAGATGTTAACCAAGATAATTAACGCGTTTAATAAGATTTTTATCGTTTTGAGTTTGAGTAAACCGTTATCGACCACAAACAGTTGGAAAGGGTAATCATGATCAAGAATTTTAGTTGATTAACTTTAAGTGTATAAAATAGTTTCCAATAGTTTTATTAAGTTTATAGTTCGTACTTTAAAAGATATCTTAATAATTTTATTATATATATATATATATATATATATATATATATATATATATATATATATATATATATATATATATATATATATATATATATATATATATATATATATATATATATTCAATAATAAATATTACGGGATAGTGTTTATAAATATTACGATAGCAATATATATTAATAATTTTTATAACAACACATATAACAATTATATAATTATAAAGTCTAATTATCGCAATATAAAATAAAAGTAGTAATAGAATAGCTTATAAGTGATTCAACACGATCCTTGCAATGCTTGCTATCACCGTGATTCACTTATGTATTATTCATAGACAAATATTACATAAGACCCAGCTCCAACTCTTGCTTTAAGAAGTATAGACAGCTTCTCAGAAGCTTACACGACTCACACTAATTTATACTAAACTAGCCTAAGCTTTTAAAATGGTGTTGTGTGAGAGAAAGAAGGGTGAAAACTCGGAACGAGAGAGAGAGAGCTCTGAGTTTTCTGAATGAATTTTCTGAACGTCTGAGGTCTCCTTTTATAGGTGAATTGAGTCGCCAATTTTGATCTCGAGTTGCCAGTTTCTTAACCACGGGTTGCCAATTTTCTTAACTGAGTTAGTTAACCTGATCACCAGTTTCCTTAACAAGCTCGCCAGTTATGGATTCTTTGTCGCCAGTTTCCATATTTGGGTCACCAGTTTTAGAAACTGGGTCGCCAGTTGTCTAATTGGGTTGCCAGTATTTAGTAACTGGGTTTCCAGTTAGGTAATTGGGTCTCCAGTTTGTGATCTTGCACTCTGTGTTTGTTGTATACGGATTCCTGATTATTCGTCGTTTAAGCACCGGTATACGTTTTAGCTTGAATATCAGCAGAGGCTCTTTCTTGAGGTTCCCTAGATTGATATTAGTCACACACTATCCCCTAAATCATCTTTGGAGGTCCCTTGTGGTTGTATTTGAAGTTATGTGAGATTAGGGTTTACTGTGTATTTATAGTGTGTGTAAGTCTTGAACATCTTAATCTTCGTATATGAATCAGATGGGCTTCTAGGTTCTTGATAGATCTTAATATACGTGTCTTGAAAAAGTGCTGGCATCTCTTGTTAGTGATCTTGAGCTCTTTTGATGGTCTTCTAGGCCAGTTATTTAAAATTAGGGTTAGAAAATCCTAATTTAGGCTCTTTTTACAGCTATTCCACAAAGTAAGCTTTTAAAGTCCTGCTTAGCAAAACTAAGTGGATTTGTGCATTTAATGAACTATTTTGCTTGAAAACATGGAGAATACAAGTGGATATCGTTAGTAAAAACATGACTTTTTACGCGATATAAGTGCCTGTTTTAAGCCATAAAGAGCGTTGTCCAACTTATAAACATGGTTTGGATATTTACTGCTTACAAAATAAGGAGGCTGCTTGACATAGACTTCTTCTTGCAGCTTCCCATTCAGAAAGACAGATTTGATATCCATCTGGAATACTTTAAAGATCATATGAGCAGCAAAGGAAAAGAATATTTTAATCGCTTCCATCCTTGCTACTGGTGCATATGTCTCTCCATAATCCAATCTTTCTTCTTTTTTATACCCTAGGGCTACTAATCTAGCCTTTTTTAGTACAACCCCATCTTCATCCATCTTGCTCTTGAATACCTACTTGGTACTAATGATTTTCTTTTCTTTATCTTCATGTTCAGGTACCAGCTTCCATATTTTATTCCTATCAAACTGAGTAAGCTCATCTTACATAACTCCTACCTAGCTAGGATCTTTTAAATATTCTTCAGGATTTGTGGATCCAATGGTAGAAAAAAAGTTTACATGCATACAATAGTTACTGATTGCATGCCTTCTTGTTTTTACTCCACTAGCCAGATTTCCAATGATCTGCTCAATGGAATGCTCCTTAGTCTATCTGGTGTTATGAACATGTGAGCTGGTTGTAGAATACACAACATCATGATCATTAGTAGGCACATTAGTATACATTTTAAGCATATAATCAACAATCAATTAATTCAGAGTCATATGTAATTTTCAACGATATATTTTATTGATAAAATCTCAAAGAATCATGGTTATTCTTTGGCGGAATAGATAACAGGTTTATACAGATTACACTTAGATAGCTTTCAAACGAATGAAGCTTATACAAGGTTTGGACTCTATCGATTTAATACACACACCACTCATTTATACAATTGTGCTTTCATCTATTTATAGGAGCCCTAAAAACTGTGTAATTGACCTATTGTCTACTGGTACAAATGATGTTTGTACTTAGCCGACAATAGTGGCAGGGAGCACGTGACTCCCATTTCTTTTTTCGATAGATAATTGTAGGAACACCCCTTTGGACATTCGAATTGATTAAACAAATAGAATGTTGGGTTCCCTAGGCGTTAACAAAGCATTAACCATGAACTGTGCATGGGTTAAGATTCTTCATTCCTTTGTTGTCTTGTAAGGTCACTTGTCTGCCGCCGACTCGTGTCCTTTTGTGTTCAACTTCGTCTTCGATATCAGTTGAATAGTGCCAATTGATGTCGACAGTACAGGAAACCATCATGCTTGTAATGGAGCATGATTTTCCCAAGTGTTGTGTGCTGCTCTAGCCTCAGTTGGTTCTTCAGTTACTGATTCTTCTTTGAATGCTCGTGTTGGTTCTGCATACATCTTATGCTGTTTAGAAGTAACCTTGAATCTTGAGCTATCTTGTACTGATAGTGAAGGCAGTACACTTAACACTTAAACACATCATACATTGCTGTTTTTACAAATAAATAAACTTATGATGGCTTGCACATTACAACTAGTGTTTATAATATTGTTTTGTCATAATTAAATTCTTAATTCTACGAGAGACTCAACATTATCTATCTATCACATTGTATAAAGCAGGTGGCATAAGCTAACGTGTCAGATGCTAATTAACCCGCTTATTACGCTCCTCACGTGTTAAATACTGATTAAATCATGATTATTGCTAATTAGACACAAATATTACATGTGTCCCTTTTCAATTGCCCTCTGAATCAGTTTCTGGCTCACGATTTATCATATCGTCTCTCTCTCTCTCTCTCTCTCTCTCTCTCTCTCTCTCTCTCTCTCCCCTCAAAGTGCAAACCCTCACATCCTTTTCACCATCGATTATGCCTTCATGTTGTCGAATTAGGCGACACCATTATCACCAACAAATCCGTAATGTTTTTCTCGACATAACCATACAACTACTATATATTATAGTCAAATTCTTCGAAAACGCTGGAAACATCTCCGGTGACCGGATCGGCTACCGTTTCTCACATAGATAGGTAATTTTGATCAATCAATCAAATCTACTTTGTTATTCGACACAATCATATAATTGTTAAGTTCCGTTTCAATTTGGTTTGATTTTGCTATGTGATTGCGGGGATTAAAGATCAGGAAGAGAATCAGTGTTTAGGTAATTATATTCGAACAATATCGTTTACCAGTCAAATTCCATTTCAAACCCTAACTCTGAAGTGCAGCGACTTACACGGACGCTCAATTCATTCAATTTCGTCAAAAGAATCGCAACATTCGTCAATGGGCAATTTAACGATTCAATTGGATGTCTCCACACTACTACATAAAATGACATTCCAAACCGGTTTTAAAACCGGTTTGCAAAGGGAGGGGTTTGCAAAGTCTAGAGCGGTTTTAAAACCGGTTTGCAAAGTGGGGTTTCAGAACCGGTTTAAAAAAAAACAGGTTTGCAAAGGAGGGCTTCGGAACCCCTTTTTTAAAACAGGTTTGCAAAGGGGGGTTTCGGAACCTGTTTTTTTAACAAAACCGGTTTCGATTCTCTCTCTTTTTTTTTTTTTTTTAAATTGTAATCTTCATCTTCATCATTGGCTATTCTCTTTTCTGGAACATAAACAACATAACAAACAATTCGAACAATGCTTAAATCAAAACGAACAATGCTTAAATCAACTAATTATAGTTATAGATAAAGCTCAAAAAACTGATTAAATCAATTCGAACAATGCTTAAGTCAAGAAGAACAATGCTTATACATTCATACGTTAATATTTCTATAAATCAACATGAACAATGCTTATACATTCATTGCTTCTGAGCTGCAATGCCTAAATCAAATTAACTTGTAAAACTAAAAATACATAAAAACAAAACTAGCCTATCGATCTTAGTTTGAACTTGAATTCTCACTTCCAATCCAAGCCCCACAATTCCCTGTTGAACATGAATTCTCACTTCCAATCCAAGCTTCACAACTCCTTGTTCATAATATTTATGACTATATCAAATGTATAAAGATAAAATCAAATGTGTGATTATACATACTCTTTAATTTGATGATTACCTTATGACCATACGTCAAATCCACAATATGCAATATTAAGAAACTCTTAACTATAATCTGCAATGTCAACAAACTATAATACGATTAGTAATAATTTGATAAAACTTAAATTTAGAATAGAATAAAGTAATAATAATAAAGAAAAAGCATGTAGAAAGGTTTTGAATGTAAGTAGATGATGGAAGTGAAGGTGGAGGGAAAAGTGAGATATTCATTTTGGTTGATGTATTTAAATTTTCATCTGCCGCTCAAAAAAAAAAAAAAAAATGCATTCAGACAATAGAGATCGGTTTGCAAAATAAAACAGGTTTGCAAAGTTGGAAGAGGTTTTTTCAGAGAAACCGATTTGGAAAATGGACTTTTGGAACCTGTTTTTATTATAAACCGGTCTGGGATTTCCGTCAGCCTTAAAACCGGTTTGCAATCTATATTGGAACCGGTTTTTATGGTAAATATTAAAATCGGTTTGAAAAAGGGGTTTCCATACTAAACATGTAGTAGTGCCACTACACATACGTAGGTATATTTCAAGTTCTCTCACTTTCTTAATGCTGACTGAATTTTATAATCCAACATCGTTATGTTTTGGGGGATACATTTGAGTTTGATCAATCTAATCAGTTATATATATTATTGTTTTTGATTGATTTTTAAGTTCACTCAAATTCTAATTACTTGGTCAACAAAATTTTTATAACATCATCCGTGGTATTTTGGATTTTGTTGTTAGTAGTTGAGTTTGTATATTTGTTAAAATTTAAAATTTATGTTCAGGTTGTATATTTATGATATAACAATGCAAAATTTTAAATATATTCAGTTCGATTTGATTGAAATTCTACTTCAATTATTAATAGCTCTATTGATGACTCATTGGATGGTTTATTGATATGGTACATCATAATAAGAAAATGCATGATAGACTGGTATTACTTTTCAACTAAATCTTTTATATAGTTGGATGCGTACAATATATATCTGGGCAAAATTTAAAACAATTCCAGACACTTGACCCGTATCTTAAGACGTAGTTGTCTAAGTATTATTAAAAAGACAAATACAGTTTTATCTTTCGTTTTTCCTGCTTTAGTATCATCCCTTCATTGTCACCTTTAGTTTCTTTAATACCCTCATCATTTGATAGTGGCCACATATTCCTATACATATTGCGCTTTCATGACACACATAGATACATGTATGATATAGTAATATATATGTCTGAACTTGCATACATGCATGTACATACACATTAGTACATTATCAATAAATATGTACATGGAAAATTAGAATGTGTCTCTAAAACATTTCAACCTGGACAGTTACTTTAATCTGCCACATTTAAAATTTTCAAAACATGGTAACCTAGAACTTGAATGGTTCTAGGCACTGACAAAAATTAATTTGATTTCTTTTAAAGAGGACACATTTCCGTTCTTAATCCGACCATCGTCCATTTGCTTATCACAAGTTGATATCTTGTTTAACCCGTAAAGGTGTTCTAGCTAACCAGGTATTTAAATGTGGTTCTTTCGGTTATATTGTGAAGTGTATTGATGAGGTTCACCTCAATTTGTTGTGCTCCGAACACCCTCATAAGGACAGCTTGCTTTCTATCGTGCCCTTATCTTCTCGAGTTGATAGTTTTTTTAGGTTTAATTGGCTTGAAATTACTGGCATCCCAACCAAATTTTATTCGGAAAGCAATATTTTAGAACTTGCTGCCGGATTTGGTAAGGCCTTATTTGTTGCTCGTTCTTCGGCTAATTTGAAACAAATCGGGACTGCTTCTGTGTTCATGGAAATGGCGAGTGTTTCGGTGGTTAATGATGTTATCAAGGAAGTTAGAAACAACTTGGGCTCGGATTCCTTCTTTATTCGGGTTTGTGAAGTAGCATCGTCCGATTATGATCGTGTGTTCTACGACGATTGTCCATCGTCGGTGTTGGCCGATTCGAATCGTGCGGTGTGTGAAGGTGAAGTTATTGGTAATGGAGACCATTTGATTGACAGAATCTTTTGTGCTAATCAGGGGACTTGTTTTAATGGGGGATGTTCTTATCCTAATAATATGGATCGTGTCTCCTTGAATGTTAATCAACATATGAATGCTACTGGTGCTTTAGTTTCTGACGACTTGACTGTTACTTACCCGGATTCTATTTTGCCTGTGGATTCTTCTACTATTGAGAGCGATCAGGAACCCTTGGTTCCGGCCGTTGACCATCTTGGCGAGATTTTAAAGGTTACAGATTCGGAGGTGCTGACGAGCTTCCCGTGCAAAGGTAAGGTTTGCGAGAAGAAATGTTCTAGAGCTTGGACGTTTTGTTTGGATCATAAGGTCGAATTCGTTTGTTTGTCGTTTAAAGGTAAAGCGGTTTCGGATGATAATTTCGTTTGTCTCTGTGGGAAAATTTGTTTTAATGGATGTAAAAATCGTGCTCTTGGGATCGGTCACATTTCTCCTTCTTATTTGCCGGGTGATTCGATCCCTATTTTTGGTGTGGTTCTGGTCTCACCTTATAAAGAATTTTTGGTTGGTTCTTTGCCAATTTATACACCGACAGTGGGTTCGGATAATGTACTTGAGGTTGATTGTGAAGAGGTTCCCCCACCCATTCTTCTTAAAGGTTCTTCTTCTTCAATGGGTTCAAAAGGTTTGGTTTCTTCCGAATCGGGTCCGGTGGCAAAGGGTATCAAGGTTAAGTCGGTTGATTTAGAAATGATTGCTTCCAAATTTGGTAAGCATTGTTATACCTTGGTGATGTTGCCCGAGGATGTGGCTAAGAGTATTAATGCTTTGGGCTCGAGTCAACTAATAGCCGATTTCGTGAACATGGTGGATAATATGGTAGCTGAGTCCGATAATGTTGATGCCAGTCCCTCCTCTTCTAATGTGGTTTCTTCAAAGACGACTAAAGGGAAGAATTCGAGAAGAAAATGCCGTGTTCAAGGAGCCGAGATAGAGAAGTTTGGAGAATTCATCAAGGACGCTTAATGAGGTTCAGGTGAAGATGATTGTTAATCGCTCGTCTTGGTCACCCTCTTCTTTTCCGGTCTAGTATGATTTTGTTATATCGTGTTGTCTTTTCTTTGTAGTTAAATTCTGTAGTTTCGGTGCGGGCAAGGTTAGGTTGTTATAGTTTTTTGCTCGGTTTTCTTTGGTTGTAAGTTTTTTTGGGGCTTCAATTTTTTGTTGAAGTCTCTTGTTTAATCCAAATTTAGTTTTTTCGCCAAAAAAATTACAATATAGTTTTGGGCATTTTAGACTTTTGTGCAAAGTTTGAAACAGTTCAAACACTTGACATGAAGACAAGATCGGGCTCACCATCAAGAAAAAACTTCGGCCAAGGTTCGACAAATCCATGAGTGAGAACCGTAACTAAAAAATCAAAGAAGTATACGTTGCAGATAATCGTACTCAAGTGGAGATCAATCCACCGGGATCATAATTCTAAACTGATGTTGACCTCTAAATCGATAATTTAGCGTGTTAAACCGGAAGACCAAAATGGACTAAACGGGTTTACGTTGCTCTCTTTCAACAATTTAAAGACCAGGGTTTTAAGAGGGTGTGACTGCTGGTAACAAATTGTGTAATTTCAACAATTTCCTAGACAATTATGTACATTTTTTTGTGTTTAATCCAGTGTTACTTTTCTTTTTAATTACATATGTTATTGGTCGTGAAAATGGTTTTCCTTAGCTTAAGCAGTATGCCAAGCTTGATGAGCTGATTGATGGAAATAGAGTATATACTATTTTTAAATGTTACATTAATTTTTGTGCAACTAAATATGGGTTGTATGGTTGTTTTTAGTAATTGGATTTTCGTATTACTAATTACTTTTATCTTCATCTGATTTTTTTTACATGTATAACTTTGATAATTTTTTATAAATGTAGGTGATGTTTAGGGTTTTCTTTAAGGTTTTCTTTAAGGTTTGTTATTGTTATTGTTATTGTTATTGTTATCATTCTTATCATCATTCTTATTATTGTTACTATTATTGTTATTATTGTTGTTGTTATTGTTGTTATTATTATTATTATTATTATTATTATTATTATTATTATTATTATTATTATTATTATTATTATTATTATTATTATTATTATTATTATTATTATTATTATTATTATTATTATTATAATAATAATAATAATAATAATAATAATAATAATAATAATAATAATAATAATAATAATTATTATTATTATTATTATTATTATTATTATTATTATTATTATTATTATTATTATTATTATTATTATTATTATTATTATTATTATTATTATTATTATTATTATTATTATTATTATCATTATCATTATATTATTATTATTGTGTTAGTTTTATAGTATTTTTAATTGTCTTTCATTTTTTAATAATTTGTTGCTGTTGTTATAGGTTTTGTGGCTGTGTTGTGGAGTTTCCGGTTGTTTACCAATTGCTTTTGTTGCTGCATTTCGTTTTTGGGTTGGTAAAGGTAGGTGGTTCGTTAATTTTCTTATTTAGGATTGTTGCCTTTGATTGAATATGACGTGTACTTTTGTATTCTAAAATAACTAGTAAAAATACCTAACAATTATCACACAATACAAACAACTAATATCTAACTGTCATTAGTTAATCAATGACTTAATTACCTAGATGATTGAAACAACTCCCAACAGTTTATTTAAAAACCGACTAAATTTTTTTTTTTTTAATCAGGAGCGGCGCACCAAACCCAGGTGCGGCGCTTTTAAAGACCCAAGAGTGGCGCTTCTAATGCAAAAGCGGCGCTCCTATTGACTGATCAAAAAGACTTCAAACATTGTCCAAAAGTGGCGCTTTCACCCCTAGGAGCAGCACTTTTGGACCTGGAATGTGCAGTTTAGAAGTTTCACTAAGTGTTAACTCAACCCAATTGCACAAACACTAGTTACATGACTCAAAATACATTTGTTCACACATTCAAGTCTTACACTACCATATCGAATCATTAGTTGCAATAAAATGACCCGTTACCATTTATATGACAATATCGACCCAATTACACCAAAACAAAGGATTAAGACTCGACATCCCAACCCAATACCATGAGCATGATCCCGGGGATTTTACCAAACCCCCAACCACATCCCAAGCAAATGCTACTCCATCATAAGCCAACTTCTTGCAACCTAGCCAAGCTACTAGAATCCTCCAATACATCAAACGGTACCTATACAAAATGATAAACAACGAGGGAGTAAGCAAAAGCTTAGTGAGAAGAATAAATATTCACATATGCATACAACTTACCGACCCACAACCACAACACAAATATAGCATACGAAGAACCGCAATAAGCTTCACAACTAGCATGGCATATGCACAATAACATGCTAACAACAACAATATATCAACAATATGCTATATACAACATCACACACAAACCTCATGGTTAACCATTGTTCACAACAACAGTTAGTGGCACGAACGCACGATACACACTAATCCCTTGGTGACACGAACATACGATATCACCATATACCCTTGGTGGCACGAACACACGATATATGTAGTGACCCGAACTTTTCCATGTTTATATATATTAATTGAGATTGATGTTTACATGATTAAATGTTTCCAACATGTTAAGCAATCAAACTTGTTAAGACTTGATTAATTGAAATAGGTTTCATATAGACAATTGACCACCCAAGTTGACCGGTGATTCACGAACGTTAAAACTTGTAAAAAAAACTATATGATGACATATATATGGTTATATATATAGTTAACATGATATTATGATAAGTAAACATATCATTAATTATATTAACAATGAACTACATATGTAAAAACAAGACTACTAACTTAATGATTTTGAAACGAGACATATATGTAACGTTTATCGTTGTAACGACATTTAATGTATATATATCATATTAAGAGATATTCGTACATCATAATATCATGATAATATAAGAATTTAAAATCTCTTTTGTTATTATAAACATTGGGTTAACAACATTTAACAAGATCGTTAACCTAAAGGTTTCAAAACAACACTTACATGTAACGACTAACGATGACTTAACGACTCAGTTAAAATGTATATACATGTAGTGTTTTAATATGTATTTATACACTTTTGAAAGACTTCAATACACTTATCAAAATACTTCTACTTAACAAAAATGCTTACAATTACATTCTCGTTCAGTTTCATCAACAATTCTACTCGTATGCACCCGTATTCGTACTCGTACAATACACAGCTTTTAGATGTATGTACTATTGGTATATACACTCCAATGATCAGCTCTTAGCAGCCCATGTGAGTCACCTAACACATGTGGGAACCATCATTTGGCAACTAGCATGAAATATCTCATAAGATTACAAAAATATGAGTAATCATTCATGACTTATTTACATGAAAACAAAATTACATATCCTTTATATCTAATCCATACACCAACGACCAAAAACACCTACAAACACTTTCATTCTTCAATTTTCTTCATCTAATTGAACTCTCTCAAGTTCTATCTTCAAGTTCTAAGTGTTCTTCATAAATTCCAAAAGTTCTAGTTTCATAAAATCAAGAATACTTTCAAGTTTGCTAGCTCACTTCCAATCTTGTAAGGTGATCATCCAACCTCAAGAAATCTTTGTTTCTTACAGTAGGTTATCATTCTAATACAAGGTAATAATCATATTCAAACTTTGGTTCAATTTCTATAACTATAACAATCTTATTTCAAGTGATGATCTTACTTGAACTTGTTTTCGTGTCATGATTTTGCTTCAAGAACTTTGAGCCATCCAAGGATCCATTGAAGCTAGATCCATTTTTCTCTTTTCCAGTAGGTTCATCCAAGGAACTTAAGGTAGTAATGATGTTCATAACATCATTCGATTCATACATATAAAGCTATCTTATTCGAAGGTTTAAACTTGTAATCACTAGAACATAGTTTAGTTAATTCTAAACTTGTTCGCAAACAAAAGTTAATCCTTCTAACTTGACTTTTAAAATCAACTAAACACATGTTCTATATCTATATGATATGCTAACTTAATGATTTAAAACCTGGAAACACGAAAAACACCGTAAAACCGGATTTACGCCGTCGTAGTAACACCGCGGGCTGTTTTGGGTTAGTTAATTAAAAACTATGATAAACTTTGATTTAAAAGTTGTTATTCTGAGAAAATGATTTTTATTATGAACATGAAACTATATCCAAAAATTATGGTTAAACTCAAAGTGGAAGTATGTTTTCTAAAATGGTCATCTAGACGTCGTTCTTTCGACTGAAATGACTACCTTTACAAAAACGACTTGTAACTTATTTTTCCGACTAGAAACCTATACTTTTTTTGTTTAGATTCATAAAATAGAGTTCAATATGAAACCATAGCAATTTGATTCACTCAAAACGGATTTAAAATGAAGAAGTTATGGGTAAAACAAGATTGGATAATTTTTCTCATTTTAGCTACGTGAAAATTGGTAACAAATCTATTCCAACCATAACTTAATCAACTTGTATTATATATTATGTAATCTTGAGATACCATAGACACGTATACAATGTTTCGACCTATCATGTCGACACATCTATATATATTTCGGAACAACCATAGACACTCTATATGTGAATGTTGGAGTTAGCTATACAGGGTTGAGGTTGATTCCAAAATATATATAGTTTGAGTTGTGATCAATACTGAGATACGTATACACTGGGTCGTGGATTGATTCAAGATAATATTTATCGATTTATTTCTGTACATCTAACTGTGGACAACTAGTTGTAGGTTACTAACGAGGACAGCTGACTTAATAAACTTAAAACATCAAAATATATTAAAAGTGTTGTAAATATATTTTGAACATACTTTGATATATATGTATATATTGTTATAGGTTCGTGAATCAACCAGTGGTCAAGTCTTACTTCCCGACGAAGTAAAAATCTGTGAAAGTGAGTTATAGTCCCACTTTTAAAATCTAATATTTTTGGGATGAGAATACATGCAGGTTTTATAAATGATTTACAAAATAGACACAAGTACGTGAAACTACATTCTATGGTTGAATTATCGAAATCGAATATGCCCCTTTTTATTAAGTCTGGTAATCTAAGAATTAGGGAACAGACACCCTAATTGACGCGAATCCTAAAGATAGATCTATTGGGCCTAACAAACCCCATCCAAAGTACCGGATGCTTTAGTACTTCGAAATTTATATCATATCCGAAGGGTGTCCCGGAATGATGGGGATATTCTTATATATGCATCTTGTTATTGTCGGTTACCAGGTGTTCACCATATGAATGATTTTTATCTCTATGTATGGGATGTGTATTGAAATATGAAATCTTGTGGTCTATTGTTACGATTTGATATATATAGGTTAAACCTATAACTCACCAACATTTTTGTTGACGTTTTAAGCATGTTTATTCTCAGGTGATTATTAAGAGCTTCCGCTGTCGCATACTTAAATAAGGACAAGATTTGGAGTCCATGCTTGTATGATATTGTGTAAAAACTGCATTCAAGAAACTTATTTTGTTGTAACATATTTGTATTGTAAACCATTATGTAATGGTCGTGTGTAAACAGGATATATTAGATTATCATTATTTGATAATCTACTTAAAGCTTTTTAAACCTTTATTGATGAAATAAAGGTTATGGTTTGTTTAAAAATGAATGCAGTCTTTGAAAAACGTCTCATATAGAGGTCAAAACCTCGCAACGAAATCAATTAATATGGAACGTTTTTAATCAATAAGAACGGGACATTTCAGTTGGTATCCGAGCGTTGGTCTTAGAGAACCAGAAAATTTGCATTAGTGTGTCTTATCGAGTTTGTTAGGATGCATTAGTGAGTCTGGACTTCGACCGTGTTTTCTTTAAAAATGATTGCTTAACATTTTTGTTGGAAACTATATATTTTTAACATATGAATATTATGTGATATATTAATCTCTTAACGTGTTTGATATTATGTGATAGATGTCTACCTCTAGAACAAGTCCCATTGACTCACCTAATAATAATGAAGAGTCAAATGTAAATTGGAATAATTTGTGGACTGATTCACAAGTTCCCGAAGAGGAACCGGAAGAAGAGTCGGAACCGGAAGAAGAATCGGAACCGGAAGAAGAATCGGAACCGGATGAAGAAATAGAACCAGTGGGGGAAATAATAAAATGGTTAAGTAAAAGAAAATCCTCAACCAACCGACCAAAGTTAATTATGGTCAATGGTGTTTCCGCCAAGGAAGCAAAATATTGGGAGGATTACCAATTCTCCGATGAATCGGATTCCGACGAGAATACCGATGATGTTATAGAAATTACCCCAACTGAATTTAAAAAGGCAAAAGAAAATAATAAGGGAAAGGGCATAAAAATAGAGAAATCTAATTCCAACCCCGATGAACTTTATATGTATCGTCAACCCCCGAAGTCCTTAAGTTGTAACAATGACCCGGGAACCTCTAAACCACCAGGTTTTTCTAAACCAATGTGGACAACGACGGTTCATATTAGGGGAACATCATATATCCCTAGAAACTTGGCAAAACGAACCAAAACCGAAGAAGAAGAAACGAGCGAGTCAGAATAAGATAGTTGTATTCGTGTGGTGTAATATATGGAATATAGTGTTCTTATGCTTTATGATATATGTAAAAATTGCTTGTATTATTAAGTATTTTTTTTTATGAATCTAACTCTTGTCTATTTTACAGTTTAAAAATACAAAATGGATAGACAACCCAATATTTTAAGAGACCTACCCGGAGACATGATTGATGAAATCTTGTCTAGAGTCGGCCAGAATTCTTCGGCACAACTATTTAAGGCGAGATCAGTTTGTAAGACATTCGAAGAACGTTCCAAGAATGTCTTGGTTTATAAGAGACTTTCGTTTGAAAGATGGGGGATATCACATTGGGAAACCCATAAGTTACGATGTGTTTACTTTGACGCATATATTGCGGGGAACCCAAATGCTATTTTACGCAACGGGTTAAGAAATTATTTTGACTCAATATATCCGAATATTGGACTTCGTGATTTAGAAAAAGCGGCTAACATGCAACATAAAGAAGCATGTTATGCTTACGGATTAGTAATGTTCGCTTCTCACCAAAGTGAGAACAAGAACATCGGGCTACAACTATTAAACAAAACGTTTCCACAAGTGACGGAGTCGGTAATTGGGGTAAGAAATGAGGTTTTTAGATTATTACGGGACTGTTGGACATTACGTAACCCTCGTCCCTTTGATGACGTTACAACACGCTGTCTTATCAACGGCCATAACGGTTATGTTGCACAAGACCAAGGATGGGAAGTAGTCCTAGTAAAACCAGAATGCATGACTTGTTTCTGGACGTATGAATTACGTGTCTTTATTGCCTTTGCTGAACGACTTGTGTACTAGCTAGAATTGTCTTCACAACTATCTTGTATCAAAGTTATTGTGTGCTATATTTCATGCTTTATGTAAAATAAGCGGTATTGTAAGTTTGTAAAATATTGTATAAAAGTTTGAACGCGAAATATTATTATAATCAGTTTTTCATATAGAATTGTAGTAGTTGAATTGTATATTAGCTACTAAGTATGAACTTAACGGGTAGGTACTACCCGAATTTAAACTTATAAAACGCTAATATGAAGAAAAAGCTTTTATAAATGAGTTCATATTATGCTACGAAATACTATTAACTACTCTTAATATTCTGTATGATTAACTTGTTCCATTTAACTATTTTGAAGGAAATGGCACCGACTACTCGACACACCGTGAATATGAATGAAGAGGAATTCCGTACTTTTCTAGCTTCAAACATAGCCGCAGTACAGGCTGCGCTACATACCAACAATAACCTTGGATCTAGCAGTACAGGAAATCGTGTAGGATGCACCTACAAAGAATTCACTGCCTGCAAACCTTTGGAATTTGATGGAACCGAAGGACCGATCGGATTGAAACGGTGGACCGAGAAGGTTGAATCGGTGTTTGCCATAAGTAAGTGTACTGAAGAGGACAAAGTGAAGTACGCTACGCATACCTTCACAGGTTCTGCGTTAACATGGTGGAATACCTATCTAGAGCAAGTGGGACAAGATGATGCGTACGCACTACCGTGGTCAGCATTCAAGCACTTGATGAACGAGAAGTACCGTCCCAGAACCGAGGTCAATAAGCTCAAGACAGAACTTAGAGGGTTACGAACCCAAGGATTTGATATTACCACGTACGAAAGACGATTCACAGAATTGTGCCTATTGTGTCCGGGAGCATTCGAAGATGAGGAAGAGAAGATCGACGCGTTTGTGAAAGGATTACCGGAAAGAATCCAAGAAGATATAAGTTCACACGAGCCCGCCTCCATACAACAGGCATGTAGAATGGCTCACAAACTAGTGAACCAGATTGAAGAAAGAATTAAAGAACAGACTGCTGAAGAGGCCAATGTGAAGCAAGTCAAAAGAAAGTGGGAGGAAAACGGTGATAAGAATCACCAATACAACAACAACAGCAATTACAACAATAATCGCAACAATTATCCCAACAATCGCAACATCAATCGCAACTACAACAAACGGCCCAACAACAACAACAACAACAACAACAACAACAGCAACTACAACAATCATCCCAACAACAATAATAACCGCAACAACAACAACAATCAGAAGCAACTATGCCAAAGGTGTGAAAAGAATCACTCGGGGTTCTGCACCAAATTTTGCAACAAGTGTAAAAGAAATGGTCATAGCGCGGCGAAGTGTGAGGTCTACGGACCAGGGGTTAATAGAACGAAAGGAACAAATGGTGTCGGAATGAGTAATGGCGGAGCAAGTAGTGTCGGAGCAAGTTATGCCAATGTAGTTTGTTATAAATGTGGAAAACCAGGCCACATTATTAGAAATTGCCCGAACCAGGAGAACACGAATGGACAAGGCCGTGGAAGAGTTTTCAATATTAATGCGGTAGAGGCACAGGAAGACCCGGAGCTTGTTACGGGTACGTTTCTTATTGACAATAAATCTGCTTACGTTTTATTTGATTCGGGTGCGGATAGAAGCTATATGAGTAGAGATTTTTGTGCTAAATTAAGTTGTCCATTGACGCCTTTGGATAGTAAATTTTTACTCGAATTAGCAAATGGTAAATTAATTTCAGCAGATAATATATGTCGGAATCGAGAAATTAAACTGGTTAGCGAAACATTTAAGATTGATTTGATACCAGTAGAGTTAGGGAGTTTTGATGTGATAATCGGTATGGACTGGTTGAAAGAAGTGAAAGCGGAGATCGTTTGTTACAAAAATGCAATTCGCATTATACGAGAAAAAGGAAAACCCTTAATGGTGTACGGAGAAAAGGGCAACACGAAGCTACATCTTATTAGTAATTTGAAGGCACAAAAACTAATAAGAAAAGGTTGTTATGCTGTTCTAGCACACGTCGAGAAAGTACAAACTGAAGAAAAGAGCATCAATGATGTTCCCATTGCAAAAGAATTTCCCGATGTATTTCCGAAAGAATTACCGGGATTACCCCCACATCGATCCGTTGAATTTCAAATAGATCTTGTACCAGGAGCTGCACCAATAGCTCGTGCTCCTTACAGACTCGCACCCAGCGAGATGAAAGAACTGCAAAGCCAATTACAAGAACTTTTAGAGCGTGGTTTCATTCGACCAAGCACATCACCGTGGGGAGCTCCTGTTTTGTTTGTCAAGAAGAAAGATGGTACATTCAGGTTGTGTATCGACTACCGAGAGTTGAACAAACTTACCATCAAGAACCGCTACCCACTACCGAGAATCGACGACTTATTTGATCAACTACAAGGCTCGTCTGTTTATTCAAAGATTGACTTACGTTCCGGGTATCATCAAATGCGGGTGAAAGAAGATGATATTCCAAAGACTGCTTTCAGAACACGTTACGGTCATTACGAGTTTATGGTCATGCCGTTTGGTTTAACTAATGCACCAGCTGTGTTCATGGACCTTATGAACCGAGTGTGTGGACCATACCTTGACAAGTTTGTCATTGTTTTCATTGATGACATACTTATTTACTCAAAGAATGACCAAGAACACGGTGAACATTTGAGAAAGGTGTTAGAAGTATTGAGGAAGGAAGAATTGTACGCTAAGTTTTCAAAGTGTGCATTTTGGTTGGAAGAAGTTCAATTCCTCGGTCACATAGTGAACAAAGAAGGTATTAAGGTGGATCCGGCAAAGATAGAAACTGTTGAAAAGTGGGAAACCCCGAAAACTCCGAAACACATACGCCAGTTTTTAGGACTAGCTGGTTACTACAGAAGGTTCATCCAAGACTTTTCCAGAATAGCAAAACCCTTGACTGCATTAACGCATAAAGGGAAGAAATTTGAATGGAATGATGAACAAGAGAAAGCGTTTCAGTTATTGAAGAAAAAGCTAACTACGGCACCTATATTGTCATTGCCTGAAGGGAATGATGATTTTGTGATTTATTGTGACGCATCAAAGCAAGGTCTCGGTTGTGTATTAATGCAACGAACGAAGGTGATTGCTTATGCGTCTAGACAATTGAAGATTCACGAACAAAATTATACGACGCATGATTTGGAATTAGGCGCGGTTGTTTTTGCATTAAAGACTTGGAGGCACTACTTATATGGGGTCAAAAGTATTATATATACCGACCACAAAAGTCTTCAACACATATTTAATCAGAAACAACTGAATATGAGGCAGCGTAGGTGGATTGAATTATTGAATGATTACGATTTTGAGATTCGTTACCACCCGGGGAAGGCAAATGTGGTAGCCGATGCCTTGAGCAGGAAGGATAGAGAACCCATTCGAGTAAAATCTATGAATATAATGATTCATAATAACATTACTACTCAAATAAAGGAGGCGCAACAAGGAGTTTTAAAAGAGGGAAATTTAAAGGATGAAATACCCAAAGGATCGGAGAAACATCTTAATATTCGGGAAGACGGAACCCGGTATAGGGCTGAAAGGATTTGGGTACCAAAATTTGGAGATATGAGAGAAATGGTACTTAGAGAAGCTCATAAAACCAGATACTCAATACATCCTGGAACGGGGAAGATGTACAAGGATCTCAAGAAACATTTTTGGTGGCCGGGTATGAAAGCCGATGTTGCTAAATACGTAGGAGAATGTTTGACGTGTTCTAAGGTCAAAGCTGAGCATCAGAAACCATCAGGTCTACTTCAACAACCCGAAATCCCGGAATGGAAATGGGAAAACATTACCATGGATTTCATCACTAAATTGCCAAGGACTGCAAGTAGTTTTGATACTATTTGGGTAATAGTTGATCGTCTCACCAAATCAGCACACTTCCTACCAATAAGAGAAGATGACAAGATGGAGAAGTTAGCACGACTGTATTTGAAGGAAGTCGTCTCCAGACATGGAATACCAATCTCTATTATCTCTGATAGGGATGGCAGATTTATTTCAAGATTCTGGCAGACATTACAGCAAGCATTAGGAACTCGTCTAGACATGAGTACTGCCTATCATCCACAAACTGATGGGCAGAGCGAAAGGACGATACAAACGCTTGAAGACATGCTACGAGCATGTGTTATTGATTTCGGAAACAGTTGGGATCGACATCTACCGTTAGCAGAATTTTCCTACAACAACAGCTACCATTCAAGCATTGAGATGGCGCCGTTTGAAGCACTTTATGGTAGAAAGTGCAGGTCTCCTATTTGTTGGAGTGAGGTGGGGGATAGACAGATTACGGGTCCAGAGATTATACAAGAAACTACCGAGAAGATCATCCAAATTCAACAACGGTTGAAAACCGCCCAAAGTCGACAAAAGAGCTACGCAGACATTAAAAGAAAAGATATAGAATTTGAAATTGGAGAGATGGTCATGCTTAAAGTTTCACCTTGGAAAGGCGTTGTTCGATTTGGTAAACGAGGGAAATTAAATCCAAGGTATATTGGACCATTCAAGATTATTGATCGTGTCGGACCAGTAGCTTACCGACTTGAGTTACCTCAACAACTCGCAGCTGTACATAACACTTTCCACGTCTCGAATTTGAAGAAATGTTTTGCTAAAGAAGATCTCACTATTCCGTTAGATGAAATCCAAATCAACGAAAAACTCCAATTCATCGAAGAACCCGTCGAAATAATGGATCGTGAGGTTAAAAGACTCAAGCAAAACAAGATACCAATTGTTAAGGTTCGATGGAATGCTCGTAGAGGACCCGAGTTCACCTGGGAGCGTGAAGATCAGATGAAGAAGAAATACCCGCATCTATTTCCAGAAGATTCGTCAACACCTTCAACAGCTTAAAATTTCGGGACGAAATTTATTTAACGGGTAGGTACTGTAGTGACCCGAACTTTTCCATGTTTATATATATTAATTGAGATTGATGTTTACATGATTAAATGTTTCCAACATGTTAAGCAATCAAACTTGTTAAGACTTGATTAATTGAAATAGGTTTCATATAGACAATTGACCACCCAAGTTGACCGGTGATTCACGAACGTTAAAACTTGTAAAAAAAACTATATGATGACATATATATGGTTATATATATAGTTAACATGATATTATGATAAGTAAACATATCATTAATTATATTAACAATGAACTACATATGTAAAAACAAGACTACTAACTTAATGATTTTGAAACGAGACATATATGTAACGTTTATCGTTGTAACGACATTTAATGTATATATATCATATTAAGAGATATTCGTACATCATAATATCATGATAATATAAGAATTTAAAATCTCTTTTGTTATTATAAACATTGGGTTAACAACATTTAACAAGATCGTTAACCTAAAGGTTTCAAAACAACACTTACATGTAACGACTAACGATGACTTAACGACTCAGTTAAAATGTATATACATGTAGTGTTTTAATATGTATTTATACACTTTTGAAAGACTTCAATACACTTATCAAAATACTTCTACTTAACAAAAATGCTTACAATTACATTCTCGTTCAGTTTCATCAACAATTCTACTCGTATGCACCCGTATTCGTACTCGTACAATACACAGCTTTTAGATGTATGTACTATTGGTATATACACTCCAATGATCAGCTCTTAGCAGCCCATGTGAGTCACCTAACACATGTGAGAACCATCATTTGGCAACTAGCATGAAATATCTCATAAGATTACAAAAATATGAGTAATCATTCATGACTTATTTACATGAAAACAAAATTACATATCCTTTATATCTAATCCATACACCAACGACCAAAAACACCTACAAACACTTTCATTCTTCAATTTTCTTCATCTAATTGAACTCTCTCAAGTTCTATCTTCAAGTTCTAAGTGTTCTTCATAAATTCCAAAAGTTCTAGTTTCATAAAATCAAGAATACTTTCAAGTTTGCTAGCTCACTTCCAATCTTGTAAGGTGATCATCCAACCTCAAGAAATCTTTGTTTATTACAGTAGGTTATCATTCTAATACAAGGTAATAATCATATTCAAACTTTGGTTCAATTTCTATAACTATAACAATCTTATTTCAAGTGATGATCTTACTTGAACTTGTTTTCGTGTCATGATTTTGCTTCAAGAACTTTGAGCCATCCAAGGATCCATTGAAGCTAGATCCATTTTTCTCTTTTCCAGTAGGTTCATCCAAGGAACTTAAGGTAGTAATGATGTTCATAACATCATTCGATTCATACATATAAAGCTATCTTATTCGAAGGTTTAAACTTGTAATCACTAGAACATAGTTTAGTTAATTCTAAACTTGTTCGCAAACAAAAGTTAATCCTTCTAACTTGACTTTTAAAATCAACTAAACACATGTTCTATATCTATATGATATGCTAACTTAATGATTTAAAACCTGGAAACACGAAAAACACCGTAAAACCGGATTTACGCCGTCGTAGTAACACCGCGGGCTGTTTTGGGTTAGTTAATTAAAAACTATGATAAACTTTGATTTAAAAGTTGTTATTCTGAGAAAATGATTTTTATTATGAACATGAAACTATATCCAAAAATTATGGTTAAACTCAAAGTGGAAGTATGTTTTCTAAAATGGTCATCTAGACGTCGTTCTTTCGACTGAAATGACTACCTTTACAAAAACGACTTGTAACTTATTTTTCCGACTAGAAACCTATACTTTTTTTGTTTAGATTCATAAAATAGAGTTCAATATGAAACCATAGCAATTTGATTCACTCAAAACGGATTTAAAATGAAGAAGTTATGGGTAAAACAAGATTGGATAATTTTTCTCATTTTAGCTACGTGAAAATTGGTAACAAATCTATTCCAACCATAACTTAATCAACTTGTATTATATATTATGTAATCTTGAGATACCATAGACACGTATACAATGTTTCGACCTATCATGTCGACACATCTATATATATTTCGGAACAACCATAGACACTCTATATGTGAATGTTGGAGTTAGCTATACAGGGTTGAGGTTGATTCCAAAATATATATAGTTTGAGTTGTGATCAATACTGAGATACGTATACACTGGGTCGTGGATTGATTCAAGATAATATTTATCGATTTATTTCTGTACATCTAACTGTGGACAACTAGTTGTAGGTTACTAACGAGGACAGCTGACTTAATAAACTTAAAACATCAAAATATATTAAAAGTGTTGTAAATATATTTTGAACATACTTTGATATATATGTATATATTGTTATAGGTTCGTGAATCAACCAGTGGTCAAGTCTTACTTCCCGACGAAGTAAAAATCTGTGAAAGTGAGTTATAGTCCCACTTTTAAAATCTAATATTTTTGGGATGAGAATACATGCAGGTTTTATAAATGATTTACAAAATAGACACAAGTACGTGAAACTACATTCTATGGTTGAATTATCGAAATCGAATATGCCCCTTTTTATTAAGTCTGGTAATCTAAGAATTAGGGAACAGACACCCTAATTGACGCGAATCCTAAAGATAGATCTATTGGGCCTAACAAACCCCATCCAAAGTACCGGATGCTTTAGTACTTCGAAATTTATATCATATCCGAAGGGTGTCCCGGAATGATGGGGATATTCTTATATATGCATCTTGTTATTGTCGGTTACCAGGTGTTCACCATATGAATGATTTTTATCTCTATGTATGGGATGTGTATTGAAATATGAAATCTTGTGGTCTATTGTTACGATTTGATATATATAGGTTAAACCTATAACTCACCAACATTTTTGTTGACGTTTTAAGCATGTTTATTCTCAGGTGATTATTAAGAGCTTCCGCTGTCGCATACTTAAATAAGGACAAGATTTGGAGTCCATGCTTGTATGATATTGTGTAAAAACTGCATTCAAGAAACTTATTTTGTTGTAACATATTTGTATTGTAAACCATTATGTAATGGTCGTGTGTAAACAGGATATATTAGATTATCATTATTTGATAATCTACTTAAAGCTTTTTAAACCTTTATTGATGAAATAAAGGTTATGGTTTGTTTAAAAATGAATGCAGTCTTTGAAAAACGTCTCATATAGAGGTCAAAACCTCGCAACGAAATCAATTAATATGGAACGTTTTTAATCAATAAGAACGGGACATTTCAATATACACCATATAACACTTGGTGGCACGAACACACGATACACACCATTTAGCCCATGGTAACACGAACACACGATGTACACCATAGAACCATAACAACCCGAGCAAGTAAACTATATACACACATGCATAATTATTCCACTCACCTTGGAACGCACGCACAAACACAAGCCATGTATGTACAACCTTCGCTATCTCATTCGAGCAAGTATCCACCTATTTAACACATAGGCATACAAACGCATAAACACTTAATCCCTAAAAGATAATCTAATATCCACACCCTTAACCAAGGGTTTCCACCTTGCTCACTAACACCCGCCCATTTTGTAACAACCCTGCTTTTTTCGTCACTTCCGTTAACTGTCCGTTAGTCGATTTAACGGTGATTATTGAACTTTTTGTGTGTTTAAGTGTATTAAGTGCATACGTGATCCTTGGAGGGTTATTTAAATTAATATGGGTTAATATTAATCGATGAAAATATTCCGGATAAAGAAATACGATAAAAAAGTTACGGTTTGATTAACGACAAAAAACTGTTTTTCGAGCAACGAAACGCTCAGGTTTGTTTTAATAATTATTTTACATATTTATTAACTTTTTAAAAATAATTAATTTATTGGGTTTTTAGTAAATTAAACGTTTGGTTGTGTTTTAGCGATCGGTTTAGCGTTCTGGGACTTTGATACGTTTAAACGGCACTTGAAACGGACCACGAGTACACGCTTTTGAAAAACGAGAGTTCGGGAAACCCATGTGGGCCCCAATCGGCCGAATACCCCCACCCTTCCCTCTTAAATCTTAAATTTTGCATAATTGAGGGGCTTAGTTGCTAATTAGTGATATTAGGGATTAGTATAAATGCATAAGTGTTGACCTAACTTAATCAAAAACCCTCACCCCCATAGTTTTAGTCGAATTTTCTCCCACCCTCTCCCCCCTTGGTTCGTCGATCACCAACATACACACATCACCATCAATTTTTAATTTTTAGATTAAACCTCGAACACGAAAAGTGCAATTCTCTTTGTTCTCTACGCATAGGTGTGATTTGTTTGGCGATCAAAGGTATAATTTTACAAACCCTAGATCTAAAATTTCGGATTTGATAAAGTTTTATAGATTATGTTGGTCAATTTCTCGATTCATCGCGTTTGTTTGTGTTATTAATCGTTGATTTGTTCGTATTGATTGTTTCGGGTGAAAACCGAATTTGATATTGATGGAACTGATATGTTGAACTTATTTTCTGTAAATAATTATTATCTATATGGAAAGAGATCGAAAAATCAATAACGTTAGGCTCAAGAATCAATTGATTTCGTTATCGTATGCTCTAGTTATGTTAAATCGAAGTTTTGTTGTGATCTTGCCATGAATCCGAATTTTCTAAGTTAATTGCTTTGTGAATTATGTTATGACATGTTAACTATTGTATATATGACTTAAAAACACTCAAGATAGACTAGGATATCATTTGATTTGGATTTGTATAGCTCACGTTATGTTTGTTTGAGCGTTCTTGAAAAACTGATTTGCTCGTTATCTTGAAATTGACTTTTTAATTCATTTGCCATGAGTTAATTATTTAGGTTGCATTTATGGAAAATTCATATGTTGTGGTTATCTTTTCATCTATTTCTTGCATCATTTAGATTTGTGAAACTCGAGTAAAATGCGAAACGAAATGGTAACCAGAATTCAGTCCAAATCTGTAACGTATGCACCTATAGTCTTATAGCATGAGTTGTGGACCTTTTGAGACCCTACCATTTTGGATAATGAAACTTTATATGTTATGTGGCTTATGTTTGGTTTATTTCAAGTTGTGAAAACTAATCTATTGTGCACACTAAGGCCATAATTTCAGTGACTTCTGATTTGAGCTGAAACAGAACATCCAACTTGATCGAATTAACTGTACTAATTGGCTAAACAAAAATGTCTAAATTTTGGATATGTGTTAATTTGATTTTTCCTTGAACCATGGCCACTTACCTAGCTTGATTTTCATGTATATAGCTCCAATTATAGCCAAAAAGAGATTGGTGCGTAGTCAGAAACAGAATTAGTGCATCATAAATGCGTCCATTCTGAAACCCGACTTATATGCATCGTATGAGACCCTGCTATTGGTTTTTGGAAACATTTATATGTCTAGTTAAGATCTGAAGCTTGGCATACTACCATGTATTATGTGCTATGTGATATTGTGCATTGTTTGCAACTTGTACATGAACGTTATGCTAGGCGATAAACTGTGATAGCGTAATTAACTAATTATGATCTGAGACGTGTTAGTTGACTTAGGTTTGACATGTAGACCAACATTTGACATGAACCTACTGAGGTTGGCTTTAGTTGACCACTTTGACCAAGTTTGACTTTTGGTTTGACTTTTGTTGACTTGCATGAATTAGTTGACTTTTACTTTGAAAAGAGTCGAGTCGAGCAATAAGAAAACTTACACTATGAAACTACTATATTATAAGATATAAATAATGACCAACCTATGTACGTATACTTAGGTTGCTTTACTCGGATATAAACTATACAAGTTATTTGCTTACGTTTGTTCAAGAGCTATTCAAAGGTGAGTCTACAGTCCCATTTTTACTTACTATTTTTGGGATGAGAATACACGCTTATTACTTACATTTTATAAATGTTTTTATGTTTGACACGAGTACTTATTTATTGCATGTTGAGCTATGTCCGAAAATCCCCAAGCTTGAATACTTTTATTACCTTCGGGTAAGCACAATTTAGATGGACGGATCCGTTAGGTTAGACAAGCCTCGCCCAAACATTGTTAAACGTGGCGCATTTACTTTGAACTTTTTATTACACTTGGACATGTGTAAATGTTTTTATGGGGTAAGGGGAGTGTAGTGGTTTCTATACTCTGGTCATTGTTAGTATTCAGGTGCTCAAAAAATTATGCAGTAATTTTACAACTTCGGGTTGTGCATATTAAAATCTTGTGGTCAATGGAATTAAACTATATTTCTGATAACTATTTTTCAGACTAGTTATATTATTAAACCTGTAGATTCACCAACATTATTGTTGATCTGTTTTTGCGTGTTTGTATTCTCAGGTCTTTAAGAGGTATTTGCTTCCGCTGTGTTTGATGTTATGGTCTGGCCGTGGAGTCAGCATGTTTTAATAAAGACAATTATTACTTTCGCATTTAAACTTTTGCATATGTTTAATACTATTGGCTTGTAGTTATGATCACAATAGTGTTACTTATTTTGAGTTTGTTCACTAATGTTTTGAAAGTCAAGTTTTTAATAAAATTAAATGCGATTGTTTTGAAATGTCTCATATAGAGAGCGTAACTGTCAACTGTGTGACCTATGAGTGACATGCCGTCAGATGGGAATTTGGAAGGGTGTCACAGTTGGTATTAGAGCAGATCGGTTACCTAGTACTAGGCTGCATTAAAGTGTCGAATTTTAGGACGTATTTTGAGTCTAGACTGTAACCGTAGACTAGTTAAGCTACATAGGCTGTAGTTACACTACTTGCTACTTTACTTGATTATATGTCTGCTTAGTATATCATATATATAGATGTATGATATCTTCATATGATAGATGTTCTAATGCGAGCGTACTCCTATGATGTCACCAGATGAAGTTTCTTCACGATATTTACTTAAGTGCTTGGGATGCTGATACTGAGTCCGATACTTCCTTGAGTGTGCGAGGTACCCTTACCCCCTGTACGGATGAAGAGGTATCACCTGCGACTGTTGGACAACCTGAGCTCAAAGAGGACGAGGAAAATTCCAATTCTGAGGACAACCCTTTGATTTCTTATCTCGACCGAGAGGATTCCGATGAAGAAGAGGATTCTGCGGATGAAGAAGATTCTGATGAAGAAAAGGGATCTGAGAAGGAAAAGGATTCCGAAGAGGAAGAAAAGCCTAAGAAACTACTTAATATCGAATCAAAACTCCAAAATCCAATTCTACCTATTACTCAACCTGCTACACTTACTGGATCCCGCGTATTACCACTCCCTGAGAATCCCCTTAAGCATAAGATTGCATTTAGCTCTCATAACACTAATGCTACGCGTTACTATGGCTCGAGTACTTCGCTACCTCGTGTTGTTCGTCACCGTTCTAATATACCAACTACCAGTGTTGCAAGGCCTTCATCAGCCTCTACCGATGAAATCCGAGAATTAAAGAAGATTTTTAGGAGTTTGCTAGCTAGAGTTTCCATGTTAGAAGAAGAGCAAAAGTTCGCAGCATCTATCCAAGAAGACTATGAACGCCTTAGCGAAAAGTATGCTAACCTACATGATGAGTTGGCCGCCTTTAAAGGGTGTGTTGGACCAAGTATTCTCCGTTTAGAGCGGAAACTTCTGGATGAGGATGACTCCGATTGATAGAGAGTTTATTTTTATCATGCATGATCTATGACATCTTGTTTCATGTTATGACTAGCAGACGTGTTTTTGTCATTTGTTTTGTGAGACATATTCTACCACTTTGAGACCTTTTATTGTACTTCCGTATACTGAATGCTATTTCTTCATATTAAATCGATGCGTGAGTTGTTGGAAGATGTTTTTACCACTACTACTATTTATTTACACTAAAGCTACGTCATGTGAACATTTACACCAACGTTAATTTAAAACTAAAGCACGTGTTTCATACACTTTCATTACGAATTGGTAAAATATAGTGTACAATCAACTTCTGAAAATTTCTTTTTAAATAAAAATAAGTACAGCTCTGTCTGTTTTGAAATACACGTCAAAGGTTTCATAATGATGTAGTTCATAACATATTCAGGTAAGTTTTGCAGAAAAGTCGTAGTGATTTAAAATGCACCCGACTGTAATTATGGAATATTTCAGTACTTATTTAAAATATCAGGAACTTTGACGATTTTTTTATGTGAATTTTGTGTCCAAATTCAGTAGTTTTTCGAGGCCGATAACGCTATCACCTCAGATTTTTAGTTTAGTATTTCCTTCGATTGGTAAAAGTACACATAGATTCTCACTACATACAATGGACTAACCATATGTGTTTTGCTAATCTGAAATTGTGAAGTGATGCCGGAATGAAAGTATGAGTCAGCGTAATGTAATGACCGGGATTACATTACGGTGACTTATATGGAAGTCCTAACAGCATGGCATAAGGGATGTGAGGCTAGTCAAAGAAAATTATTCTAATACACACTGCTTACAAAATGAACATAATAGTCTCTTACGATCTATTGATAACACATATCTATACTGCAACTCACCCCACTTGTCACTACCTATCATTAGTTGACATATTTTGAACATACCCATCATCTCATACTACAATTCCTTACTATCGATCAATGATAATCACTATCACTCCTGGTTAATATCAATCACTACTCATTGTCGTTTGTCACTACTAGTTATTGCTTAATGCTACCTACTGTTTCTTATCACTACTAGGTACTGTTCATCACTACGAAAATCTCTACGATTCACTACTCGTTACTATGCACCGCTACTCGTTGTTAGTCTATTTCTATAACGTTGTTTTTATTTTTCTACACTCGCGCGTGGCGCAATTTTGTGTGGAAGAGCCCCAGTGGTGGATAACATAAAGATCATAATGTGTTGATCTGTGAAAAATGCAAGAAGGCAACCACATGGTCAGATACCTTAGAATTGAAGCTCCTGCACTATTTATAAAGAAGAAGGATGGGTCGATGAGACTATGTAATGACTATAGAGAATTTAACAAGTCGACGATCAAGAATCAGTATCTACTACCGAGGATTAATGACTTATTTGACCAACTACAACGATCTAGTTGTTACTCCAAGATTGATTCGAGATCCAGAATATCACCGATAGAGGGTCAAAGAAGATGATGTCCCGAAGACGGCGTTTAAAACACGCTAAGGACATTATGAAGTTACAGTGATGCCGTTTGGTTTGACAAACGCACCGACAGTGACCATGAACCTCATGAACCGTATGTGTAAGCCATAACTTAGGCAAATTCGTCATTGTGTTTGTGAATGATGTATTGGTGAACTCCAAGAGCAAAGAAGGTTCGCGAACAGAACTACGCTACACACGACTTTGAACTAGGAGTTGTAATATTTACACTCAAAAAGTGGAGACACTACCTGTACGAAACCAAGTTTACTACCTTCACCGACTGTAAGAGCTTACAGCACATAATTGAACGGAAACAGCTCAATAAGAGACGATGACGTTGGACGGAATTACTTAACGATTAAACTGTGAACTTCAATACCATCTGTCAAGCGAAGGTTGTAGCGGATGCTTTGAGCAGAAATGAGAGAGAGAACCTCTCAGGGTTAAAGCGCTTAACATAGTTGTCCGTACGAATCTCAAATCACAGATCCGCGAAGCACAACAGGAGGCCGTGAAGCAAGGCAACGTCGATGTTGAAATTATCAAAGGAATGGATAAGAAGTTTGACATCAAAGAGGACGGAACACGATATTCTGCTAACCAAATCTGAGTACCAAAGTTTAGTGGATTGAGAGAACTAGTATTGGAGGAAGCACACAAGTCGAGTTACTCAATTCATCCTGGATAAGGTAAAATGTACCAAGATTTGAAATGTTTTTATTGGTGGCTAAATTTGAAAGCTGACATTGCTACTTATGTTGGAAGGTGTTTTACTTGTACTAAGGTCAAGACAGAATATCAGAAGCCATGAGTGCTACTGACTCAACCAGAGATTCCCCAGTGAAAATGAGAATGTATTACAATGGACTTCATCACGAAATTTCCAAGAACCGTGGGAGGATATGACACCATTGAGTTGTCATAGATCGTTTCACTAAGTCTGCACACTTCCTACCGACAAGAGTAACCGATAAGATGGAAAAGTTGGCTCATATTTACATTAAGAAAATCGTCTCTGGGCATGGAGTGCCCATATCTATTGCATCCGATCGTGACAGCAGATTTACTTCTAGAATCTGGTAGACATTACAGAAGGCAATGGGGACTCATCTAGATATAAGTACAGCATATCACCCCAGACGGTTGGCCAAGCAAATGGACTATTCCAACTCTTGAGGACATGATGCGAGCATTAAAGATGCACCTTTCGATATGTTGTACTGAAGGAAATGTAGATCTCCCGTGTGTTGGAGCGAATTGGGGGATAGTCAGTTGATAGGTCCTGAGATTATTCAAGAGACAACAGAGAAAGTCATACAGATTCAAGAACGATTGAAACGGATCGTAGTCGTCAAAAGGGTTACGCCGACGTTAGGCAGAAGGATTTAGAATTCCAAGTTGGTGACGAGGTCATGCTTAAA
Organism: Rutidosis leptorrhynchoides; assembly: GCF_046630445.1. Taxonomy (NCBI): domain Eukaryota; kingdom Viridiplantae; phylum Streptophyta; class Magnoliopsida; order Asterales; family Asteraceae; genus Rutidosis; species Rutidosis leptorrhynchoides. The sequence continues at coordinate 94,546,005 of NC_092341.1, read as the reverse complement.
GTATCACCCTGGAAGAGTGTGGTTCGATACGGGAAACGAGATAAATGGAGTCCGAGATATGTTGGACCCTTCGAGATAACAGAAAGATTTAGACCAGTGGCTTACAGATTGAAACTGCCACGAGCACCAGTGGAATACATGATACTTCCCATGTGTCCAACTTGAAGAAATGTCTAGCAGACAAGGATTTGTGATTCCTTTAGAAAAACCGTGTATCGACGACAGACTTCATTTCGTTGAGGAACCTGTCGAGATCATGGGCTGTGAGGTCAAACAGTTAAAGCAAAGCAGAATTTCCTATCATTAATGTTTGGTGAAACGCGAGAAGAGAACCAGAATTCATGTGGGAGCGTGAAGATCAAACGAGACTGAAATACTCGTAACTGTTTCCAGAAGAAAATACTTCAGAGAACGTTCACTAAATTTTCGGGATGAAATTTTCAATAACGGGTGAGTAATGTAACAACTCTGCTTTTTCCATCACTTCCGTGAACTGTCCGTTAGTCGATTTAACGATGATTATTTGATTTTATGTGTGTTTAAGTGTATTAAGTGCATACATGATCCTTGAAGGGTTATTTAAATTAATATGGGTTAATATTAATCGATAAAAATATTTCGGATAAAAAAAAATACGATAAAAATGTTACGGTTTGATTAACGACAAAAACTATTTTTCGAGCAACGAAACGCTCGGGTTTGTTTTAATAATTATTTTACATATTTATTAACTTTTTAAAAATAATTAATTTATTGGGTTTTTAGTAAATTAAACGTTTGGTTGCGTTTTAGCGATCGGTTTAGCGTTCCGGGCCTTCGGTACGTTTAAACGGCACTTGAAACGGACCACGAGTACACGTTTTTGCAAAACGAGAGTCCGGGAAACCCATGTGGGCCCCAATCGGCCGAATACCCCCACCCCTCCCTCTTAAATCTTAAATTTTGCATAATTGAGGGGCTTAGTTGCTAATTAGTGATATTAGGGATTAGTATAAATGCATAAGTGTTGCCCTAACTTAATCGAAAACCCTCACCCCCATATTTTTAGTCGACTTTTCTCCCTCCCTCTCCCCCTTGGGTCGTCGATCACCAACACACGCACATCACCATCAATTTTTGATTTTTAGATTAAACCTCGAACAGGAAAAGTTCAATTCTCTTCGTTCTCTACGCATATGTGTGATTTATAGATTATGTTGGTCAATTGCTTGATTCCTCGCGTTTGTATGTGTTATTAATAGTTGATTTGTTTCATATTGATTGTTTGGGTGAAAACCGAATTTGATATTGATGGAACTGATATGTTGAACTTATTTTCTGTAAATTATTATTATTATCTAGATGGAAAGAGATCGAAAAATCAATAACGTTAGGCTCAAGAATCAATTGATTTCGTTATCGTATGCTCTAGTTATGTTAAATCGAAGTTTTGTTGTGATTTACCATGAATCCGAATTTTCTGAGTTAATTTCTTTGTGAATTATGTTATAAAATGTTAACTATTGCATATATGACTTAAAAACACTCAAGATAGACTAGGATATCATGCGATTTGGATTTGTATAGCTCACGTTATGTTTGTTTGAGCGTTCTTGAAAAACTGATTTGCTCGTTATCTTGAAATTAACTTTTTAGTTCATTTTCCATGATTTAATGATTTAAGTCTTTGCATTTCTGGAAAATTCATATGTTGTGGTTATCTTTTCATCTATGTCTTGCATCATTTGGATTTGTGGAACTCGAGTAAAATGCGAAACGAAATGGTAACCTGAAATCAGTCCAAATCTGTAACGTATGCACCTATAGTCTTATAGAATGAGTTGTGTATCTTTTGAGACCTTTCCCATTTGGATAATGAAACATTATATGTTATGTGGCTTATGTTTAGTTTATGTCAAGTTGTGAAAACTGATCTATTGTGCACACTAAGGCCATAGTTTTGGTGACTTCTGATTTGAGCTGAAATAGAACATCCAACTTGATCAAATTAACTGTACTAATTGGCTAAACAAAAATATCTAAATTTTATATATGTGTTAATTTGATTTGTCCTTGAACCATGGCCACTTACCTATCTTGATTTGCATGTCCCTAGCTCCGGTTATAGCCAAAACGAGATTGGTGCGCAGTCAGAAACTGATTTAGTGCACCATAAATGCGTCCATTCTGAAACCCAACTTATATGCATCGTATGAGACCCTGCTATTGCTTTTTGGAAATGTTTATATCTATTTAAGATCTGGAGCTTAGCATACTACCATGTATAATGTGCTATGTGATATTGTGCATTGTTTGCAACTTGTACATGAACGTTATGCTAGACGATAAACTGTGATCGCGGAATTAATTAATTATGGTCTGAAACGTGTTAGTTGACTTAGGTTTGACATGTAGACCAACATTTGACATGAACCTACTGAGGTTGGCTTTAGTTGACCACTTTGACCAAGTTTGATTTTTGGTTTGACTTTTGCTGACTTGCATGAATTAGTTGACTTTTACTTTTAAACGAGTCGAGTTGAGCAATAAGACAACTTACACTAGGAAAATACTATTTTATAAGATATAAATAATGACTACATATACTTAGGTTGCTTTACTCGGATATAAACTATACAAGTTATTTGCTTACGTTTGTTCAAGAGCTATCCAAAGGTGAGTCTACAGTCTCATTTTTACTTACTATTTTTGGGATGAGAATACACGCATATTACTTACATTTTATAAATGTTTTTATGTTTGACACGAGTACTTATTTATTGCATGTTGAGCTATGTCCGAAAATCCCCTAGCTTGAATACTTTTATCACCTTCGGGTAAGCACAATTTAGATGGATGGATCCGTTAGGTTAGACAAGCCTCGCCCAAACATTGTTAAACGTGGCACATTTACTTTGAAATTTTTATTACACTTGGACAGGTGTAAACGTTTTTATAGGGTAAGGGGAGTGTAGTGGTTTCTATACTCTGGTCATTGTTAGTATTCAGGTGCTCAGGAAATTATGCAGTAATTTTACAACTTCGGATTGTGCATATTAAAATCTTGTGGTCAATGGAATTAAACTATTTTTTTGATAACTATTTTTCAGACTTGTTATATTATTAAACCTGTAGATTCAACAACATTATTGTTGATCTGTTTTTGCGTGTTTGTATTCTCGGGTCTTTAAGAGGTATTTGCTTCCGCTGTGTTTGATATTTTGGTATGGCCGTGGAGTCAGCATGCTTTATTAAAGACGGTTATTACTTTCGCATTTAAACTTTTGCATATGTTAATACTATTGGCTTGTGGTTACGATCACAATAGTGTTACTTATTTTGAGTTTGTTGACTAATGTTTTGAAAGTCAAGTTTTTAATAAAATTAAATACGATTGTTTTGAAACGTCTCATATAGAGGGCGTAACTGTCAATTGTGGGACCTATGAGTGTCATGCCGTCATATGGGAATTTGGTGGGGTGTCACACATTTAGACACCTAAATGGACATCACCAAGTTACCACTACGGGTGGTAATTGCAACCCACACACAACAAGTGCCATTCGACCGAATTGTACTCGACCCAAAAGACCCGAACCATCACCACTACATGTGGTAATTTGAGCCTAATAACACCCTAAAATTATTGACACTTAAACCATTTTCACAATCACAAGCAATAACACTTTGCTCACTTTTCACCTAATTTACCAAAGCCGAACAGCCCCTTTTTACAGAAAATTTTGACCCATTTATCCACCACAACAGTAAATACAAACTTATTATTTGGAAAGTAGACTCAAATACCTTTCCGAAAAGTTTTCACACGCCTCAAACGGAGTCACGGTTTGCAAGATATGACCTTTATAAAATCATGATTTGTGCAGTTTTTATGGTGACGGGTTTCACCCAAAATGACACCATTTCAAACCAACATGAACCACAACACCTTCATTTGATCAAAATCAGTTCATACACCTTTAAAGGACTCATTTAAGAACAAAAATCATCATCAACAACACAAGATTTTTGTTGAGGCATTTCATCAAACACTTGGTGTGCATGACTCTCTTTTGACTATCTAACACCTCAAACATGTTCTTATGACCAACCAATTCACAAAAAAAAATCACTAATACTTGTGATTATGCCCAAATTGCAAGTCTACACGTGACTAACTCGTTTTCCAACCCAAAACCCACCAACAAGGGTCAATCAACACCCATACTAGCTTCAAACACTCATTTGTGAGCTGGATAAGCTAAATCAATAACATGCAATTCCAAACCCTAACTTCAAATTGAATGAAAATCAGAGTTAGGACTTACCACCACTATCACCATGTAGCTAGAAGCAAGATGAACAAAGTTAACTCTTGCACTTTAGTGAGATTCAACCTCCTTCCTCCTCAAATCAATCTTTCTCTCACTAAAAGTAGGTTTCTCACTCTAAAAGAGATGAGACGATTTGTGGATGTGAAAAGGAATGCAAATGAGCTTTAAGTTCAGTTTTACCAGCCTTAAACCCATCAACATATGAAAAGACTCAATTGCCCTTCATTTAAAAGTCCAAAAATACAATCAGCACCCAAACAGGCACAAAAGCGGCGCTCCTAGACCAAGAGCGGCATTTTTGGAGCCTTACAGCTCACAAATTGAAATTAAAAACGTCCGGGCTTGAGTTACGATCGTCTGAGCTTTTGATTCGCCTTTATCGGAGTCCGTACGAGAAAGTTATGACCAAATTGGTGAAAGTGCGCATAACCTCGCAACATACACCAAACTTTTGTACATCTAACACCCGACACCCCAAACACTATATTATCATTAAGAATAATAATATTTCAAGTCACCTCTACTTCCCGAAACACCTCGATCTCCCCCTGTATCATTAAATTACTATTTAAAATATAATAAAATAATACCCCAAATTTTCGGGATGTTACAACTCTCCCCCACTTATAACGGATCACATCCCCGTGATCCACGTCACACACCAAAAGGTAAGTATCCCAGCATCAACACATCAATCACTAGATGTTCGGAACCACGTCCAAGACTTTCCACTCAATCGTGATCCTATAAGTCCACCACGACAGGAACCAAGTCTCGCACTAATCCGAATCAAGAAGGATTCAAGCCGCGATAATACATCGTACCTCAACGGTTCACTCTTGCACAACTCAACCGGTCGCACATCCTTTTCGTGCTAGAGTTTATCTACCCTGACAACATTCGATCTAAACTGTTTCGCGGTAAAACATCACAATTGCAATCATTTTCAGGGCCACTAACCGTCCCTTAAATTTATTCACAGAAAATGGCTCGTCCTCAAATCACATGAGGAATTGTCACTACGCAATATTCTCAATAGCTTACCACCCCATAACATGGGGTTTTTCCTCTATCCCCATCAACTTTCAACACCCAAACGGCTTTCTAGCACTAGTATGGATAATATTCGTGTACCAGAATTCCGTCAACAACAAGTTCTCACTCCGTCAACCATTGCATGTCGTCACACAACCCCTAACACACTCATCAACACCGGATGAGCTACTCGCCTTGACCATCCGTTAAGGAAGACCTTGGCCTCACAACGCACTAAGTTCTAACAGATCAAGGCATCACACCCTCGAAAACCAAACCATAACCGTGCACTTCAAACTGAAACATTTGGAGCCGGCGCTCCACATCCCACAATCACTCGCAAATCGGAATAATTCACTAGAGATTTCCACAAACGCGCTTCCTAAATAGGGAAAATGATGCAATCTCATCATCACAAGACTCATAATCGCTTGCCAACACCATCTGAGATTCACAACTTTCCGAATTAACACGACGGATACACCCTTTAGGGTATACTCGCACCCCTACTTCAGGACTCCAAGGGTCCCAATGGGGCTCACACCACCATCATCTAAAAAATCTTTAGCACAAATTTCTTCGAATCGTGACTCGATGGTCGTAATGCACGACCTTGAGGCCCACGCCATCAGCACGTCACTCAACCTCGTTAGGAACCCGCATCCTTATTGAGGTCTATCACGTTACCGTCCGACACTTCTTTCCGTAAAATACTACCAAAACTTCCTCAGGAAATAATAAAACTCCCCCACTTAGGATTCAACTCCATACTTCAATCACGAAGATGGTAATGTCCTACGAACTTATCGTTCACCAACATACATGACCATCATCATCATCGATAACATAGACACCGATTCCCGAGGATCAACTTCAAACTCCTGAAGTCATTAAACGCATACATCCTCAACGTCATACTTACAATGACATCACACCTTGACTAATGCGAGTCGCATCCGTCTCCCTCAGGAAGACTCTCACAAAATTCCTACGCACATCTCCGAGCCTAAGCATAAGCCATCACGCTCCATCAGTCCTACCAATTAGTCGAGCTCACTCGAACTTCCACTCAATCATCAGTTGATCACTATCGGGCCCTTGCTCATTCTCATGGAGAAGAGTGACAAATCTGACACAACAAAACAGTCGCCCGCACTAAACAACGCTTCATCATCAGTCGCAACCTAGTAGACAGTTATGTCTATAGTTGCCTTGCCAATCTTTACAACTGGCCGAGCTCTTCGGAGCAACAGGATTCACCCGCCTCGTTAGCTCATCAACACACGCAACTCATCACCACTATTAGGTTGTACATATCAAACGTCCACAAGGTTCAGTCGCCCCACTTCGCTTCACACGAAGTATGCACGACAACCATCACGAGCATCGACTTTCGCAATCGTCGGATCATGATCGCCCGACAATTCTCCATCACCATCACTGTTGCACCCAAGGGTCTCTCGAAAATTCCCAGGGTACATCATATCTACACCAACACCTGAGTCACACATCACACTAGAAGGTATAAAAGAGGCACCGGACGCAGTGTCAACAACCCCCACTACCCTCTACCGAGGTTTAAATCTCGGTCCTTAGGGTTCCATACACCCGACATTGTCCAACACGCCACTGTATGGCCCGAGGTCGTACCTACCCGATGAACCTTACGGTTCACTAGACAACCAATCCTCCCAGCGAACACACGCCACAACAAAACTATCCTAAGCTATGTAACATAGTTTAGCTAAATCCTTCACAACACACTAAGGATTGTTTGGTAACACCAAGGCTTACACTCCACCGCACACCGATACTACCATCAATACGGGAAAGATTCCATAAGGAACTTGTTGAGTCCCCAAAATAATTAAGGATTTAATTATGAAAAAATTGTAATTTATTTGCACTAAAATGTTATGTGCAGCCAGCACAAGTTTGTTTATGTATATACAACAGATATTGATGTGTCGAGTGTTTAGTTTACTGCCTAGTCTACCAGCACAAGTTAGACAGTATTCTTCAATTAAGCACATCATGTGTACTCAGCAATTCAAGAATATCAAGTGACTCAGCAATGAAGAACCAGCATAGCTGGAATGCAGCTTACGACACAAGACAGCTATGCTCCATTACAAGCATAGTGCTTTCCTGAGTGGTCTACATCAATTGTACTATTCAACAGAAGTCAAAGATAAAGTTGAACAGAAAAGGACACGCGTCGGCGGCTAACAAGTGACCTTACAAGACCACGTGGGAATGCAAAAGTTTAACGCATGTGCAGACATGTGTTATGAAGCGACCCGTCCTAATCCATAAGGACGAATACAATAACATATGGTTACATTGCGAGGTATTTAACCTCTATATGATATGTAACAACCCAACCCATTATCCAACCAAACACGCGAGATAAAAAAAATTTTTCTTTGTTCAGTTAATGGCGCGGCGCGGCAGGCATTCGCGCGGCGCGCAGAATGCCCTGGACAGGCTGCTGTCCCAAAAAGTCAAATACGCGAAAATGTTTGCCCGTTTCCCAACATAATTAGACATAACGCTTTTCACCACATATTCAAATATGTAAAACTAACACGTTCCATTAATAAAAAGGGTTTTACGACACCGGGCCCACATATGCCCAAATTACCCTCTTTAAGTACAAAATACAAGTTTTCGACCACGAGACTTTTAATATAAAATAAATCCGAGCATGGCGATTGGGGATACGCTACCCAATCCTAATCAATCCAAAAGCAAGCCTTCTAAAGCAACTACGCAAGTCCACTAGTCCCCGCTTACCCGAGCCACCGCATCCATGCAAATCTATAAAAAAGTCAACCACGAGAGGGTAAGCTAACGCTTAGTGAGTGAAAATATACTACATACATATATATACATAAAATGGACACGCTGTCCGCATACCGGAGCATCCAAGCAGAAAGGCAAGCTAAACTAAGCATACCGTACGATCACTAAGCAACAAGCTAAATATGCATCAACAAACATAAGTTCACCAATGACGATGTGAACAATGCCAAGAAGCTACACCCGGAGGGTTAGCTACATCACGACAATACAACAATACATATTTAACAATATATAAACGAATAAGGTTAACCCATTAACCCATTACCGAATACCAAACACCACAATGAAGATTGGCCGAACTACACGAGCCTTAGTAATTCGAAACCACACGAGATTACTATCTCCAACACTACAACATCGAGGTTGGCCGCACTACACGAGCCTTAGTAATCCGAACTACACGAGATCACTACCTCAATAAGATGACCGAACTACACGCGTCACCGTGAATCTGAACTACACGAGATTCACTTCCGATAAGATGACCGAACTACACGCGTCATCGTGAATCCGAACTACACGCGATTCACTTCTCTAATATCAAAACCCACGATCACGGGATTATAAAATCCACTACATTTGGGTTATCCAAATCCTCATCACAATAGGTGTGATAACGTACACACAAGTGTACACCCCGCCAAAAGGAGAACAACCAAAACGCACAACCATGCCAATTGGACCTATACACAAGTCCATCAAATCCACCTATATGTGAAGTGAGCTCTATAACCGAGAACCACTTCACCCGACCCGCACCCATCCTACACACACATATGCACATAGGATATTTACACTCACCTTGTCGCCTTGATGAAATGCTACCAAATAATCCGCAACTCGTCAATGGAAAGTACCTATTCCATAATCATAAATACCACAACACAATTAGGATGGATTTACAAACCAACCCAATTCGACACTTAGTGCAATTTCGACCCAAATGCACTTTCAAGCACAAACCGTGCCCAAACTAACCAACATTCACTAACGTAAGTGAAAATGGTCCTAATGTGCCAATTAAACCCAAACACAAGTGTTAAACAATTATCGTTCTCAAAAACGCCCATAAACCCTAATTTCGACCCATAAAGTCAAAATCTCACCATTTACTAGTTTTGACACCAAAACATATTTAATTCGGTTATATACATCAACTTCATCCATTTTAAGTTTGTAAATCTCATCGAATCGACATTCGGGTCATAATCATCAACAAACCCTAATTTTGACTCTAGTCAAAATTAGTCAACCACAAGAACCCTAAAGGTCTCCAAAACATCAATAATCACTAATACTAGTGATTATACACCATTTTCAATTCTTAAACATGGTTAAATCATTAACCAATCCAAAACCCGCCTTCATCACTTATAAACCCGAATCTTGGTGTTAATCTTCAATAAACAACTAAATGGGTTCCATCTATGAATCATACAATCAAAAGCCCCAAATTTGAATGATGAACACAAAAACGAAATTCGGAGTTAGAGCTTACCACTAGTATCACCGTGTAGCTAAGAACGAGGAGAATAAACTTGTCTACTACGCCAAAGATCAATACCCGCTTCTTCCTTTCCAAAAATCCCTTTGAATCAAATGGGTGTTTGAGTTCTTGAGAGAAATATGAAAAGAAAAGGAAAAAGAAATGAATAAATGAAATGGGTGGATGAGATTAAGATCTCAAATCTGGCTCAAACGCGAAAAGACCAAAATGCCCTTTTTAAAACTCTAAAATAACAAAGGAGTCTGCCAGCGACATTTTGCGCGGCGTGCCATTACCCCGCGCGGCGCGCGACTGTGCAGAATCAGAATCCACATCTTACAACTCTCCCCCACTTAAAATCGATCACGTCCTCGTGACCTTCACCACTTAACCAATCCGGACCTACTCAACGGTCCTCAATCATAAGTCCCAATCCGAACTTTCCTAGACAATTCTTCCCAACGAATCGCCTCTAACAACTAAAATCATCACCCGCGATTTATCAAACCCGTAATTCTGTGCACTAAAACCATACTCAATCCCTCACATCGGGAAATACTCAACCAATCTCGAACCGAGATATCAACCCTTAGCATACCATACCAAGTACATCGCTAGTAACCACCGTACATCAAAATAAAGTTAACCATCTAAACCGACGAAGACCGAAAAGAAGCGAATCCTTACGGATTACACTTAACACTAAACATCCCTTGTAGTGCGCAATACGACCAATACGCAACTACCGTAACATCATAATCCAAAGGTTAAAACTGATAGCGCCCAAAACGATCATGGCAACGCTAGATCCCAAGGTGTACAAAATCGACTACCGTCACACCCGTAACAACATGTGAGCGAAACACAGCTATCGCCTCACAAATTAGACAACACGGTCCTCACGACCCCACCATCGGCGTATAAAACAACCGATAGTTCCCATAACATGGTCCTTACGACCCCACCATCGGTGTATAAAACAACCGACAGATCACACAACACGAAGGCTGGCCGAAAACACACGCGCCTTAGTGAATCCGAACTACACGCGACTCACTACCTTCACCACAACAACGATCGGGATTGGCCGAACTACACGCGCCTTAGTGAATCCGAACTACACTAGAGTCACTATCCCAGAGGAATGACCGAACTACATGAGTCATTTGTGAATCCGAACTACACGAGACTCACTCCTCAATACCATGACCGAAACCACACGAGTCATTTGTGAATCCGAACTACACGAGATTCACTTCCACAATAAGATGACCGAACTACACGCGTCATAGTGAATCCGAAAACACACGCGATCCACTATCTCAGCACAGGAATGGTACTTGCATTTCCCACCGGTACTCGCATTTCCCGATAATGTTATACCATACCGACATAACACTACTCCCTTGATGAAGTCAGCGGACCTCGAAGGTCATGCTCCACCAATCTCAACACCGGATGAAGTCAGCGGACCCCGAAAGTCATGCTTCACCGATATAACACCACGCTCATGATGAAGTCAGCGGACTCCGAAAGTCATGCTCCACCAATCACGTACTCCCATGATGAAGTCAGCGGACCCTGAAGGTCATGCTTCATCAATCAACGCCCTTTTGGCCTCGAACAACTAGTAGTGTAACATCGCGCTCTACTACGCCATAGTGAATCCTAACGGATATCACTAACCATTCACACAATCGAGCAAGAACCGCCTATATCAAACATAGGTACCCAACAATAGTTCTCTAAAAGAGGATCCGATACGCACATCCCTTAACCGAGGGATTTCACCTTGCTCGCCCAACACGTCCATTATCTCTCAACGAGATTTACCACATTACCACTTCGGTGATAATTTAAATCTAAACCATAAGTACAATTTAACCGAAATTGTACCCTACCACAATTCGACCAAAACTAGGTCCCAACACAATATTCGGATCTTACTAAAACGTCATCCGAAATCTCACACTAGAACTTCCTCGGGCGGGAGTGTAACTCCCCCACTTGGAACTACGTCTCATAACCGCATCTCGTACAACCGTACCATGCTACCAAAGGTAGACTTTACCAACAATTGGGTTCACACGACCCATCACCATATCTTGCTCCCACCTCGAGCATACGAAGGATTTCAACCAATCCTTAAACATTTCGAACGAAAAGTGTACCGCAAATTACACCACTCTACTCTCGCAATCATTCAATTGCTTTAGTTTGTCAAATTTCACCCGGTCACTCATGTACCTAAGGGTTTCACTTCTGTACCCTAAGTACAATGTAACCGCAACACAATCGGAGTTGAACACCACGCTAGTAGGTATAAAAGAGGCACCTAATGTCGCGTCATATAAACTCCATTACCAACATACATCGAGATTCAAAACACTCGATCTCAAGGGTTCCAACCACCCGACGAACCTCACGGTTCATCCATTTCAACACAAAAGCGAACACGCCCTTAACAATCGATACCAAAACCCATTTCCATGGCTTGTTGGAAACATTTCCAAATACTAAGGAATACATGGTTGCACCAAGTCTTACGCCCTTCCCCCGACAATCAAACGTCACCATAGGGTACTTCCATTAGGAACGTCACCCATAACAACAATATGCACAACACAAGGCACTTAATCAATCTCAAATTCAAACGACACTTAATAAATAATCAAAGGACATATTTATTAAAATGAAACGTACCTTAACGTCTCCTTGCCGCACCCGTCCCCGCTAACTTGAGACATTCAGACTTACGATGTCCTTCTTCTTGGCAATTGAAGCACACCATGCCATCACCCTTTGGCACCGAACATTCCCACAACTTGTGACCCCTCATGCCACAGTTGTAACATCTAGACGCACTAGAATCCGGTATACCCGTCCGTGTACCACCCGTGCTCACACTCGGACCCTTAGTCCTCTTACTCGGAGCACCATACGAAACAACCCTTCTCTCACTTGCAGGTTCACTCTTCTTAAATCGTGAATACGACTCGAACCCTCTAGCCAAGGCGAATAATTCCACAAATGATTTTGCTTGACCCCGGCTAATTTTATTCTTCAAGTCATCATTCAAAGTCCGATAGAAATCTTGCATCAACAAATGATCATTCCCCAAATACTCCGGTCAAAAACGAGCCTTCGCCATAAAGGTCGTCTTGAGAGTATTCAAATTCATAGAACCCTGTTGCAAATTTCGCAACTCATTACGCATTTCTGACAAATCGGCTGAAGTTCAGAACTCCTCGAAGAATTCCTTCTTAAACTCGCCCCATGATAACGCCATAAACGGTTCACCACCGACAAGATCAATCTTACCATCCAACCAATCATTTGCCCTACCCCGCAACAAACTAGTAGTGAGTCTTGTCCTCTTCTCAGGAGGGCATTCAATAGTATGAAAACACCCTTCGACATCCGAGATCCAAGTTGTGCTTATCAAAGGATCCGATTTTCCGTCGTACATCGGGGGTATAGTCCTCATGAAGCTCTTAAGACAATGCTCCATTTCACCACTACTCCGAGATTCGGAATACTTCCTATCCATTTCTTCTCGAAACGCACTCATTTGCTCCGCAACGGCGGCCGCAACTCTAGCGTTAAACTCCACGTCGTTCGTCTCGATCCCATTTCCCGTTGCCATTCTAAGGAATGCGAAGCGATTAGATCACGAACGTATAAAGCACACGCACAATACCGCCCCCATCTTGCTAAACACTCGTCGTACATCACTTACTAGACACGATTTGCACCCGTAATAAGGTTTGCAAATCCTTATTACGCACACACGCTGTATCAACTCGTTAGTACAATGACTGTCTCACTCGATGATATAAACAAACACAAACAAAATTCTACGCGATATAAACACACGCGAGAATTATTATCACAACACAATAGTATATTAATAATATCCGCATTACTAATATAACGTTAGTCCACCTACAAAGAAGGCACTAACTATAACCCATTCCGACCCGTAATCCTACAAGTCCCGCAACAAATTAAGCACACACAAAAGTCTACGTCTAGGCACCTATCTCAAGTCACCTAAATCCCTTAGACCATGCTCTGATACCACTTGTAACAACCCAACCCATTATCCAACCAAACACGCAAGATAAAAAAAAATTTCTTTGTTCAGTTAATGGCGCGGCGCGACAGGCATTCGCGCGGCGCGCAGAATGCCCTGGACAGGCTGCTGTCCCAAAAAGTCAAATACGCAAAAATGTTTGCCTGTTTCCCGACATAATTAGACATAACGCTTTCACCACATATTCAAATATGTAAAACTAACACGTTCCATTAATAAAAAGGGTTTTACGACACCAGGCCCACATATGCCCAAATTACCCCCTTTAAATACAAAATACAAGTTTTTGACCACGAGACTTTTAATATAAAATAAATCCGAGCATGGCGATTGGGGATACGCTACCCAATCCTAATCAATCCAAAAGCAAGCCTTCTAAAGCAACTACGCAAGTCCACTAGTCCCCGCTTACCCGAGCCACCGCATCCATGCAAATCTATAAAAAAGTCAACCACGAGAGGGTAAGCTAACGCTTAGTGAGTGAAAATATACTACATACATATATATATACATAAAATGGACACGCTACAAAATATCAATTACCGCATACCGGAGCATCCAAGCATAAAGGCAAGCTAAACTAAGCATACCGTACGATCACTAAGCAACAAGCTAAATATGCATCAACAAACATAAGTTCACCAATGACGATGTGAACAACGCCAAGAAGCTACACCCGGAGGGTTAGCTATATCACGACAATACAACAATACATATATAACAATATATAAGCGAATAAGGTTAACCCATTAACCCATTACCGAATACCAAACACCACAATGAAGATTGGCCGAACTACACGAGCCTTAGTAATTCAAAACCACACGAGATTACTATCTCCAACACTACAACATCGAGGTTGGCCGCACTACACGAGCCTTAGTAATCCGAACTACACGAGATCACTACCTCAATAAGATGACCGAACTACACGCGTCACCGTGAATCCAAACTACACGAGATTCACTTCCGATAAGATGGCCGAACTACACGCGTCATCGTGAATCCGAAATACACGCGATTCACTTCTCTAATATCAAAACCCACGGTCACGGGATTATAAAATCCACTACATCGGGGTTATCCAAATTCTCATCACAATACGTGTGATAACGTACACACAAGTGTACACCCCGCCAAAAGGAGGTTAACCAAAAAGCACAACCGTGCCAATTGGACCTATACACAAGTCCATCAAATCCACCTATATGTGAAGTGAGCTCTATAACCGAGAACCACTTCACCCGACCCGCACCCATCCTACACATACATATGCACATAGGATATTTACACTCACCTTGTCGCCTTGATGAAATGCTTCCAAATAATCCGCAACTCGTCAATAGAAAGTACCTATTCCATAATCATAAATACCACAACACAATTAGGATGGATTTACAAACCAACCCAATTCGACACTTAGTGCAATTTCGACCCAAATGCACTTTCAAGCATAAACCGCGCCTAAACTAACCAACATTCACTAACGCAAGTGAAAATGGTCCTAATGTGCCAATTAAACCCAAACACAAGTGTTAAACACTTATCGTTCTCAAAAACGCCCACAAACCCTAATTTCGACCCATAAAGTCAAAATCTCACCATTTACTAGTTTTGACACCAAAACATATTTAATTCAGTTATATACATCAACTTCATCCATTTTAAGTTTGTAAACCTCATCGAATCGACTTTCGGGTCATAATCATCAACAAACCCTAATTTTGACTCTAGTCAAAATTAGTCAACCACAAGAGCCCTAAAGGTCTCCAAAACATCAATAATCACTAATCCTAGTGATTATACACCATTTTCAAGTCTTAAACATGGTTAAATCATTAACCAACCCAAAACCTGCCTTCATCACTTATAAACCCGAATCTTGGTGCTAATCTTCAATTAACAACTAAATGGGTTCCATCTATGAATCATACAATCAAAAGCCCCAAATTTGAATGATGAACACAAAAACGAAATTCGAAGTTAGAGCTTACCACTAGTGTCACCGTGTAGCTAAGAACGAGGAGAACAAACCTGTCTACTACGCCAAAGATCAATACCCGCTTCTTCCTTTCCAAAAATCCCTTTGAATCAAATGGGTGTTTGAGTTCTTGAGAGAAATATGAAAAGAAAAGGAAAAAGAAATGAATAAATGAAATGGGTGGATGAGATTAAGATCTCAAATCTGACTCAAACGCGAAAAGACCAAAATGCCCTTTTTAAAACTCTAAAATAACAAAGGAGTCTGCCAGCGACATTTTGCGTGGCGCGCCATGACCCTGCGCGGCGCGCGACTGGGCAGAATCAGAATCCAGGTCTTACATGATACATTTTTACAAACATTGCATTCGTTTTAAAAGAAAAACTTTCATTTCATCGAAAGTTGATAGGCATGCATACCATTTCATAATATCCAACTATAAATGACCTAATTTGTCATTTGCTTAATCATAATCTTTAATGAACCTAACGACTTGAATGCAACGTCTTTGAAATATGCAATGAATGACTCCAAGTAATATCTTTAAAATAAGCAAATGCACAGCGGAAGATTTCTTTAATACCTGAGAATAAACATGCTTTCAAGTGTCAACCAAAAGGTTGGTGAGTTCATTAGTTTATTATAAACATTCATTTCCATCATTTTAATAGACCACAAGATTTTCATTTCCATTTCTCATAAATATACATCCCATACATAGAGATAAAAATCATTCATATGGTGAACACCTGGTAATCGACCTTAACAAGATGCATATAGAATATCCCCATTATTCCGGGACATCCTTCGGACATGATAAATTCGAAGTACTAAAGAATCCGGTATTTTGGATGGGGCTCGTTGGGCCCAATAGATCTATCTTTAGGATTCGCGTCAATTAGGGTGTCTGTTCCCTAATTCTTAGATTACCAGACTAATAAGGGGCATATTCGATTTCGATAATTCAACCATAGAATGTAGTTTCAAGTACTTGTGTCTATTTCGTAAAACAGTTATAAAAGCAGCGCATGTATTCTCAGTCCCAAAACATATATTGCAAATGCATTTAAAAAGGGAGCAAATGAAACTCACAATACTGTATTTTGTAGTAAAAATACATATGACGACATTGAACAATGCAAGGTTGGCCTTGGATTCACGAACCTATATTAAGTGTGTGTGTGTGTGTGTGTGTATATATATATATATATATATATATATATATATATATATATATATATATATATATATATATATATATATATATATAATGGTCAATATCTGTCTAACAATCAAGGTCAAGTCATAGTGTACCACAATCCTAATGCACGAGATCGATATGCAAAAGTCAACAAAAGTCAGTTTGACCCAAAGTGACTTTCAAAATCTATACATGTTTATTATATAACTTAAATAGTCATTTTATATATTTAAATATATTTATCAGATTTTATTAAAGTAAATAATGCAAGTCATTTATAAAAATTTATATTAAAATTTATATACGATAAAAATATACTTTGATATGTAAAATTTATAAAGTTTACTTAATATCATAAAAGTGTTACGGTATGTATTATTAATGTATTTATATTACGTGTGGTAAAATATCTTTGTATCACATATTTATTTGATAAAATAATATTGATAATAATAATAATAAGTAAAATTGTATTATTTTATAATAATAATATTAATTATTTTTATTAATAATAATATAATATTAATATTAATAACAATATTTATTTTTATTAATGCTAATAATAATCTTGATAATAAATGATAATCTTTTATAATAATACAAATGTTATAATAATAATATTTTCTGATAAAAAATATCATATTCATGTTAATGATAATAACAAATAATTTAATAAAAATGATAATTTTAATGAAAATATAGGTTTTAAGATTTATAATGATATTTTCAAACAACCTGATTATTTTTAATAATAACGATAAATAATAATATTTTATATGAAAATAATAATTCTATTCGAAATGATAACTTTTAATAATAATAATAATACTAAAATGATAATAATAATGACATTTTATAATAACAATGATATTTCTATTAAAATAATAATTTTAATAAAAATGATAGTTTTAATATTAATGACACATTAATAATAATGATAATAATAACTTTCAATAATATATTTTATCTTAATAACATTTACTATATATATATATATATATATATATATATATATATATATATATATATATATATATATATATATATATATAATTATTATAATAAGAATAGTAATAATAATATTTTATAAAACTAATCCTATCAAAAATGATAATTTTTAATAATAACCCTAATATGATAACGATAATAAAAATGATATTATTTTTTTTATTAGAAATAATAATTTTAACAAACGTGATAATTTTAATATTAATGATACTTTTAATAATAATTATAGTAATAATAATAACAACAATTTTAATGATAATACCTATATTGATAACGATAATGATAATAATAATAATAATAATAATGATAATCCGATAATAATAACGACGATAATAACGACAATGTAATAATAATAATAATCATTTTTAATAATAATACTAAGATTAATGATAATTCAGTTAACTATATCTTTTAATCCGTTCATCGAAACCACACGACTTCTAAATGAAAAGTTATTAATTTTTCGTCAGCTTTCCAACAACATGCATATCATATACCTTACACCAGTAATATACGTATTAAATTCATGATTCAACATATACTATATAACAACGAAATTAAATATACAAGCATGCATAATCATCTATACTCGAAGCACTAATTAGGGATACACTATTAATATGTAAAAGATAAGATATGAATACACACGTATCAATATTGAGATTCAATATTGCAGGAAAGTACGTAGACGCAACGGAGATGAGAAACACTAGATTTGACTCACGAGCATACCCCCGAACATTACCCATAACCTCCATAGCTATAACCCATAATTTCCTTAGTTCTATCCCGCTAGAAAACCCCATTTGAAATAACTCACTCGTAACTTCATCGTAGTATTTTATGTATATATAATACTATTAACGCTTCCTAATAATACTAATACTAATAATAATAAGATTAATAATAATAATCTTAATATTAATAATAATATTAATAATATATATTTATGTTTATGCGGAGTATTATGAAGAAAATGAATCACAGAATGCGAATTTCGATCAAGTTATATAGAATTGGCTGCCACCTAACCCTCATGCGATCGCATGGAGTGCCCATGCGATCGCATGAGGCTCATCTCCAGCTCATGTTGCACTAACAAGGGCTGCCGACAGTTTTTGTTTAAAATAAATAATTATATATATTTTTAATCTTTATAATTAATTATATATTATATTATATTCACGTATATAGTTAACTTGTAATTTTAGTTCTGATAATTCGTACGTTGACACACGACTTAAGTCCCGCTTCCGATTTTTCGAACGCATTTTCGTACGTTTAGAAAACTAACACTTTACGTTACGCGACGTGTACCTTTAACAATAATTAGACTTAATCATCGATAAACTATATTACCCAAAGTATAAACTTTTCATTTGAGTGTTGTGGTCATTTGCTTCTATAAATCAATATTTCGTTGTTTACCAAAATATATTATTTTAAAACAAAACGTTTTAAAACTTATGTTATTATTATATCTTATTACTTTGTAAAATATATTTTCATTTCGAAATATAAATTCTAAATATTCATTTAATAGTATTTAGTTTTTCAAAAGTAATTATATTTTAACGTTCATTTATAATCATTTAAATAATAGAAAAATATTATATCGTATCACGTTTACGTTTTTGAAACAATATATATATATATATATATATATATATATATATATATATATATATATATATATATATATATATATATATATATATATATATATATATATATATATATATATATAGCTTAAATTCTTTTAATTCTATAAAACAATTTACTTTTAATAACAACAGGTTTTAATAACTCGGTTACTGAAATCATTTTCATAAGTTTGAAACTAAATTAAATAAATATTATAATTTTTTTTTTCAAAACTCATTATATTAGACTTATTTTAAAGGTTTCAATAAATAAACCTTGTTAATTCATAAAACGTTATAGGAAAGTAGATTTACATATAAAGTCCAATGAATAAATAAACATATGAAATCATCTTAATGTAACTTGTCAAATGGGTTTATCTTGTCGGCAACCATTAACTCAATAATTTACTCTACTTAATTTAAATTTTATGAAAGTTAAATGATTTAACTTATCCAGAGTCACGAGGAAATTACTGTAAGGTTTGAATTAGGAATCTCCACTAACCCTTGTCTAGTTCCCGTTAATTGACACATTTGTTCTTACTTGTAATTCACTTTACCATTTTCCGAATACCGTTAAAAAAGAAAGGTTTCCTAAATCAAAGTGGACCTCTCAACAGAGACTCGTAACCATACAATGTATCTGATAAATCAATCATTTGATCATATCTTCTAATTCCATCGATAAACATATTGAAACCAATACATTCATGTAAAGTATTATACGTTTAATACTTTGTTAATATTCTCAAGTTATAATATATATACATATACGTATAATCATATCCATTTATATAATGGTTCGTGAATCGTCGAAATTTGATCGAGGTTAAAATGAATGTATGAACACAGTTTAAAATTCTTGAGATTTAACTTAACAAACTTTGCTTATCGTATCGGAATAATATGAAGATAAAGTTTAAATTTGGTCGAAAATTTCCGGGTTGTCACAGTATTTACCCGTTAAAGAAATTTCATCCCGAAATTTGATCGTGGTCGTCATGGCTAACCATAAAAATGTTTTTATGACGAGAGTCGATAAATAGAGTTTTATCATCATTGAGTAATATGGATAAAATAATTTGATTACGCAAAGAGTATAAGTGAAGCTATCACAAAAGAGTAATATGAGAAGGGTAAAGTTTCGTCATATCTTTTGATGTAGATAGATTGATTTCCAGAGTTCAAGGGATTTAGAGAAAATCTCCGTAATAAGATTTGATTCTTCAGAAATTAAGGAAATTAGAATCCTTTTTGGTTAAATGCGATGATCTCTCTCGATTGCACTGTCTGATATCTCACTATAAATCCCTCCTCTTCTTTTTCTTATTTCCACAACTCATGCCTTCTATTATTTCTTTCTCACATCATATTCCAAAAGATTGTGGAAATTCTTCATTCAGTTCTGATTCTTGATATATTCCTAACTTTCATATCTGTCATTCTTCTTTTTCATCTACCGCCAGAAAAATCTATTTACTTCTACTATACTCTTGGTTTTATAGTGTTTTTAGTTCTCCCGTGTCTTTATATTGCTATATGCATTGATATATATGGTTTGTAATTTCTGGGTTGTTGTTAGGCTTTATATCTTCCCTTATATTTCAAAGTCCATGCTCCTGTCTTCAATAATTATTGTCATCCACAGTTAATGCTCTCTCCTACTTGCTGCGATTTATACTCCAATTTCTATTTCGGAGCTTTATTCTTTTGTTTTCTCTTCTTGCCATTAAGCACCGCATGTAATGGTCCAAAATTTGTAGATATGAATTTTGGAATGAACATAGTTAATGTTCTACGAAGGAAATTATAATAGCACGATCTTGATTTGTTAAATTACCAGAATACCTCAGAAAAGGCCGAATCATCAAGAAATATTTTCTTGATATTTTAGAGGTTAAATTGAATACCAGAGTCGTGTAACATGGCACATAATGACGTTATGATCTGTAAATCATCACGTTCCATTTAGAAACTCATCATGACTTACTGTAATATAATCACGTTGATCAAGTGTCATTATATTATACTAACTCATGCTTCAGTTCCCAACACTACTTCAATAACATTCATATTTTAAACTTGAAGGTTTCAGTATTTAGAAACTAAAATAGTTTCTTTCATGATGTAACACAGATAGCGCGAAGAGGTAAATAATTACGGATATTAATAGTTATGAAGATATCTTCAGAAACATCGAAGATATTTATAATGAAAGATATGATGATATCTTAGAACATTTAAGATCAGAGGATGATAAAAAAAATATTGTCCTCAAGGGTTTAGAGCAAGGAGCAAGGTATTTGTTAAGGATTTCAGCAGACACTGAATCATTTGGATTCTTTGAAGGTAGATTTCGTCCTTGTAATTTGTCCACAGCCTCCTTCATGGTTTGCTCAATCCGTTTTCCAGTACTAAACCTTCTCTTTTTTCGAGCTTTACCAACACACTATTCTTTATCATCAAACTTTTAACTGTTACGGTTGTCTACAGTTTCTGCTGCTTCATTCAGCTTTTCCAAAAATTCGGAGAACTAATTCGTAGATTGGGGTGTTTTTCAGAAACTTCACATTCGAAATATGTAAGTTTAGGAGATAGACGTTATATGTGTATATATATATATATATATATATATATATATATATATATATATATATATATATATATATATATATATAACTATTGAAGTGAAAATGCTACGAGATTCGAGATTGATAATTGATGATTTTCGATAGTTGGTATGGCAATTATTGTTACAGGATGTAGATGAGTAGATGATGAGGTTTCAATGAGTACATATAATGATTTTTCGGAGAGACTTACTCCAAAGGGTAACGGAGTTGCTGGTGCATCTGCTGATAATGTTGTGGAATATAAAAGGTTCTCCGGTAACAAAAGGGTAATCGTATATATCAGGGTTATAATAAGGCTACTCCGGATAAAAAATCGAAATTGACTTGTTGGAGTTGTGACAGAATTTTCTACTTTGAAAAGGAATCGTAAAGTTATTTTTGCTAATAAATGCCAAAGGATCTGACGCGGGTACGTGTTAAACTATGACTTCGGTTTCGAGAGTTTTTAGGTGTATCGCTATACGCGTAATCCTTCTTTCTGTTGTTAACGTGTGGTTGGATCATCCTCTCGATTGTTCCTTAGTTGAGGTGTTTTCAAGAATTTTGAAGGGTTTGAACGTAGGTTGTCATCGTCAATATACATATGATGTTCTTGAATTTTGAATGACATGAATATTTTTCTGGTTGTTACGAATAGAAGTGATGGTCTAGCACAGTTTTGAATTCAAAGTATAGTTTTGAAAGCTATAGGAATCTAAGAGTGATGCTATCGATTATATCTAGACTTGGATTTTGATATGTTAAAATCAGAATATGTAATTGAATTTGAATGAGTATGGTTGTTTTGATTTTTATGAAAGAATGTATATCGTTGTGAAAGTAATACATATAATTAATGATTTGTGAATCAGAATCGAAGAATGTAACATATTAATTGTGAATTTATATATCTCTCGGGTATTACCTACCCGTTAAAAAAAATTCACAAGTAATATTTTGTACCAGAGAATTTTATCACAGTCTTTATGAAAATATATGTATATTTTCTTCGGATATAATACGGATTTAATGAGTTAATATTAAACTCATTTGATTTTCGGCTGGAACTAGAAATGAATAATCGTAATTTTCGCGGATTATTTCTTCAATGTAAATGAAATCATGAATCAATACTTCATTATTCATTTTTATTGATATTTCTTCGGTGAATGGTGTTAGTGTTCGTGGAATTCTTGTGAATTTCGCAAGATACGAATGATGTTGTCTGAAAAGTTTCGAGTACATCGATGATGAAAGTGTAAAATCAAACATATATTTGAATAATACACTTGATATATTATGAAATGGAATCTATTAAGTTGAATCAGAGATTATAGTTAACGATTGTTAAATCGTTAATGAAGGATCTACATCATAACATATTAGTAACATGAATTAACCGAGTAGTATCTACCAATTAAGATTCACATGTAATAGCTTAGTATAAAAAGATTTATTATGGTTTCAAAATTTATATATATAAGATATACATATAAATCCTTCAGTGGCGATGAGTTAATATTTCATAACTCGTTGATACGATATACCTGTTGGTGATGGTGGT
The DNA here is from genome assembly GCF_046630445.1 of Rutidosis leptorrhynchoides. Classification (NCBI taxonomy): domain Eukaryota; kingdom Viridiplantae; phylum Streptophyta; class Magnoliopsida; order Asterales; family Asteraceae; genus Rutidosis; species Rutidosis leptorrhynchoides. The sequence goes on along the minus strand of NC_092341.1, from coordinate 94,522,198 downwards.
GTCAATATCTGAGGTGGTTACAGAGTTTACAAAATTTGTGGTGTTGCAGGCGTTGCGGGTGCCGGTGATACTGTTGGTGATGTCGGTGGTACTGCTGGTGTTGATGATGCTGACGGTACTGCTGTTAATGCTTGTGTAACATGTGTCATTTATAAATCACGCACTATTCCGGTTAGGGTTTCTACTCATCTGATTTATGGTTAAGGTTAGAATAGATAATATCTAAGACTTTAGAGATTACTTCATCGCCGCAGAATGTTTCTCCAATCAATACTTCATCGGTTATTATTGTTGGTACTCTTTGGTATCTACGGTGCATATGACGTTGATGCTCGAGATGCAGATTGTGACATTGAGGTGTGGGATGTGGATGTTGTTGGTGGTACTGGTGTTACTGATGGTGCTTGTAATCTTCGCACCATATCCTCCAAAGTCAATACCCGAGCGCGAAGCTCGTTGACTTCTTCTATTACACCGGGGTGATTGTTAGTTCGGACGAGTGGATGAATAAGATCTAGGATTTGAGATAGTATATAATCATGACAAGATACTCTGGAAATGAGAGAGAAAATAGTGTCTCAAACAAGTTCACCGGTAAGTGCTTCAGGTTCTTCGCCAAGAGGGCAATATGGTGGATGGAAGAGATCGCCTTCTTCTTGTCTCCAATGATTTAGTAAACTACGAACCCATCCCCAATTCATCCAGAATAGATGATGGCTAATTGGTTGATCCATTCCGGTCACACTGCTTTCGGAGCTCGAGTGAAACTCCATATCGGAATCCGAGGAACTTGAACTAGTTGAGGGGTTCATCTCGTATGATCAGGGAAATTAAATTTTGAAATAAATTTGCTTATAGGACTTAGTTTGGTATTCTTCATTACATATTTTACATATTTATATATAATACCAAGATCCCATAAGTTACGGAGAATTTTCGAGAGGTATCAGACAGAGTTTACTGTAATAGATATGTAAAGATATGAATTTGTCTATACACTATCTATGCAAAGAATGCAGTAAGACGCGTTTAGACTTAAGATGATAAACAGGTAATTTCCGACATGAAATGATAAGCAAAAACTTTGACATGCAGATACGGTCGAAGTCCAGACTCACTAATGCATCTTATCAACTATCAGTTAGACACACTAATGCAAGACCTGGTTCGCTAAGACCACCGCTCTGATACCACATGAAGCGACCCGTCCTAATCCATAAGGACGAATACAATAACATATGGTTACATTGCGAGGTATTTGACCTCTATATGAAACATTTTAAAAACATTGCATTCATTTTAAAAGACAAACTTTCATTTCATCAAAAGTTGATAGGCACGCATACCATTTCATAATATCCAACTATAAATGACCTAATTTGTCATTTGCTTAATCATAATCTTTAATGAACCTAACGACTTGAATGCAACGTCTTTGAAATATGCCATGAATGATTCCAAGTAATATCTTTAAAATGAGCAAATGCACAGCGGAAGATTTCTTTAATACCTGAGAATAAACATGCTTTCAAGTGTCAACCAAAAGGTTGGTAAGTTCATTAGTTTATTATAAACATTCATTTCCATCATTTTAATAGACCACAAGATTTTCATTTCCATTTCTCATAAATATACATCTCATACATAGAGATAAAAATCATTCATATGGTAAACACCTGGTAATCGACCTTAACAAGATGCATATAGAATATCCCCATCATTCCGGTACATCCTTCGGACATGATAAATTCGAAGTACTAAAGCATCTGGTACTTTGGATGGGGCTCGTTGGGCCCAATAGATCTATCTTTAGGATTCGCTTCAATTAGGGTGTCTGTTCCCTAATTCTTAGATTACCAGACTAAAAAGGGGCATATTCGATTTCGATAATTCAACCATAGAATGTAGTTTCAAGTACTTGTGTCTATTTCGTAAAACAGTTATAAAAGCAGCGCATGTATTCTCAGTCCCAACACATATATTGCAAAAGCATTTAAAAAGGGAGCAAATGAAACTCACAATACTGTATTTTATAGTAAAAATGCATATGACGACATTGAACAATGCAAGGTTGGCCTTGGATTCACGAACCTATATTATGTGTGTGTATATATATATATATATATATATATATATATATATATATATATATATATATATATATATATATATATATATATATATATATAATGGTCAATATCTGTCTAACAATCAAGGTCAAGTCATAGTGTACCACAATCCTAATGCTCGAGATCGATATGCAAAAGTCAACAAAAGTCAGTTTGACCCAAAGTGACTTTCAAAATCTATATATGTTTATTATATAACTTAAATAGTCATTTTATATATTTAAATATATTTATCAGATTTTATTTAAGTAAATAATACAAGTCATTTATAAAAATTTATATTAAAATTTATATACGATAAAAATATACTTTGATATATAAAATTTATAAATTTTACTTAATATCATAAAAGTGTTACGGTATGTATTATTAATGTATTTATATTACGTGTGGTAAAATATCTTTGTATCACATATTTATTTGATAAAATAATATTGATAATAATAATAATAATAATAATAATAATAATAATAATAATAATAATAATAATAATAAGTAAAATCGTATTATTTTATAATAATAATAATATTAATTATTTTTAATAATAATAATATAATAATAATATTAATAACAATATTTATTTTTATTAATGCTAATAATAATCTTGATAATAAATGATAATCTTTTATAGTAATACAAATGTTATAATAATAATATTTTCTGATAAAAAATATCATATTCATGTTAATGATAATAACAAATAATTTAATAAAAATGATAATTTTAATGTAAATATAGGTTTTAAGATTTATAATGATATTTTCAAACAACCTGATAATTTTTAATAATAACGATAAATAATAATATTTTATATGAAAATAATAATTCTATTCGAAATGATAACTTTTAATAATAATAATAATACTAAAATGATAATAATAATGACATTTTATAATAACAATGATATTTCTATTAAAATAATAATTTTAATAAAAATGATAGTTTTAATATTAACGATACATTAATAATAATGATAATAATAACTTTCAATAATATATTTTATCTTAATAACAGTTACTATATATATAAATATTACAATAAGAATAGTAATAATAATATTTTATAAAACTAATCCTATCAAATATGATAATCTTTAATAATAACCCTAATATGATAACGATAATAAAAATGATATTTTTTTTATTAGAAATGATAATTTTAACAAACGTGATAATTTTAATATTAATGATACTTTTAATAATAATTATAGTAATAATAATAACGATAACAATTTTAATGATGTAACGACCCGGATTTTTCCGATCGTTTTATACTTATGAGATTAATATTTACATAAAATAAACCTTACCAACATGATAAGCAATCCAAACTGTTGAGACTTATGTTTTTGAAAAGAGTTTCACACAACGTTTGACCGTCCAATTTGACCGATGATATCACGAACTATATAACACACGATAATTATACGATTATGTAGATGTACATATCTATACATATTTAACATGATTTAAGGATAGTTTAACATTTTATTGTGAACTAACAATAATAAGTTATAAGTATACTTTGAGACCACTAACTTAAGTTTTCAAAACGATAACTATATGTAACGTTCTTTGACATATATACTTACAATCTATAATGTGTTGGTGATCTATGTCACCAATATGATTTAAGTGTAATGGGATTAATTTGTAACCAAAATAATCTTGATAAATATCGATCAAGTTTGGGGAAGTGTGGAGTGCACACTTGTTTGAACTTATCTTGATTATGACGGGGGTTCGGGGACAGCGCCTAGACATGATGTTATCTCGTTCCGATTCCTAAAAATTTCTACAAGTATATCTAGGGTATATGTAACCGTATCATACCCAGCTTCTATACGTATTTACTATTGGTAGATACGAACAATAAACTTCAATGATCAGCCACTAGACATGATGTTACATGTGGGAACCAGCCATTTAACCTCATGTGTGACTTTTGTGCAAGAAAACAAACTAAATCTCCTATATATCCATTCCATAATCATGCTATTTTGCACACACACATACAATTTCATTTCCAATTTTCTTTCAAGTTAATTCTCTCCCTAATCTCTCTTCATTTACCTACTCAAGAACGTATCAATATAGTCATCCGATTTCAAGGAGATTACTTCCAATCTTTCAATCCCACTCCACCACTCTTTTGATTCCAAGATTTTTCTTACCTTTTCCAGTAGCTTTGTCCAAGTAGCTTGAGGTAGTAACCTTATTCATAACCTTATTCGATTCATATTTATATAGCTATCTTATTTTGTGTTGTAAAATTTTAACAACAAGAACATAGTTTGAGTGATTTCAAACTTGTTCGCAAACTAAATAGATCCTTCTAATTTGATTTTTAAAAACACTTCAAGACCTGTAATATATCATATTATGACAAAATCGGATTAATCATATCTTGGCTAATTAACATAATATTTAATATATATTTACTTATGATTTGATTTTATATATTTCAGGACCACCCGTAAACAACACGAGAAGATTAATCATAAGACCTCATGATTGTACGCAACACGTCATTTGACAACACGGTACTTTATGTACGCAACACTTCACTTGACAACATGGTACCATGGGTCGAGATTAATTCTGATCAATACGAATACGATGGGGTCTTTATTTATTTTATTTAAGCAACTAATTGTGGACCACTAACATCGGACTGCTAACTACGGACTAAGAAAATATTAAAAGTATTAAAAGTATATATATATATATATATATATATATATATATATATATATATATATATATATATATATATATATATATATATATATATATATATATAACGATTACTTGAAAAGAAAATATATTGATATATTATATATATGGTTAGGTTTGTGATATCAATCGGAGACCAAGTCGTGTTTATTACCTTCAAGGCAAAAGTGAGTATATAGTCCCACTTTTAAACTCTAAATATTTCGGGATGAGAATACATGCATTTTATGATTTACGTTATGGACACAAGTGATTAAAAATATATATTCTACGTTGAGTTGTACCACTGGCATACTTCCCTGTAACTTGGTAACTATTATTTACATGAGGTATTGTAAACACGAATCCTGTTGATAGATCTATCGGGCCTGACAACCCCAACCGGACTGGACGACCAGTATTCAACGATTGCACAGTACTTCGTTTCGGTGACTACACTTGGTACGGTGTAGTAAGATTTCATAATAAAAGGAATATGCGACGTTGATTAAATGTTAAGTATGGTTATCAAGTGCTCAACAACTTAGAATATTTTTATTAAAACGTTTATATATGAAATCTTGTGGTCTATATTTATAACGCTGCCGGCATTAAACCTATATCTCACCAACTTTATGTTGACATTTTAAGCATGTTTATTCTCAGGTGATAACTAAAAGCTTCCGCTGCAACATGTTGAATTTAAGCAAGATCTTGAGTATGCATATTTGTGTCAAAAATAAAACTGCATATCGGAGGATTTGTAATGTAAAATATGTTGAAGGTCGTATTGTTATTATCACATGTAAAGTTTGTAAGTCTAAGATTATCGCTAAACGATAATCATTATTAAGTTGTTTAAACCTTGTATTTGTAATAAAAGCTATGGTTTGTATTGTAAAAACGAATGCAGTTTTTGAATAATGTTGCATATAGAGGTCAATACCTCGCGATGAAATCATATGTTATTGTATTCGTCCTTATGGTTAAGGTCGGGTTATGACAAATGATAATACCTATATTGATAACAATAATGATAATAATAATAATAATAATAATAATGATAATCAGATAATAATAACGACGATAATAACGACGATGTAATAATAATAATCATTTTTAATAATAATACTAAGATTAATGATAATTCAGTTGACTATATCTTTTAATCCGTTCATCGAAACCACACGACTTCTAAATGAAAAGTTATTAATTTTTCGTCAGCTTTCCAACGACATGCATATCATATACCTTACACCAGTAATATACGTATTAAATTCGTGATTCAACATATACTATATAATGACGAAATTAAATATACAAGCATGCATAATCATCTATACTCAAGCACTAATCAGGGATACACTATTAATATGTAAAAGATAAGATATGAATGCTCACGTATCAATATTGAGATTCAATATTGCAGGAAAGTACGTAGATGCAACGGAGATGATAAACACTAGATTTGACTCACGAGCATAACCCCGAACATTACCCATAACCTCCATAGCTATAACCCATAATTTCCTTAGTTCTATCCCGCTAGAAAACCCCATTTGAAATAACTCACTCGTAACTTCGTCGTAGTATTTTATGTATATATAATACTATTAACGCTTCCTAATAATACTAATACTAATAATAATAAGATTAATAATAATAATCTTAATATTAATAATAATATTAATAATATATATATTTATGTTTATGCGGAGTATTATGAAGAAAATGAATCACAGAATGCGAATTTCGATCAAGTTATATAGAGTTGCCTGCCACCTACCCCTCATACGATCGCATGAGGGTTGTGTGGAGTGCCCATGCGATCGCATGAGGCTTATCTCCAGCTTATATTGCACTAACAAGGGCTGCCGACAGTTTTTGTTTAATATAAGTAATTATATATATTTTTAATCTTTATAATTAATTATATATTATATTATATTCACGTATATAGTTAACTTATAATTTTAGTTTCGATAATTCGTACGTTGACACACGACTTAAGTCCCGGTTCCAGTTTCTCGAACGCATTTTCGTACATTTAGAAAACTAACACTTTACGTTACGCGACGTGTACCTTTAACAATAATTAGACTTAATAATCGATAAACTATATTACCCAAAGTATAAACTTTTCATTTGAGTGTTGTGGTCATTTGCTTCTATAAATCAATGTTTCGTTGTTTACCAAAATATATTATTTTAAAACAAAACATTTTATAACTTATGTTATTATTATATCTTATTACTTTGTAAAATATATTTTCATTTCGAAATATAAATTCTAAATATTCATTTAATAGTATTTAGTTTTTCAAAAGTAATTATATTTCAACGTTCATTTATAATCATTTAAATAATAGAAAAATATTATGTCGTATCACGTTTACGTTTTTGAAACAATATATATATATATATATATATATATATATATATATATATATATATATATATATATATATATATAGCTTAAATTCTTTTAATTCTGTAAAACAATTTACTTTTAATAACAACAGGTTTTAATAACTCAGTTACTGGAATCATTTTCATAAGTTTGAAACTAAATTAAATAAATATTATAAATTTTTGTTTTTCAAAACTCATTATATTAGACTTATTTTAAAGGTTGCAATAAATAAACCTTGTTAATTCATATAACGTTATAGGAAAGTAGATTTACATATAAAGTCCAATGAATAAATAAACATATGAAATCATCTTAAAGTAACTTGTCAAATGGGTTTATCTTGTCGGAAACCATTAACTCAATAATTTACTCTACATAATTTAAATTTTATGAAAGTTAAATGATTTAACTTATCCAGAGTCACGAGGACATTACTGTAAGGTATGAAATAGGGATCTCCACTAACCCTTGTCTAGTTCCCGTTAATTGACACATTTGTTCTTACTTGTAATTCACTTTACCATTTTCCGAATACCGTTAAAAAGGAAAGGTTTCCTAAATCAAAGTGGACCTCTCAACAGAGACTCGTAACCATACAATGTATCTGATAAATCAATCATTTGATCTTATCTTCTAATTCCATCGATAAACATATTGAAACCAATACGTTCATGTAAAGTATTATACGTTTAATACTTTGTTAATATTCTCAAGTTATAATATATTCATATACGTATAATCATATCCATTTATATAATGGTTCGTGAATCATCGGAATTTGGTCGAGGTTAAAATGAATGTATGAACACAGTTTAACATTTTGAGATTTAACTTAACAAACTTTGCTTATTGTATCGGAATAATATGAAGATAAAGTTTAAATTTGGTCGGAAATTTCCGGGTTGTCACATGTTATACCTTGTCAACGCCTAGGGAACACAACATTCTATTTGTTTAAATAAATAGTGGTGCCAAACCGAATTGGGGTGTTCCTGTAAATAGCTACCAAAGAAGAAAAAGGAGAGCACGCTCTCTGATGCAGTTGCCCCCACAAGTACAGACATCCTATGTACCAGTGGACAATAGAACAATTACACGGATAATAGGACTAGTATAAATTGATGTATCCACTATTGTAACAATTAGTGGTGTGGGTTTATTTATTTAGAGTCTAAAACGTGTAATAGCTTAGAACACTCTCTGTAGCTATACTTAGGTAAATCTGTATCAACCAACTATCATTCCGCCAAGGATAGTTGTAATTCTTTGTGATTTAATCAATAAAGAATAACCGTTGAAAAATTACTTTTGACTCTATTTAATTTACTTATTTGAATACTAAACTGTGTCTTAACTGTTAAGTTAATTAAGAGAATTGTATTCACCCCCTCTACAATACTCCTGTTGTTTATCAGGGGAACAACAACTGGTATCAGAGCTTCAGTCTTGATAATTCAATATCTTAGATCTGAATTCTCTCATGGCTGCATATTCAAATACAACTTATCTTGAAAATGGCTCAACCAATAGACCGCTCAAATTTGATGAAGATGAGTACGAAGCTTGGAAGGCAAGTTTCATGCTTCACCTGGAGTCTATTGACCCATTCATGCCTGGTATTGCCACAGATGGTCCATTTATCCCAACTGAGACTATTGATAGCATTTCAGCTACTGCTGACACTCCTGCTATTCCTGGCAGAGAGGTTGTTCTCACTCCAGCTAAATGGGATGCTGAGGACAAACTTCATGTTGGACTTGAACCTAAGATCAGAACTCTATTAGCTATAACATTACCTAACCACCTGTTCAAACTGATTAAGGGAAAACTGAATGCTAAGCTTATGTTAGACTATCTAGATGTCACTTATAAAGGCATGGATGAGGTTAGGCAGAACAAGATTATTGCTTTTAAAAGAGAGTATGAAATATTCTTTGCCTATAAGAATGAGACCCTTAAGCAAACCTTCATTAGGTTTAACTCCTTAGTTGCTGACCTGCTTACTTTGAAAATCATATATACTGATTTTGAACAAGTTGTAAGACCCAAATATTTATTGTAGATAATGTATTTATGGTGTACTATGCATGTATGAAGTGTACGAAGCATGTACGTGTTGCTTGCTCGAACGTTGGAGGAAACTGGACATTGTCTGAAGTGACAAGGAGTGTACGTATCTTTTCAACCCCAAATAAAGTTGGTGTTAATGTTTCAAAGCCTTACCATTGGAAAGAAAATCTTATTACGTTTCCAACGATATTTGATTCATCGAAAACGGAGCTACGGTCAAAAAGTTATGGCCAAAACAAGTTTCTGAAATCTGACCTGCAGAGTGGAGCGGCGCTCCACAATGTGGCGCGGCGCGCCGAATGGGTCAGAAGCAATTTTCAGCCTTTTAAAAGGCTTTAAATGAAGGGTACTTTGGTCTTTTCACTTGGGGTCGGTTTAGGGTCATCAAAACTGATCCTTTGATCAGTTTGGATCAAATTCTCACCAACCAAAAACACTCTCAACCATTTTTAGAGAGAGAGTAAGGGTTTAGAGAGAGAGGGCTTGATTTGGGGAAGAAGGAGTCGATTTCTCACCAAAGCTCGGGTTCTAAAGTTGTTCCTTTGGTTCTTGGCTACGCGGTGATAGTATTGGTAAGCTCAAACTCCGAATTTCAATTATTTGATTTGATATTCAAGTTAGGGTTTGAGTTAATTTGTTGTAAAACCCTTTTAGGTGATGAAGTGACTTTAGTGATGCTAGTAATCGGGTTTATTGTTATTGTTGGTGGATTTCGGTTTGGTGAACAAATTGGTTATGTTTAGAACTTGAAATTGGGTTTAATCACTAGGTTTAGTGATTGTGGAAGTATTGAAACCTATTTAGGGTTATTTGGTTGACTAACTTTGACTTTGGGTCAAATTAGGGTTTGGTGGTGATTATGACCCAATTGGCGATTTAACAAAGTTTATAAACTTAAAATGGATTAAGTTGAAGTGTTAAACCGAGTTAAATATGTTTTGGTGTCAAAACTTGCTAATAGCGTGATATTGACTTCTTATGGGTCAAACTAGGGTTTAAGTGTCATTTTGGGCAAGATAGGTGTTTAACACCTATGATCGGGTTTAATTGGCGTATTAAGACCATTCTCACTTGTGTTAGTGATTATTGGTTAATTTTGGGCGCGTTTTGTACTTGGAAGTGCATTTGGGTCAAATTTGCACTAAGTGTCAATTTGGGTTGATTTGTGAATCCATTCTAAGTGTATTGTTGTAATTATGATAATGGAATAGGTATTTTCCATTGGCGAGTTGCGGATTATTCGGAAGCTTTCATCAAGACTTCAAGGTGAGTGTTAATATCCTATATGCATATGTATGTGTAGGATGGGTGCGGGTCGGGTGAAGTGATTCTCGGCTTTAGAGCTCACTTCACATATAGGTGGATTTGATGGACTTGTGCATAGGTCCAATTGGCACGGTTGTGCGTTTTGGTTGACTACCTTTAGCAAAGTACACATTTTGGGTGTACGTTATCACACGTGGTTGTGAGTGGAATAATTATGCGTATGTGTATATAATGTATTTATTTGTGTTGCATGAATGTGGCATTGTCGCGTTGTTTAAGACACCACATGGTAAAGAAGTGGATGTCGCGTTGTTAAGACACCACATGGTATAGAGGTGGATGTCGCGTTGTTTAAGACACCACAATGTATTGGGGTGGATGTCGCGTTGTTTAAGACACCACCCATCGTATTGAATGGCATGTGGAATCGTCGCGTTGTTTAAGACGCCACATTGGAAAGGGTGAGTGAGTCGCGTTGTTTAAGACATCACCCGGGGGATTAGTGACTACGCGTTGATTAAGTAGCACTAACGGATGTTATGAACTCCAACGGTCTTGTATGTACCGTTTCCCTTGTTCGAATTGGTTAACCATGGTTGTATGAATTATGTATTGGCATATTTAATTATGAACTATATGCTATTGGTATTGCTAGCTAATGTGGATTTGCGGTTATTGGTATATGCACGATATGTTGCATGATTGTCGAATTGCTAATTCGTGATTAATGTTGTATTGTCGTGATGTAGTTAACCCTCCGGGTGTAGTTATTGGCGTTGTTCACTTTGACGTTGGTGAACTTACCTTATTGATGGTATTATTAGCTTGTTGCTTAGTGATCGTATGGTATACTTAGATTAGCTTGCCTTTAGGCTTGGACGCTCCGGTATGCGGTATTTGTTTATTTATGTGGCGTGTCCATTTTATGCATATATATGTATGTAGTATATTATCATTCACTAAGCGTTAGCTTACCCTCTCGTTGTTGACTCTTTTTATAGATTGCATGCGGATTGGTGGCTCGGGTAAGCGCGAGGACTAGAAGACGTGCATAGTTGCTTTAGTGACTTACTTTTGGATCATTTAGGATTGGGTAGCGTATTCCCAATCGCCATGCTCGGCTTTGTTGTATTAAAAGTCTTTTGGTCAAATATTGTATTTCGGTACTTAAGGTGGTAAAATGGGTCGTTGTGGGACCCGCTTCGTAAACTCAATTTTATTAATTAAACGTGCTAGTTTTATATATATGAATTTATGGTTAAAAGCGTTTTGGCTAAAAATGTCGGGAACTAGTCAAACATTTTCGTTAAATTGACTTCCGGGGACAGCGGGCTGTCCAGTGGTTTGGCGCGCCGCGCACCCACCTGGCGCGCCGCGCAAATGAACTGCACCAGAAATTTTTTTTTTATGTTGTGAAATTTAACGGGAATTGTCGTGGTTTGGTTTGGGTTGTTACAAGTGGTATCAGAGCATGGTCTAAGGGATTTAGGTGACTTGAGATAGGTGCCTAGACTTAGACTTTTGTGTGTGCTTAAATTGTTGCGGGACTTGTAGGATTTCGGGTCGGAATGGGTTTAGTTAGTGCCTTGTTTATAGGTCGACTAACGTATATATTAGTAATGCGGATATTATTAATATGCTCTTGTGTTGTGATAGTAATTCTCGCGTGTGTTTGTACCGCGTAGAATTTTGGTTGTGTTTGTTTATATCATCGAGCGAGGCGGTCGTTGTACTAACGAGTCGATGCGGCGTGCGTGCGTAATAAGAACTTGCAGACCTTATTACGGGTGCAAATCGTGTCTAACAAGTGATGTACGACGAGTGTTTAGCAAGATGTGGTGGTGTTGTGCGTGTCGTTTTATACGTGCGTGGACTAATCGTTTTGCATTCTTTAGAATGACGACGCGAAACGAGACCGAGACGAATGACACGGAATTTAACGCTAGAGTTACGGCCGCCGTTGCGGAGCAAATGAGAGCGTTTCGAGAAGAAATGGATGGGAAGTATTCCGAATTCCAAAATAGGGGTGAAATGGAGCGTTGTCTTAAGAGCTTCATGAGGACTAGACCCCCGATGTATGATGGGAAACCGGATCCTTTGGTGAGTACGACTTGGGTTTCGGATGCCGAAGGGTGTTTTCGTACTATGGATTGCCCTCCCGAGAAGAAGACGAGGCTCGCAACTAGTTTGTTGCGGGGTAGGGCAAGGGATTGGTTGGATGGTAAGATTGATCTTGTTGGTGGTGAAACGTTTATGGTCTTATCGTGGGACGAGTTTAAGGAGGAATTCTTCGAGGAGTTCTGGACTTCGGCCGATTTGTGGGAATTGCGTAATGAGTTGCGAAACTTGCGACAAGGATCTATGGATTTGAGTACTCTCAAGACGACCTTTATGGCGAAGGCTCGTTTTTGTCCGGAGTATTTGGGAAGTGATCGTTTGTTAATGGGGGATTTCTATTGGACTTTGAATGACGACTTGAAAAGTAAAAATTAGACGTGGTCAAGCGAAATCGTTTTCGGAATTATTCGACTTGGCTAGGGGTTTCGAGTCGCATACACGATCGAAGAAGGGTGAGCCTTCAAGGGATAGAAGGGTTGTTTCTTATGGTGCTCCGAGTAAGAGGACTAAGGGTCCGAGTGTGAGCACGGGTGGTACGCGGACGAGTATATCGAATTCTAGCGCGTCTAGATGTTACAATGGTGGCATGAGGGGTCACAAGTCTTGGGAATGTTCGATGCTGTTTGAGTTTGAGTTGTTAATGCCTTGTGTTGTGCATATTGTTGTTATGGGTGACGTTCCTAATGGAAATACCCTATGGTGACATTTGATTGTCGGGCGAAGGGCGTAAGACTTGGTGCAACCAAGCATTCCTTGATATTTGAGAAATGTTTCTACCAAGCCACGGAAATGGTTTTGGTGTTCGATTGTTAAGCGCGTGTTCGCTTTTATGTTGAAGTGATGAACCATGAGGTTCGTCGGGTGGTTGGAACCCTTGAGATCAAGTGTTTGAAATCTCGATGTATGTTGGTAATGGAGTCATTATGACGCGACATTAGGTGCCTCTTTTATACCTACTAGCGTGGTGTTCGACTCCGACTAGGTTATGGTTGTGGTTGCATTGTACTTAGGGTACCGGAGTAAAACCCTTAGATACATGAGTGACTAGGTGGAATTTGACAAACTAATGAAATTGGATGATTGCGAGGGTATAGTTTGGGTATTTGTGGTACACTTTTCGTTCAAAGTGTTTAAGGATTGGTCAAGTCCTTCGTGTGCTCAAGGTTTGGAGCAAGGTATGGTAACGGGTCGTGTGAACCCAATTGTTTGTAAAGTCTACCTTTGGTAGCATTGTACGGTTGTACGAGTTGTGGATATGGAACGTAGTTCCAAGTGAGGGAGTGGCACTCCCGCACGAGGAGGTTTTAGTGTGAGATTTCGGATGATGCTTTCGTTAGATCCGGAAATTTGGTCGAGACCTAGTTTTGGTCAATTGGTGGTAGAGTACAATTTTTGGCTCATTGGTACTTATGATATTGGATTTGTAAATTACCACCGAGGTGGTAAGTTTGGTGAATCTCGTCGAGAGATAATGGACGTGTTTTGGCGAGCAAGGTGAAATCCCTCAGTTAAGGGATGTGCGTATCGGATTCTCTTCTAGAGAAATATTGTTTTGTGCCTATGTTTGATATAGGTGGTTCTTGCTCGATAGTGTAGACGGTTAGCGGTACCCGTTAGGGTTCACTACAGTGTAGCGGAGCGCGATGTTGCACTACTCGTTGTGTGAGGTATTGTTATAGTGGTGAAGCATGACTTTCGGGGTCCGCTGACTTCATCATGAGGTATTGTTATAGTGGTGAAGCATGACTTTCGGGGTCCGCTGACTTCATCATGGGATTATATCGGTGAAGCATGACCGTTGACGGGGTCCGCTGACTTCATCGGGTGTTGAGTGATCTATCGGTTGTTTTATACACCGATGGTGGGATCGTGAGGACCATGTTGTGTGATTAGGGATGCGATAGCCGTGTTTCGCTCACATGTTGTTACGGGTGTGACAATAGTCGATTTTGTACACCTTAGGTTTAGCGTTGCCATAGTCGTTTTGGGCGCTTTTGGTTTTAGCCGTTGGATTTTGATGCTATGGTAGTTGCGTATAGGTCGTAGTGCGCACTACAAGGGATGTTAGTGATTAATGTTATCCGTAAGGATTTGTTTGGTTCGGTCTTCATCGTTTCGGATTGTTGACTTTAAGTTGAGACTTGGTTGCTTTTAGCGTTGTCCTTGGTAAAGGTACGCTAAGGAATTGATATCTCGGTACGAGATGGATCGAGTTTTTCCCGATATGGGAAATTGAGCAGGTTTCAGTGCTCGGATTGTGGTTTTGATAAATCACGGTTGACGACTTTAGTTGTTGAAAGTGATCCATTGGGAAGAATGGTCTAGGAAAGTTCGTATTGGGACTTGAGTGAGGATCGTTAAGCAGGTCCGGATTGTTTAAGTGGAGAAGATCACGAGGACGTGATCGAGTTTAAGTGGGGGAGAGTTGTAAGACCCAAATATTTATTGTAGATAATGTATATATGGTGTACTATGCATGTATGAAGTGTACGAAGCATGTACGTGTTGCTTGCTCGAACGTTGGAGGAAACTGGACATTGTCTGAAGTGACAAGGAGTGTACGTATCTTTTCAACCCCAAATAAAGTTGGTGTTAATGTTTCAAAGCCTTACCATTGGAAAGAAAATCTTATTACGTTTCCAACGATATTTGATTCATCGAAAACGGAGCTACGGTCAAAAAGTTATGGCCAAAACAAGTTTCTGAAATCTGACCTGCAGAGTGGAGCGGCGCTCCACAATGTGGCGCGGCGCGCCGAATGGGTCAGAAGCAATTTTCAGCCTTTTAAAAGGCTTTAAATGAAGGGTACTTTGGTCTTTTCACTTGGGGTCGGTTTAGGGTCATCAAAACTGATCCTTTGATCAGTTTGGATCAAATTCTCACCAACCAAAAACACTCTCAACCATTTTTAGAGAGAGAGTAAGGGTTTAGAGAGAGAGGGCTTGATTTGGGGAAGAAGGAGTCGATTTCTCACCAAAGCTCGGGTTCTAAAGTTGTTCCTTTGGTTCTTGGCTACGCGGTGATAGTATTGGTAAGCTCAAACTCCGAATTTCAATTATTTGATTTGATATTCAAGTTAGGGTTTGAGTTAATTTGTTGTAAAACCCTTTTAGGTGATGAAGTGACTTTAGTGATGCTAGTAATCGGGTTTATTGTTATTGTTGGTGGATTTCGGTTTGGTGAACAAATTGGTTATGTTTAGAACTTGAAATTGGGTTTAATCACTAGGTTTAGTGATTGTGGAAGTATTGAAACCTATTTAGGGTTATTTGGTTGACTAACTTTGACTTTGGGTCAAATTAGGGTTTGGTGGTGATTATGACCCAATTGGCGATTTAACAAAGTTTATAAACTTAAAATGGATTAAGTTGAAGTGTTAAACCGAGTTAAATATGTTTTGGTGTCAAAACTTGCTAATAGCGTGATATTGACTTCTTATGGGTCAAACTAGGGTTTAAGTGTCATTTTGGGCAAGATAGGTGTTTAACACCTATGATCGGGTTTAATTGGCGTATTAAGACCATTCTCACTTGTGTTAGTGATTATTGGTTAATTTTGGGCGCGTTTTGTACTTGGAAGTGCATTTGGGTCAAATTTGCACTAAGTGTCAATTTGGGTTGATTTGTGAATCCATTCTAAGTGTATTGTTGTAATTATGATAATGGAATAGGTATTTTCCATTGGCGAGTTGCGGATTATTCGGAAGCTTTCATCAAGACTTCAAGGTGAGTGTTAATATCCTATATGCATATGTATATGTAGGATGGGTGCGGGTCGGGTGAAGTGATTCTCGGCTTTAGAGCTCACTTCACATATAGGTGGATTTGATGGACTTGTGCATAGGTCCAATTGGCACGGTTGTGCGTTTTGGTTGACTACCTTTAGCAAAGTACACATTTTGGGTGTACGTTATCACACGTGGTTGTGAGTGGAATAATTATGCGTATGTGTATATAATGTATTTATTTGTGTTGCATGAATGTGGCATTGTCGCGTTGTTTAAGACACCACATGGTAAAGAAGTGGATGTCGCGTTGTTAACTCACTCGTAACTTCGTCGTAGTATTTTATGTATATATAATACTATTAACGCTTCCTAATAATACTAATACTAATAATAATAAGATTAATAATAATAATCTTAATATTAATAATAATATTAATAATATATATATTTATGTTTATGCGGAGTATTATGAAGAAAATGAATCACAGAATGCGAATTTCGATCAAGTTATATAGAGTTGCCTGCCACCTACCCCTCATACGATCGCATGAGGGTTGTGTGGAGTGCCCATGCGATCGCATGAGGCTTATCTCCAGCTTATATTGCACTAACAAGGGCTGCCGACAGTTTTTGTTTAATATAAGTAATTATATATATTTTTAATCTTTATAATTAATTATATATTATATTATATTCACGTATATAGTTAACTTATAATTTTAGTTTCGATAATTCGTACGTTGACACACGACTTAAGTCCCGGTTCCAGTTTCTCGAACGCATTTTCGTACATTTAGAAAACTAACACTTTACGTTACGCGACGTGTACCTTTAACAATAATTAGACTTAATAATCGATAAACTATATTACCCAAAGTATAAACTTTTCATTTGAGTGTTGTGGTCATTTGCTTCTATAAATCAATGTTTCGTTGTTTACCAAAATATATTATTTTAAAACAAAACATTTTATAACTTATGTTATTATTATATCTTATTACTTTGTAAAATATATTTTCATTTCGAAATATAAATTCTAAATATTCATTTAATAGTATTTAGTTTTTCAAAAGTAATTATATTTCAACGTTCATTTATAATCATTTAAATAATAGAAAAATATTATGTCGTATCACGTTTACGTTTTTGAAACAATATATATATATATATATATATATATATATATATATATATATATATATATATATATATATAGCTTAAATTCTTTTAATTCTGTAAAACAATTTACTTTTAATAACAACAGGTTTTAATAACTCAGTTACTGGAATCATTTTCATAAGTTTGAAACTAAATTAAATAAATATTATAAATTTTTGTTTTTCAAAACTCATTATATTAGACTTATTTTAAAGGTTGCAATAAATAAACCTTGTTAATTCATATAACGTTATAGGAAAGTAGATTTACATATAAAGTCCAATGAATAAATAAACATATGAAATCATCTTAAAGTAACTTGTCAAATGGGTTTATCTTGTCGGAAACCATTAACTCAATAATTTACTCTACATAATTTAAATTTTATGAAAGTTAAATGATTTAACTTATCCAGAGTCACGAGGACATTACTGTAAGGTATGAAATAGGGATCTCCACTAACCCTTGTCTAGTTCCCGTTAATTGACACATTTGTTCTTACTTGTAATTCACTTTACCATTTTCCGAATACCGTTAAAAAGGAAAGGTTTCCTAAATCAAAGTGGACCTCTCAACAGAGACTCGTAACCATACAATGTATCTGATAAATCAATCATTTGATCTTATCTTCTAATTCCATCGATAAACATATTGAAACCAATACGTTCATGTAAAGTATTATACGTTTAATACTTTGTTAATATTCTCAAGTTATAATATATTCATATACGTATAATCATATCCATTTATATAATGGTTCGTGAATCATCGGAATTTGGTCGAGGTTAAAATGAATGTATGAACACAGTTTAACATTTTGAGATTTAACTTAACAAACTTTGCTTATTGTATCGGAATAATATGAAGATAAAGTTTAAATTTGGTCGGAAATTTCCGGGTTGTCACATGTTATACCTTGTCAACGCCTAGGGAACACAACATTCTATTTGTTTAAATAAATAGTGGTGCCAAACCGAATTGGGGTGTTCCTGTAAATAGCTACCAAAGAAGAAAAAGGAGAGCACGCTCTCTGATGCAGTTGCCCCCACAAGTACAGACATCCTATGTACCAGTGGACAATAGAACAATTACACGGATAATAGGACTAGTATAAATTGATGTATCCACTATTGTAACAATTAGTGGTGTGGGTTTATTTATTTAGAGTCTAAAACGTGTAATAGCTTAGAACACTCTCTGTAGCTATACTTAGGTAAATCTGTATCAACCAACTATCATTCCGCCAAGGATAGTTGTAATTCTTTGTGATTTAATCAATAAAGAATAACCGTTGAAAAATTACTTTTGACTCTATTTAATTTACTTATTTGAATACTAAACTGTGTCTTAACTGTTAAGTTAATTAAGAGAATTGTATTCACCCCCTCTACAATACTCCTGTTGTTTATCAGGGGAACAACAACTGGTATCAGAGCTTCAGTCTTGATAATTCAATATCTTAGATCTGAATTCTCTCATGGCTGCATATTCAAATACAACTTATCTTGAAAATGGCTCAACCAATAGACCGCTCAAATTTGATGAAGATGAGTACGAAGCTTGGAAGGCAAGTTTCATGCTTCACCTGGAGTCTATTGACCCATTCATGCCTGGTATTGCCACAGATGGTCCATTTATCCCAACTGAGACTATTGATAGCATTTCAGCTACTGCTGACACTCCTGCTATTCCTGGCAGAGAGGTTGTTCTCACTCCAGCTAAATGGGATGCTGAGGACAAACTTCATGTTGGACTTGAACCTAAGATCAGAACTCTATTAGCTATAACATTACCTAACCACCTGTTCAAACTGATTAAGGGAAAACTGAATGCTAAGCTTATGTTAGACTATCTAGATGTCACTTATAAAGGCATGGATGAGGTTAGGCAGAACAAGATTATTGCTTTTAAAAGAGAGTATGAAATATTCTTTGCCTATAAGAATGAGACCCTTAAGCAAACCTTCATTAGGTTTAACTCCTTAGTTGCTGACCTGCTTACTTTGAAAATCATATATACTGATTTTGAACAAGTTGTAAGACCCAAATATTTATTGTAGATAATGTATTTATGGTGTACTATGCATGTATGAAGTGTACGAAGCATGTACGTGTTGCTTGCTCGAACGTTGGAGGAAACTGGACATTGTCTGAAGTGACAAGGAGTGTACGTATCTTTTCAACCCCAAATAAAGTTGGTGTTAATGTTTCAAAGCCTTACCATTGGAAAGAAAATCTTATTACGTTTCCAACGATATTTGATTCATCGAAAACGGAGCTACGGTCAAAAAGTTATGGCCAAAACAAGTTTCTGAAATCTGACCTGCAGAGTGGAGCGGCGCTCCACAATGTGGCGCGGCGCGCCGAATGGGTCAGAAGCAATTTTCAGCCTTTTAAAAGGCTTTAAATGAAGGGTACTTTGGTCTTTTCACTTGGGGTCGGTTTAGGGTCATCAAAACTGATCCTTTGATCAGTTTGGATCAAATTCTCACCAACCAAAAACACTCTCAACCATTTTTAGAGAGAGAGTAAGGGTTTAGAGAGAGAGGGCTTGATTTGGGGAAGAAGGAGTCGATTTCTCACCAAAGCTCGGGTTCTAAAGTTGTTCCTTTGGTTCTTGGCTACGCGGTGATAGTATTGGTAAGCTCAAACTCCGAATTTCAATTATTTGATTTGATATTCAAGTTAGGGTTTGAGTTAATTTGTTGTAAAACCCTTTTAGGTGATGAAGTGACTTTAGTGATGCTAGTAATCGGGTTTATTGTTATTGTTGGTGGATTTCGGTTTGGTGAACAAATTGGTTATGTTTAGAACTTGAAATTGGGTTTAATCACTAGGTTTAGTGATTGTGGAAGTATTGAAACCTATTTAGGGTTATTTGGTTGACTAACTTTGACTTTGGGTCAAATTAGGGTTTGGTGGTGATTATGACCCAATTGGCGATTTAACAAAGTTTATAAACTTAAAATGGATTAAGTTGAAGTGTTAAACCGAGTTAAATATGTTTTGGTGTCAAAACTTGCTAATAGCGTGATATTGACTTCTTATGGGTCAAACTAGGGTTTAAGTGTCATTTTGGGCAAGATAGGTGTTTAACACCTATGATCGGGTTTAATTGGCGTATTAAGACCATTCTCACTTGTGTTAGTGATTATTGGTTAATTTTGGGCGCGTTTTGTACTTGGAAGTGCATTTGGGTCAAATTTGCACTAAGTGTCAATTTGGGTTGATTTGTGAATCCATTCTAAGTGTATTGTTGTAATTATGATAATGGAATAGGTATTTTCCATTGGCGAGTTGCGGATTATTCGGAAGCTTTCATCAAGACTTCAAGGTGAGTGTTAATATCCTATATGCATATGTATGTGTAGGATGGGTGCGGGTCGGGTGAAGTGATTCTCGGCTTTAGAGCTCACTTCACATATAGGTGGATTTGATGGACTTGTGCATAGGTCCAATTGGCACGGTTGTGCGTTTTGGTTGACTACCTTTAGCAAAGTACACATTTTGGGTGTACGTTATCACACGTGGTTGTGAGTGGAATAATTATGCGTATGTGTATATAATGTATTTATTTGTGTTGCATGAATGTGGCATTGTCGCGTTGTTTAAGACACCACATGGTAAAGAAGTGGATGTCGCGTTGTTAAGACACCACATGGTATAGAGGTGGATGTCGCGTTGTTTAAGACACCACAATGTATTGGGGTGGATGTCGCGTTGTTTAAGACACCACCCATCGTATTGAATGGCATGTGGAATCGTCGCGTTGTTTAAGACGCCACATTGGAAAGGGTGAGTGAGTCGCGTTGTTTAAGACATCACCCGGGGGATTAGTGACTACGCGTTGATTAAGTAGCACTAACGGATGTTATGAACTCCAACGGTCTTGTATGTACCGTTTCCCTTGTTCGAATTGGTTAACCATGGTTGTATGAATTATGTATTGGCATATTTAATTATGAACTATATGCTATTGGTATTGCTAGCTAATGTGGATTTGCGGTTATTGGTATATGCACGATATGTTGCATGATTGTCGAATTGCTAATTCGTGATTAATGTTGTATTGTCGTGATGTAGTTAACCCTCCGGGTGTAGTTATTGGCGTTGTTCACTTTGACGTTGGTGAACTTACCTTATTGATGGTATTATTAGCTTGTTGCTTAGTGATCGTATGGTATACTTAGATTAGCTTGCCTTTAGGCTTGGACGCTCCGGTATGCGGTATTTGTTTATTTATGTGGCGTGTCCATTTTATGCATATATATGTATGTAGTATATTATCATTCACTAAGCGTTAGCTTACCCTCTCGTTGTTGACTCTTTTTATAGATTGCATGCGGATTGGTGGCTCGGGTAAGCGCGAGGACTAGAAGACGTGCATAGTTGCTTTAGTGACTTACTTTTGGATCATTTAGGATTGGGTAGCGTATTCCCAATCGCCATGCTCGGCTTTGTTGTATTAAAAGTCTTTTGGTCAAATATTGTATTTCGGTACTTAAGGTGGTAAAATGGGTCGTTGTGGGACCCGCTTCGTAAACTCAATTTTATTAATTAAACGTGCTAGTTTTATATATATGAATTTATGGTTAAAAGCGTTTTGGCTAAAAATGTCGGGAACTAGTCAAACATTTTCGTTAAATTGACTTCCGGGGACAGCGGGCTGTCCAGGTGGTTTGGCGCGCCGCGCACCCACCTGGCGCGCCGCGCAAATGAACTGCACCAGAAATTTTTTTTTTTATGTTGTGAAATTTAACGGGAATTGTCGTGGTTTGGTTTGGGTTGTTACACAAGTAAATAAATTCATTGACTCACTGTCTGCTAAATGGAAACATGTGACTGACCCTCTAAGAACCACCCAGACTTTAAAGAACTTTAGCATGTCTTCTCTCTATGGTACACTTTGGAACCATGAGAAGGCAGAAGCAAAACGTGAACTAAAATTGAAAGAAAACTTTAAGTCTGCCCCCACCACTTCAAAATCCTCTAAAACAGATGATACTGCTCTTATTGCTGCTGCTAAAAAGAAAGCTCAAAAGGCTTTACTGGTTCAAAAGTTGACAGCAGAAGAAGAGTCAGCTGAAGATAATGTGGAGAGTGGTACTGGGTCTGAAGAGAGCAGTGATGATAAAAATGATGTGGAAGGGTTTATTGAAGGTATGGCTTTGCTGGCTAGGCAGTTTAAAAGTTTCAATCGTAATAGAACCAACAAGTCATACAAAAGGAGTAAATCAGTCAAAGGTCCAAAATCTGAGTGTTACAATTTTGGGAAGGTTGGACATTTTGCTGCTGAATTCATGTCCAGGAAACCTTCGATCTCACTTGCTAACTCTTTCTCAAAAGCTGGAAAGTATAAGAACAAGTACAAAGCTATGAAAGCTCAGATGAAGGAGAATGCAAAGACTGATAAGAAGGGAAAGAAGCCAGAAAATGTTCTAGTTGATGAGCATCACGACTGGGATGAAACCAGCTCTTCTTCATCTTCTGACAGTGATATTGATGATGATGATGCTGGTTATGCTTCTGGTAAAAAGCTGTGTTTGATGGCCAAGGAGTCAAGGAGTCTGATGAGGATGATAATGGTAGTACATTTGTGTCTGATATGAGGGAAGCTGACCTGAAAAAGGATTCACCTCAATGGAAAACTGAAATGCTGTATAAGGTTGATAATTTTCGAACTTATACTGATGATGAAAAAGCTGAAATGTTTGACTACCTAAGAGTTGATCTATGTAGAGGCAGTAAACGTGAAGAAGTTTTGAAAAATGATAACAAATCTTTAAATGATAAATTTAAAAGCAAAATTGATGAAATTAAGATCTTCAAGGATGAAATTTCAAACCTTGAAAAACAAAATTTTGCTCTAAAGTCTCTTCACGTTGAGGCAGCAGATGTTAAGAACCAGCAAAATGACCTCAAGAAGGTTGTTGCTTCATGGTGTACATCCGCTCAACGCATAGCTAAGTGTGTAAATGAGCAGGTACCTGCCCAAGTTAAATCCTTATTTGCTGGTGACTATGCTGCTGCTGCTGCTCTTGCACTTACAGAAACCTTACTTTGTCTCAATCAAAGGGCTGACTAAATCACCAGTCTGTCCCCAGAGACCAACAACAGATGCAATTGTTGAGTCAAATTTATTTGGTTCTGCAGACATTAACATAAAATGTTCTTTTGTTTCAGTTCTTAGCAGGGTAGATGAACAGGCAGAGGGGGAGCAAGAAAAGAATGTTATTGTTTCTACTGATGAGCTCTTTGTTTCTGCTACTGGTGTTGGTCCTACTGATTTGTCTACTGGTGGTGCTGATGCTAGTGCTGTTGCCTCTACTGCTGCTGATACTACTGGAGATATTGTGGATGCTGGTTCCACTGACCTTACTGTCAATGAGGAGTTAGCTACTGCTGATATTTCTGCTACTCCTCCTGCTGTCTCCGGTATTGCTCCTTCAACCACTGATTCTGAGGTGGTTGATGAGATGATAACAGAACCTCCTCCTGCACTTGAAAAAGTTATTGATAATATTATTAAGGAGGTTCTTGATATCGATGTTACTGGTTCTACCATTGCTACTCCTCCAACTGCTACTACTGAGGAAATTACTATAGGTGGTGACCAGGATGACGTGGTGCTTACTGATGAGTTTATTGCAGCAAATGCTGCCTATTATGCACATGTCACTTGTTCTATGGAACCCACTTTGGATGCTGGTACCTCCACTGCCACTACTACTGACACTACTCAGACTTCTGTTTCTGGTGAAAAGTCCAAGTATGTGTGCCAGGTACCAGATCCAGATGAAGTTGTGCCCAACTTTATATATAAGGGAGCCTCTATCACTCCCAAGATTGCCTTGCTGGTGGATCAGCTGATAATTGATCCTCAAAATGCTTTAGTCTCAGCCAGCAAACTACCACAGGAAGAGCTGATTGAACTACTGTCTCAGATTGATCGACCAGCAAGAGAAGAGGTATATGAGAGGCTGGCCACTCTACAACCAGTCAATGAGCAGCCATACTACCATTACTTTGGTATGGCTCCAGCTACTTCTCCATGCTCTGGTACATGGAGGCCTCTCAAGTTCATCATCGATCCTACTACTGGTAAATGTGTCATGCAAAATGTTCCTGATTCGCCAGTACCTTCTGATTCATCAGCTTCTTCCTCATCATCTTCTTCATCTGATGATGATGCTGATAAAGGTGCTGGTAAGGATGAGCCAGTCATTCATGATAATGTGACTGGTTCCAAAGACAAACCAGTAGATCTTACTGATGATGCTGATAATGATGCTGCAAAGGATACAAGTGGTTCTAAACCTTTGGGTGAAGGTAAAAATGATGGTGATCATGGTGATGAGTCAGATTCTGACCTTCCACCTCCATCACCCCACGGAGGTACTCCTGTTATAGCTGCCAGTGATCGCCCCTCTACTAGTAGTTTTGATCCTACTGAGGTGGTTGCAATTTCTACTCTAGCTGTTTATCGTACTGTAGCCAGAATCACACCAGAAATCCAGCGATCCATCCGCGAAACTATTATTGATCGCATGACTGAAGCCATTCGCAGAGCTAGGGATGTTACACCATCCTCTATTGAAGCCCAGCTCAAACAAGTATGTGCTTTTGCAGATCTAGCGGTTGATGCCATTGTCCAACACCATGAAGAAGAGGAGGATCTTAAAAAGCGAATCATCTCTCATAATGAATATGCTGATCATATTGCCCGTCTTTAAGCTGAACTTGATGTTGCTAATCGCAGGCTTCTGTTTCTTAATGAGGAGAATAGGGTATTAGAAGAGAGGTTGGATTCGCAGGAACATCAAATGGCTACAATGATTCCTGCCTCTGCTTATGTTCAAATGGTGGAGGTAATGCAAAAATATGGCTGCTCTTTAAGCTGATGTAAGGGCCAGCGTCAATCAAATGGCCATGGGTATTGCAAGGAATGAAGTTTGTACTTCAAACCTATGCCTCAAACAATACGATGTGGATCCTGGTGCCCATCTTTCCCCTGCTGATGCTGACTGGAACAACTTTGCTTTTTCTGTTCCAGATTCAGATAGTGACCTTGATGCACATGTTTTCCCATACCATCCTTCTGCACCTGCTGATGACAAAAAGGGGGAGAAGAAATCTAAGAAGCACAAAAAGAGAAAACAAACTGAGGGGGAGCATGAGCATGAAAAAGCTCCAAAGCAGCAAAGGAGAGATGGTGATGATGGTGGTGATGGTACTGATCAAGGTACTGGCACTAAGCCCAGCAACGCTCATACTGAATCAGGTGTCAAGACTGCCGGTGAATCTCAACCCAGTGTGTCTGCCACATCTGTGGATGATATTGGTTCTGTCAGTAAGCCCAGTGATGTTTCTGAACTGGCTGTTGCTGAATCTTTTGTTGTCTCTCAAACGATCGAAAGAAAAATGAAAAGGAAATTGGAGAGGCATCAGAAGAGACAGCAGGAACTGAACGATGCCTTCAATGCAAAATGGGAGGCATATGTTGCTCGTAAAAGACACAGAATTGAACATAGAAGAAGCCTATACCCTGAAAAGATGGATATTCATGATGAATTGCTCAGCATAAACAAATACAAGAGAGATGCTCGAAAATGAAATGCTAAGTTCATGGTGAAATATGATAAAAAGAAGGCAAAGCTGTATGCTGAGCGGGCAGACAGGATTAAAAGAATGACACCTGAAGAGATGCAAGATTATTTGCAATCTACTGAGTCAGGAGGAGTTAGAGCTGATGTATTTATGAAATGGTTAGACGCTATGTTAGAAACTAGCCAATCCTCACGACCAGCATCTTCTGCTCAGCCAGCTGCACCACAACAGCCAGCATAATTCATCAACCTTGATAATGATGTTATTGAGGGGGAGTATCTTGCTATTACTCCCTATCTGCCTCCACAAGAACCAGTATCAACACAAGAACCACCAGCTGAACCCAAGCCAATTGATAAACAAGGGGTAAAATCTGCTCCTAGGGATAATCAGCCCCTTTGGAAAGAGCCCTTATTTGAGGCAGCTGGTGAAGATACTATGGTAGATGTGCCAGCTGATACTAATCAGTCAGCTGGTACTGAAGACACAACAAGGAGTGTTGTGAATGAAGACCCAGCCAGAAGTGTGTGGCTGGGTATAACAAGTGATGAAGACCCGGCCAAGGTGGCTGAGCTGGGTGCTAACAAAGATGCTGATTCTGTTGATGCTGCTGATTTTACAGTCTGGGGCAGAGGGAGTTCAACGTTTATTCAATCACCTATTCCTGCCTGGACTCTTGCTTACTTTAACAGGACACTAGATGAACGTGTTGATTTTTATTCAGTGGGTTCTTCTGGCACAGCAGAATCACGTATGTATCCTCCATCTTCCCCAAAACGTCATGATAAACACATTACTTGGGAAGATGATCCAGCTGCACAGGGTGAGCCAGACTTAAGAAAGATGAATCCAGACGAAAGAGAGGCTTACAGGCTGGAGATCACTGTTCCAGAACTGCTTGAACAAAGAGCAGCAGCTATACCTGAAAGGATACGCCAAATCAGAATGATGTACCATCCACTTGATCAGTAATTCTACATCAATGCTTTGGAATTCGGCATTGAAGTTTATGTGTATCTATACAACAGTGGTCAAAGGCTACATACTGTTGCAGAGAAAGCTCTCTTTTATGAGGCTCTACAGCTGGACATGGATCTAAAGTAATATTGTGATGCCATGACTACTAATGAAGGCAGACAGTTGATTGCTACAGCAAAATCCCTTAACATTACTACCAATGATTATCTTTTGAGTGTTCAACTTGAAAGGCAAAGAAGGGAGGATGCTGATGCTGAATATGCTGAGAGGCTGAGGCTTCAGGAAGAAGAAGCTAAGTTGGCTGCTGATAGAAAACAAGAGGCTGAGTCCCTCAAGTTAGCAAAAGCCATCGTTAAGGAACAGGACAAGGCATTCGATGAACTGGAAGCTGCTGAGAAGGTGCCTAATGTAGCTCCTATAGAGACTGAATGAACAATAAAGCTATCTGATCATTATTATAAGAGCAAGTATGGTGATGTGATGACCAGAAGATCCGATCCTGGTAAGATCATCAAATTGCACAAAGGCACAAAAAGGGCCTTCAGTGTCAGCAGGGAAGGTAATGTTCAGGAGAGGATAGACTACACTGAACTAAGAACCTTAGGATTCAGTGAATGGATGGAGATACTGCAGTACTTTATTGGTAAAGGTAAAAGTGGTATTAAAGATACACTGAAACCTGAACTTCAAGAGCTCTTCAACAAAGCAGGAAAGTATGAGAACGCACCAGTAGTGAATGTAGAAGAAGTTCTTTCTCAAAAGCCTAAAGGAAAGAAATCTACTGGTGATGGCCTACACAGAAGAGATCCCATCATTCTACCCCCTCAAATTCCAGTTTATGATCCTACTGAGCTGCCTTATCTATTCCCTGAAGCCTGGGCAGCCCTCAAAGTAAAGGAAGAAGAGCTATCTGGTGATGAACAAGAGAAAGATAAAGATAAAGATAGATAGCCTTCGTGTAATTGATTGTATATTTTGTTATTTCATTCTTCATTATACTGTTTTGTAAATGTTTGTATATACTCTGCTGTAATGAAAATGAAATGAGTTTATCTTCAAAATTATATCAAATTATAAGATATAGATAACTCAGCAAAAGATCCCAAAACAAACGTAAAAAGGTACAAATTTACTGTCTATTTTCCTTTAAGTCCCTTAGTGCTGGCTTTAGTATTTTCTCTTTATGTCATAGGTTTTGTCATCATCAAATAGGGGGAGATTGTTGAGTCCCTAAAATAATTAAGGATTTAATTATGACAAAACTGTAATTTATTTGCACTAAAATGTTATGTGCAGCCAGCACAAGTTTGTTTATGTATAGATAGCAGATATTGTTGTGTCGAATGTTTAGTTTGCTGCCTAGTCTACCAGCACAAGGTAGACAGTATTCTTCAATTAAGCACAGAATGTGTACTCAGAAATTCAAGAATATCAAGTGACTCAGCAATGAAGAACCAGCATAGCTGGAATGCAGCTTACTACACAAGACAGCTATGCTCCATTACAAATATAGTGGTTTCCTGAGTAGTCTACATCAATTGTACTATTCAACAGAAGTCAAAGACAAAGTTGAACAAAAAAGTACACGCGTCGGCGGCTGACAAGTGACCCTACAAGACCACGTGGGAATGCAGAAGTTTAACGCATGTGCAGACATGTGTTATACCTTGTCAACGCCTAGGGAACACAACATTCTATTTGTTTAAATGCCAAATCGAATTGGGGTGTTCCTGCAAATAGCTACCAAAGAGGAAAGAGGAGAACACGCTCTCTGATGCAGTTTCCCCCATAAATACATACATCCTATGTACCTGTGGACAATAGAACAATTACACAGGTAATAGGACTAGTATAAATTGATGTATCCACTATTGTAACAACTAGTGGTGTGGGTTTATTTATTTAGAGTCCAAAACGTGTAATAGCTTAGAACACCCTCTGTAGCTATACTTAGGTAAATCTGTATCAACCAACTATCATTCCGCCAAGGATAGTTGTAATTCTTTGTGATTTTATCAATAAAGAATAACCGTTGAAAAATTACCTTTTACTCTATTTAATTTACTTGTTTGAATACTAAACTGTGTCTTGACTGTTAAGTTAATTAAGAGAATTGTAGTCACCCCCCCCCCCCCCCCTCTACAATACCCCTGTTATTTATCAAGGGACCAACAGAACTTACCTTAATTCCACAAACAACCAACACAAAGCATCAACATGAAGGGTCTCACTCCCGCGAGTTTAACGACCCGAGCACACACCGATACATCATCGTCGTAGGCGACCTACAACCAGAGTCGCTACCGGATTCACCTCTCCGTACTCACCTTAGTACCTACACGAAACACACCCAAGAGACTTATTACATCCCAGTATGAGATCAAAGTCTCCGTCCCACACTCACGTCGATCATCCTAGTTACGGTAAATAACTACACCAAATCAAACTCAACAGTACACCCACTACTTAGGATGACCACGCAAACGTCCAATACCTTGAGTTCACCTACCCACCTCAACTAACCATACCCACCGTAACACTCTTCAACCAAAAATAGACCCGATGTGACACAAGCACATCACCCGATACCATCATAATCTAGGAACCAATACATGATTCCTAAATCATCCCAAAACTACCCCAACCATGCCACATTCATCCGTTCGGTACTTGACATGTCATGCTTGGTGCCAAGATACACGGTTGTAATAATGGTGATCAAGCGTTAATGCAATTGAGTACCTTACCACTTCCACATGCCCACATAAAGTACTTTACCCGGACTAGTGCCACATTCACATAAAACTAACACGCGACAATTCCTAGTACACCCGTGTGATCAAAGCATTTACGGTGAACTTGATCACTCAAAACCGCCAAATAACCGAATATCTCCAATTGATTCGTCCCTAGGATACTGCACCAAAACTATATATACATATATACACAATATAACAATGTGTACACATATTTCTCAACCGCATGTCATCCTACCACGTAAGGATTTGTCATCAAAGTATCCCCTAGTCAACCTACTACTTTAGGCGACTATCTATCTAAGGCACAAGTACAACATCAAATCCAGGCTCCACATATACACAAGTCCTAGTTAGTGTACCTATGCTAAGGCACTAACTATCATCAAACCGACCCGTATTACTACAAGTCCACATCGTCAAGTCTAAGTCTAGGCACCTATCACAAAGTTACCTAGATCCCTTAGACCAATGCTCTGATACCACTTGAAACAACTCCCAACCGTTTAATTAAAAATTGACTAAAATTTTTTTTTTTTTTAAAACAGGAGCGGCGCACCAAACCCATGTGCGGCGCTTTTGAAGACCCAAGAGTAGCGCTTCTAATGCAAAAGCGGCGCTCCTATCGACTGATCAAAAAGACTTCAAACGTTGTCCAAAAGCGGCGCTTTCACCCCTAAGAGCGGCGCTTTTGGACCTGGAATGTGCAGTTTAGAAGTTTCACCAAGTGTTAACTCAACCCAATTGCACAAACACTAGTTACATGACTCAAAATACATTCGTTCACACATTCAAGTCTTACATTACCATATCAAATCATTAGTTGCAATAAAATGACCCATTACAATTTATGTGATAATATCGACCCAATTACACTAAAACAAAGGATTAAGACTCGACATTAACTACCATGAGTATGATCCAGGGGATTTTACCAAACCCTAACCACATCCCAAGCCAATGCTACTCCATCATAAGCCAAATTCTAGCAACCTAGCCAAGCTACTAAAATCCTCCAATACATCAAACGGTACCTATACAAAAAGGTAAACAACGAGGGAGTAAGAAAAAGCTTAGTGAGAAGAATAAATATACACATATGCATACAACTTACCGACCCGCAACCACAACACAAATATAGCATACGAAGAACCGCAATAAGCATCACAACTAGCATGGAATATGCACAATAACATGCTAACAACAACAATATATCAACAGTATGCTATATACAACATTACACACAAACCTCATGGTTAACCATTATCACAAGGGAGTGGTTCTTAGAAGGACCACTGATTGTTCACAACAACCGTTAGTGGCACGAACGCACGATACACACTAACCCCTTGGTGACACGAACACACGATATCATCATATACCCTTGGTGGCACGAACACACGATACACGCCATATAACACTTGGTGGCACGAACACACGATACACACCATTTAGCCTATGGTGACACGAACACACGATGTACACCATAGAACCATAACAACCAGAGCAAGTAAACTATATACATACATGCATAATTATTCCACTTACCTTGGAACGCACGCACAAACACAATTCATGTATGTACAACCTTCGCCATCTCATCCGAGCAAGTATCCACCTATTTAACACATAGGCATACAAACGCATAAACACTTATTCCCTAAAAGATAATCTAATATCCACATCCTTAACCAAGGGTTTCCACTTTGCTCACTAACATCTGCCCATTTAGACATCTAAATGGACATCACCAAGTTACCACGACGGGTGGTAATTTCAACCCACACACAAAAAGTGTCATTCGACCGAATTGCACTCGAACCAAAAGACCCGAACTATCACCACTACATGTGTTAATTTGAGCCCAACAATACCCTAAAATTATTGACACTTGAACCATGTTCACAATCCCAAGCAATAACACTTTGCTCACTTTTCACCCAATTTACCCAAGCCGAACAGCCCCTTTTAACAGCAGATTTTGATCCATTTATCCACCACAACAGTAAATACAAACTTATTCTTTTTAAAGTAGACTCAAAGACCTTTCCGAAAAGTGTTCACACGCCTCAAACGGAGTCACGGTTTGCAAGATATGACCTTTATAAAATCATGATTTGTGTAGTTTTTATGGTGACGGGTAAAATGACACCATTTCAAACCAACATGAACCACAACACCTTCATTTGATCAAAATCAGTTCATAAACCTTTAAATGACTCATTTTAACAACAAAAATCATCATCAACAATACAAGATTTTAGTTGAGGCATTTCATCAAACACTTGGTGTGCATGACTCTCTTTTGACCATCTAACACATCGAACATGTTCTTATGACCAACCAATTCACCAACAAAATCACTAATACTTGTGATTATGCTCAAATTTCAAGTCTACACATGACTAACTCATTTTCCAACTCAAAACCCACCAACAAGGGTCAATCAACACCCATACTAGCTTCAAACACCCATTTGTGAGCTAGATGAGCTATATCAATAACATGTAATTTCAAACCCTAACCTCAAATTGAATGAAAAGCGGAGTTAGGACTTACCACCAATATCACCACGTAGCTAGAAGCAAGATGAACAAAGTTAACTCTTGCACTTTGGTGAGATTCAACCTCTTTCCTCCTCAATCAAGCTTTCTCTCACTAAAAGTGGGTTTCTCACTCTAAAAGAGATGAGACAATTTGTGGATACGAAAAGGAATGAAAATGAGCTTTAATTTCATTTCTACCAGCCTTAAACCCATCCACATATGAAAAGACCCAATTGCCCTTCATTTAAGTCCAAAAATACAATCAGCACCCAAACAGGAACAAAAGTGGCGCTCCTAGACCAAGAGAAGCGCTTTTAGAGCCTTCCAGCTCACAA
The DNA here is from genome assembly GCF_046630445.1 of Rutidosis leptorrhynchoides. Lineage (NCBI taxonomy): Eukaryota > Viridiplantae > Streptophyta > Magnoliopsida > Asterales > Asteraceae > Rutidosis > Rutidosis leptorrhynchoides. The sequence continues at coordinate 94,489,382 of NC_092341.1, read as the reverse complement.
CTTGAAATTAAAAATGTCTGGGCTCGAGTTATGGTCGTCTGGGCTTTTGATTCGCCTCAATCCGAGTCCGTACGAGCAAGTTATGACCAAATTGGTAAAAGTGCGCATAACCTCGTAACATGCACCAAACTTTTGTACATCTAACACCCGACACCCCAAACACTATATTAACATTAAGAATAATAATATTTCAAGTTGCCTCTACTTCCCGAAACACCTCGATCTCCCCTGATATCATTAAAGTACTATTTAAAATATAATAAAATAATACCCCAAATTTTTGGGATGTCACAATGATCATTGTGGTCTGTTAAATCTTGCAAGTTTAGTTACTATGTTTTTTCATTTTTTTTGCAAAAATAGTCACTGTGGTTTCAAGATCTTACACGTTTAGTCACTATCGTTGACAAACGTTAATATAAGTAGTTAAGTCAAATCACATGATTAGCACACGAGGGTATTATTGTCATTTTACTAAAACATTTTTTATTTTTAATTTCATAATTTTCCTTTCCCCTTATCTCATTTTAAAACTGACAATGTAACACCATATACACAAACACAGGGACCAGCCTATCAGATCTACCAAGTATACATTTTTTACAAGTTTCCAATATTGCAACTAAGATCTACAAGTTTTCCTCTAGCATCCAAATATACAATCACCTCAATTTTTTTAACAAGTTTCCAATACTGTAACTCAGATATACGAAGTATAAATTTAGTCTTTGTAACATGTTTTGAAAATCAATGACATTACATATAGCAGATCCAGTGTATCATCACCAAAAATTCAGGCCAAAGTCGTCATATTCTTTTTACCAAAGTCGTCGTTTTCTGCTTACCAAAGTCATCTTCGACGGCAGGGGGTGGAGGTAATGGATTCGTAATTAATAAGTGGTGGTTGTCGTGTTATGCTGAACCTTCACTAACGATGTTTATCGTTCCGGGAATGCGGAGACAACGGCGGTGCAAATCCAGTGGCGGTGGCTACAAAAATGAAATCGAAATGTAAAGATAGTGGTGAAGGAGATTGTGAGGATCCAGAAAAAGCAAAAGGTAAAGATGGTGGTGAAAGAGATGGTCATCTCCGCCCAGATCTGATGTCCTGGGTGGTCATCTGATATTTGTGTTGACAGTGACACGAGTGGTCATCTCCGGCCAATTCTGATGTCGTAACTAGAACTTCGACCATGGTGATGAACTTCCCTTTGTTTTTCCAAACGATACTATTAAAATGGTATGAATTATCAAACTAGACATGTTAGCTTATGTTTTATTTTTTTCTTATTTTTGGGTTAAGAATGTGCAGGGGTATTGCAGTCATTTTCTTAAGTTAAAGATGGGGCAAAAGCTGAAAATCTGGAACTTTTGTGCTTCAGCTGAAAACAAGACTTGGAGGGTCTGGATGCGATTTTATAAATTATATATTTAATTTAATCATTAACTTATTTATTCATTCATTCAGTTTTTCTGTATTCGATCTATTCTCTCTCAAATTAGGGTTTTGATCTATTATTCTGTTCTTGAGTGATTAGTTCATGAACCTTTGATGAACTTGTGAGGATAGTCAGGATTAAGTGATTGTCTATCATTTTTACTGTTTCTGATTTGTACATGACTTGGTTTCAAGTTTTGATCTCTTGTGATTGGAGAGTTTACCTTCTATGATTGAAGAATTTATACTGTGTGTTTGTTCATGGTATCAGAGCTTCAGGCTTGATATTCGATCGTAGTGGTGATATTCATCTCTAATTTTTTAGCTGATTGAAAAATTAGGATTTCGTTTGGTATTGTTTTTGATTTCTTTCAGCCGATTGAAAGAAGGTTGTTATTTACTGTGTTCGGGTTCGATTAGTGATGTATTGTAGTTATTTGTGGTTTATTGATATGATTTTTAGGGTTTCGTTTCAAAACCCTAAAATTGTTCTTCTGCTACTTCTACTCTTCTCCTTCTCAGAGATTAATGATCTTCAAATGGGAGTCTCGTGTTTATTCGTGCTTTTTTTCATCACCTATTAACCAAATCACTACACCCAACTCTTGATCTAGATTCTTGAGGTATACGAATACCTGATCAAGCGTAGGTAGATCTTGACCCATATTATTGTGTAAATCATCTCTACATATTTCCTGGATAGTAGCCAGTCTATTGGGATTTGTTTTCTTTCCTTACAGGTGTAACACCCCGTCGGAACACACTAACAGAATATTAACTCATGATCCCACAGTTAACGGTCACGCCCTCTATATGAGCCGTTTACCAAAAAGCAATCTCATTTATTTCAAAAGACGTTGTCATTAAAGTAAAATAAAACAAAATGTTGATGTTAATGACATAAGTAAATAATCCATAACATTATTAAAAAGAAATAGTTTCAAATGCGATCAATATGTTCTTTGACAAGAAAACTCATGCTGGACTCCAATCTAGTGTATGAACCACGAAAGCACATTATCATCAAAGTATGCGGAAGCTACTACCTGTAAGACCCAAATATTTATTGTACATAATGTATTTATGGTGTACGATGCGTGTATTAAGTGTACGTGTTGCTTGCTCGAACGTCGAAGGAAACTGGACGTTGTCCGAAGTGACAAGGTGTGTACGTATCATTTCAACCCCAAATAAAGTTTGAGTTGATGTTTCAAAGCCTTACCATTGGATAGAATATCTTATTACGTTTCTAATGATATTTGATTCATCGAAAACGGAGCTACGGTAAAAAAGTTATGGCCAAAACAAGTTTCTGAAATCTGACCTGCATGTTGGAGCGGCGCCCCACCATTTGGCGCGGCGCGCCGAAAGTGTCTGATGCATTTTTTTAGCATTTTTAAGTGCTTAAATGAGGGGTACTTTGGTCTTTTCACTTGGGGTCGATTTGGGGTCATCAAAACTGATCCAAAACCTTATCCTAACTCATTTCTCCTTCACCCACACACTTCAAACCCTTGAGAGAGAAAAAGTTCTAGTGGGATAAAGCTCCAATTGAAGAGGAAGAAGAAGAATTCGGGTCAAGGCATAGGAAGCAAAGTTGTTCACCTCGTTCACGGCTACGAGTAGATAGTAGTGGTAAGTCTTAACTCCGAAATTCGTTTTCAAGTTTATGTTCATAATTAGGGCATTTGATTGTATGTTCTTGAACAAAACCCACTAGTTGTTAAATGGAAGATTTAAACTAGTAATTGATAAGGAAGACCATTTTGGTGGGTTTAGGGTTGGATGATGAAATTGGTTAGTTCATGAGCATGTTCAAGTGTTTGAATCACTAGCTAACTTAGGTTATAAGTGATTAGAAGTGTAAGTTCACAAATTTGGTGTTTTGACTAGTTTTTAGGTCAAAATGGGTTTTTGTGTAAATGTTAATCTAAAATTCGTTTAAAGCCTAAAAGAGGTGTATTTAGGTATTTTGGGAACGTGGGAAGTGGTCTCGTTAGTTTTGGATTTTCGAGTATCGTTTTATGCATAAAATGGTGTAAAACACACTTAGGGACCAAATGGGCGGGTCGTGTGTTTAAACGAGTGATCGATTGACCAAGCCATGTTTAAATGATGTTGTTGAGGCATAATCACAAGTCATTTGTGATTATGAAGGTTTTCGAGCGAAAAATGGTCATTGGTCAAAGTTGGTCAAGTAGGATGTTCTTGAAGAACATAAGTGTTGTTTAGGTCGAATAAGCATAGTGAGTAGCTTATTTGCATTTATACTTTGCGTAGGTGATTTGCGTGAAGTCGGCGGAGGAAGTTAAGATCGCGGAATACGTTCTTCAAGTATTCGAGGTGAGTGGAATAATTATATGTGTATGTATATAATGTATCTATTTGTTGTAGCGTGAAACGTGTAGTGTCGAGGTGCTAAGACACCATGTTTCACGTGAAGAGTGTAGCATCGAGGTGTTAAGATGCCACTCGGGTGTAGCATCGAGGTGTTAAGATGCCACCTAGGAGTGTAGTGTCGAGGTGTTAAGATACCACTCCGTAAAATAATGAGTGATGCATCGAGGTGTTAAGATGCCACTCGGGGTGATGTGCCGAGGTGTTAAGGTGCCACCCTAGGGGTTAGTGGTGCGAGGTGTTAAGTGCCCTAACGGATGTTACGAACACCGATGGCGTTTTCGCGAGCCCCGTTCCCTTGTACTATTGGTTAACCATGGTTATTTGTGTTGTAAGCGTATTATATTATTCGAGTTATATTCATATGCGGTTGTTATGCTAGCTTGTGGTATTGGAGATTTATAGCTTGTTATTGTGACGATAAGCTAAATGTGTATGCTAGCGTGTTTGCGGTTTGGTGTGTAAGTGTATGCAAGTAGGTATAATTATATATGTATTCGTATAATTATTGCATTCACTAAGCTTTGCTTACCCTCTCGTTGTTTACCATTTTATAGGTTCGGTTTTGGACAAGGGTAAGGGCATCGTTTTGGACTAGAGATCCCGCTTGATGCTAGGGAACGCTTTTGGCTTTAGTAGCTCTTGGAGTTTGAGCGATAGTTGGGTAGTTTAATCCCAAACGCCATGCTCATTGTGTAGTTTGGAACTTAAACTTTTTTGGTGGTCGAAACTCGTAAATTGTATTAAACTCGTAAAACGGCCGATGTGGGCCCCGCTTGTAAAACGTTGATTTTATATTTGAAACAGGTTAGTTTTACATATTTGGATGTATGGTAAAAAGCGTTTCGCCTAAAAGTGTCGGGAACTAGTCAATCTTTTTCGCATTTTGAGACTTTCCGGACAGACCCGAATGGCGCGCCGCGCGGCCATCCTGGCGCGCCGCGCCAGTTCACTGTGCAGCAAATTTTTTTTTTTTATTTTGTATTTTCACGTGGTTTGTTCGCGGGTTGGTTTGGGTTGTTACAAGTGGTATCAGAGCATGGTCTAAGGGATTTAGGTGACTTGAGATAGGCGCCTAGACTTAGACTTTTTGTGTGCGCGTTATGCGGGACTTGTAGGACTTTGAGTCGGAACGGGATTGGTTAGTGCATAGGTTTATGTGAACTAATCATGTACTAATTGTTTGTGTTGTGTTTAGCAATCATCAAGCGAGATAGACGTTGTACTAGCGAGTTAACGCGACGTGCTCGCGTAACAACGACTAGCTACCGTTGTTACGGGTGCATATCATGTCAAACAAGCGATGTACAACGATTGTTGAGCAAGATGGGGTAGTGTGGTATATGTGTGTATATATATATATATATATATATATACATATACATACGTGTTATATCTTTTCATTCCATTGGTTAATCTATTTCATTTCTTAAGAATGAAGACGGAAGATGAATACGGAACGTAAGGGCCTACTCATGAAAGGAAGGGCGAGTTAGCGGTAATGGTTGAAGCCGCGATTGAGCAATGCGTCTCGGGTTTCGCCAACGGAGTAGGTCAAGTAGTCAAAGAGTCAATCAAAGGACGAGTAACCGAAATGGTCCGAGACCAAGTGACTAAGGTTGTAAGGGAAGAGTTTGAGAAGAGGTTTTCTAAACCTCGAGGTAGTAGTAATGAGGATGTACTTGCAAGATTGGAGCCAAGTGCTCCTGGTAAGAGGACAAGAAGTGCGCCTGAAGGCGTCGGAAACATGAAGAAGAGGAGTAAGGGAGGTCATGTACCTACGTGTTATAATTGTGCTGAAAAGGGTCACCTGTCGCGTGATTGCACGCTTGCGCCTCCTAAAGATGACATATGCTTCAAGTGTCGAAGAAAGGGACACCGGAGGTCGGAGTGTCCCGAGTTGTTTAATAATCAAAGTAGAGGTGTAATTGAGGCGGCTAGTAGCATGAAAAAGGTAGCGTCGGGCCCCTGTGGGTTGAAGTGTTACAAATGTGGGCAAAGGGGACATAAGGCTCGCGAGTGCCCGTCGGGCAAGAAGTTATGTTTTTACTGTTGGAAGGAAGGGCACCAAAAGCCAAAGTGTCCTAAATTGATTGCTAAAAGAGATTGTAAGTTGGGGGATTTCGCACCTACGGGTTATGATCATCTACAACGAGGTTATATGACACGCGATTGTGCAAATATGCCTTCAAGTACGATCATGTGCTTTAATTGCCGGAAGGAGGGACACAAAAGGTCGGAGTGTTCCGAATCGTTCGCCGATCGAGTTAAGAGGTTAGAGCGCGAGTATTCGATGGATAGTGAAGCACAGAAGTCCAACGATGATGTTTTAGGTATTTTCGTCTTTGGTACAAATATGCCTTATTATTGTTTATTGTGTGTCGATGGATTTGTGTATGTATTAGAGACTTAAACTTTGTTTCAAGACCTAATTAGTCTCAAGTGAACGTAATTTTTTTCAAAGGTACTCATAAGGGTGCGGGGTTAGTGAGCTCGGTGAAGATTCGGTTTGTTGGTGGTTTTGATGATAGTGCGCCGGGGTGGCGCTTGAGTCTTTGACTCGTTGGAACGCGCCCTGGGGACGAATGCATGGCGGTAACACGTAGTATTGACACGAGTGACGTTCTTAATCGAAGTACCCTATAGTGACGTTTGGTTGTCGGGCGAAGGGCGTAAGACTTGGTGCAACCATGCATTCTTTAGTGTTAGGAAATGTTTCTACCAAGCCATAGGTATGTGCATTGGTGTTCGATTATTAGAGCGTTTTTGCTTTCGTGTTGAAGTTGTTGAACCATGAGGTTCGACGGGTGGATAGAACCCTTGAGATCGAGTGTTTTGGGTCTCGATGTATGTTGGAAATGGAGTCTACGGGACGCAACGTTAGTTGCCTCTTTCATACCTACTAGCGTGGTATTCGACTCCGATGGTGTTGCGGTTACATTGTACTTAGGGTACCGGATAGAAACCCTTAGGTACATGAGTGACTAGGTGGAAATTTTACAAACTATAGCAATTGGATTATTGCAAGTGTAAGGTTTGTGTAAATTGTGGTAGACTCTTCGTTCAAAGAGTTTAAGGATAGGTTAAATTCCTTCGTATGCTCAAGGGTGGAGCAAGATTATGGTAACGTGCGTATTAAGAGATGCAAGACGGGTGAACCTCGTCTCTCTCATAGGAGTTACAGTAATGCGATTTGGCGCATTAGTTGTTAGGTTAGTGGTCATTCCACGGGATGCTATTGTTCGATGATGTGGTTACGAAGCGGAGTTCTAAGTGGAGGAGTTTGTACTCTTGCACGAAGGTGTTCTATTGCAGTGATATTTGGACGATGCTCGTAGGGATTCGAAGCTAGTGTTGAGACCTACATTGGTCGATTGTGGTAAAAGTACGATTTGGAATAAATTGTACTTATGGTTTTTGGATTTAAATTATCACCGAGGTGGTAAGGTGGTAAATCTCATTGGGAGATAATTTACGTGTTCAACGAGCAAGGTAAGATCCCTCGGTAAAGGGATATGTATGCCGGATTCTCTTCTAGGGAATTATTGTTGTGTCTATGAGTAATGTGGGTGGTTCTTGGCTCGATTATGGTAGCCGTGTGGTTACCTTTGGGAATAGAGTAATGGGACTTTGAGAAAGGTTACGATGCCTCGTTATCGTATACTTTGGGTGGTAGTTACACAATAGCCATTTTGTGAACTACAAGGTGATTATGTGGTGTTTATTTGGGGTTATCTCTATGTTGACCGCGTTTGACTTAAGATAGGTGACGAGGGATATCCGGAAGGATTAGCTCTTCGTTAACCACTCGTGGTTGTGAATGATGGTGAGCGGTTTTTTTTTAAAGGAACCGTTACTTGTAGGGTTATGATGCTAATTGCCCGTATAAATTGTGCACATAGCCGTTTTGTGCACATGGTTGTGAGTGATAGCCGATTTTTACTCACACGTTGGTAAATAGTGATGCGATAGCCGTGTTTCGCTCACATATGGTTGGTAGTGTTGCAATAGCCGTTTTTGCACACTACGGATATATCACGATAGCCGTTTTTCGTGAACTTGAGGGTGTGACAATAGCCGTTTTTGTACACCTTGGGTTTTGTGTGAACTAACCTTCGCGTTGTTGGACTTCAGAACCACTGGTTGTTTTAAGCTCTGATGGTTCGGTCGTAAGGACCATGTTGTGTGATTAGTGATGCAATAGCCGTATTTCGCTCACGTAATTGGGTAGTTGCGTATTAGCTATGTTTGCGCACTACTAAGGGTGTTAGATGGTAAGTGTTATCCGTAAGGATTCATCTTTACTTGGTCTTCATCGTTTGGGTTGTTGACCTTAGGTCGATATTTGGTTGTTTTTAGCATTGTACTTGGAAAGGGTACACTATAGGGTTGATATCTCGGTACGAGATCGGTTGAGTTTTTCATGATGTATGGGGGGATTGAGCAGGTTTTAGTGCTCGGATTTTAGTTTCGATAAAATCGTGGGTGACGATTTTAGTTGTTAAAGGCGATTCATTGGGAAGAATTGCTTAGAAAAGTAGGATTGGGACTTATAATTGAGGACCGTTGAGTAGTTCCAGATTGGTTAAGTGGAGGAGATCATGAGGACGTGATCGATTTTAAGTGGGGGAGAGTTGTAAGACCCAAATATTTATTGTACATAATGTATTTATGGTGTACGATGCGTGTATGAAGTGTACGTGTTGCTTGCTCGAACGTCGAAGGAAACTGGACGTTGTCCGAAGTGACAAGGTGTGTACGTATCTTTTCAACCCCAAATAAAGTTTGAGTTGATGTTTCAAAGCCTTACCATTGGATAGAATATCTTATTACGTTTCTAACGATATTTGATTCATCGAAAACGGAGCTACAGTCAAAAAGTTATGGCCAAAACAAGTTTCTGAAATCTGACCTGCATGTTGGAGCGGCGCCCCACCATTTGGCGCGGCGCTCCGAAAGTGTCTGATGCGTTTTTTTAGCATTTTTAAGTGCTTAAATGAGGGGTACTTTGGTCTTTTCACTTGGGGTCGATTTGGGGTCATCAAAACTGATCCAAAACCTTATCCTAACTCATTTCTTCTTCACCCACACACTTCAAACCCTTGAGAGAGAAAAAGTTCTAGTGGGATAAAGCTCCAATTGAAGAGGAAGAAGAAGAATTCGGGTCAAGGCATAGGAAGCAAAGTTATTCACCTCGTTCACGGCTATGAGTAGATAGTAGTGGTAAGTCTTAACTCCGAAATTCGTTTTCAAGTTTATGTTCATAATTAGGGCTTTTGATTGTATGTTCTTGAACAAAACCCACTAGTTGTTAAATGGAAGATTTAAACTAGTAATTGATAAGGAAGACCATTTTGGTGGGTTTAGGGTTAGATGATGAAATTGGTTAGTTCATGAGCATGTTCAAGTGTTTGAATCACTAGCTAACTTAGGTTATAAGTGATTAGAAGTGTAAGTTCACAAATTTGGTGTTTTGACTAGTTTTTAGGTCAAAATGGGTTTTGTGTAAATGTTAATCTAAAATGCGTTTAAAGCCTAAAAGAGGTGTATTTAGGTATTTCGGGAACGTGGGAAGTGGTCTCGTTAGTTTTGGATTTTCGAGTATCGTTTTATGCATAAAATGGTGTAAAACACACTTAGGGACCAAATGGGCGGGTCGTGTGTTTAAACGAGTGATCGATTGACCAAGCCATGTTTAAATGATGTTGTTGAGGCATAATCACAAGTCATTTGTGATTATGAAGGTTTTCGAGCGAAAAATGGTCATTGGTCAAAGTTGGTCAAAGTTGGTCAAGTAGGATGTTCTTAAAGAACATAAGTGTTGTTTAGGTCGAATAAGCATAGTGAGTAGCTTATTTGCATTTATACTTTGCGTAGGTGATTTGCGTGAAGTCGGCGGAGGAAGTTAAGATCGCGGAATACGTTCTTCAAGTATTCGAGGTGAGTGGAATAATTATATGCGTATGTATATAATGTATCTATTTGTTGTAGCGTGAAACGTGTAGTGTCGAGGTGCTAAGACACCATGTTTCACGTGAAGAGTGTAGCATCGAGGTGTTAAGATGCCACTCGGGTGTAGCATCGAGGTGTTAAGATGCCACCTAGGAGTGTAGTGTCGAGGTGTTAAGACACCACTCCGTAAAATAATGAGTGATGCATCGAGGTGTTAAGATGCCACTTGGGGTGATGTGCCGAGGTGTTAAGGTGCCACCCTAGGGGTTAGTGGTGCGAGGTGTTAAGTGCCCTAACGGATGTTACGAACACCGATGGCGTTTTCGCGAGCGCCGTTCCCTTGTACTATTGGTTAACCATGGTTATTTGTGTTGTAAGCGTATTATATTATTCGAGTTATATTCATATGCGGTTGTTATGCTAGCTTGTGGTATTGGAGATTTATAGCTTGTTATTGTGACGATAAGCTAAATGTGTATGCTAGCGTGTTTGCGGTTTGGTGTGTAAGTGTATGCAAGTAGGTATAATTATATATGTATTCGTATAATTATTGCATTCACTAAGCTTTGCTTACCCTCTCGTTGTTTACCATTTTATAGGTTCGGTTTTGGACAAGGGTAAGGGCATCGTTTTGGACTAGAGATCCCGCTTGATGCTAGGGAACGCTTTTGGCTTTAGTAGCTCTTGGAGTTTGACCGATAGTTGGGTAGTTTAATCCCAAACGCCATGCTCATTGTGTAGTTTGGAACTTAAACTTTTTTGGTGGTCGAAACTCGTAAATTGTATTAAACTCGTAAAACGGCCGATGTGGGCCCCGCTTGTAAAACGTTGATTTTATATTTGAAACAGGTTAGTTTTACATATTTGGATGTATGGTAAAAAGCGTTTCGCCTAAAAGTGTCGGGAACTAGTCAATCTTTTTCGCATTTTGAGACTTTCCGGACAGACCCGAATGGCGCGCTGCGCGGCCATCCTGGCGCGCCGCGCCAGTTCACTGTGCAGCAAATTTTTTTTTTTATTTTGTATTTGCACGTGGTTTGTTCGCGGGTTTGTTTGGGTTGTTACACTACCTTTAAGAACCTGAGATAAAACATGAAAATGATCAACAACAATGTTGAGTGAAATCTACAGTTTAAGTAAATCAGTTTATCATAGTTAGACCACGAGATTTAGTTCAAAACAGTAAAAGTAATACAACAGTTATGAGCACTTGAATATAAAGCTTTAACCCATGGATAGCTTGAATGCGCTACACATCTTCCTTTACCCCATATTGCAAACGTTGATCAAGCATTCGGTAACAAAATTATAAGCACCCTAGTTCATTGAGTGAGGTTTGTCAAACCTACGGTACCGTCCTTATAAATTCGAGCCTTACAAAATAATTAATATATTCAAGCTGCAGGCTTTTGGATCAAACTCATAGTGTATGTTCAGTTTTTGTACTCATGTCTAATGCGTAAAACAGTTTAAAAATCAGCATGTTATCTCATCCCAAAAAGTAAAAAGAGTATGGGACTGTAGACTCACCTTGTGTGCACTTGACAAATTCACAAGCAACAGTAGTCGAATTACAACGACCAAGTAATGCAACCTAAATTTATCATATATAGTTACATGAGTTTTGTTCAAAAGATAGACTCGCAGTTCAGTTTCCCTATTGCTCAGACCGACGTAATCGAATAGTAAAAGTCAATACATAAGTCAACTAGTCAAGCAAGTCAACAAAAAGTCAAACTTGGTCAAAGTTATCAACCAAGGTCAAATACATCAGTAGGTCATGCCAATGCTATCATAAAGTCAAACCAATGTCAACTTATAAGTTTCACACGTTCGTTTAGCCAATTAACGATTTTTGTTTAGCTTTCGTATGTTTTCACGGCACTCATGCAATCTGACAAGCATAGTTCACAAATTACACATCAAACAATTATGAACAACTCCAGATCATTATTCCATGTTATAAGCTTTCTAAAAAGACTAAGCACACTATCATACGGTTCCTAGAACTCACGTAGCATACAACACAATCAAGTTCAGCTTTCTGTTTGAGCATCAGTTTTGTAAAAATTCTCATTTATTTTAGAAAATAGCAATTAATGAACGACCAATTAGAGATGACTCTAAACACTCCAAATTATCGTTGGTAAAATAATCAAAGAAATCTATGTAGCCAATTTGTACAGTTTTGACCAAATTGTCGGACTTTCTGATTTAGACAGAATTCAGACATTCAGTTTCGGAATGCATGTAACACATAGCAAACAGAGCATTCAGAGCTTGACATACAAACAAAATATGCTAGGTAATATATAAACTACCACATACCAGAAGCAAAAACTCCAATTAAACTCCTACTTCATGCTAGACCTCTATTGGTGCAATTTAGACAAATTTGTTCCCAATCAGGTCATCGTTTTCGGGGTCGAATATACGAATATATAGAAACATTTAGCACATGAAGTATTCATGAATTATCAATTACTAATCATGAACTTTACAGAAAACAAAAGCTTAGTCATCAAAAAGCATGTCAAATAGTCGTTTGATCCATGAACTAATTCATAGTCAACACGTTGTAGCACGAACATTCGAATAATCATAAAACGACTTTTACAAATCTGTTTACTATGATATCCTAGTCCATTTTATGTGTTTTAAAATTATATATCCAACTAACATCAGTTCATAGGCCAATTCATAACACACAAATTTCGGTTTTCGTTTTGTTGCATAATTAGATACCGAAACTTCAAACGATCATAACTTAGGCTATACTAAACGAAATCATGCGATTCAAGCGAGCAAATTCAATAGTTTTTTGATAGCTATCCATATAAATACATTGCAAATAAATAAAAAAAACTTACAAAACCAGTAGCATAGCAATTGAATTCGTTTTAAAACCCTAACACGCAATCCGGACAAAACAACGACTACTTACGTACACGATCGCGGCCAATTGAGCAATAGAACATCTAATTCATCATAATAACAATAAAATTCAGATTTATAAATCTAGGGTTAGTAAATATACCTCAAACGATCAATTAAACGACAATACTAGATGTAGAACGACGCGTAGAAAAACGTTTATGCACAAGACTTTGTCAAATTTTGAGGTTTGGTGGTGCTTCTATGGTGATGGTGGTCGACGGCTACAAAGAGAGGGAGAGGAGAGGATGTCGACTAGGTTTAGGCAAGAATGAGGCTCCAGTTATTTTTAATTGCTAATTATATCTAACTAGTATTGTGGGCCCCACGATGTTGGGGCATTTTAGAAAAAAAAAGCAAGAAATGGAAAAGAAAGGGGAAAAAAGGGAAAATTGGTGAGAGTGGGGTTGTCAAGTGGACCAATGAGGGATTGTTTAGAATACACCATTTAGTATATACAAGTTTTTAGTCACGCTCTTCACTGCGGTTGAGAAGAATTTTGTTGTACATTACAATACGTTTTCGAGTGAAATAATTTGAGGCTAATAAGTAATACATAAACCAAAAAACAAAAGTCGACTTAACGGACCGAACACGTCAACATTATTTTTCTAAAGAAAGTTAGAATTTTTTTTTTTTTTTTTAAGATTGTAAAAAAGGTAAGAGAATAATTATGAAAATAACAAATATTTAGTATGTCTTTTTGTTTTTTTAGATTGTAAAAAGTTGAGAGAATAATTATGAAAATAACAAATATTTAGTATGTCTTTTTAAAATATTAAATTGAAGAAAGCATTTTAGGGGGCATATTGGAAGATTAGAAAGTTAAAGGATAAAAGACAAAAAATCAATATTGGAAAATTAAAAAGTTAAATGGTTAAAAGTAAAATATGGAAAAGGTTGTGAAGTTGCCATGTGGACCAATGAATTGAGTGACTTTTTACACTAATTAGTATATATAGTAATTAGGGCCTCGTAAAAAGAATACTAGTAGCCCATAAGTCCAATTTAAGTCTAATAAGGGGTGCCATGGGGGAGTCGGCCGAATGGCCCATATGGGGGGTTCCTGGGCTCGTTTTGCTTACTAGTGTTCGTGTAGTGGTCCGTTTCGAGTGTCATTAGCCGTAACGTGATTCCAGAACGTTAACCGATCGTTAAAACGCAATCCAACAAGTTTAATTCAAATACGTAATAAATTGATTAAGTTTTTATTAAAAGTAATAATTATTAAAAATTATTATTTTATCGAAAAAACCAGATGTTTCGCAGTCTCGTGAGACCTTAGTTGCAGTTTCAGATTCGTATCGTAATCTCAGTATTTCAAAACATGAAATAAGTTTTCCGGCTTATATACGCATATATTAAATATGTAAGTTCATTATGAGTTCAAGAATGCATTTAAACCAATTAAATACACGAATCGAAAGTAATCACCGTTAAATACTTAACGGACAGTTAACAAAGATTAACGGAAAAAGCTAGGGTATTACAACATGTGTCTGAACCGTGAATTTGTTGCGGTTTTAGGTGCAATTTGTTTTATAATCTGTTATTGCATGCTTATTTTGTGTTTACTATTTGATCTGTTCTGTATTCTTGATTGACTAATTGTTTACTGTTTTTGGTATTTCTTGATTTCTGTTTTCCAAATTGTTTGTGTTGATCTGCATATATGTCTGATAGTGAGTCTACATTTAATCATACTACGATCAGTAAACTGGAATTTAATGACCCATTATATTTACATCCTAGCGATACATCTGGTGCATCTCTTATAACACATAAACTTAAAGGAACTGAAAATTACAATGTGTGGTTGGGATGAAACTTGCTCTACAAACTAAAAATAAACTTGGCTTCATTGATGGATCTTGTATGAGATTTGAATATGAAGATGATGGGATAGATTCAATTCTGTTGTGCTTACTTGAATATTAACGTCTTTATCTAAAGAAGTGCATAATGGACAAATATTTTTTAAAACTGCTAAGATTGTATGGTCTGAACTAAAAGAAACTTATGACAAAAATACCCTCATGTACTAGGCACATGTTCATTCTAACAAAATTTGACTATAGGCACATGTTCATTCTAACAAAATTTGACTAGCGCTCGTTAGAGTAATGGACCAACCGAGTAACATATTCAAACATCAGGGTTATCCGGGTCAAAGAAACTTCAGACATATACGTGCAACTTTTGACAAACTTGAAAGGACCACATTTTATCATTAAATTAAGTACACTCAAGCTTATTATTGAGATGATTCTGAATCTATTTGTAGTAATTTTAAAATAGAAAAAACGAATAGTCCTTGTGGTTTGCAGAATGTTTGATGGATAGTCTATACTTGATTTTTTTTCACCTAGATAGTCCATTATTTTGCACGTTTTGGTGGATAGTCCAACTTTGTGACGCTCGTTAATTTTCTCCGTTAAGTCATGGCATGTGCTTCGCACATGAGGGTATATTCGTTATTTTACGTGTTCCTTTTTCTTACTAACTCCACTATCTTCATCTACATCTTTTACCTAAATATTAAAGCTCTAATTTTTTATTTTTCAAAATTAAATTTTTTTTCTCCTTTCATTCATTCCAAAATCATAAACATAAATATTAAAAATCTAATTCCGAATTTAACAAACAAAATATACATATAAGAGAAATAAAAATATCAAATTTCAAAGTTTCTTGCACTTGTAACAACCCGACATCGTTTTACCAAAAACACGGCTTAAATTTTTTTTTTTTTTTTTTTTTTTTTTTATAACAGACCATCTGGACGGCGTCCAGACATCTGGACGGCGTCCAGTAACAAAGGACAGGACGGCGTCCAAATCCTTGGACGGCGTCCAATTACACTAAAGTGTTCTGAGACAGAAAATACCCAACCCACGTTATACTGGACGACGTCCATCCCATCTGGACGGCGTCCAGCAGACCTGATCAGCTCCAATTCATTTCAAAACACATTTAACACTTTAAATTAACAACCAAACGCTTTGTAACAACCCAATCGAGTTTTACATCAACAAAACATTAAATAAAAGTGTTTACATGACAAATACGGGTTAAGACTCAATAACCCAACCCAATACCAAGAGCATAATTCCGGGGACCACCAAATCCCCCATTCGCGTCCAAATCTCCAAAAGCTACCCCATCGAGCCCAAGCGCTCCTAAACATCTAGTCTAACAACTAGCTAGCTAGCTTCATAACACAATACCTGTAAAAAAGGTAAACAACGAGAGGGGTAAGCATAAAGCTTAGTGAATGCAATAATTATACACATACATATATAACCTACTTACTTTAATCACTTACACATTTACCGTATACATGCTAGCAATATAATTAGCATACCATCGCAAAGTATAACGCTAAATCTCCAATACGCAAGCTAGCACAAACAATAGCATATAAATCGAACAATATAATATGCTACACTACAACACATAACTATGGTTAACCAATCGTGCAAGGGAATGGCGCCCGCGAAAGGCCATCGGAGTTCACAACATTCATTAGTGTACTTAGCACCTCGTATCACTAACCTCCGGGTGGCATCTTAACACCTCGATACTTCACCCTTTATTACGGAGTGGCGTCTTAACACCTCGACACTTCACATCTCACGCTACAACAAATAAATACATTATATACCTACGCATATAATTATTCCACTCACCTTGGAATGCTCGCACAAGTCATGTACAACATGATCTCCATCCTCAAATCCGAGCAAGTACTCACCTATATTACACATGGGCAAAATATACACATAAATAGCCATTCTCTAAAAGAGAACCCGACACAAACATCCCTTAGCCGAGGGATCACACCTTGCTCGCCAAAACCCGCCCATTTAATCACCTAATGGACACAAACCAATTACCACTTCGGGTGGTAATTCAAACCAACACAACAAAATACGATTTAACCCAAATCATACTTTACACCAATTAGACCAAACCTAGGTCTTAACACTAAATTACTACTTAGGTAGTAATCATTTCAAACGCCAATTACACCAAAAACCCCAACACGTGCAATATTGACCCATATTGCTTTTGACCACGTTTGACTTATGTTAAAAATATCATTTTAACCCAAAATCACTTCCCACGTTTACTTTCATTCAAAAACGCCATTTAACACTTAATAAAAGTGTTTAACATCTATTTAATCCAAATTAGTGTCATCATCAATTTTGACCTAATTCAAATTACTCATTTTGACCAAAGTCATAAAACGTCCCATAATCACTAACGACTAGTGGTTATATTTTCAAAACATCAATTAACACCTAAATCAAGTATTTACATACTTGATTCACCAAAACTCGACTCCAAACTTAATTTGACACGAATCAAGCTTACTTGACCCAAAATACCCATTTGACCCATTTTGACCTAAAGTAGGGTTTACACCCAAAAATCAACACAAGTGTTCTAAGGTTTAACCAACACATGCAAGGTCCAAACTAACAATTTCATCAATTGAAACCCTAAGCCACCCCTTTAGGCTTACTTACATGAATCTTACCCCAAAACCCCCAAATTTCACAATAAAAGGGTTTATAACTCTAACTAACACAAACCCTAACTCAAACAAGAAATCAAACACTACAATTCGGATTAGGGTTTACCTCAAGCACCAAAACGAGCTCTAGTAGCTAGAATAACCGACAAGCACCAAAAACCACTCCAATTTGGGCAAAAATCACCACCTTCATCACTAATCCAAGCTTCCTCTCTCTAGAAACTCCTCACTCTCTCTCTCTAGGGTTTGGTTGGGAGTGTTTGTGGGTGAAAATGAGGATACGTGTGAGTTTAGATCAGTTTTGATGGCCCAAACGACCCCCAAGTGAAAAGACCCAAATACCCTCTTTTAAAAGCTTCAAAAAGTCACAACTGGCCCGTCAGGCCTTTTGGACAGCGTCCAAAAAGGTTGGACGGCGTCCAGATTAACTGACTCAGTTTTCTGAACTTGTTTTGGTCGTAACTTTCAAACCGTAACTCCGTTTTCGATGAATCAAATATCGTTGGAAACGTAATGAGATTTCCTTTCTAATGGTAAGGTTTTGAAACATCAACTCAAACTTTATTTGGGATCCAAATATACGCTTACATGCCTCGTATTTCGAATGACGTTCGAAATAACGCGTAACTGAAAAACGGGTGTTACAACTCTCCCCCACTTACATTAGATCACGTCCTCGTGATCCGCACCAACACTAGTAGTAAGCACTTCTCCCTCGAACATTTCCGCTTCCAACGCGGAGTCGCACACGTATTAATCACGCCTCCGAATTCTCACTTCGTGCTCTAATGCATCATGTTACAACGATAACGGGCAATCAACCCTCGAGTCAAAACAAAAACTGCAACCGTTTGCTCCTACGCCGAGTATCCAAACTCGTACCATACACTTCACAATCGTCTTAAAAGTAGAGCAATTCACCGACAACCATCGTCGTCGTTCCTTTCAATCCTGCGAAACACAACCAAGCCCGACATCCATAACATCTTCCGTGAATTCTAAGATCTCACCACATGCTAATAGTCACTAGTGTGCACTACCGCAAAAAGCGATATCTCATACGATCACGTCCAGAATTTCCATTTATGAAAATACGAAAAACACTACATATCCGTTCAAGTTCTCGCTACAACTCGCAACAAGCTACTTCCATAACTATATCACCCAAAGCAATCTACTAAATCCACTACGTCGTGAACCATGTCTTGCATTAATCCCAATCGAGAAGGATTCATGCTTCCTTAAAACTCCGTACTCCATCGGTTCATAAACGTACTACTCAACTGGTCATTCATGAACATTCTCTGGACCGAGAACAAACTTCCTCCGGCTCCACAACTGGGTCATTTCTTCAACGAAGAAATTTCGGTAACCCCAAAATAATCACTCAGGAGCACTACTTTCCCATCAATCGATCCGCACACGACCATCCGTCACTGGATTAATCCAGGACGACAATAATACACCACGAGTTAGACGAAACATCAACACTTCGTCACAGGGTTTCTCTCCTAACCCTACAACACATTCATACAATACGGGCTCCTAGTACTAGCATGAAGATTATTCGTATCCTTGAATCCCGTCAACGGCGAATTATCATTACAACATTCCGCAATTCACCATACGACCTACAAAAATATTCACCACGTCGGGTGAACCTTCCTACCTAGACCGTCCGTTAAGGATGGTCTCGACATTTCAAAGAAACTAACAGTCGCATCACTAGGGAACACACTCTCGCAAACAAAAAACATCCGCGTGTCTCGATGTGAGACAATCAGAATCGACACTCACCGCCTCACAATCGTCCATAAAGTGGAATAATCCACTGACGATCTCCACAGTTACGTTTCCCGACAGGAAAAATACAGTTTCCTTCGCGATAACGAACTCGTACCGATCCAATTAATACTATCCGAGTTTCACGACAACCCAGATTCCATTATGAGAGCACCCGCAATAACAGGTTTATTCTCTCACTCTGAGATCTCAAACTTCACATTTGATCTCATACCGCACATTGGTACTGCACGATCACCTTACATAAGGAGACTTACACTTCCTTCGATCCCATCATCACAATCTTCACGCATAACATTCTGGAATTGTAACTCACAGTCGTAATGCACGATCTCGAGTCGATACCAACAACCTATCACTCTTCCTCGTTAGGAACTCCGAATACCTATTAAGGCTTAGCACGGTACACTCCGACACGTTGCTATATATAACACCACCGGAGCTTCCTCGGGCGGCAGTAAAAACTCCCCCACTTAGAATTTGGCTCCACATTCTCACCGCCAAGATGATAACATCCTGCGGAACTATCATTCCATGGAACACATGACCGTTCTCATCATTGGTCATACACACCAAATCACCACGAATTCACTTCGGGCTCTCGGAGCCGACATATACATTCATTTGGAGTGACGTACACGCGATAACATCGCACCTTCATGCCATAATTACTATTAACAGTCCTTAATTGTTCGCAAAGCGAACTCCACCAAGTGTCACATACGCCTCTACGACTAGGCATATGCCACTCCGCTTAATCAGTCGTGCATCTCAATCGAGATCATCCGACCTTCCACTCAACGAACCTTTATCAACAATGACTCACTCTCATGGTGAAGAGTGACCAATCCGACACGATAATTGCGTCGACCTCAATATCAACAATTTATCGAAATCTTCGGCCTAACCGAAGATTAAGTACATCACCGGCTCACCGGTCATCTTTACCCATCCATCACTTAAGAGCAACAAGATTCACTCATCCGTCACTTCATAAGAAGTATTCATCACAATGCTCTTAAACTTCGACTTTCGCAACCGTCGAATTACCATCACCTGTCAATCACTATTGTAATCTCCACTGCTACCAAGGATATCTCACGGACACCCTAAGCACAAAGTGATCACACCATCACCGGAGTTGAACATTACACTAGCAGGTATAAGAAGGCACCTGACGCAGTGTCATGCATACTCCCGCCACAACCTACCGAATTTTAGAAACTCGATCTTTAGGTTCCATACAACCGATGTCACCCATCTCTCCATAATAATGACCCGAAGTCATACCTACCCGACAAACCTCACGATCTATCGTCTTATCGAAAGTTTCTACCAATCACACGCTACCCGCAATTTCCACAAGGCCAAACGATATAGCCTCACGAAACCTTTCATCTAACACTAAAGAGATGCTCGAGAACACCAAGTCTTACACCCTTCTACATCTCGATAAAACCACTACTACAAGGGATATTCCATTAGGAATGTTACCTTATAATCCACAACACGCTAACGCAATCATCGTTATACGGGTCCCACTCCCATGAGTTTAACGACCCGAGGACTTCTCGATTCGCCAATTCCAAGGCGACTCACAACTAGAATCCTAACACGATTCTATAACCACACACTCTACCGAATGTAAATCAAACTATAATCATTAAACTTGTCACATTCCCTTACGGAATTCAAGTCCTCGTCGCACACACGCAAGTGTAAATCGGTCATCCTAGTTACGATGGGTAACTAAAACCAATAACAATCTCAACAGTGCACCCACTACTTAGGGTGACTGAACATGCACCAAACTCGTGAGTTGGCTCGCTCACTCAACTAACCGAATCCATCGTACACTTTTTCTACTCACAACGAATCCGATGTGACAACAAGCACATCACCCGAGACATACTATAACCTAGGAACCAATAAAAGATTCCTAACTCGTCCCGATTATACCCCAACCATGCCACGTTTCCTCCGCTCGGTACTCGTCATGTCATGCTTAGTGTCAAGATATACTGTTGTAATAATGGTGATCAGTCACTATTACAATTGCGTACCTTAC
Source organism: Rutidosis leptorrhynchoides (assembly GCF_046630445.1). Classification (NCBI taxonomy): domain Eukaryota; kingdom Viridiplantae; phylum Streptophyta; class Magnoliopsida; order Asterales; family Asteraceae; genus Rutidosis; species Rutidosis leptorrhynchoides. Next base: position 94,468,247 of record NC_092341.1, on the reverse strand, counting down.
CATTTTCGCATGGTCACGCAAAGTACTTTACCCGGACTGACGCGACATTCACACAAAATAATACGCGATAACTCCTAGTACCCGAATGACCAAAGTCCTTACTGTGAACTCGATCACTCAAAACCGCCAAACATATGAATCTCTCCAATAGATTCATCCCTAGGATACCGCACAAAAGATACCTGTATATATACACCTATATACAATATAGTAATAAACGTATACAAGTACACCACAACAACAAGTCAACCTACAACCTAGGCGACTATCACTAAAACAACGTCCAAGTTCGCCTACTTACACTAGGCACTAGCAATCTAAGGCACTAATTTACTCACGAAATAAGGCCCCGCATAATCCCGCATTAGACAAACACAAGTCCTAGTTAGTCACCTACTCTAAGGCACTAACAAATCTCAATCCGACCCGTATTCCTACAAGTCCCGCAAATAATGCACAACGGCCAATATAACGACTAGTGGTTATATTTTCAAAACATCAATTAATACCTAAATCAAGTATTTACATACTTGATTCACCAAAACTCGACTCCAAACTTAATTTGACACCGAATCAAGCTTACTTGACTCAAAATACCCATTTGACCCATTTTGACCTAAAGTAGGATTTACACCCAAAAATCAAGTCAACACAAGTGTTCTAAGGTTTAACCAACACATGCAAGGTCCAAACTAACAATTTCATCAATTGAAACCCTAAGTCACCCCTTTAGGCTTACTTACATGAATCTTACCCCAAAACCCCCAAATTTCACAATAAAAAGGTTTATAACTCTAACTAACACAAACCCTAACTCATTGCAAAAGTTAGCATACCTTTTGATGGTAACTGAAGGTATGCCTTTTGAGTGTAAAGTTATACCTTTTGTTGATCCATATTTTATGGGGTCGTCGTTAGGCGAATAGATTATGAACTTTTAACTTTTAACATTAAGTTGTACACTTATAAATGTAGTAAACGTGTGAAATTGATCAGTGACATGAGCATTTGTGACTGTTAGACCCAATAGGACGAATGAAGTTTAGGCCTATATATAAATCAGTTTACATGTGTTTTAGGGTTAAGAATTTAAACTAACTTAGAAGAGCCGTTTTGGTGATTCCAGAGCATAGGGGAGATCATGCTCGATTTCCCCTGGCCAACCGATGTCTTTCTATTTAAATCAATCATGTAATCTCGGTATTTATTCAATAATATTGATTTATCTTTGATTCTTTGTGTTTACTCTTCTGTCTAATTGATTTGAGAAAGAAGATGAAAGTAGAATGGTGAAAACACAAAGAACCAAGTAAAACGACGAAAATACTTTCATGTGTGAAGCACATGCCATAACTTAATGGAGAATTAACGGACGTCGAAAATTTGGACTATCCACGCAAAAAGTGAAAAGTAATGGACCATGCAGGTAAAAATTCAGTTTGGACTATCCATGAAATATTCTGCAAACAACGAGGACTATCCGTGTAATTTGTCTTTTAAATATTTCAGGCTAAATTGTAAGTGGGAAAGAGTTCAAGGACTAAAGTGCATATTTCATGAAGCTTAGGGACATGTGCAGCTTTCTGGAATAAAGTGTGGGTTTAGCGGGGGGGGGGCCCTCTAAGCTTTGACATATGAGGTCATTAGACACCACTATTTTAAAATTTTTGTATAGAAAATACATTTTAAAATGTATAGGACATCACTAAATTTAACTACAGGACCTCGTATCTTTTCTGAATTTATAGCATTTCTTTTAAATTATATAGGAGACAAGTATATTTATGGGGATGATTCTCACACACACTTTTTTGATCCTCACACACCAATTGAGCATTATTAGAAGAGTAAAAGGTTAAAATAGGTGTGTGAGGATCAAAAAAGTGTGTGTGGGAATCATCCCCCTATATTTAACTACTTGGACTCCATATATATTTTAAAATTTGTTGTTTTTTCAAAAGTAAACAATCATTAAAATAAACATTTAAATATAACTGGAAAAGAAATTGGGACCTCGCTGAATTTGGTTTGTAAAGTCACCAGTGTGCTTTAGTATTAGACTAGGAGTGAAGCCCGCGCAATGCGGCGAGGTTCCGATAGGGTTAAATACCATTATACAAAAGATATGGCTTTTAGTAGCCTAAGCTATCTGTGCATCCACTATTTTTATATATACAGGAAGCATACAAAAGAAATCGGTGTCTTCTTGAACGTGGAGTTGTAAAGAAATTGAAAAATGCATGTTGCTCCTTTGATAGCTTTGACAGTTATAGTTGATGTTTGTGGATATACTCTAGAATAAATGTTTACATTTATAATACCTGTTTTGTGTAGTAGCATGCAGCCATAACCAACTGGATTGTAGTTGGGCAGGTTTCCTCTTGTACATTTCCGTTAGACCTTTAGTTCCACAACTTGGTCATTTCAACCATCCTGTAAATGTAGACAACGATCACTGCATTGATGTGTGGATGTCAAAAGCTATTATTGGAGTATAATAATTAATGACAATCAGCAGAGAGAGACCAAAAGCATATTGATTTTCAACCTTGTAAAATCCGGCTGATCCACATAAACTAAGCTAACTTGGGTTCTGTACTATATGTAAAAGGTCCAATGAAATATGTTATACTAATACATATATATATCAAAAGGAAATGCACGAAAGCGATGTTAGGAACGGTAAGGAATAGCAGCGGCGGCGGCGGCGGCGGCGGCGGCGGCGACAACAACAACAACAACAAGACCCAATACCACATAAGTGGTATATGGGGAGGTGAGATATAGACAATCATTCTCCTATCAGAGAATAAAGACAAATCATTTCTTCACCCAGAGTGAAACACTCTCAAGAGTAGAGAAAGTCATCCCTCACTTTATTCGACGGATAAAGAGATTGCTTCCGAGAGAACCTCCGGCCTTTAAGTAGGAAAAAGTTTTTTTAGAAAATAAAAATAATAATAATTGACGCCATGAAAATGGTAGAATCAAATTTCCATGGGTTTTAAATCCTGCTTGGAATTTAATTTAGACTGTAAGAGTGAGTCAAGTCGCCAATAAATCGACGATTGTTGTTGACTCAATAGAGCCGGAGGTAAGGAATAGTAACTGTTAATATATATATATATTTTGTATTTTCTTTTTCCTTTTTCTGTATCGAATTTAGCCAACGATTTGCTGGGGCGACGCCCGAACCGCAACGCTTGTTAACTTCAAGATACAATAGAGGTAATAGAAGTACAACAATATTAGTTAGAACTATTATGTCAAGTATAGTATCTAATCATACATACTGTGTAGATGGTAAGTTATAGAAAGTTGATAATAGGTAATACTCAGTTCTTAAATTATAGATACATGATCAGGTTATAGGTACCTGGTAGTTTAACAATGGGAATGTCAACCAACCTTAAAAGGCATTCATGACACCGAAATCTTTAGCTTCTCCATGTCTCTTTCATTTGCTATAACCACCAAGAAGACGATGTCAGTCATCCAACTATGTTACTTTTCTACCCATTGGCAAGCAATCCCTTCTCCAACTATGCACATAAAGTAAGTCGACTTAGGTTCCTCGATCCCACCAAGCTCATTAGATCCTATAAACAAAAGTTAATATCACTTGATTGAATCACACGTAGTACATAATCATGCACTTTGTTATTCTCTATAAGAGCAATGGTTGGTAACAATCTTTACCTTCTCTGATAAAAAATTGAAAAGCCCCACCCAAATATAAATTATGCAGAAGATAAGAAATTTAAATCAAATAATGGAAATAGAATATCTATATAAAACTACATGATGAGGCCAAATATACAGTAGGCATTTAGATGAAACTGCAGTGTAAAACAATATGCACTTCAAGAATGATATCAAAGACATAAATACACGCAAAACAATCCTCACCATATACCTTCATAATGAGAGTGATTAGAGACATTATCCAATCATGGTTGTGCATATTCTTCAGCTAAGGCGTCGGACCCATCAGGTATAACTACAAACGTAACCATAAACGTGCATTAGCAAAAAAAAAAAAAAAAAAAAAAAAAAAAAAAAAAAAATTCAATAAATAAAGCAAATGCAGAGCAACATTTAATTTAATAATGACATAATTACAGTCTTTGAAATCGTAACAACTGGAAGAAGGTAACCAAGCCACTTACGATCTTAGTAACGATTGCAGCAAAAGTTAGTCAACCAAACCTGACCCGATTGTTTTCAACCCACAGTTTTTATCAATTTTAATTAAAAGTGGGTCAGCTAACCCGCTAGGTTGTTACTGAAGTCACCCTGTCCTTAATGACACTCTGATTTCCGACTATAAAACCAAGTTATTCAGTTATAATGACAGTTGTACCTAAGCAGCTCTTCTTGACACTTCTAAGTTGAAAATAAGTTTTGCTAAAAAGTTAATGAATAGGCGAATAGCATTATCATTTTAAGTTCAATACATTTTAGATATAAAGAAATCACGATGATTGCCACCTAAAGTCAAAATAATTGAGCTGATAAGATTCAAACTTTCTTTGCTATTAAGTAGTCACAAAACATATAACAATAATAGGAATTATTAAAAAGAACACTCCATAAAAAATATCGAAAAGTCTTACAATATGGACAGGGGCCAAGATACCAATCCCGTGATCCTGAAAATAAAACCACGAAATCCAAATAAGCAAAAACCCTGCAGTTACATCGCAACGGAACAGAACGAACGAAGCAGAATCGAACAAAACGAAAGGGTAAGTGAAAAAGTTAATGTCTTACTTCAGCTTCTTTATAAACCACATTAAATGATGCAAATAAAAGCTTCCAGGCCTTAATCTTCAGCTAAGCCAGTCTATCTAGTCTATGTTACTTAGGTAATTCATTTACACACCTGCTTCAGCATCTGTACAATAAATGAGTAACGATTTTCATATCAAACTAAAACTATATGAAGATAGTTACAAAGTCAACTTTATGATTTATCTCATTATTTAACAAACTGAAAAAAATAATTTCTATAAACAACTCATATCCCAATAACAATAAGAATAGTTGCAAGAGTAGCATGTAGTAAATATCACTAAAAAGTGTGAATATTTTTAAGTTCATCAGCAATATAAAAACATTAAAGGTATGAAACATTAATTTTTCACATCCTTTACAAACGATGATGAAAAACATTCATAAGGAAAAAACAGCACATACAAACCTTCTCTGTTCCAACTGAACATATAGATCAGGAGATAGAGGATCATAATAATATAAATTATCAACAGGAGAAGACCCTGAATCGATTAAGCCTGCACAATAACCAATACATATAAGCACATATGAAAACAAATCTTTAGAAACCAACGACCCAAATTCAATTCTGTATATAAAATCTGCTAGACAAAAGATATTAATAACAGAAAACTTAAACCTTCAGTCGATCCAAAGATGCCAACGAAACCAACAATTGTTTATAAAAACACAAAAGAAATAATTTAACCAATCGTCGATTAAAACCACCGCAAGAAAAACCGTCGACTCTGTGGCCATCGAATGTAACACATCGAATGTTAAAACCACCGGAACGCTCTCTTTTTTTGAAAAATGAGGCCACTGGAATTTTTCAAAATTGTGTTTCCCCATTCTCGCCTCCCTATTCCGCCACCAACCACCAACTTCAATCTCTTTCTTTTTCTTTTTCGGTGAGCTCTTAATTTCTCTTTACTTCACTTCTACTTGCTTTCTTCATTTAATGGTGTCTTTTGTTTTAGGAGAAAGAGGAGGTGATGAAGATGATGGTGGAAGAAGCTCCCAGGAATTGGGAAGGAGATGAGTCGGTGGGTATTTTGTTGGGAGTGTTTAGGCTTGGTAGCAAATAGAAATGCAGTAAATTTTACGGTAATTAGAGTATAATAGTTAATAGTTAATGAATGGGCTGCGCGTTGCTGCGGGTGCATTTGGGTCGTTGTGGTTTTGTAGTCGATTAGTTGTGGGTCGTGGTCTAATTATGTAGTGATATTTACGAACGCGGCATGGGGCTGTGTTAAATACGATCTTTGGCTTAGATACGATTTTGGAAATCACCTCAAAAGAATTACTACCAGAAGCAGCAGAAGTAAAAACATGGACAAAATTTGTACCAACATTTTCATTGCTTTTCATTGCCTACAAATACGGCAGCATTAGTAAAAACTGAACCTTTTTAGTTACCATCACAAACTCAGTATTCACAAACTTTTGAAGCTTTATATTAATAAGATAGCCTTTTGGAAAACAAATTTACAATCACAAAGCAACATCAATAACAATTAAAAAGAAAACTTAGAAAACAGATAACAAAAATCACTAAACCAAACAAAAAAGCCAATACCTTACATTGTAATTTCCAAACAATAGAGATTAAGAATCTGCATAAGAAAAATCAAGTCATATAAAACATACATAACATTAGTTTAATTAACAAAACTTCAACCTAACTAAACACCCAAAAAATAACAATACAAAACTTCAATTTTTTATAAGATATATAAAACTGAGGAAAAAGAAATTAGTTACCTGATGATTATACATATATAATGAACACATCTACAATATAGAGTATAGACTATAAACATTAATAGCTCATTAGAAAAACCAAGTTGAGGATCATCCATTTCGTCAATAATCTATGCATTTGCACGTAAAGAGACATCTTGTAGAAAGTGTGACTACCTACACAAATAGCAACAGAGGTTAAATTAGCACTAAATTACTACATGTTGTAAACTTTTGACATTACTAATTGACTCATACTTTCAACCAAAAGCCATAACAAACACTTCTTCTCTAACTAAAAATTTACTAATTGATGAATTCCATCGATCATTTTGTCCTAAACCATACTGTAATATTCTAAAACAAACAATTTCACCATTACTAACAATAATAGACAGCCAATTTTTGCAAGTCGCAACAAAAGCAAATATCGTATAATTTCGTTAAACAACATATATTGCCTTATTTTATAAACCTCAATATAGCAAGAGTGCTATTTCTAGGATGGGCCAAAACACCCTATTTAAAGATACTGCATATGATATTTTTATTCTGTTTATAACCTAAGTTACTCGAATGAACTGGTGGTTATTTTTTTTAAGAGGTTTGCAAAAATCGTAAATATGAAAATTGCATACCATTTTTGGGCGTCAATTCGGTACCATCCATTACAAACCTTCATTTCTTTACTACCACTCTTACTCCTTACTTCCATCACCACCAATCCATTTATGTGCAAGATTTTTCTCCACAATAGAGAACCACATTGCCGCTGCCAATACCCGTATTAACCAACTTGTATTTAAAAACGGATAACCATTAGTAGATACAAACGATCACACAATTTAGGCCCAGGCTAGTAGTTTCAGTTTGCGGAAATGCTAAAGGCCATCTCGTAATTGTAATATTAAAAGTTTAACTGTATGAAGCTAAACCAACCTTTGGGCCATGAGAAAGAATGCTTTTTTTCAAAGTAGCAACAGCTGCAGTTGATGATGGGTTGCTTTTGGGTTCAATATTTGATTCATCAATCAAACACATAAACTTCAAAATCATTAACATGAAAGGTTTACTATATCAACTTAATAGCAACTTCTTCTCTACTTTGGACATTAATATCTGCATATCATCAAACATATATACTTTTTTTGTAACCATTAAGTAATACGGAGTAACAAAAAACAAAACAATAATTAAAAAAACTAAATGAAGTCAACAAAAGAACAAACGTTAATGTGTGATAGACCATTAGTATATTAACTGCTAAATAGTATAACATCACTATCTAACATAGCACTACATTTAGTCATCTATATTGATCGAAAAATCGATATTAGCCCTGTAAAGTCTAGCACTTTTGTTTTTTTTATCTTAATTTTTCCTAATCCATTTGAAGAAGGATACATGAAAATCAACAAAATTGAGATTTCAGATGTGCCACCAGATGACTTATAATTGCATCTACACTTAGTGTAGTGCAGCTCTAAAACAATACAAAATGACATATATTAACTTTATGTGTTTTGTAACTTCTATATGTGTCCTTTCATATTGCTTTCGTTAGCTGATAATACTGCATATTGGTGGCTTTTTTAGTGGTACCTGAATGGGTTGCAACCATTAGCTAGGTAAAATTTGTTGTCCCATTCCAGTTGAATACATCATGAAGGCACTGTCGGGATGTACAACTAACAGCAAAAGCGACTTCAGAGCAAACAAAAATCTGCAAAACAATCATTGTCAAATGTGCATATGCTTCAAACAGTCATAAAACGGGTCTAACATGGCAAATCTTTGTAATAAGTTCTAGACCGTAGAAAATCACATAACATCATCTACATTCATTCACTTCATTTTTTATGTATGTATTAGTTCATAGATAGCATGACATCCTTAAAACTTACTTAAAAGGTTGAGCACTACTGCACACAACTGTTACATGCCAAACATTTCAAAACATACTTTTACCAAAATGGTAAAGTTTCCTGTTGACGACTCAAAATCTAAAATAACCAACATGGGGCGACTCAATTGAAACCATAAGCTATAATGACATTTTAACACAGATGGATCAAAATAGGCGTGTATGACCCAAATGGCTTATAAATTTCCATTTCAAACAAAATATACTCAAAAGTCATTTTCAAGATAACAAAATTTTCAAACTCACTTAACTCGATATATGGTACATGTCTACATTGATTGTTACCCAAATTGACCCCCATTTGACCCAAATGAGTGAAGTGTCCAAATAGTCAAAACTATGACTTTTCATCATTATACCATATACTAATTATGGACAACAGGTACCAATCATATCTCGACACCTCGCCAAAAAACATTGTTACACTGTAGCAAAACACTGTTACACTGTAGCAATGTATGGTACGTGTCTACATTGATTGTTACCCAAATTGACCCCCATTTGACCCAAATGAGTGAAGTGTCCAAATAGTCAAAACTATGACTTTTCATCATTTTTATATAAGCATGAATTCATACATAGTAAGCTTCCATTTAAATAACAGTTGTATTTTGTAACATACATAGTAGTCAAATACAACATTAACAATGGTTTGAAGCATTATACTGTTGACAATGAGCCATTTGGGTATGTGTTAGCAACACCTATCACAATGACAATTACAATCACGAGACCATTTTGTAACACCGGACATTTTTTTATAACACAGCGGAAGACATTTGGTTACCAAACACAACATCATTATTTTTAATTACAGAAAAGCACGTAATTACGTTTAACTTTAACAAATGGTGTTACGTTATTACAGACACGGTTACAAAAGTCCACATCAGAGTTGCAAGTCAAACATGTTTTCTACATCAATGCCCGATCCCATCAGCAGTAGCTAAACCTACAGGGGGAGGAATGTGGGGGATTAGCGCACCGCTAAGTGAATGGAATCTATCTACAGATTAAGCTTAAGCAATCCATCATACAATAATAAGCTAACATGCTTACAACCAACAAGCATATGAATAACGACAATATGAGGATCGGCGACTTGTACGGGCACACGAACCTAGCTGATCGGGCTAGAATCTACCGATAGTCCTTCCTACCAAGTCTCTGCATAACTATCCAAATGAAACACATGCGTTCTTCTATGCTATACTAAACAGACTGTAGAACTTGGACTCAACCTCCCTTGGAATGGTTAACCTCACACGGACTTTAACTACCCTAGGAATGGTTGAAATTCCCTAACCACTCTAGGAATGGCTGGTGTCAAACATAGTGCACATATATAACATATATAGATCACATAGCATGCAACTATCCACCTAGCATGACAATCACTACGCTACGTAAGGTAATCAGAGTAATCCACAGTAGCATGATTTGCTACTTAAACTCTATCCGAAGATAGACCCACTCACCAATTACCAGCAACTGAAGATTCTCAGAGGTCTAATCTTTCTGAGTCTTCTCTTTCTCTTTTCCACCTGAGAATAGACATAACACAGTCAGTAATCATGTCTTGATATTAAATCAATAACAAGACAACAACGCTATAGATCAACACTTAAACACATAAAATTGGTCTGCCAATCGTACGAGTAACACCCTCACTCGCACGTTTGAGTACACTCAACTGTGTGGTTGACAACTCACTCGTACGTTTGGTCTATGACTGAACATCCATTAATGAATCACCTGATCCGTACGGTTCGCCACACGAGTGACCAGTGACTCGTACGAGTCACATCTCAACCGTACGTATCAACTTAACCAAAAAATAGTTCTTCTTAACCACTCACTCGCACGATCCATTACACGGTTGACCACCCCAACCGTACGAGTGAAGGCTCACTCGTGCGAGTGCAGAAGAACAGTAACAACAGCTGTTATGACGGGTTTCAACCCCAAAATGCACACATGAAACATCAATACATACTGTAATTTAACACATACAATCATGCATTCACTATATGATAAGTCTACATCACAAATTTAATCAATAACGACACTCAGATGTGTGCAAAACAAGGCATACACCCTAAAAACCTTTTTTATGACGAAAATAAAATTTGACCCGGCTTCATAAAACCTTATCATTGGAAATTACACCTTAAGACTATTTCAACGATAGTTTATTCATCGAAAACGGAGTTACGGTTTGAAAGTTAAGCCTTTTTCAAATTTACCAAAAGCTGACCCGTGCTCAACCGCGTGGCTGAGACCTCAAACGTACGGTTGAGCCCTCAACCGCGTGGTTGAGCCCTTAAACGCGTGCTCAACCGTGTGGTTGAGCCCTCAAACGCGTGGGAGCTGATGAACAGCTCCAGCTCGCTGTTTTTCGCGTTTTTGACTCCAAATCTTGATTTTAGCAAGTTCTAACACCAAAACCACTTGAAAAATATCATATAAACTATATAGCAATTATTTCTAACATCAATTAAGCATAACAAACACAAATCATGAAGATTCAAGCTCATATTCATCGAAAACCCATTTTACATCCAAAACCCAATTCTTAAGAATTAAACTACGAATTCAAGCATGCTGACCTGGATAAATGCTTACAAGGATGATATGATTCAGTTCCTAAAGCCTCTTGATTTAATTTATCACTTGGATTCAATTAGGGTTTGAGATGGTGTGAAGTTAAGTACGAGCTTGTTTCGGAATGTTCAAGAAATGAAAAGAGTGAAGTAGATTACACTCTAAATGGGTTATTAAAACCCATACCCCACAACACACGGGTATTTACCAGTTATCTAATATCTTTCGTACTTAATTTGGCAATCCTAACGGAGTCCAAATTCAACAAACGAACCATTTCTGTGACCCTTGTCACAAACTGATCTTAACCACATTATCAATTAATAATATACATATTATTAAATTAAAAGCATATTTTAAACATAAAAATAAACCTAAGGGTAATTAAGTAATCTTACTTTTAACACCGGTTTCAGTCTGTTACAAATCCATCCCCCTTAAAGAGATTCCGTCCTCGGAATCTGGTCTTGGTCAAACAGATGAGGGTAACGGGTCTTCATCAACTCTTCTTTCTCCCACGTCAAATTAGACCCTAAACTGTGTTTCCATTCTACTAAATTTGTAGGTAAAGTAATTACAAAGACGATGCAAAAAGAATCAAGAGAAACGGAGCTAAAACGAAGATTCTAGAGCGAAAATGGTGAAAGACAATAAATCAAGTACGATCCAGTGAATCAAAGCCTAACCAGCACCAGATACGGGCCACCATACAGCCTGCCATACGGCCTGCCAGTATGGGGTACGACCTACCATACGGCCCAGCAAACGCCCCCAAGAAACGGGCTGCCAGCCATACGGCCTGCCAAATACGGGCCACCATACGGCCTGCCATACGGACTGCCGGCCGTATTTTGGAAATTTCCTAGTCTATTTAAAGGGCTTTTTGTCATCCAATTTAAACACACCTCTCTTCACTCTCTCACTACAATAAACTTTCTCCCACTAGAGCTTTCAAGGCCTTCTCACCTCCGAGCGGGAAATTAAGTACCCGGAGGCGAACGCCGAAGATTGTAATAGGAGCAGGCTAGAGGTTGTCAGCACTTGTAATGGTCCAGATCTCGTCTGTAAACGGTGAACGCTTTCCTTAATTTAATAAAGTTATTATCTTGAGTTGCTTTTACTTTGCATGATTATCTATCTGTTACAATTGTTTATCATGTGTTGAATAATTTATCTGAAACTTATCATGTTGTTATGCTGAAACCTTAACGGTTTAGAAGTTTAATTTACGGATCACCCTTTCCACTTATTCACGTGGCTATAACCTAGTATTAGGACCTGATCAACCCTAGGATACAAGGTAAGTAGTTATGTGTGCTTAACGTCACAATAGGGATATAGTACCTACGTACGAACAACCATTTGTTCGTCATAGAAGAGCTGCCCATTTAGGTTGTAATTAGAGTTAGCAATAGAGAGTTCAGTGAACACTAGCTTACTCAAAAGCATGATTCGCGTCAGAAGCAATGTTCTTGAGATATTGTAAGATGATCGGGTTAAATAAGTGATCGCAAAAGGAGAGACTTCTATCCCAGTTAGCAGTACCTTAGAATATCTAAGATTGCACATCTGTTAATGTTAAGGCATAGCATAGTGATTTAGTGGTAGGATATTGCTTTAGTTAGACCAACTAGGATTAAGAAAAGCTGAGACTTTCCTTTATTGGGTAGACCACTTTGTTCATGTACCTAGGATTCTATCCATAAGGTCGTTTAAACCTTTCAGGTTAACGTTGGGAGTATGGATACCTGTCTTAGCCAGAATCTTTAAGGCCTAAACTCTTAGTGACAAATCAGTTAGGTTCACAGCCCAGTTGATTGAGGTTTAGTGTTTATCCTAGGAAGTTAAACTCTTGCAATAATTCCCCTTCAGGATTCTATTCTTCATACCTATCTGTTTTTACTTTTATAGCCAAATCACTATTCTATTTAGTTAATCTTAATCTATCACCTCTTGTCACTAGGGTTAACTGTATAGGCACTTTTGTCCCACATTACTGAGCAAAGATATAAAAATACGTACCTGAGTTATATTTACCACTTACTCGTAAAAAGGAAGACAAGTAGGTGAGTTATATCTAGGAACCCCAGCTAAATATAAATAATAAAACCATTACTCATCCTCGTGGTAGGTGATTCTGACGTATCGCGGCCTAACGACACCGCACAAATAAAACCGTCGGGGACTTATTTTCTGTCTGTTAAGGTAATCGTTGATTCTATCAAGCTATCTGAGATTCTTAAGTGGTGTCTAAGAAAGACAATTATATACGGATTTGGTTATTGGATTTTTCGAACAGTATCCAATTATATTGGAACCAAAAGGATCCTGCCTCTCCGTTGTCTGCCTGGCCACTTGTTTCAAAGGTAAATTGACAAGAAACACACATGCTTAACAAGCAGAGAGTTTGTCGGTATAGGATTTAAAATCGCCATTATAGAAAACCCTTTTCAAATTATAAAAGCAAAATATTAATTATGGTTTTAATTTCTGTAGTTACTAGTTCAAACTTAATCGACTACGAAGAAAGGGCGAATGGCAGTTGCTCTCCCACAACTTCGGAAACCGGCGAAGTTTTTCTTTTTAAACCTAAAACAAATCTAAACCCTGATGAATCTCATCAAGACTTAGTTCTTGATCCTTGTAGTCTAAGAAGCCAGATAATTTCATCTGACTTAGAGATTTCATTGCTTTTGGATAAGTTTTACTCAAATGAACCAGGATTCGACCCTCTTCACGATCCAAAAGGGAGGCTCAGTCTTAATGAACTCCTGATTATGGAAGATGAGATACGGGAATAATATCCAACTATTTTCAATTATCCAGACTTGTTCGAATTTAATCCCAAAGAGATACGAAACCCTGATAAAACAAAAGCTCCGTTTATTGGAAATCTGTTAAATCCTAGCAGAAGGTTAGACGTCTATAGAGAATTCATTAGGCACCTCTATTCCTCAGACTTCCCATTTTCAACGTTTCAAAACAATCTGTTAAAAGACCTGCGTTCCCAGACTCGTTCTTTTGACAAACTGTTAAAAGAATGTGGGGATGACCTTTTTATCAAGTATCGGGATGCATAAATTAATTTCAAATTCGATTTAGAATCATTCGTCAGTTTTCTCCCTCACTTCACCAATAAGGAAATTTCTCCAATTCATATAAACCGTTATGTCTCGGCAATGATCTCTGAATTAGAATTTTGGATTGAAAGCAAGCAACCTAACCCTATTTCAAAATATGGAAACTGAGATTTCTTCTACTTTGATACACCCTCATTTCTCATCAAAAGATTAATTGAAGCTTTTCCGGATTCTACCGAGGAAAGAATACATCAGAATTGCTTCTCAAAAAGAAAGGAAGTATATTCGGAACTCGTGCAGATCCTCACTATGTCAAAATTTCCATTTACAACTCCGTAAAGAAAGATCATTCGGGAAATATCTTCAAATTTTAAATTTACTATCGGTGATCCTTACTGCGCGGAAGATCTTTTATTTCAAGACACAGTGTCAAGGCTTCTTTTCGAACTTAATTATAGAGATATTGGGTCAAGAGATGGAATTTCAAATACTAAGAAAGTTAAAAGGGCTTTGGTTAAACTTATGGACGATATCGGAGATTTACAGAAGCGCGAGTGCAAGATGTTAAGTGATTTCGCAAAATTTTCAGTACACTCCGCTGATTTACTATGGATAGTCAAAGAAGCTTTAAACTTGTCTTTCTTTCCGCGTCATTTCTGGAACATAGTTGTAGAACATGTGTAATTTGTGTTTTTAATAAAAATAAAATATTTTAATCCGTTTAGTTGTCTTTTCTCTTCTTATTTTAGTTAGTTATATAAAAATAACCGGATTAAAATCCGAGGTAAAATTTTATTTATCTTTTCTTAAAACCCTTTAAATTTTAAAATCTTAAAAAGTTAAAAAATTGTGCAAGTCTGGTCGGGGAAATATGCCTGCGAGCCATACGGGCCACTTTCTTTTTCCTTTTTCTTTCCTTTCTTCTTCTCTTTCCCTTTTATTTTTTTTTCGTGTCCCCCTCCCTGCTCTCTCTCGACCGACGGCCCAAGCACCACCCCACCAAACTCAAAAATCAACCAAAATCGGCGATTCAAAGCTCAAATCTTGTTCTCTCTAGCCTTCTAAACTCGATTCCATCGTCAATTTCGCATAAAAGGTACTCTTTCTTGAAGAAAATTCGAATTCTCTATTAGAGTCAAATTTTTGAATTTTTAGAAAAACCTTGTTTTTGACTCAACTTTGGATTCCTTTATGTTTAGATAGATAATGTGATTACTTTGTGTTAGTTTTTAGGCTTGATTGAGGCATTTTGGATAGTTTTTGGCTCTCGATTCGCTAGTTGAGGTTTTAGGGTAGAATTTGGTGAAATCTTTGAAAATTTGTTGTTTTGCTAGCTTAGTTAGGTTTAGTGATTCATTAGGAATGTTTAGAAACTAATTTTGGAACAAAGTAGGCTTGTTTGTTCAAATTTGATATTTTGGTCAAACTACACGTAATTAGGACTACGGTTTTTCCTATAGTTAAAACGTTTTTAAAACTTAGAATTTCCTTAAAACTAGTTCAAATGAGGATGTCATTGATTTGCTCGCAAAAATGTAGCTTATTCCTTGATTTTCCTTATTATGTACGTTTTGAACAAATTGATTATTTTTCGGTCAAACGGCTTAAGTCTTTGACTTTAAGATGTTATAGCTCAAGTTTGATGATTAAAAATATTTAAGGTAATTAAAATGGTCATTAGGATCATTGTATGCTTAAAAATCATCACGTTTAGTTCAAAATTGCTTATTACGACTAAATTGCTATAATTATTATTTTTAGCAATATTTATTGTAATCACGGGTACACTTTGTATTTTGCTCAAAAGTAAGTTTATAGTTCGTTTAAATGTTGTTTGTGGTAATTTTGGCTATATTTGACTATAACAGGATTTTGGAAAATGCCATTTTTAAAGCCCTCATTTCGAATTTTTTTTCGAAAAATATAGGCATTTTTGGATTCTAAGTCTAAATTTTTGGAGCATAACCTATGTTACTTGATTTTTGCAGATGACTAATCGTCTACCAAATGAGTATGAGTTGCCCTACTATCTTCGCGGGCAAGACAACCCGGCTGATAATGAGCCGGTTATGAGAGTTTGGATTAATCGGGCTAAAGCGGGTAACAAATATATCAATTGGACGATCTTGGAATAATGTGGATGGACTGATGAGCTCAGACAAATCTTGACCTTTCAAGCTGAGGGTAGAACACACCGGGCATGAAAACAGTTGTTTGAGTTAAATGAAATGACCTACAATGAGCCATATGCAGAATTTATGGCTACATGGAGTTTCGATTCAGATGTAGATCAGGAAGATTATAGTGAACAGGAGTGTATCCATTTCAGACACCAAAACCACACATATCACCTGACTCTCGCACAATTTGCGAAACACTTGGAGTTGTATAAATCATCGCAGCTCACCCGGCCGATATTCAAGAGATGATATACCACCTTGAATCACATCGATCATCAAGCTTTTCGGCGAGAGCACACCACTGATAATGGGCCATGGCAATCGGGTAAAAAGGCATCCAAATTCTCCAACCCCGTACACCGAATCCTCCACCACCTAATCACCAAAACCCTCCACCGTAAAGCCAAACATGGCGGTGCAGTTATGATTGGCGACATGCGCCTGATGCACGCTATGATGCATAACCAAAATATGCAGGTAGCACATCTCCTGGCTCAAGCTTTCACTAATGAGAAGAATTCAGCAAGAACAGTCATGCCGGTTTTAGGGGGCATTGTTACTAAGTTGCTTTAGAGCATGCGTGTTTTGGGAAGTGTTGAATGGTTTAATTATAGGACTGGGGCCGTGTCAGAGGAAATAGGGTATAAACTGTTAAGCTACTGGAATTACATTCGCGTTGAGGGTGAGCAGTTAATCATTCAGGCGAACCCAGAGATACCTGGTTCTGAAGATCGGACAGTGCCAGGGGTGAGAGTACAGGGATTCAGACCTAATAGGAGGACATGGGACGGTAGTAGACGGCGAGGTTCTCAGGAACCATGGGATGAGGATGATCCCACAGCGCATGAACAGCCCACTGACACCCACCGACATTCGTCAGTAGGATAGGGTGATCGGCAACGGTATCCGCCATACCAGTACCACATGGGGGATTTACCCGGGCACAAGAGTTGGTTCGCCCAACATGCGATTCTTCAGAATCTGGATCATTTTGCGCACTACGCAGGCAGACAGCTCCAAGTTCCGCCTTACCCTCATGAGTACCCAATCCTAGAATCCCACCGTGATCCCATGGGAGCAGGTCCGAGCCACCAGTTTTCAGGACCTCCACCTACACATCACTACACACAGCGTACCGTTATCACATCTACACCTCCACCGCCACCTCAACAGAACACAGGGGCCGGGAGTTTTGTTGAAGAATTGTTCAACACTGACCACATTAACACATCTACTGATGGTCAGGAGTCGAGATGGGATCAGGCGTTGCAGCAACGTACGAATGCAGGGATTGCACATGGTATTGATAGTATGGACGTTAACCAGCAGTGGGGTAAGGGTAGAGATTTGCAGGAAGGTATGGGTTGGCAGACAGGGCCGATGGTTTATACGAGCACATCGTCACTTACTGGGTTAATTGCGCGATCGGATGAAATAGAGTTTAGAATATCCTCGGGCATGAACACAGAGGAGTTGGCAAATCAGTTTGCCATGGACGAGGAAATGACCAGCGAGGGTCAGTCTAGATTAAGAAACCCAGCCAGGCCCTTTCAAGACCCGTCCTAATCCATCTGGACAAAGTCCATATCGATTACAAATGATTCACAATAGTTGATTACATCTTGAGGTATTTGACCTCTATATGATACATTTTACAAACATTGCATTCGTTTTTAAAAGACAAACTTTCTTTACATTGAAAGTTGATGGCATGCATACCATTTCATAATATATCCAACTATAAATGACATGATAATAATTTTGATGTACTCAATGACTTGAATGCAACGTCTTTTGAAATATGTCATGATTGACTCCAAATATCTCTAAAATGAGCAAATGCATAGCAGAAGATTTCTTTCATACCTGAGAATAAACATGCTTTAAAGTGTCAACCAAAAGGTTGGTGAGTTCATAAGTTTATCATAAAACAATAAAATTCATCATTTTGATAGACCACAAGATTTAAATGCTGCATGGTACAAATGGGCCCAAATCCTATACCCACCTGTAATGTACATGCGATATCTTTTAAATACAGTACACCTTTCTCGTGTACGAAATCATCTTTCATAAATCTTAGTAACCGTACACATATCTTGTGCACAAAAATAACATACACATAACCTGTGTATAAAATCATTCTCTCGATACATAACATTCACTTTTCATTGCTTTCATAGCTTGGCTTAGTAACCGACCTTAACATATAATGCGCATAATAATATCCCCAAAATAGAACATCTCGTATGTATAATAATCATATAAACTTAGAAGTACTAAACACCACGCCCACTAGCCCTTCCGTCTAGTGAACATTCTGGGTGGGGGTGTTAAACCCGGTAGCTACCTTTAGGATTCGCGTCAATTAGGCGTGCACTAATTCTCAAAATTAGTGATGTTCCCTAATTCTTAGGTTACCAAGCAATAATAATCAGGGGAAAAATATTCATATCAATTGTGGCAATTATCACGTCCACATAATTCAATGGTGGTAATTATCACGTCCACATAATTCATTCGAGGAATGTTTTGCTTGTGTCTATCTCGTCAAACATTTATAAAAGCATTTCATGTATTCGCAGTTCAAAATGTATTTCAAAAGCATTTAATAAAGCAGTTGTAAAAATAGCGCATGTATTCTCAGTCCCAAAAATGTAAAGAGTAAAAGGGAATCAAATGAACTCACTATACTGTATTTTGTAGTAAAAATACATATGATGACTTTGAACAATGCAGGGTTGGCCTCGGATTCACGAACGTATATCATTTGTATATTTATTAATATACATGATTGTAATCGAACACACACACACACACACACACACACACACACACACACACACATATATATATATATATATATATATATATATATATATATATATATATATATAAATTTATTAGTTATATCCTTTTTATATCAATAGTATATATATATGTTTCATATATTCATTTTGTATATAATAAAATATTAATTTTTGTTATGTTATATGTTCTAAATATATCATTTTTATATTATTAACAATAGTTATAATAATACTAAAATAATATTAGTAGTGGTAAAAGTAATTATAATACTTAATATTATATTATTAATAAGATAATAATGTTAGTAATTTTATGAATGATAATAATAATGATATCGTAAAAATATCAGTTTTACTGTTAATGATAGTTATGATAGTGATTTTAGTAATTACATAATAATAATAATACTCATTATAATATAAATAATAATACTTATAATGATAATAATAATAATAATAATAATAATAATAATAATAATAATAATAATAATAATAATAATAATAATAGTGATTATGGTACTTATAATGATACTTATAATACTAATATTAATTATAATGCTAGTAATAATAATAATAATATTACTATTGATTATAAAATGATACAAGTATAAATTTTTAATGGAACTAATAATGAATTTTTTAATTTTTTATAACAATAATAATATAAATAATCAGGTTTGTAACTGTAATCATAATAATTATGAATAAATGATAATCTTTATCCGGGTACTTATATTAGTAATAATAATAATAATAATAATAATTATAATACTAATAATTGTGACAATATTAATAATAAATAATAATGGTAATAATAATAATGATAATGATATTAGTTTTAATACTTATACATTTGATAATAATAATAATACTTATAACCTTAATGATAACAATAATAATAATAATACTAACAATAATAACAACAACAATAATAATAATAATAATAATAATAATAATAATAATAATAATAATAATAATAATAATAATAATAATAATAACAATAATAATAATAATAATAATAATAATAATAATAATAATAATAATAATAATAATAAATAAATTAGAAAACTACCTCAAAGGAATCGGACTAAAAAAAACAATGACACCAGTCAGGATCGAACCTGAGACCTCTCGTTCACCCGCACACTCGCCCAAACCACTCTTCCACTCCTCAAATCTGTTTTAATTTGCCCTCAATTTTATTTAACCATTTTATGACCTGATTCCTTCTTTCCTCTTCTTCTCAGACCCGTAATCGACCCGACCACTTTGGTTAAATAAATCACGAATACAGAAGTGGGTTTTAGGATGTTTCAACAAACAGAACTTGATTTATATTGATTGAAATTAACAGAAAATAATTTAACAGAGGTATCGGCAGTTTGAAAAACCATGAAGAACAACCCATATGGTGATTTTGAAATCAAGAGTGTTTTAGACCAAAGTTGCTACATGAAACAGATTTTAAATCGTTATTATAAACTCTCTCCATTATCAATTTACCCAGAAACATCACAAAGAAATCGAATTTTAGGATGAACATAATAATTGACTTTTTGACATTAAAGTTTGACCTCAAAAATTAGGAATTGATAAGAAAAATTGGACTTTGAAACTCTACAATTAGTTTAAACAAAATATTTCTAACACTACTACATTAAAGGATTTTTAAAATAGCATTTGAATTCGTGGTATTGAGAAAATAAACAAGAACAGAGCACTTTTTCTGTGTTCTTCGAATTGGGTTTTTGATTTCATTGTTTTTACTCGAATTGTATTTGCAGAGTATAATATAGATGTTAATAGACATATTTATCACTAAGGTGACTCAATAATCGCTTGTTTTGTAGTCCAGAACCTTGACCAGAATCATCTAATCAGAGAAAAAGAAAATAAAATAAAAATAAAAGGACAACAACCCCAAACAGAATTTGTTTGATACTGAATTCGTTTGGGAATCAAATTGTACGAATTTTGGAATTCAATTACAGTAAGAAAGCAACTTGAAACAGATTATGATTCCTACTTTATATAATTACATAAATAATTAGTATAAATTAATAAATATAGTATTTATAATATTAATATAAATACAACAAATAATAGAAATAATGAAATGTCCCGTTCTTATTGATTAAAAACGTTCCATATTAATTGATTTCGTTGCGAGGTTTTGACCTCTATATGAGACGTTTTTCAAATACTGCATTCATTTTTAAAACAAACCATAACCTTTATTTCATAAATAAAGGTTTAAAAAGTTTTACGTAGATTATCAAATAATGATAATCTAAAATATCCTGTTTACACACGACCATTACATAATGGTTTACAATACAAATATGTTACATCGAAATCAGTTTCTTGAATGCAGTTTTTACACAATATCGTATAAACATGGACTCCAAATCTTGTCCTTATTTTAGTATGCAACAGCGGAAGCTCTTAATATTCACCTGAGAATAAACATGCTTTAAACGTCAACAAAAATGTTGGTGAGTTATAGGTTTAACCTATATATATCAAATCGTAACAATAGACCACAAGATTTCATATTTCAATACACATCCCATACATAGAGATAAAAATCATTCATATGGTGAACACCTGGTAACCAACATTAACAAGATGCATATATAAGAATATCCCCATCATTCCGGGACACCCTTCGGATATGATATAAATTTCGAAGTACTAAAGCATCCGGTACTTTGGATGGGGTTTGTTAGGCCCAATAGATCTATCTTTAGGATTCGCGTCAATTAGGGTGTCTGTTCCCTAATTCTTAGATTACCAGACTTAATAAAAAGGGGCATATTCGATTTCGATAATTCAACCATAGAATGTAGTTTCACGTACTTGTGTCTATTTTGTAAATCATTTATAAAACCTGCATGTATTCTCATCCCAAAAATATTAGATTTTAAAAGTGGGACTATAACTCACTTTCACATATTTTTACTTCGTCGAGAAGTAAGACTTGGCCACTGTTGATTCACGAACCTATAACAATATATACATATATATTAAAGTATGTTCAAAATATATTTACAACACTTTTAATATATTTTGATGTTTTAAGTTTATTAAGTCAGCTGTCCTCGTTAGTAACCTACAACTAGTTGTCCACAGTTAGATGTACAGAAATAAATCAATAAATATTATCTTGAATCAACCCACGACCCAGTGTATACGTATCTCAGTATTGATCACAACTCAAACTATATATATTTTGGAATCAACCTCAACCCTGTATAGCTAACTCCAACATTCACATATAGAGTGTCTATGGTTGTTCCGAAATATATATAGATGTGTCGACATGATAGGTCGAAACATTGTATACGTGTATATGGTATCTCAAGATTACATAATATACAATACAAGTTGATTAAGTTATGGTTGGAATAGATTTGTTACCAATTTTCACGTAGCTAAAATGAGAAAAATTATCCAATCTTGTTTTACCCATAACTTCTTCATTTTAAATCCGTTTTGAATGAATCAAATTGCTATGGTTTCATATTGAACTGTATTTTATGAATCTAAACAGAAAAAGTATAGGTTTATAGTCGGAAAAATAAGTTACAAGTCGTTTTTGTAAAGGTAGTCATTTCAGTCGAAAGAACGACGTCTAGATGACCATTTTAGAAAACATACTTCCACTTTGAGTTTAACCATAATTTTTGGATATAGTTTCATGTTCATAATAAAAATCATTTTCTCAGAATAACAACTTTTAAATCAAAGTTTATCATAGTTTTTAATTAACTAACCCAAAACAGCCCGCGGTGTTACTACGACGGCGTAAATCCGGTTTTACGGTGTTTTTCGTGTTTCCAGGTTTTAAATCATTAAGTTAGCATATCATATAGATATAGAACATGTGTTTAGTTAATTTTAAAAGTCAAGTTAGAAGGATTAACTTTTGTTTGAGAACAAGTTTAGAATTAACTAAACTATGTTCTAGTGATTACGAGTTTAAACCTTCGAATAAGATAGTTTTATATATATGAATCGAATGATGTTATGAACATCATTACTACCTCAAGTTTAGTAGGTAAACCTACTGGAAGTGACAAGAAATGATCTAGCTTCAAAGGATCTTGGATGGCTTGAAAGTTCTTGAAGTAGGATCATGACACAAAAACAAGTTCAAGTAAGATTTTTGCTCGAATTAAGATAGTTTATAGTTATAGAAATTGAATCAAAGTTTGAATATGAATATTACCTTGAATAAGAAAGATAACCTACTGTATATAACAAAGGTTTCTTGATCTTAGATGATTACTTGGAATGGATTAGAAAGCTTGGAAGTAAATTAGTAAACTTGAAGGGATTTTTGAAGTATTCTTGAAGTGTTCTTCCTATGATGATTATAGCTTGATTCTTGAAGTGATTTTTGATGAAGATGATGATTAACTACTGGAAAAATACATTCATAATAGTGTGGGTGTGTTGAGAAAGAATTAGAAAGAGAATTGGAAGTGAAATGGAGTGAATGATGAGTGTTAATTGGTGAGTGGTGAGTGGGGTTAAAAGGAGTTCTAGTTAGTTGACTAGCTCATGGTAGAAGTTAAAATTGATTAGTCATACATGACATAATCAAGAGTGGAATCCCATGCTAGTTCCTATTGGTATATACCCATAGTAAGTACGTTTTGAAGCTGTGTATAATACGGGTAAGAATACGACTAGAATTCTTGATGAAAGAAAAGAATGGGAAAGTAACTGTAACCATTTTCGTTAAGTATGAGTGTTTTGATATATGTCTTGAAGTCTTCCAAAAGTATTTTAATACATCTAAATACACTACATGTATATACATTTTAACGGAGTCGTTAAGTCATCGTTAGTCGTTACATGTAAGTGTTGTTTTGAAACCTTTAAGTTAACGATCTCAATTAATATTGTTAACCCATTGTTTATTATATCTAATGAGATGTTAAATTATTATATTATCATGATATTATGATATATTAATATATCTTAATATGATATATATACATTTAAATGTCGTTACAACGATAATCGTTACATATATGTCTCGTTTCGAAATCCTTAAGTTAGTAGTCTTGTTTATATGTATATAACTCATTGTTAATATACTTATGGAGATACTTACTTATCATAATCTCATGTTAACCATATGTATATCCATATATATATCATCATGTCGTTTTTACAAGTTTTAACGTTCGTGAATCGCCGGTCAACTTGGGTGGTCAATTGTCTATATGAAACATATTTCAATTAATCAAGTCTTAACAAGTTTGATTGCTTAACATGTTGGAAACATTTAATCATGTAAATATCAATCTCAATTAATATATATAAACATGGAAAAGTTCGGGTCACTACAAATAATAATAATAATATTACTAATTTTATATGTATAATACTATATAATACGGAGTATAGCTGTTTTATATTTATATACGAAGTATTTCTATATTTATATAGGTGTTATATTAAGTAAATTATTGTTATCAATTTATTAATAAAAATCCATTAATATTATTAATTTTGTTAAGAATACTTAATAATAATAATAAAAATACTAATGTTAATGTTAATAATAATAATATCTATAATAATAACAATAATTATATTAATAATAATAAAATCTATAATAATAATTATAACAATGATAATATTAATCTTTTTAATGTTGAAATTAATTATTTTTTTTTATGTTCAATAATATATTTATATCTAATAATATAACTAATATTAATCATTAAAATTGCAACTTTACTACTGGTTATAATAACAACAACGATGTTAACAATGATACAATAATATTAGTAATTGTAATAACTCAAATGTATCAATTTTCATCTAATAAGTCTTAATAATATTATTAATATTGAATGTAATGATGTAACAACTATATTTGTAATTACATTTAATGTAATATACAATATTATATTATGTGATAACATTTATTTGTATATTACAACTAATTATAAATTATATATACATTTATATATATATATATATATATATATATATATATATATATATATATATATATATATATATATATATATATATATATATATATTCATTTTAATTACACTTATTTATTTCGTATATTATTTTTACATAGTTAATCTAATGATTTAATTGTAATTTACTATCTCAATTTTATTATCATACTGTTATTTATATTTACATATATATATATATACATATATATATATATATATATATATATATATATATATATATATATATATATATGTATATATATATATATATATATATTTTCATACATATTAGTTTACAACAATTGTTCATGAATCGTCGGGAATAGTCAAAGGCCAAATGTATTTATGAAACAGTTCAAGATTTTTTTTTTTGAGATTCAATTTTTACAGACTTTGCTTATCATGTCGAATTTATATAGAGATTAAGTTTAAATTTGTTCAGAAATTTTCGGGTCGTCACAGTACCTACCCGTTAAAGAAATTTCGTCCCGAAATTTGATTGGGATTGTCATGGCTAACGATAAAAATGTTTTCATGACGAATATGAGTTGATAAATAAAGTTTTATCATTATCGTTTGATATAGATAAAACTGTTCAATTATGTGAAGCGTACGAATGAAGCTGTCACAAATTATTGAGACAGAGATTCAACTTTTGACGTAATCACGGTGGATTTCCAGAGTTCAAGGAATCTAAAAGAAAATCTTCAAAATCTATATAAGATTTGATTCTTCGGTAATTAAGGGAAATTAGGATCCTTTTTGGGTAAATGCGATGATCTGTCTCGATTGCTCTGTCGGATATTTCACTATAAATCCACCCTCTTCATCTCCTCTTTTCTACACTCCTATACTTTCTTTCTTAATTCATACTTTTTTTTTCTCTTCCCGACTTTAAGTCAAGCGAATAATGATCCAGAATTTGTAGGTCTGAAGATTCGAATGAACATGACTAATGTTCTGAGAGTTATTGTAATAGCACGATCTTGGTTGATTAAATTACCAGAATTTAAGAGGAAAAATAGAACTATCAAGAAAATATGTTCTTGATATGTTTGGAGATTAGATAGAATGTAAGAGTCGTGTAACATGGCACATGATGACGTTATAATATGTGAATCATCACGTTCCATTTAGAAACTCAGCATGACTTACTGTAATATAATTACGTTGATCAAGTATCATTATATTATACTAACTCATGCATCAATTTCCAACACTACTTCAAAAGCATTCATAGTTTAAACTCGATAGTTTACAGAATATAGAAACTAAACAGTTTCCTTTATGGTGTAATACAGATAACGTGAAAAGATACCTGATTTCAGATAAGGATAGTTATGAAAATATCTTCAGAAATATCGAAGATATTTATGACGATATTTTGGAATTTCTAAGATCGAAGGTTGATGAAGAAAATTTGTCCGCAAGAGTTTAGAGTCAGGAGTAAGGTATTCGTTAATGACTTCAGTAGATACTGAATCATTTGGATTCTTTGAAGGCAGATTTATTCTTTGTGATTTTTCTACAGCCTCCTTCTTGGTTTGCTCAATCCATTTTTCAGTTTCAAGTTTTCTAAGCTTTGCCAACATACTATTCTTTATCATCAAACTTCCGACTGTTAAAGTCGTGTACAGTTTTTGCTACTGTATTCAGCTTTTTCAGAATTTCAGAATGAAAGATCATAATTCTAGGAGATAAATGTTATATGTATACATATAACTGTTGATGTAGACATGCTGTGAAATTCAAAATACTGATTGCTGATTCCAGGTAATTGGTAAGGCAATTCTTGTTACAAGATGCGGATGAGTATATGGTAGGGTTTCAATGAAGGTAATGATTTTTCTGAAAGTCAAAGATCGAAAAAGTTGTTGATAAGTTTACTGCTGATGTGGTGCGATATAAATGGTTCCTCGTAACAATGATGAAAGGAAAACTTATATATTAAGGTTATAATACGGCTACTTCGAATGAAAGTCGAAGTTGATTTGCTGGAGCTGTGACAAAATTGGCTACTTTGGAAAGGTATTGTAAAGTGATTTTCGGGAATAACAACGTCAAAGGAGCTAGCACAAATACGTGTTAAACGTTTACTCAGGTTCCGAGTGTTTTCAGATGCATAACTATATGCATAAGTTCTTCCTTTCGTAGATGAAGTGCGGTTGGTTCATCCTTTCGATTGAGGTGTTTTCAAGAATCATGAAAGGTTTGAACGCAGATTGTAATCATCAAGATACAAATGAGGTTTAAGATGAAATCAAGTGGCAAACTTGAAGAAATGTTTAGTTTCATATGTTATAATCAATATTTTAATTCATTTTAATTGTCCAATGTGGGTAGTCCACAGTTAGCAGTCCAATAATTCATATATAGTTTAATATATAATATTCGAATTAATTAATACGTATCGTGACCCGTGTACATGTCTCAGACTCGATCACAACTCAAAGTATATATATTATTATAGAATCAACCTCAACCCTGTATAGCTAACTCTATCATTACTGCATATAGTGTGTCTATGGTTATTCCAAATAATATATATAGATGCGTCGATATGATATGTCAAAACTTTGTATACGTGTCCCGATATTTAAAGTGCGTAAATGAAATAACAGAAATTAAATGACGATAAATAAAATTGCGAGAATATAAACTGCGATAATTAAATTACGATAAATAAAATGTAATCAGTTAGCTAGGAACAGTTAGCTAGGAACAGTTAGCGTGGATTCTTAACAAAATTTCTCAAAGTTAATTTGTCTGTTTCTAACAAATTTTATTTTGTCATATGTTTTCTTCATTATGCCACTTGTTGGATTCTGATAAGTCAAAACTCAAATATGAAATTGAATTGGAATGAAAATGGTTATTCTGCGAAGAACGGATATGTATATCGGTGGTTGTAAGTAGGATAGTAAATGACTGTTGAATCGGAATCGAAGAATGTATAGTGTAACTTATTAATGTGAAATCTAAATATTCCTCGGGTATTACCTACCCGTTAAAATATTTTCACCATTAACAATTTGTACAAAAGAAATTTGTAATTACAATCTTTATAAAAACATATATACATATATATTTTCTTCAGATGTAATCATGGATTTAATGAGTTAATATGATATTAAACTCATTTGATTTACCGTTAGAACATGAATATATAATCTCTAAAACATTAGAGATTACATAATCGCCATATCGAACGAAGATAAAATAGATAGAACAATACGTAGAACGATGATTATGCTCATGGTACAGAATGTGATATTGAGGCATATGATATTGAAACTTGGGTTATTGGTGGTACTGTTGGTGCTGGTGATGTTGCTGAAGCTGGTAAGTTTTGCACAATATTTTCCAAATTGATTACTCGAGCGGGAAGCTCGTTGACTTCTTCCATTATTCCGGGATGATTGTCGGTCGAAACGAGCGGATGAATAAGGTTTAGAATTGTGGATAGAATATAATCGTGGCGAGATATTCGAGAAATGAGAGTGAAAATGGTGTTTTGGATTGGTTCGCCGGTGAATGCTTCAGGTTCTTCGCTCAGAGGACAATATGGTGGATGAAAGGGATCGCTTCTTCTTGTCTCCAATGATTAAGTAGACTACGAACCCATCAGATGAATTGGGGATGGATGATTGGTTGATTCATTCTAGTGACGTATGCTTTCGGAGCTTAGGTGAACATCCATGTCGGAATAGCTGTCCGAATAACTATCGGAATAGCTATCGAAATCTGAGGGACTCAAACTGGTTGAGGGATTCATCTCGTACGATCAGATGAAGGATTTTCGATAAGAAACAGATTATAGGATATAGATTAGTACCATGCAATACATAATTTACATATGCATATATAATAATAAAATCCCATAAGTTACAGAGGAATCTACGGAAGCTGTCAGACAAAGGTAACAATAACAGATACGCTAAGATATGAATTTATCTATACACTGTCTGTGCAATAGAGGCAGTAAGACGTGTCTAGACCTTAAGGATGATAAGCAAATAATTTTCGACACTAAATGATAAGCAAAACTTTTGACATGAAGAAACGGTCGAAGTCCAGACCCACTAATGCATCTAAACAACTATCAATTAGACACACTAATGTAAGACATGGTTCGCTAAGACCACCGCTTTGATACCAACTTTCAAGACCCGTCCTAATCCATCTGGACAAAGTCCATATCGATTACAAACGATTCACAATAGTTGATTACATTGCGAGGTATTTTACCTCTATATGATACATTTTACAAACATTGCATTCGTTTTTAAAAGACAAACTTTCTTTACATCGAAAGTTGATGGCATGCATACCATTTCATAATATATCCAACTATAAATGACATGATAATAATCTTGATGAACTCAATGACTCGAATGCAACGTCTTTTGAAATATGTCATGATTGACTCCAAATATCTCTAAAATGAGCAAATGCACAGCGGAAGATTTCTTTCATACCTGAGAATAAACATGCTTTAAAGTGTCAACCAAAAGGTTGGTGAGTTCATAAGTTTATCATAAAACATTAAAATTCATCATTTTGATAGACCACAAGATTTAAATGATGCATGGTACAAATGGGCCCAAATCCTATACCCACCTGTAATGTACATGCGATATCTTTTAAATACAGTACACCTTTCTCGTGTACGAAATCATCTTTCATAAATCTTAGTAACCGTACACATATCTTGTGCACAAAAATAACATACACATAACCTGTGTATAAAATCATTCTCTCGATACATAACATTCACTTTTCATTGCTTTCATAGCTTGGCTTGGTAACCGACCTTAACATATAATGCGCATAATAATATCCCCAAAACAGAACATCTTGTATGTATAATAATCATATAAACTTAGAAGTACTAAACACCACGCCCACTAGCCCTTCCGTCTAGTGAACATTCTGGGTGGGGGGTGTTGGAACCCGGTAGCTACCTTTAGGATTCGCGTCAATTAGGCTTGCACTAATTCTCAAAATTAGTGATGTTCCCTAATTCTTAGGTTACCAAGCAATAATAATCAGGGGAAAAATATTCATATCAATTGTGGCAATTATCACGTCCACATAATTCAATGGTGGCAATTATCACGTCCACATAATTCATTCAAGAAATGTTTTGCTTGTGTCTATCTCGTCAAACATTTATAAAAGCATTTCATGTATTCACAGTTCAAAATGTATTTCAAAAGCATTTAATAAAGCAGTTGTAAAAATAGCGCATGTATTCTCAGTCCCAAAAATGTAAAGAGTAAAAGGGAATCAAATGAACTCATTATACTGTATTTTGTAGTAAAAATACAAATGACAACTTTGAACAATGCAGGGTTGGCCTCAGATTCACGAACGTATATCATTTGTATATTTATTAATATACATGATTGTAATCGAACACACACACACACACACACACACACACACACACACACACACATATATATATATATATATATATATATATATATATATATATAAATTTATTAGTTATATCCTTTTTATATCAATAGTATATATATATGTTTCATATATTCATTTTGTATATAATAAAATATTAATTTTTGTTATGTTATATGTACTAAATATATCATTTTTATATTATTAACAATAGTTATAATAATACTAAAATAATATTAGTAGTGGTAAAAGTAATTATAATACTTAATATTATATTATTAATAAGATAATAATATTAGTAATTTTATGAATGATAATAATAATGATATCGTAAAAATATCAGTTTTACTGTTAATGATAGTTAGGATAGTGATTTTAGTAATTACATAATAATAATAATACTCATTATAATATAAATAATAATACTTATAATGATAATAATAATAATAATAATAATAATAATAATAATAATAATAATAATAATAATAATAATAATAATAATAATAATAATAATAGTGATTATGGCACTTATAATGATACTTATAATACTAATATTAATTATAATGCTTGTAATAATAATAATAATAATATTATTATTGATTATAAAATGATACAAGTATAAATTTTTAAGGAAACTAATAATGAATTTTTTATTTTTTTATAACAATAATAATATAAATAATCAGGTTTGTAAATGTAATCATAATAATTATGAATAAATGATAATCTTTATCCGGGTACTTATATTAGTAATAATAACAATAATTATTATAATAATAATAATTATGACAATATTAATAATAAATAATAATGGTAATAATAATGATAATGATATTAGTTTTAATACTTATACATTTGATAATAATAACAATACTTATAACCTTAATGATAACAATAATAATAATACTACTAACAATCATAATAATAATAATAATAATAATAATAATAATAATAATAATAATAATAATAATAATAATAATAATAATAATAATAATAATAATAATAATAATAATAATAATAATTAAATTAGAAAACTACCTCAAAGGAATCGGACTAAAAAAAATAATGACACCAGTCAGGATCGAACCCGAGACCTCTCTTTCACCCGTACACTCGTCCAAACCACTCTTCCACTCCCTCAAATCTGTTTTAATTTGCCCTCAATTTTATTTAACCATTTTATGACCTGATTCCTTCTTTCCTCTTCTTCTCAGACCCGTAATCGACCCGACCACTTTGGTTAAACAAATCACGAATACAGAAGTGGGTTTTAGGATGTTTCAACAAACAGAACTCGATTTATATTGATTGAAATTAATAGAAAATAATTTAACAGATGTATCAGCAGTTTGAAAAACCACGAAGAACAACCCATATGGTGATTTTGAAATCAAGAGTGTTTTAGACCAAAGTTGCTACATGAAACAGATTCTAAATCGTTATTATAAACTCTCTCCATTATCAATTTACCCAGAAACATCACACAGAAATCGAATTTTAGGATGAACATAATAATTGACTTTTTGACATTAAAGTTTGACCTCAAAAATTAGGAATTGATATGAAAAATTGGACTTTGAAACTCTATAATTATTTTAAACGAAATATTTCTAACACTACTGCATTAAAGGATTTTTAAAATAGCATTTGTTTGATAAAATAAAATAAAAAATAAAAGGACAACAACCCCAAACAGAATTTGTTTGATACTGAATTCGTTTGGGAATCAAATTGTACGAATTTTGGAATTCAATTACAGTAAGAAAGCAACTTGAAACAGATTATGATTCCTACTTTATATAATTACATATATAATTAGTATAAATTAATAAATATAGTATTTATAATATTAATATAAATACAAATAATAATAGAAATAATAATAATAATAATATTACTGATTTTATATGTATAATACTATATAATACAGAGTATAGCAGTTTTATATTTATATACGAAGTATTTCTATATTTATATACATGTTATATTAAGTAAATTATTGTTATCAATTTATTTATAAAAATTCATTAATATTATTAATTTTGTTAAGAATACTTAATAATAATAATAAAAACACTAATGTTAATAATAATAATATCTATAATAATAACAATAATTATATTAATAATAATAAAACCTATAATAATAATTATAACAATGATAATATTAATCTTTTTAATGTTAATATTAATTATTATTTTTTTATGTTCAATAATATATTTATATCTAATAATATAACTAATATTAATCGTTAAAATTGCAACTTTACTACTAGTTATAATAACAACAATGATGTTAACAATGATACAATAATATTAGTAATTGTAATAACTCAAATGTATCAATTTTCATCTAATAAGTCTTAATAATATTATTAATATTGAATGTATTGATGTAACAACTATATTTGTAATTACATTTAATGTAATATACAATATTATATTATGTGATAACATTTATTTGTATATTACAACTAATTATAAATTATATATACATTTATATATATATATATATATATATATATATATATATATATATATATATATATATATATATATATATATATATATAAATTCATTTTAATTACACTTATTTATTTCGTATATTATTTTTACATAGTTAATCTAATGATTTAATTGTAATTTACTATCTCAATTTTATTATCATACTGTTATTATATATATATATATATATATATATATATATATATATATATATATATATATATATATATATATATATATATATATATATATATAAATAACAGTATGATAATAAAATTGAGATAGTAAATTACAATTAAATCATTAGATTAACTATGTAAAAATAATATACGAAATAAATAAGTGTAATTAAAATGAATTTATATATATATATATATATATATATATATATATATATATATATATATATATATATATATATATATATATATATATATATTCATACATATTAGTTTACAACAATTGTTCATGAATCGTCGGGAATAGTCAAAGGCCAAATGTATTTATGAAACAGTTCAAGATTTTTTTTTTTTAGATTCAATTTTTACAGACTTTGCTTATCATGCCGAATTTATATAAAGATTAAGTTTAAATTTGGTCGAAAATTTCCGGGTCGTCACAGGCCCCGCACCAGCGTAATCTATTATCCTCCGTACCCACCACCTCAGCCGTAACCATGTTTACTTTGGAACATTAATATTATCACTTATGCTACATTATCTTATTTTTGTACGCCCGGTTCCGGGCATAACTATCTTTATGTTTTAGTATGGTTTCTTTTAGAATAATAAATATTGCATGAATAAAACGTCACAAAACAAATAACGATCGAGGCAGTACGAGATGGAAACTCAACTTGGAACAAGGACGCTTTGAACGAGGATGACGCCGGCACAAGAATTGAAGAATCCATAATTAGTGCGCCATTCATCTACACGTCCTGAAACCATAGGGGAGTACTACGTCTTTATCACCTTTTCAATAGAATATACACAAAATACTATACCACTTTAAAAACTAAGTGGGGGATTGGCAACCCCACCAACATAAACTTTTAATAACACCACGCCTCTTTTTAAAATCTAAAGTGTGGGGTACGCCGTATCCTTAACATTGAGGACAATGTTATTTTAAAGTGTGGGATAGCAAATGTTGCACATAACGATTCTTGTAAAACCCTCAAGTTTTTCACAAAATTTAAACTTTTCGAATTATAAAACACTAAGGATGATAAAATTCTAAAAAAGATCAATAAGTTTTTGCTACAAAATAGACAAAAAGGGTAAAACAAGGTTGAAAACTTTTTTTGCGAAAATCAAAAACAATTTTCCAATAGAGCATTGCATAACGAAAGGCGAAATTCGACCTGCTATAATTATTGTGAGGCACCCCCAAATAAGGCTTTATAAGCACTCATTTTTAGTGCTTCACTTTATTTCCGTTGAGCGTGCCGATGTTAACATCTCGGAATCAGAACTTGCTCTTAATCTACATTTCGGAATCACACATTTTGACGAGAAAGACTAAGTTAAAACCTCAGCTATTCGTAAAAACAACCTCCGCTACACACATTCGTTTCCATTTTCATTCACTTTTTCTTATTCATTCATAAATAAATCCCGACTAAATCATTCTTTTTCGGGATAACCCTCTACAAGATCGCACGAGAAAAATGCGAGCATCCAAGCTAATTATCAAAGAAGATCGCCAAAAGGAGACCTCGAAGAGAAAAGCAAAAGATGCTTTCAAAAAAAAAAAAAAAAAAAAAAAAAAACTAGAGCAAAGCCTCTATGAATAAAGGTTCTGAGAAAGGGAGCAGAACCAGAAAAGATTCGAGAAAAGAAACTCCTGGCAGTCAAAAAGAAGGATGCTCACCAAGAAATTCCTGGCAAAAAGCTGAAAGGTTCGTTGAGATCAATCTTTCAAAAAGAAACTCCTATCTATAAAAACCCTTCGCACTCTAGAAACTTACAAACCCCCATCTCTTCACAATACAAGCTGAGTCGATAACCGAAAATTCTCACAAATAATTGATGAAGATTTGAGTCTTGATCAAGCTTATGACGAAGAATGTAAGCATGACTGGCTGAGAGTGACTTCATTTCTTAGAACTATAGGACACCCTAAATAATTTAGTGAAATGAGTGATCCGAGTGAGATAGCCTCAGTTATGTAACTGATGATGTAGCGTGAGGGTACGAAATATACTATTATTTTTAATACAAAATACGTTACAAATTACACAAGTTATTTATTTATTTATAGAGTGGGATATACCTAAACCTTGCTACAACACTATAGGCAGTGTACCTAATCGTAGAGTAGTGTAGTTTTTAGTAAGTCCGGTTCGTTCCACAGGGAGCTGGTGATACTTACTATATTTTTAACAACTATATTTATACAAAATATATATAATTATATAAGTAGTAATATATTATAAAAGGGGAGTTTTACCGTTTAATGACCGGTTTGTCGATTCTATATTTTAAGCGCAAAGATAAATGACGATAATTAAAGTGCGTAAAATAATGACAATAAATAAAATGACAGTAAATAAAATTGCAAGTAATAAAATGACAGTAAATAAAGATACGATGAGAAATACAATAAAAGAATTATGCTTATTTAAACTTCCGTAATCATGATGTTTGACGTGTTGATTTTAATTTATTACCATGGGTTAATTGTCCTTTGTCCTGGTTTATTTGATACGTCTATCTGGTTTTTGTCCATAATAGTCCATCGGTCATAAATATAAAGTGCGAGTATCCTCGTCAAATTACCCTTATACCCGAAGTCAAATATTCCAACTGATTAAGGATTTAAACTGTGACGCAGTTATCACTTCTGTCAACAATTACACCAGTTATCACTGTATGTAATCCACCCCTGTTTTAATTAGTTTATGAATATTAATTCATCCACTTGATCAGAATGAATAATCAATTACCCAACCCAATTGATTAATTAAATGATTATAACAGATTCCATATGAATGTCACTAAATAGGACAACCATAATCATTATTAATTATTAGGTTAATTAATTTGAAGATAGGTTCGACAGACTCTAATGAGTTGTCACTCAATTAGACAATACCCCCCCCATCTATTAATAGTCAATAGTCCAATTTCCACAAGTGTCGGTCTTTTGCCCAAACCTTAATTATGGTCCAAAGTTCAATAACCCCGTCTTAATATTTTAGCCCAACATCACGATTACTTCGGCTCAAATAAGCATAATAATAACTTAGCTACGAGACATTAATGTAAAAAGGTTGAACATAACTTACAATGATTAAAAATAGCGTAGCGTTACACGGACAGAATTTCGACTTACACACTCAAACGATCTCTATCATAAATCTTATTATTATCATAATTTAAAATTAAAATTAAGATTATTGTTATATCTTATTAATTTAACATTATGATAGAGATATAGAATATAGATATTGATAATTGATATAGATATTTGATCGATATATAGATAAAAAAAAAAGGATAGAAAAAGTTCTCCTTCAATTGATCGTTACATAGCGAAATTAGAAATTGAATTTTCATTTACGACCCCTGAACTATGCTCAATTAACTTTTTATTATTTAATATTATTCTTATTATGAATTATTTAAATATTATATTTTATTCTTGTGCATAGTTGACTCGTAATTTTTACACCGTTGCGTCGAGCGCTGAAAGTTGGTTCATGCCCCGGTTCCGGATTTTCGAACGTCCTTTCGTACAATTTTATATCTTGTACTTTGCGTTTTGTAACTTGTACTCTTGTCATTTTTAGACGTTCCTCATCAATAATTTGAACCTTTTTAATTGTATCTTGTACTTTTTAGCTTTTTGGACCTTTGCGTCTTCAAATCTTCGTTTTCGCCTTTTGTCTTCGCACTTATTTAAAATAAACGAATATTACTCGAAAATGGAACAATTGCAACTAAAATCTTGTCTTTCTTGGGGGATTTTGCTATGAAATATATGTTCCTTTTTAGCCTTATCAGTAACCTCCTCTCATGCTTGCGGAAAAGATTCGAGAATAGCAAAAAGAATAAAAACTAAGTTTCCACTCTTCCATCTTGCGGAACAAAAACAACTTGATCACTACGAATTAAAGTCCTCACTATTTTAAGTTCAGAAGTTTGCTTGAGGACAAGCAAAGTCTAAGTGTGGGATATTTAATATCGGCTAAAAAGTCATGTTTTACCCCCGATATTGAGTCCCAAAAGCATAAAGTTCAAAGCTTTGTTGGCAAAATAATCTCTTTTTTGATTAAATTTGTAGGTAAAGTAATTACAAAGACGATACAAAAAGAATCAAGAGAAACGGAGCTAAAACGAAGATTCTAGAGCGAAAACGGTGAAAGACAAGAAATCAAGTACGATCCAGTGAATCAAAGCCTGACCAGCACCAGATACGGGCCACCATACGGCCTGCCATACAGCCTGCCAGTATGGGGTACGGCCTGTCATACGGCCCAGCAAACGTCCCCAAGAAACGGGCTGCCAGCCATACGGCCTGCCAAATACGGGCCACCATACGGCCTGCCGGCCGTATTTTGGAAATTTCCTAGTTTATTTAAAGGGCTTTTTGTCATCCAATTTCCATACACGTCTCTTCGCTCTCTCACTACAATACACTTTCTTCCACTAGAGCTTTCAAGGCCTTCTCACCTCCGAGCGGGAAATTAAGTACCCGGAGGCGAACGCCGAAGATTGTAATAGGAGCGAGCTAGAGGTTGTCAGCACTTGTAATGGTCCAGATCTCGTCTGTAAACGGTGAACGCTTTCCTTAATTTAATAAAGTTATTATCTTGAGTTGCTTTCACTTTGCATGATTATCTATCTGTTACAATTGTTTATCATGTGTTGAATATTTTATCTGAAACTTATCATGTTGTTATGCTGAAACCTTGACGGTTTAGAAGTTTAATTTATAGATCACCCTTTCCGCTTATTCACGCGGCTATAACCTAGTATTAGGACCAGATCTACCCTAGGATACAAGGTAAGTAGTTATGTGTGCTTAACGTCACAATAGGGATATAGTACCGACGTACGAATAACCATTTGTTCGTCATAGAATAGCTGCCCATTTAGGTTGTGATTAGAGTTAACAATAGAGAGTTCAGTGAATGATAGCTTACTCAAAAGCATGATTTGCGTCAGAAGCAATGTTCTTGAGATATTGTAAGATGATCCGGGGTGGAATAAGTGATCGCAAAAGGAGAGACTTCTATCCCAGTTAGCAGTACCTTAGAATATCTAAGATTGCACATTTGTTAATGTTAAGGCATAGCATAGTGATTAAGTGGTAGGATATTTATTTAGTTAGACCAACTAGGATTAAGAAAAGCTGAGACTTTCCTTTATTGGGTAGACCACTTTGTTCATGTACCTAGGATTCTATCCATAGGTCGTTTAAACCTTTCTGGTTAACGTTGGGAGTAGGGATACCTGTCTTAGCCAGAATCTTCAAGGCCTAAACTCTTAGTGACAAATCAGTTAGGTTCACAGCCCAGTTGATTGAGGTTTAGTGTTTATCCTAGGAAGTTAAACTCTTGCAATAATTCCCCTTCAGGATTCTATTCTTCATACTTATCTGTTTTTTACTTTTATAGCCAAATCACTATTCTATTTAGTTAATCTTAATCTATCACCTCTTGTCACTAGGGTTAACTATATAGGCACTTTTATCCCACATTACTGAGCAAACATACAAAAATACGTACCTGAGTTATATTTACCACTTACTCGTAAAAAGGAAGACAAGTAGGTGAGTTATAGCTAGGAACCCCAGCTAAATATAAATAATAAAACCATTACTCATCCTCGAGGTAGCTGATTCTAACGTGTCACGGCCTAACAACACCGCACAAATAAAATCGTCCGTTTTGGCCATATCAAGACTCTTATGATCTGTACATATTACACAATGTGTCCCATACAAATAGTGTCTCCATAGCTTCAGAGCAAACACTACGGCAGCCATTTCTAAATCATGTACAGGATAATTTCTTTCAAGAACTTTCAACTGTCGCGAGGCGTAAGCAATCACCTTGTCTCTCTGCATCAATACACCACCCAACCCGGTGAAGGACGCATCACAATAGACCACGAAGTCATCTAAATCTTCTGGTAATGCTAACACTGGAGCCTGGCACAATAACTGTTTCAAAGTCTGAAAAGTCTTTTCTTGATCATCACCCCATCAAAAAGTTATGTCTTTTCGAGTCAACTTAGTCAACGGACCCACTATTTTCGAGAAAGCTTTTATGAACCTTCGGTAGTAACCAGCTAATCCAAGAAAACTCTTAATTTCTGTCGGATTTCTTGGCGATTTCCAATTCATAATCGCATCAATCTTTGATGGATCAACTTTATACCCTCGGCACAAATTACATGACCCAAAAACTGCACTTCTCTCAACCAGAATTCACGCTTAGAAAATTTTGCAAATAACTGTTCATGTTTCAACAAATTCAACACATGTCTTAAATGTTCAACGTGCTCGACCTCTGACTTTGAATACACTAATATGTTGGCTATAAACACAATCACGAATTTATCAAGAAACGGACGACACACCCTACTCATCAGATCCATGAAGACTGCTGGCGCATTGGTTAACCCAAACGGCATGACCAAGAACTCCTAATGACCATACCTAGTTCTAAATTCTGTGTTCGGGATGTCAGATTCTGCAACTCTAACCTGATGATACCCAGATCGTAAATCTATCTTTGAGAAGTGTGAAGCACCCTGCAACTGATCGAATAAATCATCTATTCTAGGCAGCGGGTACTTATTATTTACTGTTCTTTTAGTCAACTCCCGATAATCTATACACATACGCATGGTACCTTCTTTCTTTTTAACAAATAATACTGGTGCACCCCAAGGAGAAGAACTCGGTCTAATAAACACACGATCTAATAGCTCCTGAATTTGTGACATCATCTCACGAATTTCTGACGGCGCTAAACGATACGGGGCTTTGGCAACTGGAGTGGCACCAGGCACCAATTCAATCTTATACTCTACTTCTCTTATCAGCGGTAACCTTGGTAACTCATCTGGAAACACATCCGGAAACTCTGAAACTACCAGAATATCGGCTATTGCTTTCTTTTCTTTCTTACCATCTACTACATAGGCTAGGAACGATTCACGCCCTTTGGATAAAGATTTCTTGGCTTTCATCATTGATATCAACGGAAAACTATACCCACCTCGTTCCCCTCGGGCTATAACACGGGTTCCATCAACTAAACGAAAGGAAATCATTTTCCTATCGCACTTAATAATAGCTCTAAGTGGGCTTAGCCAATCCATTCCTAACACTACATCAAAACTAGGAATGGGTAACACTAAACAAGTCATAGGAAATGACTTTCCTTCAATATAAATACTAACCCCAGTCACAAACGTTGTGATGGGTGTAATCTTTCCATCACCTGCCTCTACTCTAACCGGTTCAGGCATCACAGTAGCAGGTATATTCAACTTAGTACAAAAGTATAATGACATAAAAGACTTATTTGCACCACAATCAAACAATACACGAGCAGGTATTGAGTTGATTAAAAACATACCGGTGATAACATCGTCAGTTTCAGTAGCCTTCTCAACTGACATCTGAAAAGCTCTGGCCTCTGTTGTGGGAGGATTCTTCCTCTTCTGCCCACTCGAGGCAGTAGACCCTCCAACTG
The DNA here is from genome assembly GCF_046630445.1 of Rutidosis leptorrhynchoides. NCBI lineage: Eukaryota > Viridiplantae > Streptophyta > Magnoliopsida > Asterales > Asteraceae > Rutidosis > Rutidosis leptorrhynchoides. Next base: position 94,427,495 of record NC_092341.1, on the reverse strand, counting down.
ATGCTGAACGCGCACCTGACCCTACCCCGGAACTCACACTTTTGGACGGACAACTTATAGCACGATGCCCTGGTTGATGACAACTCCAACACACATTTCCTGGAAATGAACACCTTTGGGACTCATGTCCTACTGCACCACATCTCAGACATCTTCTGGTAGCCTCTGAGCATTGGCCGCTGTGTGTAGACTTACAAGTGTGGCAGCAATACCCTCTACCTGATCCAGACCCTGAACCATTCTGTCGACTCTTACTTTTCTGTCTAAACCCAAATGATTTCTTTGACTTACCACTAGATTGACCACCCGTTTGACCACTCAGAGTCATCATACTCCCAGTCATCATTCCTCTTGCCGCTTTCAAATCACTTTCCACCATTCTGGCTATAACAAAGGCCTGAGACAAACTAGTCGCCATCCTTACTGACATTCTGTATTCTGGAAAGATCACATTAACAAAATGTTGAATCCTTGATGCTTCATCTGGTACCCACTGAGATACAAATCTCAAATTATCCATAAACTAACCAATCATTTCATCTATTGACATCTGAGGCATCATTCTCATTTCTAAAAACTCAGTCTTCAATCGGTTAAGATCAAACAAGGAACAATACTGTTCACCAACTTTTCATTGAAATTGTTCCCAAATAATCTGCTTAACATTCTCCTTTGGAATACTTGACGTTAACGCATTCCACCAAACCATAGCTCTACCCTTTAGCAATCTACAAGCATACATAACATGAAACTCCGGTTCACACTGACAGGTTTCCAAAGCCCTTTCAACCTCCATCAACCAATTCATAGTTTCTGTCGGGTCAGAACTTCCTGAATACTCTAGGGGTTTACAATCTAAGAACTATTTGTAGGTACATTTCTTATGGGGTTGAACAAAGGGTTGTTGGAACATCAGTGTTTGGTACGGGTTCATTAACATTGGATTGTGAAAAGGGAAAGTATTTTGTGGTGGCATGTAGTACTGTTGAGGTGGTTGATTTTGCAATGGGTATTAGAATTGAGTCTGGTTCATGTTGGGTACGGTTTGAGATTGTGCTGTCGGAAATTCAGGTGGTGTATCATCATTTCCCGCAGGATTTACCAGCTCAAGCTCAATAATCTTATCCTGAGATTCTTTCAGTTTACTTTCTAACTCATGAATATAACTTTGTTGATCATCATCATCATACTCAACACCCTCATCTGGTGCTCTGTATGTTCCGGGGTTTGTCGGGCCGGTAGCGTTTGCATCTCTGTTAGCCATACCTGTGCTACAAAACAGCTCACACAAAAGTTTAGTGGATAAGTGGTTAGCTTAACACAACTAACGTACACATATCCCTGCATTCACTTAGCCCTACCCACTGACATGTTTGACTTCACTCATGGTTTGAGAACAAGATACACGCATGTACGTGCTGTCAAACCTATGCTCTGATACCAACTTGTAACACCGGCCATTTTTTTTATAACTCAGCGGAAGACATTTGGTTACCAAACACAACATCATTATTTATAATTATAGAAAAGCACGTAATTACGTTTAACTTTAACAAACGGTGTTACGTTATTACAGACACGGTTACAAAAGTTCACATCAGAGTTGCAAGTCAAACATGTTTTCTACATCAATGCCCAATCCCATCAGCATTAGCTAAACCTGTAGGGGGAGGAATGTGGGGGATTAGCGCACCGCTAAGTGAATGGAATCTATCTACAGATTAAACTTAAGCAATCCATCATACAACAATAAGCTAACATGCTTACAACCAACAAGCATATGAATAACGACAATATGAGGATCGGCGGCTTGTACGGGCACACGAACCTAGCTGATCGGGCTAGAATCTACCGATAGTCCTTCCTACCAAGTCTCTGCATAACTATCAAAACGCAACACATGCGTTCTTCTATGCTATACTAAATAGACTGTAGGACTTGGACTCAACCTCCATTGGAATGGTTGACCTCACACGGACTTCAACTACCCTAGGAATGTTGAAAACCCCAACCGCCCTATGAATGGTTGGTGTTAAACACAGAGCACATATATAACATATATAGATCACATAGCATGCAACTATCCACCTAGCATGGCAATCACTATGCTACGTAAGGTAATTAGAGTAATCCACAGTAGCATGATTTGCTACTTAAACTCTATCCGAAGATAGACCCACTCACCAATTACCAGCAACTGAAGATTCTCAGAGGTCTAATCTTTTTGAGTCTTCTCTTTCTCTTTTCTACCTGAGAATAGACATAACACAATCAGTAATCATGTCTTGATATTAAATCAACAACAAGACAACAACGCTATAGATCAACAATTAAACACATAAAACTGGTCTGCCAATCGTACGAGTAACACCCTCACTCGCACGTTTAAGTACACTCAATCGTGCGGTTGACAACTCACTCGTACGTTTGGTCTATGACTGAACATCCATCAATGAATCACTTGATCCGTACGGTTCGCCACACGAGTGACCAGTGACTCGCATGAGTCACATCTCAACTGTACGTATCAACTTAACCAAAACAATAGTTCTCCTTAACCACTCACTCGCACGGTTCATTACACGGTTAACCATCCCAACCGTACGAGTGAAGGCTCACTCGTGCGAGTGCAGAAGAACAGTAACAATTTTCAACCCCAAAATGCACACATGAAACATTAATACATATTGTAATTTAACACATACAATCACGCATTCACTATATGATAAGTCTACATCACAAATTTAATCAATAACGACACTCACATGTGTGCAAAACAAGGCATACACCCTAAAAACCTTTTTCTGACCAAATTAAATTTGATCTATCTTCTTAAAGCCTTATCATTGGACAGTACACCTCAAGACAATTCCAACGACAGTTTATTCATCGAAAACGGAGTTACAGTTTGAAAGTTACGCCCTTTTCAAATTTACCAAAAGTTGACCAGTGCTCAACCGCGTGGCTGAGACCTCAAACGTACGGTTGAGCCCTCAAACGCGTGCTCAACTGCGTGGTTGAGCCCTCAAATGCGTGGGAGCTGATGAACAGCTCCAATTCGTTGTTTTTCGCGTTTTTGACTCCAAATCTTGATTTGAGCAAGTTCTAACACCAAAACCACTTGAAAAACATCATATAAACTATATAGCAACTATTTCTAACATCAATTAAGCATAACAAACACAAATCATGAAGATTCAAGCTCATATTCATCAAAAACCCATTGTACACCCAAAACCTAATTCTTAAGAATTAAACAACGATTTCAATCGTGCTGACCTGGATAAATGCTTACAAGGATGATATGATTCAGTTCCTAAAGCCTCTTGATTTAATTTATCACTTGGATTCAATTAGGGTTTGAGATGGTGTGAAGTTAAGTACGAGCTTGTTTTGGAATGTTCAAGAAATGAAAAGAGTGAAGCAGATTACACTCTAAATGGGTTATTAAAACCCATACCCCACAACACACGGGTATTTACCAGTTATCTAATATCTTTCGTACTTAATTTGGCAATCCTAACGGAGTCCAAATTCAACAAATGAACCATTTCTGTGACCCTTGTCACAAACTGGTCTTAACCACATAATCAATTAATAATAAACATATTATTAAAATAAAGGCATAGTTTAAACACAAGTATAAACCTAAGGGTAATTAAGTAATCTTACTTTTAACCTCGATTTCAGTCTATTACACATTTCATATCAAAATTATCAATTTTGTTTGATAAAAGAACTGACTAAATCTGAAAACCACATCGTTATTTGTTTTACTTTTTTTACCTCTCTTGTTTGAATCAAAAGTCTCCATCATTTGTTAACCACTACACATAAATAGGTTAATGAGTCAGTACCTGAAGCAACCGAATAGTGCCAGTGAGTGTTAACCATCGACATTCAAAACACCACCAGATGTCGCATCACGATTAGCATTTGAACAGGTCCAATCAACCTTTGAGGAATGAGAAAATGATAAACATATTAGAAATTGCAAAAGAAATTAAATAAATAGAGAACATAAAGTGTAGAAACTTAAACTTTTGTTAGCAATGTCAAACAATCAAATTAGGGTTGCGTGTGTCTAGGATAATGGCGACTTTTAGTTGGAGGAAGGAGGTGGTGTGCGTAGTGTGTTGTTTAAGCTCCAGAAAGAGACAGTGTGCATCAGGTTTTTTTTAGAGAAGAAGAATGAAGAAGGTGCTGGAATGGGGGATTTAAGTAAATACTGAAGCTGGTGGTTCAAAAAAAAAAAAACAAAGCTACAGTAACATTGCTACAGTGTAACAGTGTTTTGCTACAGTATAACAGTTTTTTTTGGCAATTGTCGAGATATGATTGGTACCCGTTGTCCATAATTAGTATATAGTATAATATGTAACTTTTGGGACTATAGGCAATATCATGCAAAGGTATAAGTGACTTGGGTTTCATTATGTTTTGTATTGTATACCCGTATTTCCTGTTATCTTAAAAAAAATAAAAAAAAATAAAAAGTAAACAAAAAAAAACTAAAAATCATTGTCGATTCTTTTAACAACCCGTCCTAATCCTCCCGGACGAAGTCTTCAACAGTTGGTCCCATTGCGATGATCGACTCCAAATAATATCCTTAACATGAGCAATTGCACAGCGGAAGACTTAGTTCGTACCTGAGAATAACATGCTTTAAAAGGTCAACATAAAGTTGGTGAGATATATAGGTTTGATGCTAGCAGCGTTATAACTATGGACCACAAGATTTCATGTTTATAAAGAATACACTCCTCGTGTATGAAAAGTCGTTGAGCACTTGGTAACCATACTTAACATCTATATTATAGCAGCATATTCTTAAATAAACCCTACACCGTACCAAGTGTAGTAACGAAACGAAGTACTGTGCAACCGTTTAAAAACTGGTCGTCCAGCCCGGTTGGGGTTGTCAGGCCCGATAGATCTATCAACAGGATTCGCGTTTACGCTCCTCACGTAAATATTAGCTACCAAGTATAAAGAAATATGCCATGGTACAACTCAACGTAGATTTTATTTTTGATCACTTGTGTCCATAACGTAAATCATTTATAAAAACAGCGCATGTATTCTCAGCCCAAAAATATTTAGAGTTTAAAAGGGACTATATACTCACCTAATGTATTTTGTAGTAAAAATACATATAACACCATTGGTAACTTATAAGGTTGGCCTTCGATTCAAGAACCTATATCATTTGGATATTTATTAATACACATATTCGTAGCGTATAAATTTATATATATTTACTTTATTAATTATATCATTTTTATCTTAGTAATATATATATAACATTATTAGTGATGTAATTTATTTATTTAATAATTTATGTTTCATTATTTATTTATATAATTTCATTTATGCTAGTATAGTTAAGTTTTGTATTATATATATCTTTTTATATAAACAGTCTTTTGTTTACAAAATATAGTTATAATAATACTAAAATGGTTATAATGATAAAAATCATACTTTTTAATACTAATAATAATAATAATAATAATAATAATAATAGTATTAGTAATAGTTTTTATGAAAGTAATGATAGATTAAAAATAATGATATTTTCGTTTAATAATAATAATACTAATAGTTCCAAATGTAATATTAATACTAAGTGTTAATGAAAATAATAATAACATAATTTATATTAATGATGATAATAATAATAATTAGTTTAACACTAATTTTAATACTTATTAACAATAACACTATTATGATAATAATTAAAGTATTCTACCTTTTAAAGCTCTTTTCATAAAAAAAATAGCCTAGGACGGGACTCGAACCCGTGACCTCCTGAATACTTGACAACACCCACGACCACTGCACCACTTCTATTTTTATGATTTAATCCATAACACGGCCCAAAAATATAGCCTAATTTGCTAACCCAATTTAAGTTACAGTGGCCCGTTAACTAATGTTTTTATCTCATTTTGTACAATACACAGGATATGCAACGGGATAAAGGAATGCAGCTGTAGTACCTTCTTTTCAATATCATTTTAACGTTTTCTATTGATTTCCTTTATCAATGACCCATCACCTTTAATTGCTATCATCACCATACTTTAAAAGAATAATTAAATATCCTATATGTGACCCATAATGTCGGTCATTTAAATTATCCCATATGTATAGTTGATAGCATCCTTAACTATTTTAGTATTCTATAATCAAGTGGGAATAACATCTACTTGAACATACCCTACCTTTGTGTTAAAGTGTTCACCAACAAGAAATAGTAGCAGCCAAAAGGGGTTTTGGTTCGAGCAGCATCTTTCGGTGAATGATGGTCGAGTTTAAAATAACAAAACGCTTGTGGTGGTGATTTATATGATTAAAGGTGTGGCGGTTTTAAAGGCGGTGCTAGCCATGAGTGTTGTAGTGTTTGGTTAATGTTGTTGTTGATTGAAAAATAGTGAGAATGCAGAGCCTGTGATTGTTGTGGTTGTAGAGTGTTGTGTTTAACCGAGGTCGAGCAATCTGCAGCAGAAAAGAAATCGCTGAAGGTGGTTACTTGGGTTGCACTATTGAGTCGAGTACTTTGGATGTTTTTGTTGATGGTGTACCATCAGCAAGAAAAAAAAAATAGGCATTTATACCACTAGTTAACCCTGGGTTTATGGGTTTCACGAGAGGTTGGTGTCGAGTAATAAATTAAATGGCAGTGGTGGTGATCGAAGGAGGTAGCGATGTAAGTGGGTTCAAGGTGGTTCTCGGTTTGTGAAGAAGAAATAAAAAAATATGATATAGCAGCTAGTTAAAGATCGAAGGATTTCAGATGGGTTTTCGATGGGTGTTTGGGTCATGTGAACTAGCGAGTAAAATTGTGAATCGAATAAAACAGGAACAAGTATATGTGGCGGTTGTTTATGGTATTTGTGATTTCCTTGAAGACGAAAGGGAAAGTGATGGTTGTTTCAACGATGATGGATAAAAAAAAAAAACAGAAAAATTGATCATGATGATTCAGGGATTGAGGTTGTGGATTTCGATTTATGCTTGTTTGAACAGAAAATAGTTAGAGTACTAGACTGTAGTTGAAATTTGTTTGAAGGTGATGACTTGGGTGGTTTTGATGTTCGTTGAAGGTGATTGAAGTGGTGGGGGTGATTGTTTGAGTGGGTTCCTAAAGATGTGGATGGTGATAAGGTCACAATTAGATAGATCGATGGATAGGTGGTGGAAGTTCATGGTTTATGAAGAGGAGGTTGAGGAGATCGAATGAAAACAGGAAGAAGAAGGTTAAGTGAAGTATGCCTCTTCTGTAAATGTATTGTGTGTATATATTTATAATAATAAAAAAAAGATGTGTGATCATTGAAATTAAAACAGAAATACAATTATATATTTATTAATAATAATATAATAATAATTATAATATAATTAAATAAATAAGAAATAAAAACATGTGAATTAAAAGAATCCAATGATTCATTTAGCTGTCACTTTATTAGGGGTATTATATCGTGTTCCGTTGTTAATCAGTGGCGGAATAAAAGTCTTCAAAAAATTCTCAAATTTTTAAATTGACTTCCTTTATTTATTTCAGTCATTATGGTAAAAATTCAGTCACTAACTATTAAATAAAAATTACATTAATTGTTCATTCCCAGCCCTAAATAAAATAATAAAAGTTTTAAGATTTAACAAATGGTTCCTAAATACATTAAATATATGTCTTCAAATAAATAAAGTTAATATTTAATCTTATATATTTACAATTATTATTCATGTACATATATATATATATATATATATATATATATATATATATATATATATATATATATATATATATATATATATATATATATATACATACTTAAATATATATGAATCTATTTACAAATAGTTGTTCGTGAATCGTCGAGAACAGTCGAAGGTCAATGGAATATATGAAACAGTTCAAATTTTTGAGACTCAACCTAACAGACTTTGCTTATCGTGTTGAAATTACACTATCGTATCGAGAGTTTGGTTTAAAATTAGTCGAAATTTTCCGGGTCGTTACATTACCCACCCGTTAAAAAAATTTCGTCCCCGAAATTTGAGTGAGGTCATCATGGCTAACAATAAAATTGTTTTTATGATGAATATGAGTCGATAAATAGAGTTTTATCATTATTGATCAATATAGATAAAACAATTCGATCATGTGAAACGTACGAGTGAAGCTATCACAAAAGAGAGAAAAGTTTCGTCTTAACTTTTGACGTAGTCATGGTGGATTTCCAAAATTCAAGGAATTTACAGAAATCTTCTAATCAGAAAGAAATTGTAATAGCACGATTTATTAGCAAACTGTTGGAATTACGGAAGAACAGAAATATCAAGGAAATATTTCCGTGATATGCTTAGAAATTAAGTAGAATGAAAGGGTCGTGTAACATGGCACATGATGACGGTACTGTGATTCATCACATTCCACTAGGAACTTAACATGACTTACTGTAATATAATAAAGTTGATCAAGTTTCATTATATTATACTAATTCATGCATCAGTTCCCAAAACTGCTTCAGAACATTCCTATTTTAAACTCGAAGGTTTTAGAATTTAGAAACTAACACAGTTTCTTTTATGTTGTAACGCAGATGTTACGGAGAGATAAATGATCCCATATAAGAATATTTGCGAAAATATCTCCAAAAATATGGAGAATATGTATAACGGAAGATATGAAGATATCTTATAATATCTAAGATAAGATGATGATGATGAATATCATCTGGAAAGGTTTAGAATAAGGAGTAGGGTTCTTACTAACAGTTTCAGCAGGCTCTGAATCGTTTGAATTCTTTGAAAGCGGATTCAGTTCTTGTAATTTATCCACACCTTCCTTCATACTTTGCTCAATCCGTTTTTCAGTTCCAAACCTCCTCTTTTTCTGAGCTTTATCAATACATTATACTTTATCATCAACTTTTGACTGCTAAATTCATTTACAGTTTTTGCTGCTTCATCAGCATTTCAAGAACTACTTCATAGTTCAGGGTGTTTTTCAGAAACTTCACATTCGGAATATGAAATTCTTAGGGATAGATGTTATAGGTATAACTAGAGAGGTTCTGCGAATTTTCAAAATATTGATTGCGGGTTCTGCCAAAGAGATAACGAGCTGCTGGTACATCTGTTGATGATGTCGCGGAATATGAAAGGTTCTCCGGTAACGACGGCGAAAGGATAACGTATATGTCGAGATTATAATAAGACTAGTCTTGCTGAGAAATCGAGGTTAACTTGCTGGAGCTGTGACAAAATTGACGACTTTGAAAAGGAATCGTAAGGTTGTTTTTGCTAATGAATGGTAAAGGATTCAACACAGATACGTGTTAAACTATGAATTTGGGTTCGAGAGTTCTTCAGATGCATAACTATATGCATGAATCTTTCTTCCGTAAACGATGTGCGGCTGGTTCAACTTCTTGATCAAGGTGTTTCCAAGAATCAAGAAAAGATTTGAATGCAAATTGTAATTGTCAAGGTACAAATGAGGTTTAAGATGAAATCAAGCGGCAAACTTGAAGAATTGTTTAGTTTCATATGTTATAATCAATATTTTAATTCATTTTACTTGTCCATAGTTAGCAGTATAATAGTCCGATTGTCCAATGGTCCAATAATTCAGCAGTTCAATATATTCATATATAAATTAAAGATATAATATTTGAATTAATTAATACGTATCGTGACCCGTGCACCGGTCTCAGTATTGATCACAACTCAAACCATATATATATTTTGGAATCCACCTCAACCCTGTATAGCCAACTATAGAGTGTCTATGGTCGTTCCGAAATATATATATAGATGGGTCGATATGATAGGTCGAAACCTTGTATACGTGTCCCGTTATTTAAAGTGCATAAATTAAATAAATATATATCATGACCCATTGCACAACGTGTTGTCTCAGAATTAATCCGACGTATTGTTGTACATGTGTCCCGACGGTATGTAAAGTGCGGAAATTAAATAACAATAAATAAAATTGCGAGAATATAAATTGCGATAAAATAAATGTTAATCAGTTAGCTGGGAACAGTTAGCTTGGAACAGTTAGCGTGGAATCTTAACAGAATTTCAATTAGTTAATTCGTTTGTTTCTAACAAATTTTTAATTTGTCCAATGTTTTCTTCATTATGCCACTTGTTGGATTCTGATAGGTCAAAATCCAATTATGAAATTTGAATGGAAATGGTTATTTTGTGGTGAACGGATACGTATATCGGTGGTTGTAAGTAGGATAGTAAATGATCGTTGAATCAGATTCGAAGAATGTACAGTTAACTTATTGATGTGAAATCTAAATATTCCTCGGGTACTACCTACCTGTTAAAATATTTTTCACCATTAACAGTTTGTACGAAAGGATTTTTAATTACAATCTTTATGAAAATATACTTGCATATTTATTTTCTTCGGATGTAATTATGAATTTAATGAGTCAATAAGATATTAAACTTATTTGATTTATCGTTATTACTAGATTACATGATCTCTAAAACATTAGAGATTACATAATCGTCATGTCGAACGAAGATTAATGAGGTAGAACGATATGTAAAGCGAAGATAATCGATGTAGAACAATATGTAGAACGAAAATCATACTCGAAGTTCAGATGGTGATATTGAGGCGTGTGATGTTGATATCCGAGGTACAGATTTTGATATTGAGGTTTATAACGTGGTTGTGGTTGAGGGTGATACGGGTACTGTCGGCGTTGATGATGGTGATACGGATTATACTGCTGGTGCTGCTGCTGGTGTTTGCAACCTTCGCACCATGTTCTCCACAGCCGTCACGCGAGCTCGTAGTTCGTTAACTTCTGCTCGTACACCGGGATGATTGACGATTGGAGCGAGCGAATGAACAAGATCTGAAATATGGGATAGTATATAATCGTAACGAGATACTCTAGAAATGAGAGAGAAAATGGTTTCTCGAAAAAGTTCGCCGGTAAGTGCTCCAGGTTCATTGCCAAGAGGGCAATTTGGTGGATGAAAGGGATCTTCGATGTGGAATAATCTTCGGATATCAGATAATATTCTAGCTATATAGAATATCTATATAATACTAAAGATTTCGTAGACTACAGAGGAACCTACGGCATATGTCAGGCAAGTCTACCAATGCGTTAAGATATGAATTATCAGGTACACTAAGATATGAATTTTGTCTTTACACTATCGATGCACTAAATGCAGTAAGACGTGTCTAGACTTAAGAATGATAAGCAGGCAATTCCCTAAGGATGATAAGTAGATGATTTCCGACAAGATATGATAAGCAAAACTTTTGACATGTAGACACGGTCGAAGTCCAGACTCACTAAGGTATCCTAACAACTACCAGTTAGACACACTAATGGGAGATCTGGTTCGCTAAGACCAACGCTCTGATACCAACTTTAACAACCCGTCCTAATCCTCCCGGACGAAGTCTTCAACAGTTGGTCCCATTGCGATGATCGACTCCAAATAATATCCTTAACATGAGCAATTGCACAGCGGAAGACTTAGTTCGTACCTGAGAATAACATGCTTTAAAAGGTCAACATAAAGTTGGTGAGATATATAGGTTTGATGCTAGCAGCGTTATAACTATGGACCACAAGATTTCATGTTTATAAAGAATACACTCCTCGTGTATGAAAAGTCGTTGAGCACTTGGTAACCATACTTAACATCTATATTATAGCAGCATATTCTTAAATAAACCCTACACCGTACCAAGTGTAGTAACGAAACGAAGTACTGTGCAACCGTTTAAAAACTGGTCGTCCAGCCCGGTTGGGGTTGTCAGGCCCGATAGATCTATCAACAGGATTCGCGTTTACGCTCCTCACGTAAATATTAGCTACCAAGTATAAAGAAATATGCCATGGTACAACTCAACGTAGATTTTATTTTTGATCACTTGTGTCCATAACGTAAATCATTTATAAAAACTGCGCATGTATTCTCAGCCCAAAAATATTTAGAGTTTAAAAGGGACTATATACTCACCTAATGTATTTTGTAGTAAAAATACATATAACACCATTGGTAACTTATAAGGTTGGCCTTCGATTCACGAACCTATATCATTTGGATATTTATTAATACACATATTCGTAGCATATAAATTTATATATATTTACTTTATTAATTATATCATTTTTATCTTAGTAATATATATATAACATTATTAGTGATGTAATTTATTTATTTAATAATTTATGTTTCATTATTTATTTATATAATTTCATTTATGCTAGTATAGTTAAGTTTTGTATTATATATATCTTTTTATATAAACAGTCTTTTGTTTACAAAATATAGTTATAATAATACTAAAATGGTTATAATGATAAAAATCATACTTTTTAATACTAATAATAATAATAATAATAGTATTAGTAATAGTTTTTATGAAAGTAATGATAGATTAAAAATAATGATATTTTCGTTTAATAATAATAATACTAATAGTTCCAAATGTAATATTAATACTAAGTGTTAATGAAAATAATAATAACATAATTTATATTAATGATGATAATAATAATAATTAGTTTAACACTAATTTTAATACTTATTAACAATAACACTATTATGATAATAATTAAAGTATTCTACCTTTTAAAGCTCTTTTCATAAAAAAAATAGCCTAGGACGGGACTCGAACCCGTGACCTCCTGAATACTTGACAACACCCACGACCACTGCACCACTTCTATTTTTATGATTTAATCCATAACACGGCCCAAAAATATAGCCTAATTTGCGAACCCAATTTAAGTTACAGTGGCCCGTTAACTAATGTTTTTATCTCATTTTGTACAATACACAGGATATGCAACGGGATAAAGGAATGCAGCTGTAGTACCTTCTTTTCAATATCATTTTAACGTTTTCTATTGATTTCCTTTATCAATGACCCATCACCTTTAATTGCTATCATCACCATACTTTAAAAGAATAATTAAATATCCTATATGTGACCCATAATGTCGGTCATTTAAATTATCCCATATGTATAGTTGATAGCATCCTTAACTATTTTAGTATTCTATAGTCAAGTGGGAAGAACATCTACTTGAACATACCCTACCTTTGTGTTAAAGTGTTCACCAACAAGAAATAGTAGCAGCCAAAAGGGGTTTTGGTTCGAGCAGCATCTTTCTGTGAATGATGGTCGAGTTTAAAATAACAAAACGCTTGTGGTGGTGATTTATATGATTAAAGGTGTGGCGGTTTTAAAGGCGGTGCTAGCCATGAGTGGTGTAGTGTTTGGTTAATGTTGTTGTTGATTGAAAAATAGTGAGAATGCAGAGCCTGTGATTGTTGTGGTTGTAGAGTGTTGTGTTTATCCGAGGTCGAGCAATCTGCAGCAGAAAAGAAATCGCTGAAGGTGGTTACTTGGGTTGCACTATTGAGTCGAGTACTTTGGATGTTTTTGTTGATGGTGTACCATCAGCAAGAAAAAAAAATAGGCATTTATACCACTAGTTAACCATGGGTTTATGGGTTTCACGAGAGGTTGGTGTCGAGTAATAAATTAAATGGCAGTGGTGGTGATCGAAGGAGGTAGCGATGTAAGTGGGTTCAAGGTGGTTCTCGGTTTGTGAAGAAGAAATAAAAAAATATGATATAGCAGCTAGTTAAAGATCGAAGGATTTCAGATGGGTTTTCGATGGGTGTTTGGGTCATGTGAACTAGCGAGTAAAATTGTGAATCGAATAAAACATGAACAAGTATATGTGGCGGTTGTTTATGGTATTTGTGATTTCCTTGAAGACGAAAGGGAAAGTGATGGTTGTTTCAACGATGATGGATAAAAAAAAAACAGAAAAATTGATCATGATGATTCAGGGATTGGGGTTGTGGATTTCGATTTATGCTTGTTTGAACAGAAAATAGTTAGAGTACTAGACTGTAGTTGAAATTTGGTTGAAGGTGATGACTTGGGTGGTTTTGATGTTCGTTGAAGGTGATTGAAGTGGTGGGGGTGATTGTTTGAGTGGGTTCCTAAAGATGTGGATGGTGATAAGGTCACAATTAGATAGATCGATGGATAGGTGGTGGAAGTTCATGGTTTATGAAGAGGAGGTTGAGGAGATCGAATGAAAACATGAAGAAGAAGGTTAAGTGAAGTATGCCTCTTCTGTAAATGTATTGTGTGTATATATTTATAATAAAAAAAAAAGATGTGTGATCATTGAAATTAAAACAAAAATACAATTAGATATTTATTAATAATAATATAATAATAATTATAATATAATTAAATAAATAAGAAATAAAAACGTGTGAATTAAAAGAATCCAATGATTCATTTAGCTGTCACTTTATTAGGGGTATTATATCGTGTTCCGTTGTTAATCAGTGGCGGAATAAAAGTCTTCAGAAAATTCTCAAATTTTTAAATTGACTTCCTTTATTTATTTCAGTCATTATGGTAAAAATTCAGTCACTAACTATTAAATAAAAATTACATTAATTGTTCATTCCCAGCCCTAAATAAAATAATAAAAGTTTTAAGATTTAACAAATGGTTCCTAAATACATTAAATATATGTCTTCAAATAAATAAAGTTAATATTTAATCTTATATATTTACAATTATTATTCATGTACATACATATATATATATATATATATATATATATATATATATATATATATATATATATATATATATACATACTTAAATATATATGAATCTATTTACAAATAGTTGTTCGTGAATCGTCGAGAACATTCGAAGGTCAATGGAATATATGAAACAGTTCAAATTTTTGAGACTCAACCTAATAGACTTTGCTTATCGTGTTGAAATTACACTATCGTATCGAGAGTTTGGTTTAAAATTAGTCGAAATTTTCCGGGTCGTTACAATTCTTGATTTGTTATATTATTATGTTGATAAACCAACATCTTATCATCTGATTCTTAGGTGTTGTTTGTTTTCCTATTTGCAGACCTTATTATGTCTTATGTCTGCGTGCCCGCAGACATTTTTACTGCAGACAGTTTGTTTTTCTGAAGACATAAGATAAAATTATATCTTATTATGTCTGCAGCCTCGCAGACTTAGAAATGTGCTTCTAAGTGCTGCAGACAGAATTAAGTTATGTTGTAGACCCAAAAACAAACGGTCTTCATTATTCAGGATACAGACCTTCAGACCGCATCTTCTTTACAGACATGGTCCGCCAATCTTCAAACAAAAACATCTTAAAAAACAAACAGCACCTTAGTATCTATTTGTAGTGTAATTATTCTATGGCGATGTATGGGTTAACTTTATTAGTATGTGAGGTTATACATTTCTTAGTTTTGGTTTTAGATTTCTTGTGAAACATTTGGTTTGTAGTAAAAAAGCGTTTTTTTTTTTTTTTTTTTTTGGTTTGGCAAAAATATTAATATGTATATATATAAAAGAACCGAGGTTCCGGTGGTACAACATTAAACAGATCATAACGATCTCTAGAGAACTATGTTCGTTCTAAATAATGTGAACGATACATAAACACTATAAGAATTATAATTGAAAAGTCAAACAAAGACAACCCACCAAACCTAAGCCTAAAACATAAACACATAAACCCGATCCCAAATTCAATCCCGCAACAGCACTCCACAGAAACCGCAAATCCATAACCAATCACCGGGCAATCCAAGAACACCTAACCCGAGGCCTATTTACCGAAGTCAACTAAGTCAACAACGCTGGCAACAATATCGAACCCGCAAAAGACCCGACGATGAGAAAAATGGAGCGAATGACCTAAACCAGCAGCTGCCGAACAGAACCAAAAGCCAAATCAAACCATGAAGGAACCAGTCATCTTCGCTAATTTTCTAACGACATTTACAAACCCCCGGTCCCAAATGGACGAGCAAACAGCGACCAAATACGACTAGCAACCACCAGCACCACCTAGTGACTACCAACCGCAGCCCACCACCATAAGCCACCACATGCGGCAACCTGGAAACCAGCCACTACTGTGAACAGCCACCTAAAGCCACCAATAGCAGCCACCAACACCCATCACCGCCAGCGACAGAAGACCACTAGGAAAGCACCTGATTCCACACAAAACACACGAACCACCGTAGATCTACCTAAATTGCCCCCACCCATCCCAAAAACGATTACCGACTAACCGGAAGTAGGGTTCCAGAAGAGGAACTCGCCGCCTACAAACCCACAAGAATGACAACCAGCAGCGAAAGGGAAAGAGCCACATGAGCTGAAGCTCCCCACCCCGACCGACGGCAATAAACCGACAAAACAACCCAAACCAAGAACCGAAAGCCAGGTCCCGATGAAAACCCTAACAAGATCGCTGCCTGAAGACCGGCCTTGTGGCCTGAGAAGCCAAGCAGGCAAAATCTGCACCAAAAAAGGAGATAAACGGTGAATCTTATTTCAAACAGAAAGTGAGTAACACCAGACCACCGGCGAGATGCCGGTGGTCGGTGAGTAAAATGACATAAAGCTTACAAACCTGCACACGAAGGAGCATAGCAAGGATCGGTGTTGACGGCTGGAAAAAAAATTAGGGTTTTAGGTTGTTGGGGTGAAACAGGTTACAAGTCTTTTCTACAGTTGTTGATGCTTAGAAAAATTAGGAATTAATGTGAAGTTTTATTATTTATGGAAATAAAAAGAGATTAGGTACTCAGAAAAAGAAAGAAGATCGGAGATAAAGTTGTAAAGAGTTGGCCGAAAAAGTTAGAAAAGAAGAAAAGGTAAGCACGAAAACCAAGGGAGAGAGAGTTAGAAAAAAAGAGTTGATGTAGCTAGTTGATTGCATTCTTAGTAAAAAATCATTTGGTTATAATGTTATGATAATATTTAAATAAAACATTTTTGTCCAGACCAACTATTTTAGAAGGGCAATGTTTTTTTTAGTGTATTTAAGTTTATTCTAAATTGTAAAAGTATTAGATTAGTTGTATTTTTCAATTTTAAATAAATGTAATAAGATGAAGATTAAAGACAAAGATGCAACATGGAATTTGACTTAGAAGATGGCGAACAGGTCAAGTTGACAACGATGGCGTTTGTCAAGTTTTCACTTGATTCTAGAATTAAGTGAGAGCTACGATATTACCCTTAGTTTGACCTCTTGATCCCATGTCGGCTCATGGGATCAAGCATAGGATTTTTGGGCTAGACTATGTGTGTGTGATGCATGATATGGTTGTGTTTTAATTTTGCATTTATATATAATTGTTGATTAGAATATATATGCTGAATGTTTTTGATGAAAACATTAAATAAAACCGGTAACGAGTTTCAAATATTAAAATTGATGATTTTAAAAAAGTTAAACTCTAACGAGTTTAAAGTTAAATAATTTTGAGACTTAAATTACATATGTTTTTGATGGAAACATTAAATAAAACTCTAAACGAGTTTCAAAGATTAAAATTGATGATTTTAAAATAAGTTAAACTCTAACGAGTTTAATGTTAAATGATTTTGAAAGTCAAATAATATATATGGACGACATCTTTTAAAACTATTTTAAAACGATACACGTTTGTGTATTTGTTATTTTTATATCCTATAAATTAAATAACAAATTAGATCACAAACATAATCGACATATACAATTGGTTAAAATGTTTTTTTAACTAATAGTGTAGCGAATCTTGTGTGCATGCATTATTCGTTGACACAAACTTTTTCCAAAATACCCGTCAAATTTAAGTCATGCCATCCAATGAGCTTGCAAACACTCCTCGTTATTTTTCTGATCTAGTGAGACTAGGCTGAATTATAGCCACGAGGTGGATTTTTCGATCTAGTGAGACTAGCGTGAATTTCCACTGTTTCCAAATTGGACGACTTAATCGTATTCACGGTGAGACCTGAGTTCGAGGCAATGATGGGACAAACATGCCATTAGATAATAATGGTTTGTTGGACTACATATATCTCTAGGTCCCATAAAGATCTAAGAGTTGTACTTGTAATGTAATTGGTACCCGCTACCTACCAATAGACTCCATAACTGCTAGCTAATCAACAGATGTGGCTGATATCGGGCAAAAAGTCACGTTTTTACCCCCTAAATCAGGCCCTAAAACAATAAAGATTAAAACTTTATCGGCAAAATTATCATTTTTTCAGTTGATTTTGTAGATTAATTAATTACAAAGGCGCTGCAAAAAGAATCAAGTAAAACGGAGCTAAAACGAAGATTCTAGAGCGAAAACGGTGAAAGACAAGAAATCAAGTTACGATCCAGTGAATCAAGCCTGAACAAGCAAGCCATACGGCCTGCCATACGGCCTGCCATATGGCCTGCCACTATGGAAACGGCCTGCCAAATACATGCCACCACACGAACCACCATGCGGCCTGCCAAGCATACGGCCTGCCAAAAACGTGCTGCCATACGCACTGCCATACGCCCTGCCAGGCGTATGCACGCAAATTCCAAGTCTATTTAAAGGGCCTTTCTCCATCCATTCCAACACACACTCAACTTGAAATACAATTTATATTTTCAATATTTTTAGGTAGTTTTTAGTAGTAGTTAGCTTAGCTTTTATTTTTCGGAGGATATCCCGGCGAGTCCCTGCGATCCCGGGTAGATTAGTTCGGCTTTTTCAGGTTTTATTCGAAACGCTTGTCTTTTGTATTAAACATGTATTCTTATCTTTTATGTTTAATAATGCATTCCGATATTGCCATAATAGCTTAATTTATCTGTATGTTGCCATGATAGAAGTTTGGGTTAGCGTAATTATGTTAATATAGTACGATTACTGTTATAATACTGAACTAGGAAGTCTGATAGATTTGTATGCTAGCATCTTAAGGATTGACCAACTTAGGTTATGATCAGGACTTGTCCACCTATATGAAATTAGCTACTTCATAGGATTAGGACCCCTGGTTATACTGTATCTGAAGATTCTATGAACTCGGTATGGCCGGAGTTCCCGAGAGGCATCTAATGCACTTTTAGGACACGGAACCTAGGAATTGAGACATGAATGACCTAGTATGCCTATTGACTATTCTGAAGAGACCTCTTAGGAGCTGTTAAGATCTAGTTAGTGCCTCTACTGTATGACCCAAGCCTATTGCATGTTCTTGTCTGATTGTTGCCCTAGGTCTTAGTCATATCAACTGTTTAGGTACTTATTAGGTTTCTATCTGCTTTACTATTAGTATATTAACTGTAATGCTGTATAATGTTTGATTTGCTGTGATCTGACTAGTATGATGAAATGGTTGTTAGTTTTCATTTAAGGTTTTGCCAACTTAAACCGACGGACTCCTTCTGTTTGTGATCAGTGTTCAATCAACACGGCACGTTGTTATTCAGTTATCTGAACTGATAACGAGGGTTAGGATTAGAGCTTAACTCACTAATAAACCTAGTACTCTACTGAGGATAACCTTCGAGGTATTGTTACACTTCAGTTATACGACCAAGTGACATACTTCTCACTGCTCAAAGAGAACTCCGAGAGTTCAGAGATAAGTTGGTCTGTGTAATTGGCTCATCCAGCCAGATCAACATCAATCCAAGCATAGTCTTAACATAAGCATAATTACCTTTTCCTAACCCAATACTGATATCTTGGTCAACATTTCCTTGATCTGCATACTCCGGATATCCTCCCACTTTATTTACTTTTTCTGCATTTAGGACCTTTAGCTAAAATCAACTACTATCTTTTATGCAGGTAATTTAACTAAAAGACAATTATCCACTTGATCTTCAATTCGTTAATCATCATAAAATTCAACACTAGGTTAACTTACACCTTCTACACCTTAGAAAGTAAAGTAAATTTAGGCCCCGCAAAATATAAATAAACGAAGACGCTGTGTGCTACCGAATCGGACACCGTGCGACCTAACGACACCGCACAAAATAAAAACTGTCCGTTAGTGGCATATCAGTCGGTAACCTTCTTCTTGGCGCCGCTGTCGGGGATCGAATATTTTGATCGAGAAAGATTTTAAACAGACAAAGTATTGTTTGGTGGTGTCTAAGAAAGACAATTATACACGAACTTGGTTATTGGATTTTACGAACAGTCTCCAATTATATTGGAACCAAAAGGATCCTGCCTCTCCGTAGTCGGCCTGGCCACCTCGATACAAGTAATCTGTGAGAAGTCCTATCAGTTAAGATATCTGATCTGGTTAGCGACCGAATTTCAAGAATAATTGTTTTTATTGAATTATCGATCATTTTAGTAAATTAATATTTTCTAAAAGTTACTTTTAAGTCTTTTTATTAACAGAAAATTAAAAAAAAATGGAACAACAAGACACCCTTGCTTTTATGCATAAGTCATGCTTAGAGGAAAGAGGAGGACCAATCACCTTAGGAACCGAAGGAATTCCTGAAATCAGTTCACACATGATTAAACTAGTCAGTATGATCTGTAAATTTCAAGGATTACCGAGTGATGATCCTAATTTTCATATAAACAAATTTATCAGTCTGGTTGACTCTTTTAAAAAGGAATCAAACGAGAAAAACATTTTAAAACTTCATCTTTTTCAATATTCACTCTCTAAACACGCTTCAGCATGGTTTGACGTACTTAACCCGAATTCAATTCATACATGGGAGGATTTAGCCACTAAATTTCTAAATAAATATTATCCACCCTCCCTACAAACCTGTTTAAGAAATGACATCACTAACTTTCTCCAAAAAGAAAATGAGTCATTGTGTCTAGCATGGAATAGAGTAAAGATGATGCTTAAAAGATGTCTGAATCATTTGTTAAGTCGGGCAGACATAGTCTGTATGCTTTACAATGGTTTGACCAAGGATGATAAGTCTCTCCTAGATATGGCCTCGCAAGGAAATTTCATGTCTCGAACAGCAGATGAAGCATGGGATCTCTTGGACACAATAGCTGCACAACAGGAAGACTGGAACAATGAAGCTGCTGAGAAGGATGATGTCTTCGCTCATACGGTAAAAATGCTGGAAACCAGGTTACAAGATCTCACCCTCACTCTTCAAAGTTTACAAATTCCTAAGAAATCCGATGCTACTGGAACCAATCTAAGGTATTCTTACCCTAGATGGGCACACAAACAGCAAAATAGCTCGGATCATAATATAATTTTTCCATTACACAAACCTACTCTCCACTCTAAGGAAATTTTAGCTGAATTTATGAAAAAACAATACATGATAAACCTTCAAGTCATAGAATGCCAGAATAAGTTCGACACGTTGATAAAGACTTTTGAAGAATTAATCACTAATTTTCAGCTTACGCTTAAATGTTTAACCACTAAAATTGATATAGAGTGTAGTGAGTTTGATGCCCTAGTAATTACTAGATGAGGAAAAGAAACAACTGTCAATATACCCATACAAGATTTTTTCGATAAGGAACCTGTGCCAATTGACCCAGTCATCAATCCACCGGAACCTATCTCTCCTAAGGCCCCGAAATTATTCCGCGCGCCCGCATACCTTTTCCAGGTAGGCTTAGGAAGGAAAAACAAGAAGCACAATTTGCTAAGTATTGGGATATTATTAAGAATTTGCATTTAAATGTACGTCTAGTAGATGCTTTAGTAGAAATGCCAAACTGCGCTAAATTTTTCAAAGAACTGCTTTCAAATAAAGAGAGATTAAGAGAGATAGTTAGCTTGCTCTTAAGTGAAGAATGCTCGTTAGTGTTACAGCATGGAATTCCCCCTAAGTTAGGAGATACAGGAAGATTTACGGTACCTTGCTACCTGCAAGATGTCCAGATTAGCAATGCGTTAGCAGACTTAGGAGCCAGTGTAAACCTAATGCCCTATTCATTATTCAAGAAGCTAGGATTAAATGACTTAAGGCCAACCAGAATGACTATCCAACTCGCAGACAGATCAGTTAAGATTCCTCGGGGAATAGCTGAAGATGTCCTAGTTAGAGTGGATAAGTTCGTATTTCCCGTTGAGTTTGTCATTATAGATATTGAGGAAGACACGAAGGTCCCACTCATTCTTGGCAGACCATTCCTAAATACTGCCAAGGCCGTAATTGACGTTCACGAGAAATCATTAAAGTTAAGGGTTGGAGGAGAAGAAATCACATTCAATGTTGATCACCTCATGAACCATCCTGTGGAAGAGAATGTAAATCTCTCTGATTCTTTTCATGAACTCGTCAACGAATACCTGGAAGAGACTATGGCTATTTGCAGTCAAGATTAAATTTCTAAGGATCTGTTCTTTACACCTCCTGAAGGAAATCTCGACAACCATTCAGCCATAGACCTTAGTCATCCCATATCTCCCCTCTCTGAAAGTAACCTTGTTGGCCATACTATTCAAATAGCACCGCTAGGACAAGGCATTCCTTTACCTCTACTAAGGAGAAGACCGAATGAAGAGACAGATTTCATTCCGGTATATCAGGAACCCCAGTCAAGGGAAGACTGTGAGGAATTTTCCGAACCTACCTTCGAAACTAAAGAAGACGTTTCTGAAGAGGAAGCATTAAGAAGGACAATTTCCAGAAATGAAGAACAGATAGCATCAGTGACCGCTACTGAAGAATCAGAATTCCAGGAGAGGTACGACTCATTAAACCGTAAGGAGATAGCTAGAATGAAGCCATCTATCGAGGAGCCTCCGGAATTAGAATTGAAGAAGTTACCCGACAATCTGGAGTATGCATTCTTAGAAGGAGAATTGCAACTCCCTGTGATTATATCAAAAGACCTCACGCCACAAGAGAAGGCGAAATTGATTCAAGTGCTGAAATCACATAAGAAGGCAATTTCTTGGAAGATCTCCGACATCAAAGGGATCAGCCCCAACTATTGCACCTATAAGATCTTCATGGAAGATGATTTCAAGCCATCAGTTTAGAGGCAAAGAAGGGTCAACCCTATGATTCAAGAAGTCGTCAAGAAAGAAGTAATCAAACTTCTGGACGCCGGTCTGATCTATCCCATCTCTGATTCACCATGGGTCAGTCCTGTTCAAGTGGTACCCAAAAAGGGAGGGACGATAGTAATTCAAAATGAGAATAATGAACTTATTCCAACTCAGGAAGTTACCGGTTGGAGGGTTTGCATAGATTATCGTAAATTAAACGATGCCACCCGGAAGGATCATTTTCTATTACCTTACATTGATTAAATGTTGGAACGTCTATCAGGAAATGAGTACTACTGTTTCCTAGACGGTTTTTCCGGCTACTTTCAAATTCCCCTCGATCCAAAGGACCAAGAGAAAACAACCTTCACCTGTCCTTATGGAACATTTGCCTATCGACGTATGCCCTTTGGGTTATGCAATGCACCAGCGACATTTCAGCGATGCATGGTAGCAATATTCCATGACATGATTGAACGTTGTATGGAAGTCTTCATGGACGACTTCTCAGTCTTTGGAAGTACCTTTGATTCGTGCCTATTAAACCTTGACAAGATGCTCAACCGATGTGAAGAGTCAAATTTAGTTCTTAATTGGGAAAAATGTCACTTCATGGTAAAAGAAGGGATAGTTTTAGGACATAAGATCTCTAAAGCAGGAATAGAAGTTGACAAGGCTAAGATTGAGACCATCACTAAACTTCCAGAACCTACCACGGTAAGAGTAATAAGGAGTTTCCTAGGACACGCCGGTTTCTACCGATGTTTCATTAAGAATTTTTCAAAGGTCACACGACCTCTCACTCACCTCTTAGGAAAGGAAGTCCCGTTTGTTTTCAATGAAAAATGTCGAAAAGCATTCAACTATCTGAAAGAACAGCTAACACATGCACCGATCATGATAGCTCCTGATTGGAGTCTACCATTTGAGATCATGTGTGATGCGAGCGATTTCGCAGTTGGATCAGTGCTTCGACAACGGGTAGATAAACACTTTCATCCAATCTATTACGCTAGCAAAACCTTAACCGGAGCTCAAGAAAATTACGCTACCACGGAGAAGGAGCTGCTAGCCGTAGTATTCGCCTTCGACAAATTTCGTTCCTATCTTATCTTGTCCAAAACTACGGTCTATACAGATCATTCAGCCCTCAAATATCTATTCACTAAGCAAGATGTGAAACTGAGACTCCTACGATGGATCTTACTCCTTTAAGAATTCGACATCGAGATTAAAGACAAGAAAGGAGCAGAGAACGTCGCAGCAGATCATCTTAGTCGTTTGGAAAACCCAACGATGGAAAAACTTGCAGAACAAGATATCAGAGATAAATTCCCGGAAGAACAGCTTATGAGTTTAGGACAAACTCACATAGGATCACAGTTTAATGACACTCCTTGGTATGCCGACATGGCCAACTACCTAGTTGCCGGAGTAGTACAAAAGGGCATGAGTACCTCCCGAAGAAGGAAGTTCTTCAGGGATGCCAAGTACTACTACTGGGAAGATCCTTTCCTGTTTAGAATTTGCCCTGATCAGATAATCAGGAGGTGCGTAGATGAGAAGCAAGCAGCAGGGATTCTTCACCAATGTCACCATGGACCAACTGGAGGTCATCATGGATCAAATTTAACCGCTAGGAAAGTCTACAAATCAGGATTCTACTGGCCATCTATATTTCGAGATGCGCAAGAGCTTGTAAAGCGTTGCGACGCATGCCAATGACAAAGCAATATCTCTATGAAGAACGAGATGCCTCGGACTAATATCCAAGCTTGCGAGATCTTCGATATATGGGGATTAGACTTCATGGGCCCATTCCCAAGGTCTAACGGGAAAGAATATGTCCTCGTAGCAGTAGATTACATCTCCAGATGGGTCGAAGCTCAAGCATTTCCAACTAATGATGCCAAAGTCGTCACAAATTTCCTGAAGAGACTATTCTGCAGATTTGGAGCTCCTCGTGCGATAATAAGTGATAGAGGCACACACTTCTGTAACACTCAGTTTATGAAGGTGACGCAACAATACGGAGTTACCCACAAGATGTCCACTGCCTATCATTCGCAAACCAACGGACAAGCAGAGGTCACGAACAGAGCACTCAAAAGAATCTTAGAACGCACTATCGGCCATCATGGAAATAAATGGGCCGAGAAGCTAGATGATGCTCTGTGGGCATTCCGGACTGCTTACAAGAATCTTCTAGGAACTACACCCTACCGAATGATCTATGGAAAAGCTTGTCACCTTTCGTTAGAACTCGAATACAAAGCTCTCTGGGCGCTGAAGACCTGCAACCTCGATCCCTCAGTTATCGGAAGACATAGAAAAATGCAATTGAACGAACTCGCCGAATGGAGAGACCAGGCATATGAAATGTCATACATCTACAAGGAACGAACGAAACTTACGCATGATGCCAAATTAATCCCTACAAAGTTCGCCCCTGAAGATAAAGTTCTTCTCTTCAATTCTCGGTTCAAGAAGTTTGCGGGAAAATTTAGATCCAGATGGAGTGGCCCATACAAAGTTGTACACGCTTTTCCATACAGAGCTGTGGAGTTGGAAGGACCTACTGGTAATTTCAAAGTCAATGGCCAACGGTTGAAAGCCTATTTAGAAGACCACGATAAGGAGGAGCACCTCTTCTCCTTCGATCCATTCTGAAGATCTGACAAGGAAAAGTCGAGCTGTAACGACTTAATAAACAAAGCGCTCTTGGGAGGCACCCCTTGCTTATCCTTTTTCTTATTAATTTCTTTTTAAATTATTTTCAGTTTTAAGATATTATTTCTGTACTAACAAACTAAGCGCCATACTTGTGCTTAGTGCTTACAAGTTTGTTGAATGTGTTTAGGCGCAATGCCAAGTTCAGGAGCATCAGCTTACATTCCCGTTCGAAGGAGGAGGACTCCTGTAGTTTACTTATCCGGAAGCAGTGCTAATCAGAATAGGCCATCAACAGGGCAATTAGGCCCAAGGAGATTAGTATTAGAGAGCATTGAGGAAGACATCGGCACAGCACCGCCATCTCCCCCAGTCCGACGATCTAGACATCTAGCCAGGAGACCGGTCGAGCATACACAGTTGCCAGATGCGCATGAGCCTCAGATGGTGATCCATTACGGAGCTACTTTGAGTGACCCTGATGTTGCATGGGCACTACTCAGAGATCAGCAGAGCCTTTACAAAGCTCTAAGAGCATACCTCCGGCGTGAGGGGATGTCACGTACTCTGGGCCCATCTTCATTTAGGCTAGCATGCCGTGTTCAGCCGACACGACAGTCTACGCCCGGGCATTCCACACTAGCTTCAGTTCACTCTGTTGTCATGCCTGCACACGCTACTCCTACTCCCATCGTGCCGCCTGCCCCAGTTACAGAGCCAGTTCCAGTTGCTGAGTTGCCAGAGGGTTGTCATGTAGTCACTATTCCTATTTCAATGGAGCCGCCAACGGCCCAGGCATTAGAGATCACTGGGAACATGCCTGACGAGGAACTTTTCCCAGACTTATCCCACCTAGTGATACCGACAGACTTATGTCTAGAGTCTTTACTAGGCCCTGAGATGAATATAGGGCAGCCTTTCGAGCACATGCAGAACCTGGAGGATGACGTTTTCAGATACTTTGCAGAGCCGACACACATTGACCAGGATAGTATCCCATAGACTACTTTATCTTTATTTTATGTTTTAGTTTTTTATCTTTTTGAAGCATTGTATAAAAAGTTATATATAGTGGAAATGCTGCATTTCTCTTTGTGTTCTTCATGCAGAAATATTATTAAAAGAGACTGGTATGTAGGAGATGGACCGTAGGAAGGCCCAGCACTAGGAAAGTTAACACGACCATAGGGAAGTAATCTTTCCTCAAACCTATTTCAATTATAACGCACTAAAATCTCTAAGTGTGGGGTAACCCCCGTAACGAACTTAGAATTTTAGAAGTCATGTCCTTAATTCATATAGTATCAAAATATTCTTTCGAGAGAACATTAGAGACAATGTTCTTCTAAGTGTGGGATAATGGGTAAGGTTTTTAAGGTCGAAAGTTTTAAGCCAAGTAACCATAAAACGCCAGGTTTTGAAAAATTCTTTTGTCCAAAAGTAATTAAGCAATGGATATTGGGTAATTTTAAAAAATTCTTACTTTGTTTTTGCCCAAAAGATCTAATAAAATTGCTAGAAATCGGTTTTCAAAACATTTATTAGAATGGAACGATTAAGCTGAAACTAATGTTTTGTGTCAAAAGATTTCTTTTAAGAAAATATGTTAAAGGCTACGCATGATCAAGCACGACCCCTGCTCTAAAAAGTGAGGAATATTAGACCCAAAGTATCTGTATGACCCATCAAATCTACAGTACTTTGTTATTTCAATTGATAAGCGTGCCGGTGTACGGTTCAAGTTAGAACTTGGTTCAGTCATACGTTTCAAGGCCAATGGTTAGTGAGCGCCATACGTGGTGCATGTGCGATACTCCTTCCGAAATCATTCTGAATAGAGAAGACAAAAAGCCATCCATTTCCGTTTCCACTTTTCAACCCGACCAACTCACATGAAGAGTTGATGAATCAGAAATATTCACCCCAAATTCACTCCCAAAATACACCATTCACATTTCATTCCCCTTTCCATTTACCAAAGATCCAGAGATCAATGAAGAGATAGATCGATCAAATTTGCTTTAAAAGCACTAGTCGAAAGATTCCGAACCCTTGATTGTTTTTGATAGGTCAAAGACCTATTTTCAGTGGATTATCACTTCCTCTCTGGGCACCAGGAACGAAAGATAAAAGTTATAAAGAAAGGGTATGCCAAAAAAAAAATGAATGATGAAAGAGCAAAGTCTCTAAGAGCAAAGTCTCTAATAAGGCAAAAAGAAACCCAAGGAGATGCCCTGAAGAAGAATGAAGGAAGAGCAAAAGAAAATTCTAGACAAAGTCTTAGCATAATCCGCCTCTTCCAAATAAAACCTTTACATAATTCTCAGCCATTATCTATCCAAAATGGATACTCTGAAGAATTAAAGTCTATCAATTCTCTCAAAATCAAAAGATCTGGATACCTTTCACCAAAACTCATAAATTTCCAACCAAACCCTATAACTCGTCATCCTCTTGAAAGAATGCTTAGGAAGAAGATCAGTGTCGTCCTTACTTAACCGGTGGAGATATCGATGCTTTACCAAGCCTATGATGAGAACTGTTACACGACTGGCTTCTGAGCGACAATACAATTAGAATAGGACACCCTAAACACTTGAGTGATATGAGTGATCCGTCAGTGAGAAGCCTGATCATGTATACTCTACATCTAAGAGTTGGAAAGTACGCCTTTTTTCACTATGGACACAATTGAAATCTAGCGACCAAATCAACAAAGTTCGAAACTTTTTCTAATACTTTCGAAAGATGAACCAACTTCTGATGAAGGCATAATAAAAAGATCTACGGGTGGGGCAAGTAAGAATCTATTAGAAAGATCTCGATATTCCCACTTTCTTGCTTGAGGACAAGCAAAGCTAAGTGTGGGGTATTTGATATCGGGCAAAAAGTCACGTTTTTACCCCCTAAATCAGGCCCTAAAACAATAAAGATTAAAACTATGTCGGCAAAATTATCGTTTTTTCAGTTGATTTTGTGGATTGAGTAATTACAAAGGCGCTGCAAAAAGAATCAAGTAAAACAGAGCTAAAACGAAGATTCTAGAGCGAAAACGGTGAAAGACAAGAAATCAAGTTACGATCCAGTGAATCAAGCCTGACCAATCAAGCCATACGGCCTGCCACTATGGAAACGACCTGCCAAATACGTGCCACCACACATGCCACCATGCGGCCTGCCAAGAATACGGCCTGCCAAAAACGTGCTGCCATATGCCCTGCCAGGCGTATGCAGGCAAATTCCAAGTCTATTTAAAGGGCCTTTACTCAACTTGAAATACAATTTATATTTTCAATATTTTTAGGTAGTTTTTAGTAGTAGTTAGCTTAGCTTTTATTTTCCGGAGGATATCCCGGCGAGTCCCTGCGATCCCGGGCAGATTAGTTCGGCTTTTTCAGGTTTTATTCGAAACGCTTGTCTTTTGTATTAAACATGTATTCTTATCTTTTATGTTTAATAATGCGTTCTGATATTGCCATGATAGCTTAATTTATCTGTATGTTGCCATGATAGAAGTTTGGGTTAGCGTAATTATGTTAATATAATACGATTACTATTATAATACTGAACTAGGAAGTCTGATAGATTTGTATGCTAGCATCTTAAGGATTGACCAACTTATGTTGTGATCAGGACTTGTCCACCTATATGAAATTAGCTACTTCATAGGATTAAGACCCCTGGTTATACTGTATCTGAAGATTCTATGAACTCGGCATGGCCGGAGTTCCCAAGAGGCATCTAATGCACTTTTAGGACACAGAACCTAGGAATTGAGACATGAATGACCTAGTATGCCTATTGACTATTCCGAAGAGACCTCTTAGGAGCTGTTAAGATCTAGTTAGTGCCTCTACTGTATGACCCAAGCCTATTGCATGTTCTTGTCTGATTGTTGCCCTAGGTCTTAGTCATATCAACTGTTTAGGTACTTATTAGGTTTCTATCTGCTTTACTATCAGTATTTTAACTGTAATGCTGTATAATGTTTGATTTTTTGTGATCTCACTAGTATGATGAAATGGTTGTTAGTTTTCATTTAAGGTTTTGCCAACTTAAATCGACGGACTCCTTCCGTTTGTGATCAGTGTTCAATCAACACGGCACGTTGTTATTCAGTTATCTGAACTGATAATGAGGGTTAGGATTAGAGCTTAACTCACTAATAAACCTAGTACTCTACTGAGGATAACCTCTGAGGTATTGTTACACTTCAGTTATACGACCAAGTGACATACTTCTCACTGCTCAAAGAGAACTCCGAGAGTTCAGAGATAAGTAGGTCTGTGTAATTGGCTCATCCAACCAGATCAACATCAATCCAAGCATAGTCTTAACATAAGCATAATTACCTTTCCCTAACCCAATACTGATATCTTGGTCAACATTTCCTTGATCTGCATACTCCGGATATCCTCCCACTTTATTTACTTTTTCTGCATTTAGGACCTTTAGCTAAAATCAACTACTATCTTTTATCTAGGTAATTTAACTAAAAGACAATTATCCACTTGATCTTCAATTCGTTAATCAGCATAAAATTCGACACTAGGTTAACTTACACCTTCTATACCTTAGAAAGTAAAGTAAATTTAGGCCCCGCAAAATATAAATAAACGAAGACGATGTGTGCTACCGAATCGGACACCGTGCAACCTAACGACACTGCACAAAATAAAAATCGTCCGTTAGTGGCATATCAGTGGTTATGGAACCTCTATGTGGATCTTAGGCTTTCGTAAATTAATTGTTTTTAAAAAATTATAAAAACTTGGGTAGTTAATTTATTAAAGCTCAATATCAAAAATACTAAATTGAATCATATATCTGTTGTAGATATCAAACAATCAAAACGCAAACCAAAACACTTTCTTCTTTGTTGGAGAAGGATAAACTCAATGTTCAAACTTCCCAAACTGACACCGCAATCTGAAAACTGTTCTCAAATATAAATGGAAGTTGAATAAAGTTTAGAACCCATATCCTTTCTTCCTGTTGTGACAGTTGATTCTGCTCAGCAAAATGCTTATCGAATGTTGTTCGATGATCAGGAAGAAATAGGATTGAAGGGTGAAAAAGAATAAGCCGAATACTTTGTGGAAGGAAAATGACAAATCATTTTCTAAGAAAAAATATTCCACCTTCCAAAAAGGAAAGCCCAACAAAAGACGCCGAATGTTTCCATTGTGGAAAGGTTGGCAATTGGAGAAGGAAGTTGTCCTATCTTCCAATCTGAGCTGAGAAAAGGCAACGCTGGTGAGACTAGCAAATCAGGTATATTCCATATATAGTTATATACTTCTTCTAGTGATTCCTGGATCTTTGTTAACTGGTTGTGGCCTTCACACTTGTAACAATATGAAGGGAATGAGAAGAAGTAATAGACTGAAGAAAGACACACTGGATTTGTAAGTAGGCAAGGGGGATTAAGCCTTTGTTAAAGCTATTGGTACCTCTGAACTTACTTCTCTAAGTGGTCTTATTGTTTTGTTGGGACAATAGCATTATGTTCTCAATACTGCGAGCGACATAGTTTGAAAGATGCTAGTTTTGAACTTGCATTTACACACTTAGGTATTTCAATTTCTAAGGATAATATATTTATCTTACTACCTATCCATGTGATGGTATTTTTGAAATTGATATGCATAGTGTAATTTCAAATGAGAATTTTGTGTATACCTACATCGCCAAAGTCTTCAAGTAAGAATTGAATAAGACCTATCTATGACATTGTCATATTGTTCATATAAACAAACAATGCATTTTAGAACTTCAATCTAATGGACTTTTGGAATCAATTGACTCTGAGTCATTTGATGTATGCGAGTCATGTTTATGTGAAAAGATGACAAATGCTTCTTTCTCCAATTTAGGTAAAAGAGTTAAAGATATTTTAGGACTAATACATACTGTTGTATGTAGCCCTTTAAGATCAATCTATAGATTTAGTTAATTTTACTTTATTACATTTACTGATGAGTACAGTAGCTATGATTATGTTCACTTGCTGAAACATAAATATAAAGCTATTTTAAAATTCAAAAGTATTCCAAAATGAAGTAGATAATCAGCTTGGAAAGACCATTAAAGCACTTCGCTCCGATGGAGTAAGTGAGTTTATGAGTTAAGAGTTTTTGGATCACCTAAAGAATTGTGGGATTATCTCATAGTTCACTCTACCTTACACACCACAACACGATGGTGTGTCTGAGTAAGAGGAATCGAACTTTACTTGATACAGTTTGATTTATGACGAGTCTGATTTCTCTACTACCGTCTTTTAGGGATATGCATGAGAGTCTGCTGCAAGCATACTCAATGCGATTCCAACTATGAAGGTAGAAAAGACACCATATGAGTTATGGCATGGGAAGAATCCCAAATTGTCTTATCTGAAAGTCTGGGGTTGTAAAGCGTACGTGAAGCATGACACTTCAAACAAATTAGAACCCAGAACTATCTAATGTTACTTTGTACGATACATAAAGGAAACAATGGGTTACTACTTTTACTACCAAGCTGAAGGCAACGTGTTTTCTGTAGTGACCCGAAATTTTCCATGTTTATATATATTAATTGAGATTGATATTTACATGATTAAATGTTTCCAACATGTTAAGCAATCAAACTTGTTAAGACTTGATTAATTGAAATATGTTTCATATAGACAATTGACCACCAAAGTTGACCGGTGATTCACGAACGTTAAAACTTGTAAAAACTATATGATAACATATATATGGATATATATATATATATATATATATATATATATATATATATATATATATATATATATATATATATATATATAGTTAACATAATACTATGATAAGTAAACATATCATTAAGTATATTAACAATGAACTACATATGTAAAAACAAGACTACTAACTTAATGATTTTTAAACGAGACATATATGTAACGATTATCGTTGTAAAGACATTTAATGTATATATATATCATATTAAGAGATATTCATACATGATAATATCATAATAATATAATAATTTAAAATCTCATTTGATATTATAAACATTGGGTTAACAACATTTAACAAGATCGTTAACCTAAAGGTTTCAAAACAACACTTACATGTAACGACTAACGATGACTTAACGACTCAGTTAAAATGTATATACATGTAGTGTTTTAATATGTATTTATACACTTTTGAAAGACTTCAATACACTTATCAAAATACTTCTACTTAACAAAAATGCTTACAATTACATCCTCGTTCAGTTTCATCAACAATTCTACTCGTATGCACCCGTATTTGTACTCGTACAATACACAGCTTTTAGATGTATGTACTATTGGTATATACACTCCAATGATCAGCTCTTAGCAGCCCATGTGAGTCACCTAATATATGTGGGAACCATCATTTGGCAACTAGCATGAAATATCTCATAAAATTACAAAAATATGAGTAATCATTCATGACTTATTTACATGAAAAAAAAATTACATATCCTTTATATCTAATCCATACACCAACGACCAAAAACACCTACAAACACTTTCATTCTTCAATTTTCTTCATCTAATTGATCTCTCTCAAGTTCTATCTTCAAGTTCTAAGTGTTCTTCATATATTCTACAAGTTCTAGTTACATAAAATCAAGAATACTTTCAAGTTTGCTAGCTCACTTCCAATCTTGTAAGGTGATCATCCAACCTCAAGATATCTTTGTTTCTTACAGTAGGTCATCATTCTAATACAAGGTAATAATCATATTCAAACTTTGGTTCAATTTCTATAACTATAACAATCTTATTTCAAGTGATGATCTTACTTGAACTTGTTTTCGTGTCATGATTCTGCTTCAAGAACTTCGAGCCATCCAAGGATCCGTTGAAGCTAGATCCATTTTTCTATTTTCCAGTAGGTTTATCCAAGGAACTTAAGGTAGTAATGATGTTCATAACATCATTCGATTCATACATATAAAGCTATCTTATTCGAAGGTTTAAACTTGTAATCACTAGAACATAGTTTAGTTAATTCTAAACTTGTTCGCAAACAAAAGTTAATCCTTCTAACTTGACTTTTAAAATCAACTAAACACATGTTCTATATCTATATGATATGCTAACTTGATGATTTAAAACCTGGAAACACGAAAAACACCGTAAAACCGGATTTACGCCGTCGTAGTAACACCGCGGGCTGTTTTGGGTTAGTTAATTAAAAACTATGATAAACTTTGATTTAAAAGTTGATATTCTGGGAAAATGATTTTTATTATGAACATGAAACTATATCCAAAAATTATGGTTAAACTCAAAGTGGAAGTATGTTTTCTAAAATGGTCATCTAGACGTCGTTCTTTCGACTGAAATGACTACCTTTACAAAAACGAATTGTAACTTATTTTTCTGACTATAAACCTATACTTTTTCTGTTTAGATTCATAAAATAGAGTTCAATATGAAACCATAGCAATTTGATTCACTCAAAACGGATTTAAAATGAAGAAGTTATGGGTAAAACAAGATTGGATAATTTTTCTCATTTTAGCTACGTGAAAATTGGTAACAAATCTATTCCAACCATAACTTAATCAACTTGTATTGTATATTATGTAATCTTGAGATACCATAGACACGTATGCAATGTTTCGACCTATCATGTCGACACATCTATATATATTTCGAAACAACCATAGACACTCTATATGTGAATGTTGGAGTTAGCTATACAGGGTTGAGGTTGATTCCAAAATATATATAGTTTGAGTTGTGATCAATACTGAGATACGTATACACTGGGTCGTGGATTGATTCAAGATAATATTTATCGATTTATTTCTGTACATCTAACTGTGGACAACTAGTTGTAGGTTACTAACGAGGACAGCTGACTTAATAAACTTAAAACATCAAAATATATTAAAAGTGTTGTAAATATATTTTGAACATACTTTGATATATATGTATATATTGTTATAGGTTCGTGAATCAACCAGTGGCCAAGTCTTACTTCCCGACGAAGTAAAAATCTGTGAAAGTGAGTTATAGTCCCACTTTTAAAATCTAATATTTTTGGGATGAGAATACATGCAGGTTTTATAAATGATTTACAAAATAGACACAAGTACGTGAAACTACATTCTATGGTTGAATTATCGAAATCGAATATGCCCCTTTTTATTAAGTCTGGTAATCTAAGAATTAGGGAACAGACACCCTAATTGACGCGAATCCTAAAGATAGATCTATTGGGCCTAACAAACCCCATACAAAGTACCGGATGCTTTAGTACTTCGAAATTTATATCATATCCGAAGGGTGTCCCGGAATGATGGGGATATTCTTATATATGCATCTTGTTAATGTCGGTTACCAGGTGTTCACCATATGAATGATTTTTATCTCTATGTATGGGATGTGTATTGAAATATGAAATCTTATGGTCTATTATTATGATTTGATATATATATAGGTTAAACCTATAACTCACCAACATTTTTGTTGACGTTTTAAGCATGTTTATTCTCAGGTGATTATTAAGAGCTTCTGCTGTCGCATACTTAAATAAGGACAAGATTTGGAGTCCATGTTTGTATGATATTGTGTAAAAACTGCATTCAAGAAACTGATTTCGATGTAACATATTTGTATTGTAAACCATTATGTAATGGTCGTGTGTAAACAGGATATTTTAGATTATCATTATTTGATAATCTACGTAAAGCTTTTAAACCTTTATTTATGAAATAAAGGTTAAGGTTTGTTTTAAAAATGAATGCAGTCTTTGAAAAACGTCTCATATAGAGGTCAAAACCTCGCAACGAAATCAATTAATATGAAACGTTTTTAATCAATAAGAACGGGACATTTCAGTTGGTATCCGAGCGTTGGTCTTAGAGAACCAGAATTTTGCATTAGTGTGTCTTATCGAGTTTGTTAGGATGCATTAGTGAGTCTGGACTTCGACCGTGTTTACTTGAAAAATGATTGCTTAACAAATTTTGTTGGAAACTATATATTTTTAACATGTGAATATTATGTGATATATTAATCTCTTAACGCGTTTGATATTATGTGATAGATTTCTACCTCTAGAACAAGTCCCATTGACTCACCTAATAATAATGAAGAGTCAAATGTAAATTGGAATGATTCGTGGACTGATTCACAAGTTCCCGAAGAGGAACCGGAAGAAGAGTCGGAACCGGAAGAAGAATCGGAACCTGAAGAAGAATCGGAACCGGATGAAGAAATAGAACCGGTGGGGGAAATAATAAAACGGTTAAGTAAAAGAAAATCCTCAACCAACCGACCAAGGTTAATTATGGTTAATGGTGTTTCTACCAAGGAAGCAAAATATTGGGAGGATTACCAATTCTCCGATGAATCGGATTCCGACGAGAATTCGGATGATGTTATAGAAATTACCCCAACTGAATTTAAAAAGGCAAAAGAACATAATAAGGGAAAGGGCATAAAAATAGAGAAATCTAATTCCAACCCCGATGAACTTTATATGTATCGTTAACCCCCGAAGTCCTTAAGTTGTAACAATGACCCGGGAACCTCTAAACCACCAGGTTTTTCTAAACCAATGTGGAAAATGACGGCTCGTATTAGGGGAACATCATATATCCCTAGAAACTTGGCAAAACGAACCAAAACTGAAGAAGAAGAAACAAGCGAGTCGGAATAAGATAGTTGTATTCGTGTGGTGTAATATATGTAATATAGTGTGCTTATGCTTTATGATATATGTAAAAATTGCTTGTATTAATAAGTATTTCTTTTTATGAATCTAACTCTTGTCTATTTTACAGTATAAAAACACAAAATGGATAGACAACCCAATATTTTAAGAGACCTACCCGGAGACATGATTGATGAAATCTTGTCTAGAGTCGGTCAGAATTCTTCGGCACAACTATTTAAGGCGAGATCAGTTTGTAAGACATTCGAAGAACGTTCCAAGAATGCCTTGGTTTATAAAAGGCTTTCATTTGAAAGATGGGGGATATCACATTGGGAAATCCATAAGTTACGATGTGTTTACTTTGACGCATATATTGCGGGGAACCCAAATGCTATTTTACGCAATGGGTTAAGAAATTATTTTGACTCAATATATCCGAATACTGGACTTCGTGATTTAGAAAAAGCGGCTAACATGCAACATAAAGAAGCATGTTATGCTTACGGATTAGTAATTTTCGCTTCTCACCAAAGTGAGAACAAGTACATCGGGCTACAACTATTAAACAAAACGTTTCCACAAGTGACGGAGTCGGTAATTGGGGTGAGAAATGAGGTTTTTAGATTGTTACGGGACTGTTGGACATTACGTAACCCTCGTCCCTTTGACGACGTTACAACACGCTGTCTTATCAACGGCCATAACGGTTATGTTCCACAAGACCAAGGATGGGAAGTAATCCTAGTAAAACCAGAATGCATGACTTGTTTCTGGACGTATGAATTACATGTCTTTATTGCCTTTGCTGAACGACTTGTGTACTAGCTAGAATTATCTTCACAACCATCTTGTATCAAATTTATTGTGTGCTATATTTCATGCTATATATAAAATAAGCGGTATTGTAAGTTTGTAAAATATTGTGTAAAAGTTTGAACGCGAAATATTATTATAATCAGTTTTTCATATAGAATTGTAGTAGTTGAATTGTATATTACCTACTAAGTATGAACTTAACGGGTAGGTACTACCCGAATTTAAACTTATAAAACGCTAATATGAAGAAAAAGATTTTATAAATGAGTTCATATTATGCTACGAAATACTATTAACTACTCTTAATATTCTGTATGATTAACTTGTTTCATTAGACTATTTTGAAGGAAATGGCACCGACTACTCGACACACCGTGAATATGAATGAAGAGGAATTCCGTACTTTTCTAGCTTCAAACATAGCCGCAGTACAGGCTGCGCTACATACCAACAATAACCTTGGATCTAGCAGTACAGGAAATCGTGTAGGATGCACCTACAAAGAATTCACTGCCTGCAAACCTTTGGAATTTGATGGAACCGAAGGACCGATCGGATTGAAACGGTGGACCGAGAAGGTCGAATCGGTGTTTGCCATAAGTAAGTGTACTAAAGAGGACAAAGTGAAGTACGCTACGCATACCTTCACAGGTTCTGCGTTAACATGGTGGAATACCTATCTAGAGCAAGTGGGACAAGACGATGCGTACGCACTATCGTGGTTAGCATTCAAGCACTTGATGAAAGAGAAGTACTGTCCCAGAACCGAGGTCAATAAGCTCAAGACAGAACTTAGAGGGTTACGAACCCAAGGATTTGATATTACCACGTACAAAAGACGATTCACAGAATTGTGCCTATTGTGTCCGGGAGCATTCGAAGATGAGGAAGAGAAGATCGACGCGTTTGTGAAAGGATTACCGGAAAGAATCTAAGAAGATATAAGTTCACACGAGCCCGCCTCCATACAACAGGCATGTAGAATGGCTCACAAACTAGTGAACCAGATTGAAGAAAGAATTAAAGAACAGACTGCTGAAGAGGCCAATGTGAAGCAAGTCAAAAGAAAGTGGGAGGAAAACGGTGATAAGAATCACCAATACAACAACAACAGCAATTACAACAATAATCGCAACAATTATCCCAACAATCGCAACATCAATCACAACTACAACAAACGGCCCAACAACAACAACAACAACAACAACAACAGCAACTACAACAATCATCCCAACAACAATAATAACCGCAACAACAACAACAATCAGAAGCAGCTATGCCAAAGGTGTGAAAAGTATCACTCGGGGTTCTGCACCAAATTTTGCAACAAGTGTAAAAGAAATGGTCATAGCGCGGTGAAGTGTGAGGTCTACGGACCAGGGGTTAATAGAACGAAAGGAACAAATGGTGTCGGAACGAGTAATGGCGGAGCAAGTAGTGTCGGAGCAAGTTATGCCAATGTAGTTTGTTATAAATGTGGAAAACCGGGCCACATTATTAGAAATTGCCCGAACCAGGAGAACACGAATGGACAAGGCCACGGAAGAGTTTTTAATATTAATGCAGCAGAGGCACAG
Source organism: Rutidosis leptorrhynchoides (assembly GCF_046630445.1). NCBI lineage: Eukaryota > Viridiplantae > Streptophyta > Magnoliopsida > Asterales > Asteraceae > Rutidosis > Rutidosis leptorrhynchoides. The sequence continues at coordinate 94,388,856 of NC_092341.1, read as the reverse complement.
GAAGACCCGGAGCTTGTTACGGGTAAGTTTCTTATTGACAATAAATCTGCTTACGTTTTATTTGATTCGGGTGCGGATAGAAGCTATATGAGTAGAGATTTTTGTGCTAAATTAAGTTGTCCATTGACGCCTTTGGATAGTAAATTTTTACTCGAATTAGCAAATGGTAAATTAATTTCAGCAGATAATATATGTCGGAATCGAGAAATTAAACTGGTTAGCGAAACATTTAAGATTGATTTGATACCAGTAGAGTTAGGGAGTTTTGATGTGATAATCGGTATGGACTGGTTGAAAGAAGTGAAAGCAGAGATCGTTTGTTACAAAAATGCAATTCGCATTATACGAGAAAAAGGAAAACCTTAATGGTGTACGGAGAAAAGGGCAACACGAAGCTACATCTTATTAGTAATTTGAAGGCACAAAAACTAATAAGAAAAGGTTGCTATGCTGTTCTAGCACACGTCGAGAAAGTACAAACTGAAGAAAAGAGCATCAATGATGTTCCCATTGCGAAAGAATTTCCCGATGTATATCCGAAAGAATTACCGGGATTACCCCCACATCGATTCGTTGAATTTCAAATAGATCTTGTACCAGGAGCTGCACCAATAGCTCGTGCTCCTTACAGACTCGCACCCAGCGAGATGAAAGAACTGTAAAGCCAATTACAAGAACTTTTAGAGCGTAGTTTCATTCGACCAAGCACATCACCGTGGGGAGCTCCTGTTTTGTTTGTCAAGAAGAAAGATGGTACATTCAGGTTGTGTATCGACTACCGAGAGTTGAACAAACTTACCATCAAGAACCGCTACCCAATACCGAGAATCGACGACTTATTTGATCAACTACAAGGCTCGTCTGTTTATTCAAAGATTGACTTATGTTCCGGGTATCATCAAATGCGGGTGAACGAAGATGATATTCCAAAGACTGCTTTCAGAACACGTTACGGTCATTACAAGTTTATGGTTATGCCGTTTGGTTTAACTAATGCACCAGCTGTGTTCATGGACCTTATGAACCGAGTGTGTGGACCATACCTTGACAAGTTTGTCATTGTTTTCATTGATGACATACTTATTTACTCAAAGAATGACCAAGAACACGGTGAACATTTAAGAAAGGTGTTAGAAGTATTGAGGAAGGAAGAATTGTACGCTAAGTTTTCAAAGTGTGCATTTTGGTTGGAAGAAGTTCAATTCCTCGGTCACATAGTGAACAAAGAAGGTATTAAGGTGGATCCGGCAAAGATAGAAACTGTTGAAAAGTGGGAAACCCCGAAAACTCTGAAACACATACGCCAGTTTTTAGGACTAGCTGGTTACTACAGAAGGTTCATCTAAGACTTTTCCAGAATAGCAAAACCCTTGACTGCATTAACGCATAAAGGGAAGAAATTTGAATGGAATGATGAACAAGAGAAAGCGTTTTAGTTATTGAAGAAAAAGCTAACTACGACACCTATATTGTCATTGCCTGAAGGGAATGATGATTTTGTGATTTATTGTGACGCATCAAAGCAAGGTCTCGGTTGTGTATTAATGCAATGAACGAAGGTGATTGCTTATGCGTCTAGACAATTGAAGATTCACGAACAAAATTATACGACGCATGATTTGGAATTAGGCGCGGTTGTTTTTGCATTAAAGACTTGGAGGCACTACTTATATGGGGTCAAAAGTATTATATATACCGACCACAAAAGTCTTCAACACATATTTAATCAGAAACAACTGAATATGAGGCAGCGTAGGTGGATTGAATTATTGAATGATTACGACTTTGAGATTCATTACCACCCGGGGAAGGCAAATGTGGTAGCCGATGCCTTGAGCAGGAAGGACAGAGAACCCATTCGAGTAAAATCTATGAATATAATGATTCATAATAACCTTACTACTCAAATAAAGGAGGCGCAACAAGGAGTTTTAAAAAAGGGAAATTTAAAGGATGAAATACCCAAAGGATCGGAGAATCATCTTAATATTCGGGAAGTCGGAACCCGGTATAGGGCTGAAAGGATTTGGGTACCAAAATTTGGAGATATGAGAGAAATGGTACTTAGAGAAGCTCATAAAACCAGATACTCAATACATCCTGGAACGGGGAAGATGTACAAGGATCTCAAGAAACATTTTTGGTGGCCGGGTATGAAAGCCGATGTTGCTAAATACATAGGAGAATGTTTGACGTGTTCTAAGGTCAAAGCTGAGCATCAGAAACCATCAGGTCTACTTCAACAACCCAAAATCCCGGAATGGAAATGGGAAAACATTACCATGGATTTCATCACTAAATTGCCAAGGACTGCAAGTGGTTTTGATACTATTTGGGTAATAGTTGATCGTCTCACCAAATCAGCACACTTCCTGCCAATAAGAGAAGATGACAAGATGGAGAAGTTAGCACGACTGTATTTGAAGGAAGTCGTCTCCAGACATGGAATACCAATCTCTATTATCTCTGATAGGGATGGCAGATTTATTTCAAGATTCTGGCAGACATTACAGCAAGCATTAGGAACTCGTCTAGACATGAGTACTGCCTATCATCCACAAACCGATGGGCAGAGCGAAAGGACGATACAAACGCTTGAAGACATGCTACGAGCATGTGTTATTGATTTCGGAAACAGTTGGGATCGACATCTACCGTTAGCAGAATTTTCCTACAACAACAGCTACCATTCAAGCATTGAGATGGCGCCGTTTGAAGCACTTTATGGTAGAAAGTGCAGGTCTCCGATTTGTTGGAGTGAAGTGGGGGATAGACAGATTACGGGTCCGGAGTGTAGTGACCCGAACTTTTCCATGTTTATATATATTAATTGAGATTGATATTTACATGATTAAATGTTTCCAACATATTAAGCAATCAAACTTGTTAAGACTTGATTAATTGAAATAGGTTTCATATAGACAATTGACTACCCAAGTTGACCGGTGATTCACGAACGTTAAAACTTGTAAAAACTATATGATGACATATATATGGTTATATATATAGTTAACATGATACTATGATAAGTAAACATATCATTAAGTATATTAACAATGAACTACATATGTAAAAACAAGACTACTAACTTAATGATTTTTAAACGAGACATATATGTAACGATTATCGTTGTAAAGACATTTAATGTATATATATATATATATCATATTAAGAGATATTCATACATGATAATATCATGATAATATAATAATTTAAAATCTCATTTGATATTATAAACATTGGGTTAACAACATTTAACAAGATCGTTAACCTAAAGGTTTCAAACAACACTTACATGTAACGACTAACGATGACTTAACGACTCAGTTAAAATGTATATACATGTAGTGTTTTAATATGTATTTATACACTTTTGAAAGACTTCAATACACTTATCAAAATACTTCTACTTAACAAAAATGCTTACAATTACATCCTCGTTCAGTTTCATCAACAATTCTACTCGTATGCACCCGTATTCGTACTCGTACAATACACAGCTTTTAGATGTATGTACTATTGGTATATACACTCCAATGATCAGCTCTTAGCAGCCCATGTGAGTCACCTAACACATGTGGGAACCATCATTTGGCAACTAGCATGAAATATCTCATAAAATTACAAAAATATGAGTAATCATTCATGACTTATTTACATGAAAACAAAATTACATATCCTTTATATCTAATCCATACACCAACGACCAAAAACACCTACAAACACTTTCATTCTTCAATTTTCTTCATCTAATTGATCTCTCTCAAGTTCTATCTTCAAGTTCTAAGTGTTCTTCATAAATTCCAAAAGTTCTAGTTTCATAAAATCAAGAATACTTTCAAGTTTGCTAGCTCACTTCCAATCTTGTAAGGTGATCGTCCAACCTCAAGAAATCTTTGTTTCTTACAGTAGGTTATCATTATAATACAAGGTAATAATCATATTCAAACTTTGGTTCAATTTCTATAACTATAACAATCTTATTTCAAGTGATGATCTTACTTGAACTTGTTTTCGTGTCATGATTTTGCTTCAAGAACTTCGAGCCATCCAAGGATCCATTGAAGCTAGATCCATTTTTCTCTTTTCCAGTAGGTTTATCCAAGGAACTTAAGGTAGTAATGATGTTCATAACATCATTCAATTCATACATATAAAGCTATCTTATTCGAAGGTTTAAACTTGTAATCACTAGAACATAGTTTAGTTAATTCTAAACTTGTTCGCAAATAAAAGTTAATCCTTCTAACTTGACTTTTAAAATCAACTAAACACATGTTCTATATCTATATGATATGCTAACTTAATGATTTAAAACCTGGAAACACGAAAAACACCGTAAAACCGGATTTACGCCGTCGTAGTAACACCGCGGGCTGTTTTGGGTTAGTTAATTAAAAACTATGATAAACTTTGATTTAAAAGTTTTTATTCTGAGAAAATGATTTTTATTATGAACATGAAACTATATCCAAAAATTATGGTTAAACTCAAAGTGGAAGTATGTTTTCTAAAATGGTCATCTAGACGTCGTTCTTTCGACTGAAATGACTACCTTTACAAAAACGACTTGTAACTTATTTTTCCGACTATAAACCTATACTTTTCTGTTTAGATTCATAAAATAGAGTTCAATATGAAACCATTTCAATTTGATTCACTCAAAACGGATTTAAAATGAAGAAGTTATGGGTAAAACAAGATTGGATAATTTTTCTCATTTTAGCTACGTGAAAATTGGTAACAAATCTATTCCAACCATAACTTAATCAACTTGTATTGTATATTATGTAATCTTGAGATACCATAGACACGTATACAATGTTTCGACCTATCATGTCGACACATCTATATATATTTCGGAACAACCATAGACACTCTATATGTGAATGTTGGAGTTAGCTATACAGGGTTGAGGTTGATTCCAAAATATATATAGTTTGAGTTGTGATCAATACTGAGATACGTATACACTGGGTCGTGGATTGATTCAAGATAATATTTATCGATTTATTTCTGTACATCTAACTGTGGACAACTAGTTGTAGGTTACTAACGAGGACAGCTGACTTAATAAACTTAAAACATCAAAATATATTAAAAGTGTTGTAAATATATTTTGAACATACTTTGATATATATGTATATATTGTTATAGGTTCGTGAATCAACCAGTGGCCAAGTCTTACTTCCCGACGAAGTAAAAATCTGTGAAAGTGAGTTATAGTCCCACTTTTAAAATCTAATATTTTTGGGATGAGAATACATGCAGGTTTTATAAATGATTTACAAAATAGACACAAGTACGTGAAACTACATTCTATGGTTGAATTATCGAAATCGAATATGCCCCTTTTTATTAAGTCTGGTAATCTAAGAATTAGGGAACATACACCCTAATTGACGCGAATCCTAAAGATAGATCTATCGGGCCCAACAAGCCCCATCCAAAGTACCGGATGCTTTAGTAATTCGAAATTTATATCATATCCGAAGGGTGTCCCGGAATGATGGGGATATTCTTATATATGCATCTTGTTAATGTCGGTTACCAGGTGTTCACCATATGAATGATTTTTATCTCTATGTATGGGATGTGTATTGAAATATGAAATCTTGTGGTCTATTATTATGATTTGATATATATAGGTTAAACCTATAACTCACCAACATTTTTGTTGACGTTTTAAGCATGTTTATTCTCAGGTGATTATTAAGAGCTTCCGCTGTCGCATACTTAAATAAGGACGAGATTTGGATTCCATGCTTGTATGATATTGTGTAAAAACTGCATTCAAGAAACTTATTTTGTTGTAACATATTTGTATTGTAAACCATTATGTAATGGTCGTGTGTAAACAGGATATTTTAGATTATCATTATTTGATAATCTACGTAAAGCTTTTTAAACCTTTATTGATGAAATAAAGGTTATGGTTTGTTTTAAAATGAATGCAGTCTTTGAAAAACGTCTCATATAGAGGTCAAAACCTCGCAACGAAATCAATTAATATGGAACGTTTTTAATCAATAAGAACGGGACATTTCAGTTGGTATCCGAGCGTTGGTCTTAGAGAACCAGAAAATTTGCATTAGTGTGTCTTATCGAGTTTGTTAGGATGCATTAGTGAGTCTGGACTTCGACCGTGTTTTCTTTAAAAATGATTGCTTAACATTTTTGTTGGAAACTATATATTTTTAACATATGAATATTATGTGATATATTAATCTCTTAACGTGTTTGATATTATGTGATAGATGTCTACCTCTAGAACAAGTCCCATTGACTCACCTAATAATAATGAAGAGTCAAATGTAAATTGGAATGATTCGTGGACTGATTCACAAGTTCCCGAAGAGGAACCGGAAGAAGAGTCGGAACCGGAAGAAGAATCGGAACCGGAAGAAGAATCGGAACCGGATGAAGAAATAGAACCGGTGGGGGAAATAATAAAACGGTTAAGTAAAAGAAAATCCTCAACCAACCGACCAAGGTTAATTATGGTCAATGGTGTTTCCGCCAAGGAAGCAAAATATTGGGAGGATTACCAATTCTCCGATGAATCGGATTCCGACGAGAATTCCGATGATGTTATAGAAATTACCCCAACTGAATTTAAAAAGGCAAAAGAAAATAATAAGGGAAAGGGTATAAAAATAGAGAAATCTAATTCCAACCCCGATGAACTTTATATGTATCGTCAACCCCCGAAGTCCTTAAGTTGTAACAATGACCCGGGAACCTCTAAACCACCAGGTTTTTCTAAACCAATGTGGATAACGACGGCTCGTATTAGGGGTAAATCATATATCCCTAGAAACTTGGCAAAACGAACTAAAACCGAAGAAGAAGAAACAAGCGAGTCGGAATAAGATAGTTGTATTCATGTGGTGTAATATAGTGTGCTTATGCTTTATGATATATGTAAAAATTGCTTGTATTAATAAGTATTTTTTTTTATGAATCTAACTATTGTCTATTTTACAGTATAAAAACACAAAATGGATAGACAACCCAATATTTTAAGAGACCTACCCGGAGACATGATTGATGAAATCTTGTCTAGAGTCGGCCAGAATTCCTCGGCACAACTATTTAAGGCGAGATCAGTTTGTAAGACATTCGAAGAACGTTCCAAGAATGTCTTGGTTTATAAGAGACTTTCGTTTGAAAGATGGGGGATATCACATTGGGAAACCCATAAGTTACGATGTGTTTACTTTGACGCATATATTGCGGGGAACCCAAATGCTATTTTACGCAACGGGTTAAGAAATTATTTTGACTCAATATATCCGAATATTGGACTTCGTGATTTAGAAAAAGCGGCTAACATGCAACATAAAGAAGCATGTTATGCTTACGGATTAGTAATGTTCGCTTCTCACCAAAGTGAGAACAAGAACATCGGGCTACAACTATTAAACAAAACGTTTCCACAAGTGACGGAGTCGGTAATTGGGGTAAGAAATGAGGTTTTTAGATTGTTACGGGACTGTTGGACATTACGTAACCCTCGTCCCTTTGACGACGTTACAACACGCTGTCTTATCAACGGCCATAACGGTTATGTTGCACAAGACCAAGGATGGGAAGTAGTCCTAGTAAAACCAGAATGCATGACTTGTTTCTGGACGTATGAATTACGTGTCTTTATTGCCTTTGCTGAACGACTTGTGTACTAGCTAGAATTATCTTCACAACTATCTTGTATCAAAGTTATTGTGTGCTATATTTCATGCTTTATGTAAAATAAGCGGTATTGTAAGTTTGTAAAATATTGTATAAAAGTTTGAACGCGAAATATTATTATAATCAGTTTTTCATATAGAATTGTAGTAGTTGAATTGTATATTAGCTACTAAGTATGAACTTAACGGGTAGGTACTACCCGAATTTAAACTTATAAAACGCTAATATGAAGAAAAAGCTTTTATAAATGAGTTCATATTATGCTACGAAATACTATTAACTACTCTTAATATTCTGTATGATTAACTTGTTCCATTTGACTATTTTGAAGGAAATGGCACCGACTACTCGACACACAGTGAATATGAATGAAGAGGAATTCCGTACTTTTCTAGCTTCAAACATAGCCGCAGTACAGGCTGCGCTACATACCAACAATAACCTTGGATCTAGCAGTACAGGAAATCGTGTAGGATGCACCTACAAAGAATTCACTGCCTGCAAACCTTTGGAATTTGATGGAACCGAAGGACCGATCGGATTGAAACGGTGGACCGAGAAGGTCGAATCGGTGTTTGCCATAAGTAAGTGTACTGAAGAGGACAAAGTGAAGTACGCTACGCATACCTTCACAGGTTCTGCGTTAACATGGTGGAATACCTATCTAGAGCAAGTGGGACAAGACGATGCGTACGCACTACCGTGGTCAGCATTCAAGCACTTGATGAACGAGAAGTACCGTCCCAGAACCGAGGTCAATAAGCTCAAGACAGAACTTAGAGGGTTACGAACCCAAGGATTTGATATTACCACGTATGAAAGACGATTCATAGAATTGTGCCTATTGTGTCCGGGAGCATTCGAAGATGAGGAAGAGAAGATCGACGCGTTTGTGAAAGGATTACCGGAAAGAATCCAAGAAGATATAAGTTCACACGAGCCTGCCTCCATACAACAGGCATGTAGAATGGCTCACAAACTAGTGAACCAGATTGAAGAAAGAATTAAAGAACAGACTGCTGAAGAGGCCAATGTGAAGCAAGTCAAAAGAAAGTGGGAGGAAAATGGTGATAAGAATCACCAATACAACAACAACAGCAATCGCAACAATTATCCCAACAATCGCAACATCAATCGCAACTACAACAAACGGCCCAACAACAACAACAACAACAACAACAACAACAGCAACTACAACAATCATCCCAACAACAATAATAACCGCAACAACAACAACAATCAGAAGCAGCTATGCCAAAGGTGTGAAAAGTATCACTCGGGGTTCTGCACCAAATTTTGCAACAAGTGTAAAAGAAATGGTCATAGCGCGGCGAAGTGTGAGGTCTACGGACCAGGGGTTAATAGAACGAAAGGAACAAATGGTGTCGGAACGAGTAATGGCGGAGCAAGTAGTGTCGGAGCAAGCTATGCCAATGTAGTTTGTTATAAATGTGGAAAACCTTGCCACATTATTAGAAATTGCCCGAACCAGGAGAACACGAATGGACAAGGCCGCGGAAGAGTTTTCAATATTAATGCGGCAGAGGCACAGGAAGACCCGGAGCTTGTTACGGGTACGTTTCTTATTGACAATAAATCTGCTTACGTTTTATTTGATTCGGGTGCGGATAGAAGCTATATGAGTAGAGATTTTTGTGCTAAATTAAGTTGCCCATTGACGCCTTTGGATAGTAAATTTTTACTCGAATTAGCAAATGGTAAATTAATTTCAGCAGATAATATATGTCGGAATCGAGAAATTAAACTGGTTAGCGAAACATTTAAGATTGATTTGATACCAGTAGAGTTAGGGAGTTTTGATGTGATAATCGGTATGGACTGGTTGAAAGAAGTGAAAGCGGAGATCGTTTGTTACAAAAATGCAATTCGCATTATACGAGAAAAAGGAAAACCCTTAATGGTGTACGGAGAAAAGGGCAACACGAAGCTACATCTTATTAGTAATTTGAAGGCATAAAAACTAATAAGAAAAGGTTGCTATGCTGTTCTAGCACACGTCGAGAAAGTACAAACTGAAGAAAAGAGCATCAATGATGTTCCCGTCGCAAAAGAATTTCCTGAGGTATTTCCGAAAGAATTACCGGGATTACCCCCACATCGATCTGTTAAATTTCAAATAGATCTTGTACCAGGAGCTGCACCAATAGCTCGTGCTCCTTACAGACTCGCACCCAGCGAGATGAAAGAACTACAAAGCCAATTACAAGAACTTTTAGAGCGTGGTTTCATTCGACCAAGCACATCACCGTGGGGAGCTCCTGTTTTGTTTGTCAAGAAGAAAGATGGTACATTCAGGTTGTGTATCGACTACCGAGAGTTGAACAAACTTACCATCAAGAACCGCTACCCACTACCGAGAATCGACGACTTATTTGATCAACTACAAGGCTCGTCTGTTTATTCAAAGATTGACTTACGTTCCGGGTATCATCAAATGCGGGTGAAAGAAGATGATATTCCAAAGACTGCTTTCAGAACACGTTACGGTCATTACGAGTTTATGGTCCTGCCGTTTGGTTTAACTAATGCACCAGCTGTGTTCATGGACCTTATGAACCGAGTGTGTGGACCATACCTTGACAAGTTTGTCATTGTTTTCATTGATGACATACTTATTTACTCAAAGAATGACCAAGAACACGGTGAACATTTGAGAAAGGTGTTAGAAGTATTGAGGAAGGAAGAATTGTACGCTAAGTTTTCAAAGTGTGCATTTTGGTTGGAAGAAGTTCAATTCCTCGGTCACATAGTGAACAAAGAAGGTATTAAGGTGGATCCGGCAAAGATAGAAACTGTTGAAAAGTGGGAAACCCCAAAAACTCCGAAACACGTACGCCAGTTTTTAGGACTAGCTGGTTACTACAGAAGGTTCATCCAAGACTTTTCCAGAATAGCAAAACCCTTGACTGCATTAACGCATAAAGGGAAGAAATTTGAATGGAATGATGAACAAGAGAAAGCGTTTCAGTTATTGAAGAAAAAGCTAACTACGGCACCTATATTGTCATTGCCTGAAGGGAATGATGATTTTGTGATTTATTGTGACGCATCAAAGCAAGGTCTCGGTTATGTATTAATGCAACGAACGAAGGTGATTGCTTATGCGTCTAGACAATTGAAGATTCACGAACAAAATTATACGACGCATGATTTGGAATTAGGCGCGGTTGTTTTTGCATTAAAGACTTGGAGGCACTACTTATATGGGGTCAAAAGTATTATATATACTGACCACAAAAGTCTTCAACACATATTTAATCAGAAACAACTGAATATGAGGCAGCGTAGGTGGATTGAATTATTGAATGATTACGACTTTGAGATTCGTTACCACCCGGGGAAGGCAAATGTGGTAGCCGATGCCTTGAGCAGGAAGGACAGAGAACCCATTCGAGTAAAATCTATGAATATAATGATTCATAATAACCTTACTACTCAAATAAAGGAGGCGCAACAAGGAGTTTTAAAAGAGGGAAATTTAAAGGATGAAATACCCAAAGGATCGGAGAAGCATCTTAATATTCGGGAAGACGGAACCCGGTATAGGGCTGAAAGGATTTGGGTACCAAAATTTGGAGATATGAGAGAAATGGTACTTAGAGAAGCTCATAAAACCAGATACTCAATACATCCTGGAACGGGGAAGATGTACAAGGATCTCAAGAAACATTTTTGGTGGCCGGGTATGAAAGCCGATGTTGCTAAATACGTAGGAGAATGTTTGACGTGTTCTAAGGTCAAAGCTGAGCATCAGAAACCATCAGGTCTACTTCAACAACCCGAAATCCCGGAATGGAAATGGGAAAACATTACCATGGATTTCATCACTAAATTGCCAAGGACTGCAAGTGGTTTTGATACTATTTGGGTAATAGTTGATCGTCTCACCAAATCAGCACACTTCCTGCCAATAAGAGAAGATGACAAGATGGAGAAGTTAGCACGACTGTATTTGAAGGAAGTCGTCTCCAGACATGGAATACCAATCTCTATTATCTCTGATAGGGATGGCAGATTTATTTCAAGATTCTGGCAGACATTACAGCAAGCATTAGGAACTCGTCTAGACATGAGTACTGCCTATCATCCACAAACCGATGGGCAGAGCGAAAGGACGATACAAACGCTTGAAGACATGCTACGAGCATGTGTTATTGATTTCGGAAACAGTTGGGATCGACATCTACCGTTAGCAGAATTTTCCTACAACAACAGCTACCATTCAAGCATTGAGATGGCGCCGTTTGAAGCACTTTATGGTAGAAAGTGCAGGTCTCCGATTTGTTGGAGTGAAGTGGGGGATAGACAGATTACGGGTCCGGAGATTATACAAGAAACTACCGAGAAGATCATCCAAATTCAACAACGGTTGAAAACTGCCCAAAGTCGACAAAAGAGCTACGCTGACATTAAAAGAAAAGATATAGAATTTGAAATTGGAGAGATGGTCATGCTTAAAGTTGCACCTTGGAAAGGCGTTGTTCGATTTGGTAAACGAGGGAAATTAAATCCAAGGTATATTGGACCATTCAAGATTATTGATCGTGTCGGACCAGTAGCTTACCGACTTGAGTTACCTCAACAACTCGTGGCTGTACATAACACTTTCCACGTCTCGAATTTGAAGAAATGTTTTGCTAAAGAAGATCTCACTATTCCGTTAGATGAAATCCAAATCAACGAAAAACTTCAATTCATCGAAGAACCCGTCGAAATAATGGATCGTGAGGTTAAAAGACTTAAGCAAAACAAGATACCAATTGTTAAGGTTCGATGGAATGCTCGTAGAGGACCCGAGTTCACCTGGGAGCGTGAAGATCAGATGAAGAAGAAATACCCGCATCTCTTTCCAGAAGATTCGTCAACACCTTCAACAGCTTAAAATTTCGGGACGAAATTTATTTAACGGGTAGGTACTGTAGTGACCCGAACTTTTCCATGTTTATATATATTAATTGAGATTGATATTTACATGATTAAATGTTTCCAACATATTAAGCAATCAAACTTGTTAAGACTTGATTAATTGAAATAGGTTTCATATAGACAATTGACTACCCAAGTTGACCGGTGATTCACGAACGTTAAAACTTGTAAAAACTATATGATGACATATATATGGTTATATATATAGTTAACATGATACTATGATAAGTAAACATATCATTAAGTATATTAACAATGAACTACATATGTAAAAACAAGACTACTAACTTAATGATTTTTAAACGAGACATATATGTAACGATTATCGTTGTAAAGACATTTAATGTATATATATATATCATATTAAGAGATATTCATACATGATAATATCATGATAATATAATAATTTAAAATCTCATTTGATATTATAAACATTGGGTTAACAACATTTAACAAGATCGTTAACCTAAAGGTTTCAAACAACACTTACATGTAACGACTAACGATGACTTAACGACTCAGTTAAAATGTATATACATGTAGTGTTTTAATATGTATTTATACACTTTTGAAAGACTTCAATACACTTATCAAAATACTTCTACTTAACAAAAATGCTTACAATTACATCCTCGTTCAGTTTCATCAACAATTCTACTCGTATGCACCCGTATTCGTACTCGTACAATACACAGCTTTTAGATGTATGTACTATTGGTATATACACTCCAATGATCAGCTCTTAGCAGCCCATGTGAGTCACCTAACACATGTGGGAACCATCATTTGGCAACTAGCATGAAATATCTCATAAAATTACAAAAATATGAGTAATCATTCATGACTTATTTACATGAAAACAAAATTACATATCCTTTATATCTAATCCATACACCAACGACCAAAAACACCTACAAACACTTTCATTCTTCAATTTTATTCATCTAATTGATCTCTCTCAAGTTCTATCTTCAAGTTCTAAGTGTTCTTCATAAATTCCAAAAGTTCTAGTTTCATAAAATCAAGAATACTTTCAAGTTTGCTAGCTCACTTCCAATCTTGTAAGGTGATCGTCCAACCTCAAGAAATCTTTGTTTCTTACAGTAGGTTATCATTCTAATACAAGGTAATAATCATATTCAAACTTTGGTTCAATTTCTATAACATTAACAATCTTATTTCAAGTGATGATCTTACTTGAACTTGTTTTCGTGTCATGATTTTGCTTCAAGAACTTCGAGCCATCCAAGGATCCATTGAAGCTAGATCCATTTTTCTCTTTTCCAGTAGGTTTATCCAAGGAACTTAAGGTAGTAATGATGTTCATAACATCATTCAATTCATACATATAAAGCTATCTTATTCGAAGGTTTAAACTTGTAATCACTAGAACATAGTTTAGTTAATTCTAAACTTGTTCGCAAATAAAAGTTAATCCTTCTAACTTGACTTTTAAAATCAACTAAACACATGTTCTATATCTATATGATATGCTAACTTAATGATTTAAAACCTGGAAACACGAAAAACACCGTAAAACCGGATTTACGCCGTCGTAGTAACACCGCGGGCTGTTTTGGGTTAGTTAATTAAAAACTATGATAAACTTTGATTTAAAAGTTGTTATTCTGAGAAAATGATTTTTATTATGAACATGAAACTATATCCAAAAATTATGGTTAAACTCAAAGTGGAAGTATGTTTTCTAAAATGGTCATCTAGACGTCGTTCTTTCGACTGAAATGACTACCTTTACAAAAACGACTTGTAACTTATTTTTCCGACTATAAACCTATACTTTTCTGTTTAGATTCATAAAATAGAGTTCAATATGAAACCATAGCAATTTGATTCACTCAAAACGGATTTAAAATGAAGAAGTTATGGGTAAAACAAGATTGGATAATTTTTCTCATTTTAGCTACGTGAAAATTGGTAACAAATCTATTCCAACCATAACTTAATCAACTTGTATTGTATATTATGTAATCTTGAGATACCATAAACACGTATACAATGTTTCGACCTATCATGTCGACACATCTATATATATTTCGGAACAACCATAGACACTCTATATGTGAATGTTGGAGTTAGCTATACAGGGTTGAGGTTGATTCCAAAATATATATAGTTTGAGTTGTGATCAATACTGAGATACGTATACACTGGGTCGTGGATTGATTCAAGATAATATTTATCGATTTATTTCTGTACATCTAACTGTGGACAACTAGTTGTAGGTTACTAACGAGGACAGCTGACTTAATAAACTTAAAACATCAAAATATATTAAAAGTGTTGTAAATATATTTTGAACATACTTTGATATATATGTATATATTGTTATAGGTTCGTGAATCAACCAGTGGCCAAGTCTTACTTCCCGACGAAGTAAAAATCTGTGAAAGTGAGTTATAGTCCCACTTTTAAAATCTAATATGTTTGGGATGAGAATACATGCAGGTTTTATAAATGATTTACAAAATAGACACAAGTA
This sequence comes from Rutidosis leptorrhynchoides, assembly GCF_046630445.1. Taxonomy (NCBI): domain Eukaryota; kingdom Viridiplantae; phylum Streptophyta; class Magnoliopsida; order Asterales; family Asteraceae; genus Rutidosis; species Rutidosis leptorrhynchoides. Next base: position 94,373,717 of record NC_092341.1, on the reverse strand, counting down.
CGTGAAACTACATTCTATGGTTGAATTATCGAAATCGAATATGCCCCTTTTTATTAAGTCTGGTAATCTAAGAATTAGGGAACAGACACCCTAATTGACGCGAATCCTAAAGATAGATCTATCGGGCCCAACAAGCCCCATCCAAAGTGCCGGATGGTTTAGTACTTCGAAATTTATATCATATCCAAAGGGTGTCCCGGAATGATGGGGATATTCTTATATATGCATCTTGTTAATGTCGGTTACCAGGTGTTCACCATATGAATGATTTTTATCTCTATGTATGGGATGTGTATTGAAATATGAAATCTTGTGGTCTATTATTATGATTTGATATATATAGGTTAAACCTATAACTCACCAACATTTTTGTTGACGTTTTAAGCATGTTTATTCTCAGGTGATTATTAAGAGCTTCCGCTGTCGCATACTTAAATAAGGACGAGATTTGGATTCCATGCTTGTATGATATTGTGTAAAAACTGCATTCAAGAAACTTATTTTGTTGTAACATATTTGTATTGTAAACCATTATGTAATGGTCGTGTGTAAACAGGATATTTTAGATTATCATTATTTGATAATCTACGTAAAGCTTTTTAAACCTTTATTGATGAAATAAAGGTTATGGTTTGTTTTAAAATGAATGCAGTCTTTGAAAAACGTCTCATATAGAGGTCAAAACCTCGCAACGAAATCAATTAATATGGAACGTTTTTAATCAATAAGAACGGGACATTTCACGGAGATTATACAAGAAACTACCGAGAAGATCATCCAAATTCAACAACGATTGATAACCGCCCAAAGTCGACAAAAGAGCTACGCTGACATTAAAAGAAAAGATATAGAATTTGAAATTGGAGAGATGGTCATGCTTAAAGTTGCACCTTGGAAAGGCGTTGTTCGATTTGGTAAACGAGGGAAATTAAATCCAAGGTATATTGGACCATTCAAGATTATTGATCGTGTCGGACCAGTAGCTTACCGACTTGAGTTTCCTCAACAACTCGCGGCTGTACATAACACTTTCCACGTCTCGAATTTGAAGAAATGTTTTGCTAAAGAAGATCTCACTATTCCGTTAGATGAAATCCAAATCAACGAAAAACTTCAATTCATCGAAGAACCCGTCAAAATAATGGATCGTGAGGTTAAAAGACTTAAGCAAAACAAGATACCAATTGTTAAGGTTCGATGGAATGCTCGTAGAGGACCCGAGTTCACATGGGATCGTGAAGATCAGATGAAGAAGAAATACCCGCATCTATTTCCAGAAGATTCGTCAACACCTTCAACAGCTTAAAATTTCGGGACGAAATTTATATAACGGGTAGGTACTGTAGTGACCCGAACTTTTCCATGTTTATATATATTAATTGAGATTGATATTTACATGATTAAATGTTTCCAACATGTTAAGCAATCAAACTTGTTAAGACTTGATTAATTGAAATATGTTTCATATAGACAATTGACCACCCAAGTTAACCGGTGATTCACGAACGTTAAAACTTGTAAAAACTATATGATGACATATATATGGATATATATATAGTTAACATGATACTATGATAAGTAAACATATCATTAAGTATATTAACAATGAACTACATATGTAAAAACAAGACTACTAACTTAATGATTTTTAAACGAGACATATATGTAACGATTATCGTTGTAAAGACATTTAATGTATATATATCATATTAAGAGATATTCATACATGATAATATCATGATAATATAATAATTTAAAATCTCATTTGATATTATAAACATTGGGTTAACAACATTTAACAAGATCGTTAACCTAAAGGTTTCAAAACAACACTTACATGTAACGACTAACGATGACTTAACGACTCAGTTAAAATGTATATACATGTAGTGTTTTAATATGTATTTATACACTTTTGAAAGACTTCAATACACTTATCAAAATACTTCTACTTAACAAAAATGCTTACAATTACATCCTCGTTCAGTTTCATCAACAATTCTACTTGTATGCACCCGTATTCGTACTCGTACAATACACAGCTTTTAGATGTATATACTATTGGTATATACACTCCAATGATCAGCTCTTAGCATCCCATGTGAGTCACCTAACATATGTGGGAACCATCATTTGGCAACTAGCATGAAATATGTCATAAAATTACAAAAATATGAGTAATCATTCAGGACTTATTTACATGAAAACAAAATTACATATCCTTTATATCTAATCCATACACCAATGACCAAAAACACCTACAAACACTTTCATTCTTCAATTTTCTTCATCTAATTGATCTCTCTCAAGTTCTATCTTCAAGTTCTAAGTGTTCTTCATATATTCTACAAGTTCTAGTTACATAAAATCAAGAATACTTTCAAGTTTGCTAGCTCACTTCCAATCTTGTAAGGTGATCATCCAACCTCAAGAAATCTTTGTTTATTACAGTAGGTTATCATTCTAATACAAGGTAATAATCATATTCAAACTTTGGTTCAATTTCTATAACTATAACAATCTTATTTCAAGTGATGATCTTACTTGAACTTGTTTTCGTGTCATGATTCTGATTCAAGAACTTCGAGCCATCCAAGGATCCGTTGAAGCTAGATCCATTTTTCTATTTTCCAGTAGGTTTATCCAAGGAACTTAAGGTATTAATGATGCTCATAACATCATTCGATTCATACATATAAAGCTATCTTATTCGAAGGTTTAAACTTGTAATCACTAGAACATAGTTTAGTTAATTCTAAACTTGTTCGCAAACAAAAGTTAATCCTTCTAACTTGAATTTTAAAATCAACTAAACACATGTTCTATATCTATATTATATGCTAACTTAATGATTTAAAACCTGGAAACACGAAAAACACCGTAAAACCGGATTTACGCCGTCGTAGTAACACCGCGGGCTGTTTTGGGTTAGTTAATTAAAAACTATGATAAACTTTGATTTAAAAGTTGATATTCTGGGAAAATGATTTTTATTATGAACATGAAACTATATCCAAAAATTATGGTTAAACTCAAAGTGGAAGTATGTTTTCTAAAATGGTCATCTAGACGTCGTTCTTTCGACTGAAATGACTACCTTTACAAAAACGACTTGTAACTTATTTTTCCGACTATAAACCTATACTTTTTCTGTTTAGATTCATAAAATATAGTTCAATATGAAACCATAGCAATTTGATTCACTCAAAACGGATTTAAAATGAAGAAGTTATGGGTAAAACAAGATTGGATAATTTTTCTCATTTTAGCTACGTGAAAATTGGTAACAAATCTATTCCAACCATAACTTAATCAACTTGTATTGTATATTATGTAATCTTGAGATACCATAGACACGTATACAATGTTTCAACCTATCATGTCGACACATCTATATATATTTCGGAACAACCATAGACACTCTATATGTGAATGTTGGAGTTAGCTATACAGGGTTGAGGTTGATTCCAAAATATATATAGTTTGAGTTGTGATCAATACTGAGATACGTATACACTGGGTCGTGGATTGATTCAATATAATATTTATCGATTTATTTCTGTACATCTAACTGTAGACAACTAGTTGTAGGTTACTAACGAGGACAGCTGACTTAATAAACTTAAAACATCAAAATATATTAAAAGTGTTGTAAATATATTTTGAACATACTTTGATATATATGTATATATTGTTATAGGTTCGTGAATCAACCAGTGGCCAAGTCTTACTTCCCGACGAAGTAAAAATCTGTGAAAGTGAGTTATAGTCACACTTTTAAAATCTAATATTTTTGGGATGAGAATACATGCAGGTTTTATAAATGATTTACAAAATAGACACAAGTACGTGAAACTACATTCTATGGTTGAATTATCGAAATCGAATATGCCCCTTTTTATTAAGTCTGGTAATCTAAGAATTAGGGAACAGACACCCTAATTGACGCGAATCCTAAAGATAGATCTATTGGGCCTAACAAACCCCATCCAAAGTACCGGATGCTTTAGTACTTCGAAATTTATATCATATCCGAAGGGTGTCCCGGAATGATGGGGATATTCTTATATATGCATCTTGTTAATGTCGGTTACCAGGTGTTCACCATATGAATGATTTTTATCTCTATGTATGGGATGTGTATTGAAATATGAAATCTTGTGGTCTATTATTATGATTTGATATATATAGGTTAAACCTATAACTCACCAACATTTTTGTTGACGTTTTAAGCATGTTTATTCTCAGGTGATTATTAAGAGCTTCCGCTGTCGCATACTTAAATAAGGACAAGATTTGGAGTCCATGTTTGTATGATATTGTGTAAAAACTGCATTCAAGAAACTGATTTCGATGTAACATATTTATATTGTAAACCATTATGTAATGGTCGTGTGTAAACAGGATATTTTAGATTATCATTATTTGATAATCTACGTAAAGCTTTTAAACCTTTATTTATGAAATAAAGGTTAAGGTTTGTTTTAAAAATGAATGCAGTCTTTGAAAAACGTCTCATATAGAGGTCAAAACCTCGCAACGAAATCAATTAATATGAAACGTTTTTAATCAATAAGAACGGGACATTTCATTTTCTGCTCAGTCTGCTGAATTCCTGGAAAGAGATCTTCTCTTACAAGAATTCAGTGGGAGTAAAGTAGATCTTAAAGAAATTCAAGTACTTTAAAGTAACATACCTTCAATAAGCACTAGCAATCCACACGTTGAAACTGAGCGCACTGTTGATGAGCCAGAATGCATTACACCTGCACTTTATAGATCTAGTAGAACTCATCGGCTTATGAAGTTTAATTATCTGCTTAATTCAGATAAACCTCAACTAAGGGATTATGATGAACCCTCTAGCTGCGTGAGGCCATATCAGATCCTGAATCTGAAAATGACTAGATTTTATGAATACAGATATGCAGTCCATGAAGAATAATTAAGTATGAGACTTGATTGATCTTCTACCCAATTGTAAGACAATGAGGTAAAAATGGGTCTTCAAAGGAAGACTGATATGGACAGTAATGTAAACACTTTTAAAGCTCAATTGGTGAGAAAAGGTTATAATGAAAGTTTTTCACCAGTCGCGAGCCTTAAAACAATTAGGATACTTATTGCCATGTTTACTTTTCATGATAATAAAATATGGCTAATGGATGTCAAAACCGCTTTCCTAATGGCGACCTAAGCGAGGACGTATATATGGTTCAGCCGGAAGGGTTTATGAATCCTAAGCATCCTAATAAAGTATGCAAGCTTCTAAAATCCATTTATGGATTAAAGCAAGCATCCAGGAGCTAGAATCTTAAGTTTAATGAAAAAATCAAAGTGTTTAATTTTTCTTAAAACCAAGATAAGCCCTGAGTTTACATTAGAGCTAGTGGGAGCAAAGTAGTCTTCTTGATCTTATATGTTGATGACATATTACTTATTAGAAATAACACTCCAACTTGCAAGATGTCAAGTCTTGGCTTGAAAAATGTATTTCCATAAAGGATCTTGATGAAGCTACTTATATTATTGGAATGAGGATCTATACACTAGATCCAATTGGCTTATTGGTTTGAATCAAAGTACATACATTATCTTGCAGAGATTTAGTATGCAAAACTCCAAGCATGGAGCTTTGCCAATACAAAAAGGGCATAACCGTGAGAAAGTATCAAAAGTCCTATCACAGCAGATGAGATGAGACAAATGAAATGTATCACATATGCTTTGGATATATGATCCATTATGTATGCCATGATATGTACTATACTCGATGTTTCGTTAGTTTTGAGTTTGACGAGTCATTGTCAACATAATCCAGGTGAAGTACATTGGATTGTTGTTATGAATATTCTTTAGTATTTGCAGAGTACTAATGATATATTCTTGGTTTACGGTGGTTTGGAAGAAGAGTTAAGTATTAAGTTTTATACTGATTCTAGTTTCCAAACTGATCAAGATGATTCTCGATCCAGTCACGTTGTTTCTTTGTCATGATGGGCAAGACAGTTGATTGGAAGAGCTCTAGGCAGAGCACTATTGAACAATCTACAACAAAATCAGAATACATTGTTGACTGAGAAGCTGCTCAGAAAGCTGTCTAGATAAAGAAGTTTATTGTTATACTCAGAGTAGTACACAACATTTAATCTTCTATAATATGTACTGTGATAGTTCGAGTGTTAATATACTTTTGAAAGAATCACATGTACATAAAAGTATCTGGCACATTCTTCGAAAGTTTGACTACATTCATGAAGTCATTAAGAGGAATGATATTAGTACTCTTAAAGGTTCATACAAATGATAATGTGGCTGACCCGTTCATGAAGCCCATGATGCACAACAAGCATGATGATCATTCTAGTAATACTAGACTTCGTTATGTTGCTGATCTTTTTCATTTGTAATTTAGTATTTGGATATTTTTGGAACATTAAGCAGTTTTATATTAATGAATTGATATATAGTTGGTATGATCATTTTCATTTATATCACTGTGTTCTATATTAGCATGTTTAATCCATAAATAATTGTTGATTATTCAAAATCTCCATAATCGATCATGTTATAGGAATAACATGAATTAAGATTAATGTGAAATTTTGGTTATATTCATTGATGATGAATAGTTAACTTGTTGAGACCAAAATTCATATGTATTCATTGATAATGAATATTGGAATGACCCAACCATAAGATATCACTACATGGATCGTAGTAAGTAGTAAATCTTTTAGTGATTATGTATTTGTGTCCTTAGACTTGAGATGCACGCCCGTCTTGATGAGTGTAGCATTGTATTTGAAAGGACTCGTTCATATACATTATAAACGATTCACAATAGTTGATTACATTGCGAGGTATTTGACCTCTATATGATACATTTTACAAACATTGCATTCGTTTTTAAAAGACAAACTTTCTTTACATCGGAAATTGACAGGCATGCATACCATTTCATAATATCCACTATCCAACTATAAATTGATTTAATAATAATTTTTGATGAACTCAATGACTCGAATGCAACGTTCTTCAAAATATGCTATGAAAGACTCCAAGTAATATCTTTAAAATGAGCAAATGCACAGGGGAAGATTTCTCTAACACCTGAGAATAAACATGCTTTAAAGTGTCAACCAAAAGGTTGGTGAGTTCATTAATTTATCATAATCATTTATTTTCATCATTTTAATAGACCACAAGAATATCATTTCCAGTTCTCATAAATATACGTCCCATGCATAGAGACAAAAATAATCATTCATATGGTGAACACCTGGTAACCGACATTAACTAGATACATATAAGAATATCCCCTGTCATTCCGGGATCCTCCTTCGGACAAGATATAAATTTCGAAGTACTAAAGCATCCGGTACTTTGGATGGGGTTTGTTAGGCCCAATAGATCTATCTTTAGGATTCGCGTCAATTAGGGTGTCTGTTCCCTAATTCTTAGATTACCAGACTTAATAAAAAGGGGCATATTCGATTTCGATAATTCAATCATAGAATGTAGTTTCACGTACTTGTGTCTATTTTGTAAATCATTTATAAAACCTGCATGTATTCTCATCCCAAAAATATTAGATTTTAAAAGTGGGACTATAACTCACCATACTGTATTTCGTAGTAAAAATACATATAACGTCATTGAACAAGTGGAAGGTTGACCTCGGATTCACGAACCTAAATTAATTATATATATTTATGTGTTGGTCAATATTTGTCTAACAAATTAGGTTAAGTCATAGTGTACCACAATCCTAATGCTCGAGACTAATATGCAAAAGTCAACAAAAGTAAATTTGACTCAAAATAATTTCCAAAAATCTATACATGATTAATATATAGTTTAAATATCGTCGTTTTATATTTTTAAATATTTTTAAAAGATTTATTAGAGTAAATAATATAATTTATTTATTAATAAATAAAATTTTATATTAAATTTATATAATAAAATATACTTTTATATATATTAAGTAATAAAATTTATAGGGTTCATTTAATATCATAAAGATAATATGATAGGTATTATTAAAGTAAGTTATTACACGTAGTAAAATATGTTTGTATCACATATTTATTTGATAAAATAATATCTATAATGATAGTAAGTAAAAGTTGTATTATTTTGTAATAATAATTATTATTATAAAAATGTCAATAATTTTAATTACTAAGATGACATTATGATAAAACGATAATTCTAATTATGATAACTTTAATATTTACGATAATTTTTAATATTATCTTTAAAATAATAATTCTACTTAAAATAATAATAATAATGATATTTTATAGTAACAATGACATTTCTATTAAAATGATATTTTTTGTTAAAATGATAGTTTTAATACTAACGATACTTTTAATAATAATAGTAATGAAAAAAATAATAAGAACGATAATTTTATCTAAATCAATATCTTATAATATTTTAATTTCATCATGATACTCTTACTCATTATTTCCTAATCGTTTCATTTAATAGCTTTTAATCGTCTTTTATATCGTGTTCATAATAATGATAATAATAGTAATCAAAATAATTAGGTGTTACAAATATTTATTTTAATTACACTAATATTATTAATGATAGTTACTATAACATTATTAACGATAATACTAATAATTATCTTAATGATAATATAGTAATAATAATAATAATAATAACAATAACCATTTTTAAATAATGATATATATATTAATAATGATAATAATAATAATAATAATAATAATAATAATACTAATAATAATAATAATAATAATAATAATAATAATAATAATAATAATAATAATAATAATAATAATAATAATTGGATAATAATAATAATACTAATTATAACTTTAACGATAATAACGTTAGTAATAATAATAAAAAATAACAATTTTTAATGATAAATCCCTTTTATTGATAAAGATAATAATAATAATGATAATAATAAGATAAAACTAGAACGACGATAAAAACGACGATAATAATAATCATTTTTAATAAAAATATCAAAAATTCAATTGATTATAACTTCTAATCCATTCATCGAAACCATTCGATATCTAAAGGAAAAGTTCTTAATTTTTCGCTAGCTTTCCAAGGACATGCATATCTTATACATTATCTCAACCGCAAGTGTAACTAATTCAAAATTCAACCTAACCTATCCAAGGGCAATATCAAAAGTACAAGCATGCATAATCCTAAATACTCGAGCACTAGTCAGGGATACACTATTAGTATGTAAAAGTTAAATTATGAGTACTCACGTATCAATATTGAGATTCAATATTGCAGGAAAGGTATGTAGACGCAACGGAAATGATAAACACTATATTGACCTCACGAGCATACCCATGAACCATACTCAATCACCTCCATAGCTATAACCCATAATTTCCTTAATCCTATCCTACTCGAAAAACAATTTCGAAATCACTCGGACAGCACTCCGTCGTAATATTTTATGTATACTAATAATATCTTGAAATAATACGGAGTAAATATATATATGTAAATCGATTGAGAGAGTTTAGAGAAAAATATTTTCAAGTTTCTATGAAATAATGAAACCTATTGAATTCTATTTATAATAGATTTTTGAATTATTAAAGTGAATTATTAAAGTATGAATTATTAAAGTGAATTATTAAAGTATGAATTATTAAAGAGAATTATTAAAGTATGAATTATTAAAGTTAAAGTAAAGTAAAAATAAAGTAAAGGTAAAGTTTAAGTATAGTAAAAGTATAAAACTATGTACGTATAATACGCATATAAATATATATAATATTAATTTAAATCGTTATATATATATTTAATAAAATAAAATATAAATATCGTTATCTTTATCATACTAGTTAAGTAATGAGTTATCAAAAGTGGTTCTAGATATTTATAAAAGTTATATACGTTTTAATAATAAAGTTCTTTTTAAACTGAAAACGTTTTTGTACGTTTGAAACTAAATAGATCAATCGAGTCTTTATGAGATTCAATCTTCCACTATCCTTTGTCTAGTTCTCAATGATTGACAATTTGTTCTTATTTATAAATCACTTTATCATTTTCCGAATATTGTTAAAATGGAAAGATTTCTCAAATCAACGTGGGCCTTTCAACAGAGACTTGTAATCATAATTCAATATATCTGATAATTCAATCATTTGATCTTATCTTCTAATTCTATTGATAAACATTTTTAAACAGATACAATCATATAAAGTATTTAATCTAATATTTTGTTTACATTTCAAGTTATAATATATATACACATATACATATATAATCATATTCGTTTAATGGTTCGTGAATCGTTGGAACTTGGTCGAGGTTGAATGAATGTATGAACATAGTTTAAAATTCTTGAAATGTAACTTAACAAATATTGCTTATCGTGTCGAAAACATATAAAGATTATAGTTTAAATTTGGTTGGAAATTTCCGGGTTGTCACAGTATTTTGATATGGTTAAACGCTGTCCTGAATAAGGCTGTTATAAAGGCCATTATTGGGTATAATGTAAAGCTCGTGATAGACACGTGTATGCAATATAGGATTTGTTCCTCTAAAATGTTTGGAGTTAGATACTTTTTGAGCTCCTCGATGAATGAATAAGATATTTGTGTGGCCGCACCCAGATGTAATTAAGATGATACTTAATTAATTTGGTGATCTAATTCAGTTCTAAGATCGAGAAACGAAATTGTTAAACAAATGAGAATGACCGATGATCCATATCTCAAGTTTAACTAAAGTATCTGAAACAAAAGGACGAATGACATTTAACACTTACCATAACCAGTTTCGAGAAACTATCCTCACGTGAATTTAGGGACAATGACGTGTTGCTAGACGCTTACCATTGTTTGTATAGTTATTTGGTGTTGTGCCATGCACAAGTGGGAGTCTGTAGGATTAATGTGCAAGGTACAACATACAACTATATGGCCAACTTCATTTGAGCCTTCGGGGTCACACACATATACACCGAGACATCAAATAAAATATATATATATATGATGTATATATATTACTCAAGTAACAAAATAGTAAATTGAAATTAATTCATTTACTATTCATATGAATAGTAAATGAAACGAAATTAATTAATTTACTATTCACATGAAAGTGACTTAATAGAAATTATTAATTATAAGTTACATAACATACCCCTAAAGTATTTGAGAAATACGACTTTTTAAAACTAAATCAAAATGATATTACAGACAAAGAAATCGAAAACAATATATTCTTTTGATTTACTTTATGCTACCAAACAAACGGGGTATATCATATATATATATATATATATATATATATATATATATATATATATATATATATATATATATATATATATATATATATATATATATATGTTCGTTGGGTTATGAGATGAAAAAGAAAGAAAGTAATAAAAGAAAATGCATTGTTTCATACGGAGTATTATTTTAGGTTCATAATATTAATCAAAGGTTGATTAATTATTACTTGGGTTTGGACTAGCATCCATTGACGTTGTTTGAAGTGTAGTGTGGACTATCCAAAGAGACGGTCATACTTTTGATCGTAGGTTTCACTCCGTTCATCAGTTTCTTCAAGAAAGTTTGAAGTGTAGTGTGGACTATCCAAAGAGACGGTCATACTTTTGATCATAGGTTTCTCTCCGTTCATCAGTTTCTTCAAGAAAGGTATATCGTTAACTCACTTTGTGAATTAAATATTTTGACAATTATTAGTGGTGTAACTGGATGTTTGGAATCGTTAATCATGTGCATGTTTTATTAAATTTAAATATATGAATATTTAATTTTGTAAATGGTTTATAAAATAATAATTGACTATTATTTTAACTATCCGCTGCGTTAATCTGAACTAAAAGTACACACGATTTTCCATCATAACAAGATGGACGATTTCAAGATTCAGAATCAGATTCATGTGTGTATCCATATTTGATCATTCAAAATTCTAGTGCAAGTAACAAATTAAGTGATTTTTAATTTTTCATAGTAGATTCATATGTTGTCATTTCCAATTTTGGATTAATATACATATTTTTCATTTTTCATTTTTAAGCGATTAATACGAATTAAGTGATTTTTCATTAGTAACGATGCTCTGTTGGTTTGTTAATGCATATACTGAACACAACTTTGTACAACCACATTCGTTATTTACGTCATATTATGTATGAAGTAAAGTAATAATACGTGGCAACTGTTTTTAGCCTATAAAATAATTTTTGACGGAATTCAACTGTTGAGTTCAAATGGTTGTCGTGATTTGGTTTTTAATAAGGTCTGTTTGGTGATTATAGATGTATTGATTAAATGATATATATTGTTTTGCACTTCAAGTGTTTAATTAAATTCTTGAATGAATATATAAATTCTGCAAGTGTTAACAATGGAATAATTTGCTCAATCTGCGATGAAGACAATAAGGTACAAGTACAACTTTCATAGCTTATAAAGACCTTAGTGATCTTTAGTACGAGTTAATAACTTAATATGGTAATTGGGTATTTGGTCTGCTACATTCTTTGTGTGATTATATACAAGCTTCTTCGTTAGTCTACCTTAGAGTTAATGTTATTCTGTAGTTGCTTCGGTTGCAAACCGATGGTGTGATATTCTAGATCTATGTAATAAAATATTCATCTCATTTTTGTTATGTTTTTGGGTTCTTTTAATTTTTTAATGACAAAATAATGAAGATGTATATGTATATAGTTCACCTGCTAAGTTAATTTCACAACCAAGGGAATTGAACGATGTTGCCGACAATCATATGTTTTGGGTTTCATTGATCATAATTCATGGTATACATCATGAGCTCATACCTCATTTACTGAATTCAAAATGGTTTTAATAGCCGATATCTTTGTGTATTTTGGATAATTATTCTCTATTGTAACAAACAAGGAATAGATTGTGGTGCATATCTCATCCCAAAATAAAGGGAGACTTTGATAGTTATCTTGATAAACAATCCATGTACACTGTATATATATATTTGGCACATATCAATGAAAGAGGCAGGGATAATACTTTACATGGTATCACCCATTTACTCGATCCTTTCTCTCTAAACTCTTCCCCACGTTTTTCTTTTTTGCTCCCTTTTTATTAACCAAATGGCCGATAATGGCAGAATTCACCCTGCAATTACAGTTCATAATATCAAAACTGCAATCCCCATCACACTTGATCTTGATACAAGTCAATATGAATCTTGGGCTGAGCTCTTTCAAATTCATTGTAGAGCATACCAAGTTCTCGACCACATTATCACCCCAGCCGAATCTTCATCTTCTTCTACCACCACCGACCCACAATCAAACACTAATCCTCCCGAGGCTTGGGATCGTTTAGACGCTATAGTATTACAATGGATCTATGGCACTATCACACTTGGTCTTCTTAACACCATCATGAAACCTGGATCAATGGCCAAAAATGCTTGGGATCGAATCAAGGGCGTTTTCCAAGACAACAAAAATTCACGTGCTATTCACTTACAGCACAAATTCACCAACATACGCCTAGATGATTACCCAAACATCTCGGCTTACTGTCAAGAAATTAAGCTCATCTCTGATCAACTCGCAACTGTTGCACCTGCACTTGAAGAAAACGCAATTATGTTACAGTTAATCTCTGGCCTCAACGATAATTATGACACGATTGGCTCTCAACTCACACATACGAACCCGCTCCCTACCTTCTATACTGCACCCTAATACTTGAAGAATCATGCAAACAAAAGCAATCCTCCAACGCATCTGCTTCTATTTCATCTGATTCGGCTCTTCTGGTGGTCGCCTCTTCTACATCAAAATCACCGGCTACAGTCAATTCGGGTAGCTCTAATCACACTGGTACCGGTTATGGTGGTAATCGGATTTTTAATCAGCACACTCATGGTGGTCGTCAAAATCACAGGGGTAACTATCGAGGCAGAGGCGGTTCATCCTATAGAGGAAGAGGCCGAAATAATTATGGCTCATATAATGGGCCTTCATCTCTCGGGCCCAATGGACAACAGTGGACTGGACAAAATGGTACTTATGGATCATGGGTATGGCAGAATGCTAATTGGAATCCACCTCCTGTCCCGTACCCAACTGTACCTCATCACAGGCCCAATTATAACTCAGTCCAGCAAGGAATACTTGGAGCAGGCCCACGTCCATCTTCATCATATCCGCATTCAGTTTCTTCCTCCACGCCTACGGATATTGAGTCAGCCATGTACACCATGAGCCTTCATCCCCCTGACGAAAATTGGTACATGGACACCGGAGCTACCTCCCCCCACATGACAGGTTCCGCAGGTAAACTCATGTCTTATTCTCAATTAAAGCTTCCTCGTAAAATAATTGTGGGTAATGGTAATAGCATTCCAATACACGGGTATGGTCACACCTCTATTCCCTTTATCAATCGCCCCCTTTACTTATCTAACGTCCTTCATGCACCTCATTTAATTAAAAACCTTATATCTGTTCGTCGTCTTACTACTGAAAATAACATATCACTTGATTTTGATCCTTTTGGTTTTACGGTGAAGGATTTTCCACAGGGGACCCCAATCATGCGATGTGAAAGCTCTGGTGATCTCTATCCTATTCATATTTCAAAGCTTCTTCAGCATCTTCCGTCTGCTTTTATTGCTTCTTCAGATTTATGGCATAAACGCCTTGGTCATCCAGGCGCTAGTATTTTACTTTCATTAAAGAATAAAAATTACATCTCTTGTAATTCAAACATTCGCAATAAGATTTGTCAATCTTGTGTGTTTGGCAAACAAACAAATTTGCCTTTTTTATCCTTCTCTATCTACTACTTATGCACCTTTTGATATAATTCATAGTGATTTGTGGACTTCCCCTGTTCTTAGTAACCAAGGTCATAAATTTTACCTTATACTGCTTGATAATTTTAGTAACTACTTATGGGCTTTTCCACTTGGCCATAAAAATCAAGTGTACTCTATCTTTAAGACTTTTCACACATATATTTGTACTCAATTTCAAAAATCCATCAAGACTTTTCAATGTGATAATGGCACGGAATATAACAACTCATTGTTTCATAATTTTTGTACCCAAAATGGAATGACCTTTCGATCCTCTTGCCCATACACTTCCTCTCAAAATGGAAAAGCGGAACGAAAAATTCGAGCTATCAATAACATCATTCGAACCTTACTTGCACATTCTCATGTTCCCGCAAAGTTTTGGCATCACGCTCTTTCCATGGCCACATACATACTAAACATTCTTCCTAATAAAAATCTCAACGACTTCTCTCCCACTCAAATTCTATACCATCGTACTCCAACTTGCCAACATCTACGCGTATTTGGATGCTTATGTTACCCTCTCATCCCCGCCACCTCTCGAAACAAACTTCAACCTCGTTCCCTTCCATGTGTATTCCTTGGATACCCACAAAATCACCGTGGCTATAAATGCTATGATCTCTCTTCTAACAAGATAATTATCTCTCGCCATGTCATCTTTGACGAAACTCAATTTCCCTTCTCATCCACTCATAAAATAACGCATGACACGTATAATTTTCTCCATGAACCCGTTAACCCACTGTTTTACTCCACTCCTTCGGCCCAAACACCTATTAATTCTGAGCCCACACCGCCTACTCCACCATCTTCACCTATTGGGCCCCCAACTCCTCTATTTGGGCCCCTATCAGACTCATCTTCTCCTAGGCCGCACTCAAACCAGTCCAATACCTCTCCCGTGACAACTTCACCTTCGAAAAATACATCTCCACCACCATCACAAAACACGTCACCTGCTTCTCCTATATCATCCGAACCACCACACAATATTCCCGCTCGCACCATGACTACCCGTGCAATGTCCGGGATTTTCAAACCAAAGGCCCCTTTTAATCTATCCACCTCTACTACCATCTCTCCTATTCCGTCTAATCCCATTCAAGCCCTATCAGACCCAAATTGGAAACATGCTATGCTAGAGGAATATAAAGCTTTAGTTGATAATAATACATGGGTTTTAGTTCCTCGTGAGTCTAACATGCAGGTGATACGCTCTATGTGGATTTTTCGCCATAAAATAAAATCAGATGGTACGTTCGAGCGGTATAAAGCACGACTTGTAGGTGACGGTCGTGCTCAAAAAGTGGGTATTGATTGCTTTGAAACTTTTAGCCCTGTTGTTAAACCAGCTACTATACGTACTGTACTTAGTATTGCAACTTCCAAATCATGGCCTATTCATCAGCTTGACGTGAAAAACGCTTTTCTTCATGGGAATTTAAATGAGATTGTTTATATGTATCAACCCACAGGCTTTCGAGACCCTCATCGTCCAAATCATATGTGTTTGTTGAAACATTCACTGTATGGTCTCAAACAGGCACCCCGAGCTTGGTACCAGCGATTTGCGAACTTTGCCTCGACTATTGGCTTTAAACATAGTCAATGTGATCACTCCTTGTTTATCTACAATCGAGGAAAAGATGTCGCGTATTTGCTTCTATATGTCGATGATATTATTCTTACTACCTCATCTGATATGATGCGCACACGTCTCTTATTGTTATTCTCTCACGAGTTTGCTATGAAGGACCTTGGGCCCTTAAGTTCCTTTTTAGGTATATCTGTTACGCGAGATTCACATGGACTGTTTCTTACTCAAAAAGCGTACGCAAATGACATCATAACTCGAGCTGGTATGAAATCTTGTAATGCTGTTTCCACTAATGTTGACACGTTTGGAAAATTAAGTACAACAGATAGTCCACCGATCTCTAATCCTACTGAGTACTGCAGTTTGGCAGGGGCATTGCAATATTTGACTTTTACTCGTCCTGACATCTCATATGCAGTTCAGCAAATTTGTCTACATATGCATGATCCTCGAGAAGCTCATCTTCTTGCTCTGAAACGTATCATCCGGTACATTCAAGGGACATCTGATCTTGGTTTGCATATTTCGAAATCCACATCACATAATTTAGTTGGATACACCGATGCTGATTGGGGTGGTTGCCCGGATACTCGTCGTTCTATTTCAGGTTACTGTGTTTATTTAGGTGATAATTTGCTATCTTGTTCGTCCAAATGTCAAGCTACGTTGTCTCGTTCGAGTGCTGAAGCAGAATATCGGGGTGTGGCTAATGTAGTGGCTGAGTGTTATTGGCTACGCAATATTCTTCTAGAATTACAGTGTCCAGTTTTTAAAGCGTCTTTGGTTTTTTGTGATAATGTGAGTGCTATTTATCTCGCGGGAAATCCTGTACAACATCAGCGTACCAAGCATATTGAGTTGGATATCCACTTTGTTCGGGAAAAGGTTGCCCGCAGTCAAGTACGCGTTTTGTATGTGCCTACCCGTTATCAGATTGCCGATATTTTTACCAAAGGTCTTCCTCGCTTACTATTCAATGATTTTCGATCCAGTCTTTGCATTCGGCCACCGCTCGCTACGACTGCGGGGGAGTAATAGCCGATATCTTTGTGTATTTTAGATAATTATTCTCTATTGTAACAAACTAGGAATAGATTGTGGTGCATATCTCATCCCAAAATAAAAGGAGACTTTGTTAGTTATCTTGATAAACAATCCATGTACACTGTATATATATTTGGCACATATCAATGAAAGAGGCAGGGATAATACTTTACAAGTTTGTTCAACTCACTTGAGTCTGTTTTCCCTTATATAACATATAGTATGTATTATTTTCTCTATTTCTTATAAATTGGAAACATGTTAAATATGTACTGGGATGCAAATTACTTCACTACACAAAACCAGTTTAATTTTTTTTACAAATGGCCTAAGACTCTTGAAGAATACTATGCAGATCATGGAGTCATTTTACTTGGCTTCGGGTTTGCGTATGAACGCGTCTATGTTGAGCATTTTTGGAGTGGGATTGTCAAACAATGAATTATAACATATGGTGAGCATCAAAGGTTATAAGCAAGTGGTACTTCCTTTCACGTACTTGGGTATTTTGATGGGTTTTAACATGAATTTAACTTCGAGTCAGATTCTAGTGGTATGTAGATTCAGGAAAACCCTCTCGGGGGTGGAAAGAAAATTTATTGTCTATCAGGGCCGTCTTACCCTTCTAAATTCGGTGTGAAGTAGTGTAGGGATATTTTATTTCTCTCTTTTTCATTGTCCAGAAGCCTTTCTTAAGGAACTTGAAAGGATGCGAGCCACGTTTGTCTGGGATGGTACGGTTGAGAAGAAAAAAAATGGCTTAGGTTCGGTGGGATTTAATATTGGCTTCTTTTGATAACGGCGGGTTACATGTGGGGAGTTTGAAGGCCTTTAATCACATTCTATTGTTTAAATGGATGTGGAGATATGTCGTTGACCCGAAGTTACTATGTGTGAAAGTTATCAAAATTGCGCATGGGACTGATGTTCATCTAATAATGATGACTATTCTGTAAGTTGTTATAGATAGACTGCCCACTAGATCGAGAAAATTTGTCAAAGAGAGGGGGATTGAGATTTTTGATATTTAACTTAAGTCCTATATGCAGGTACAATATCGAATCTGCACATCATATTCTTTTTACGTGCAATATAGTTGCAGATGTTTGGAAAAAGGTTATAAGATGGTGCAACGTGGACATGCCTAGTGTTCAAACTTGGTCCGAATGGACCTCTTGGTTTGATAATTGGCAAGCTTTGAAGGCACGAAAAGACAAGTTATATGCGATTGTCGCTTCTTTAGTGTGGCTGCTATAGAGGCATAGAAATGGCGTTATTCATCCAGCTTCCTCGATTAGGAAGTCGGAGCTATTTGATTTGATTTGCTTGTATTTGTTTATATAGTTAAAACGTATAGGTAGTTATCGTTGTAGTTGGAATGATTGGCTTCTAAGTGTTGGATGAAATGGAGTTGGTACAAGATGCATTTGGTGAACAAATGGAATGGATGTGGTAAACTAATGCATTTATTTTGAAACCACTTCACCCATGTCTATGCTAGTTTCTACTAGTATAAATAGAACCATTAGCAAGCTCATTCATCATCCCAAAACATTCAATCTTCTTGTGTTATAGTAGTCTAATAGAGAATTAGTAAGTGATAAATCTCCTAATTACAAGAGATATAAAACTTGGTACTTATCCTTGTAATTAGAGAGAAGTGTAATTCCTATTATTCATATTAGTGAAACGTTTCTTTCCTTGCCCGTGGTTTTTACCCTATTGGGGTTTTTCATGTTAAATCTTGGTGTTCCTTTATTGTCATTATTTCAAGTATTACTAGCGGTTTGCTATAATTCGGTGTCACTTTTTTTAGAACAAGTGGTATCAGAGGTAAGGTCTAATATCTAGTGTGTATTAATCTACTTATCGTATGCTCTGTGGTTGCCACGGGAGTGGATCGTCCACATCAGAAAATAAGTAAGATTATTTTCACTCGGTAAAAGTCCTTGGGTGTTATTTCAAGGAAAATAGTATTGTCGAAAAGAAGATTGTAATTATAGCAATGTCTACGAAATTTGAAATTGAAAAGTTCAACGGGAGTAACTTCTCGTTATATAAACTAAAGATGAAAGCTATCCTGAGAAAGGATAAGTGTTTGGCGGCCATCAGTGGACGTTCCGCCGAAGTCACTGATGAAAAATGGGAAGAGATGGACGGCCAGGCTATCGCAAATCTTCATTTGGCACTAGCAGATGGCGTTTTGTCTAGCATTGAAGAAAAGAAGACGGCGAAAGAGATTTGGGATCACCTCGTAAAATTGTACGAGACCGAATCACTCCACAACAAGATATTCCTTAAGAGGAAACTTTATGCGCTACGCATGAATGAATCTACTTCAGTTAATGAGCACATTAATTCTTTAAATACTCTATTTTCTCAACTCGCTTCATTAAGTTGCAATATAGAGCCAAAAGAACGTGCTGAACTTTTACTTCAGAGTCTACCTAACTCGTATGATCAACTCATTATTAACTTAACCAATAATGTTCTCTCGGAGTATCTAGTCTATGATGAAGTTGCGGCTGCTATTCTAGAAGAAGAAAATCGGCGCAATAACAAGGAGGACAAACAGGCCGGTTCACGACAAATGGAGGCCTTGGTGGTGTCAGGAGGGAGATCAACGGAACGTAGCCCAAGTGGGAGTCACAATCATGGTAAACCGAAGTCTAAAAAGAAGAAGACCTATACATGCTACAATTATGGCAAGAAAGGTCACCTGAAGAAGGATTGTCGGAGTTTAAATAACTCAAATCCTCAAGGAAATATTGCAAGTATTTCAGATGATGGGACTGCTTTGGTTAGTGAGGCAGTGGTAGCAAAAGAAGGCAGAAAGACATATGTTGATGTCTGGTTATTTGACTCAGGAGCTACTTTTCACATGACCCCTAGAAGAGAATGGTTCAAACAATATGAACGTATCTAAGGAGGATCTGTATATAGTTGTAATGATCATGAACTAAAGATTGTTGGAATTGGAGATATCATTCTGAAGATGCACGATGGTACAATTCATACTATTCAAGGTGTACGACACGTGGAGGGTTTAAAGAAGAACTTATTGTCTTTAGGACAATTGGATGATCTTGGTTGTAAGATGGAGATACAAGACAAGATCATGAAAATCATGAAAGGCGCAGTTGTACTTATGAAAGGAGAAAAGGTGGGTGCTAATTTATACATTCTGAAAGGTGAGACGGTACAGGAATCGGAAGCATCTGTTGCTTTGAATAGTTCAAGTGATAAATTTTCTATGACATGGCATCAAAAGCTTGGACACATGTCTGAGCAATGTATTAAGATTCTTGTTGAAAGAAATATTATTCGTGGTCTTACAAAGGTATCGCTACCTTTCTGTGAGCATTGTGTAATCAGCAAGCAACATCGCCTGAAGTTTAACACATCAAATTCTAGAAGCAAATTGGTTCTAGAATTGGTTCACTCTGATGTGTCGCAAGCACCAGTTCAATCCCTAGGAGGAGCAAAGTATTTTGTATCATTTATTGATGATTACACCACTAGGAGATGTTGGGTGTACCCAATCAAGAGGAAGGCAGATGTGTTTGAAGTTTTCAAAGTTTACAAAGCGCGGGTTGAACTTGAATCTGGTAAAAAGATCAAGTGTTTAAGGACGGATAATGGAGGAGAATACACTGGTGATGAATTTGATAAGTTCTGCAAACAAGAAGGTATCAAAAGACAGTTCATGACGATATACACTCCTCAACAAAATGGAGTGGCAGAGCGGATGAACAGAACCTTGCTAGATAGAACAATGGCGATGTTGGCAACTGCAAGCTTGGGGAAATCATTCTGGGCAGAAGCAGTAAGTACTGCCTATTACGTGATAAATCGGTCACCATCAACTGCAATTGAGTTGAAATCGCCGATGGAGATGTGGACTGGAAAACTAGTTGATTATTCTAACCTTCATGTATTTGGAAGTCCTGTCTACGCAATGTACAATTCTCGAGAAACGACAAAGTTGGATCCAAAGTCCAGAAAGTGTTTGTTCTTGGGGTATGCTGATGGAGTTAAGGGGTATCGCTTGT
The DNA here is from genome assembly GCF_046630445.1 of Rutidosis leptorrhynchoides. Classification (NCBI taxonomy): domain Eukaryota; kingdom Viridiplantae; phylum Streptophyta; class Magnoliopsida; order Asterales; family Asteraceae; genus Rutidosis; species Rutidosis leptorrhynchoides. The sequence goes on along the minus strand of NC_092341.1, from coordinate 94,352,147 downwards.
GGGACCCCACTGCCCACAAAGTAGTCATCAGCAGAGATGTTGTCTTTACAGAAGACAAAGATCTTGAAGATGTTAGCACTTCAAAAGAAACTATACCGATACAGGTTGGTAATGAATTTCATAAAGACTCTTCTGAAGCAGTACCAGAGCACGATGAAAATCAAGTAGTCGTTGATGAAGCTCCAGCGACTCGTATTTCTAATCGGGACCGGAAACGTCCAGGGTGGCACTCAGATTATATTATGGAAAGCAATGTTGCATATTGTCTTCTAATAGAGGAAGGACAGCCAACAACTCTTCGCGAGGCACTGAATCATTCTGATGCATCTCAGTGGATGACAGCTATGCAGGAAGAAATTGAAGCTCTTCATAAAAATAAAACATGAGAACTTGTGCCATTACCGAAAGGTAGAAAACCTATTGGAAATAAATGGATGTATAAGATCAAGTGAAATGGCGATGATCAAGTGGAGCGGTTGTGACGACCCGGAAACTTCCGACCAAATTTAAACTTAATCTTTATATGAATTCGACACGATAAGCAAAGACTGTAATGTTGAGTCTCAAAATTTTGAAACTGTTTCTAATATTCATTTACCCTTCAACTGCTCTCGACGATTCACGAACCACTATTTGTAAATAGATACATATATATTTAAAATATATGAATTTGAAATATAAATTAAAATATTATATGAGTTAATTAACTATGCAAATAAAATAATATAATATATGTTATTAAAATAAATCTAAATATATATGTAAAGTATATTGAATGTATATTTATATGGTTTCGAATTTGTTAAGTAAACGATGATAGCACTCGTTCGTCAGTCGATTAATATTAAGTAAGTTAAACTCAAACTTATATATTTTACAATAAACGGTGATTCAAAAAAAAATGAGTTATATAAACTTTAGACTTACTAAAAATGTATTTAGGATCTAGTTATTAAATTTTAAAACTTTTTATATTTTAATTGGAGTTGGGAGTGAATAATTAATGTAATTTTTATTTAAGAGTTAATAACAAATTTTTTATACAATCATGACTAAAATAAATAATTATATTATTTAAAAACATGGAATTTTTCGAAAGACTTTTATCCGCCACTGAATAACAACTAAGTACGAAATAACACCCCGTGCAAATCAAATGTCGAATGAATAATTACAAAAGCCCGATGGCTTACTGTGCTTGCTTGTGTGTGGGTTGTTACATTTCATTTTCACTTATTGAATTATTGAATGTTGATAGTTTATATATTGTCTCGATAGAATTGATTTCATACAACACACCACATAAACTCTCTATCTGGTCAAAGCAACTTACATCCTTTTTCCATACTATGACAATTATCATCACCATAATATCATTTTCATCTAAGAAACTCAAACCCATCAATGATCACTACCTTTTCCTTCTATTATTGTTATTCGACTAAACCAACATCATCAAGCTAACTATTGACCACTTTTCCACAAAGGTGACAATCGGGAACCACCATAACCATCTCCATTTTTATCTATCCTCTAAGCCGATCAACCAACATGCAACCACCATCGGTCACGGTATATAACCACTTCTCTCTCTCTGAATCTTGTTTGATAATCAACACCCAAGAACCACATACTACTGTTTTTATTTCGGGTTTACTTACATAAACAAACACTTGCAAGTTGTTCCGGCTTTGTTTAGTTACCAATCGTGATCAAGATGAGTTGTTCTCCGACCTGCGATGTTACTATTTTATGTTCCTTTACTTTTGTTTTAATATTCCATCGAAACCTACTTGTGACGATAGATGTTCTTCTGTTTTGGGTACAAAATAAACAAAATAAAGACCACTTCCCCTTCCACGGCCACCCTAACCGAGAGTCATCGCCACCACCACAACTTATAATCGAACACCACCTTAAACCTCCAACACTCACCACCCTAACTATCGTTTGATCAAACCACCACGACCCAAAAACCACTCACTCTCTCTCATTTTCTCTCTCTACAAAATTGCTGCTACTTTCCTGTAATGTGCCGCTGTAACCAAACCCAAAACACAATCCAACTGCTGTTGTTTACTTCTTGTATTTTGCAGCCAACTTCCAGGGACCACAGGCTGTTGTATTGTCGTTGCTACTGCTGTGTTCTTCTTTTTCATAAACCTTCCAAAAATCACTTTAAACCCACAAAAGCAAAAATCAAACGAACCAAACCTGCCACTAACTTCGTTGCTACTGTTATGCTGTTATACGGTGCTTCTGTTTCGGTTTTACAGCCCAACCATCACCATTAAAAAAAAAAACGTATTGCCTGCAAATATTCGCTATTGTAGACTTCTATTCTTTTTATTTGAAAAGGAACACCACAAACCCACCTTATATCATCACCTGCATTCCGTTTACTATTTTGATCCAACACCAAAATTTTCCGTTTTCATTATTGCTGCAGTTGCGTGTTTTATTTTCTTTTTACTCTCTTTCTTTCCTTCGTGATCAACACAACACCACCACATCCACCATGTCTTCTATAGCTACTACAACCGTCGCTGTTTATAACCAAAACAACGCAAAACTCTCACCCACTCAAACCTGCTTTATTCTTTAGAGCTATATTTAATTCGGTATAATATTTTAAATGTTGGCCATCTTTGTTATGATTATTGATGGAAAACGATAATGGAAAGATGTGCTGTAAAGATATTAATATCAAGACTAATTTTGGTTCCATTATTAAAACGTAAATACGAATTAGGATTCTAAATCCATTTGTTTTGTTGGGCTTAATTTAGTTGATAGGGCCTGTTTCAGTTTTTACGATTGGGCCGTGTCGGCCGAGATTTCATACAATTGCAGTTGGGCTGCCATGTTGTTCCACGAATTCTGTTTTGCTGTGGAACCGAAAAGGAGTAATAAACATGATTATAAGAAGGATAATTATGAGATAGTGCATGATTATATATATGATGATAAATGATTTGGTGATACACTATTATGATACATGATGCATGATGTTAAATGATGATGATGAAAGGATGATAAGATGATGATATGGTTATTAGGTTGATATTGATGATGTTATGAACATAAAATGTCGATTATGATTCGAATTATTGATGATAATACGGATGAAGATGATGATGATATATATTGTAATATTATGATAGAAATGATGATAGAGATGGTTACGTATAATCATAGAGATGGAAGGATTCGAAAATGATATAAGATTAGATGAATATATTCAATATAGATAATGATAAATGAAGATGATTATGTTATGATATGGTTAGATTAGTGATTAGGATTAAGTTATGATAAAGATGCAAAATTAATGATGATGATTATGTTAATACGCGATGAAGATAATGAAACATTCAGATTCGACAATGATGATGTTATCGGGTTAGCGGGACGTCGCGGGTTCAAACCCAGACTTGGGCATTTTTTTTTAGGGTTACTCCTTTGAGGTAGTTATTTATCTATTCATTTATTTATTAATATTATTATCTTACTCTTATTATTATAATTATAATTATTATTATTATTATAATAATAATAATAATAATAATAATAATAATAATAATAATAATTATTATTATTATTATTATTATTATTATTATTATTATTATTATTATTATTATTACTATTATCATTATTAAGTATTATATTCAAAATTAATATTTTTATTATCGTATTATTAAACTTATCATTATTATTATATGTATCATTATTTTACAATCATTATTATTATTTTTACTAACAATATTTTTATTATCATTATTTTGATTACCATTAATAATATTATTATTATCATGATTATTATTATCGTAATTATTTTTATTATTAAAAATTATTATTATTATTATTATTATTATTATTATTATTATTATTATTATTATAAGCTAATACAATTTTTTTATTTTAATTTACCAAATAACAATTAGTGACATAAAATCCTATTTTAAATAAATATATCACTAATAATATAAAACTTCGTTCGATTTCAATTATATGTGTTAATATAAATATAAATGATATAGGTTCGTGAATCCGAGGTCAACTCTGCATTGTTTAATGTCGTCATATGTATTTTTACTACAAAATACATTAGGTGAGTTTCATTTGTCTTTTTACCCTTTATATTTTTGGGCTGAGAATACATGCGCAACTTTTATAACTGTTTTACGAAATAGACACAAGTAATCAAAATTACGTTATATGGTTGAATGATCGAAACTGAATATGCCCCTTTTAGTCTGCTAATCTAAGAATTAGGGAACAGACACCCTAATTGACGCGAACTCTAAAAATAGATCTATTGGGCCCAACAAGCCCCATCCAAAGTACCGGATGCTTTAGTACTTCGAAATTTATATCATGTCCGAAGGAGGATCCCGGAATGATGGGGATATTCTTATATGCATATTGTGAATGTCGGTTACCAGGTGTTCAATCCATATGAATGATATTTTTGTCTCTATGCATGGGACGTATGTTTATGAGAAATGGAAATATGAAAGCTTGTGGTCTATTAAAATTATGAAATGATTATTTATGTTAAACTAATGAACTCACCAACCTTTTGGTTGACACTTTAAAGCATGTTTATTCTCAGGAATGAAAGAAACCTTCCGCTGTGCAATTGCTCATTTTAAGGACATTACTTGGAGTCGATCATCGCTCTGGGATCAAATGTTGATGACTTCGTCCAGATAGATTAGGACGGGGCATTTCAGTTGGTATCAGAGCGGTGGTCTTAGCGAACCAGGTCATGCATTAGTGTGTCTAACTGATAGTTGCTTAGATGTATTAGTGAGTCTGGACTTCGACCGTGTCTGCATGTCAAATGTTTTGCTTATCATTTCGTGTCAAAAATTGCCTGCTTAACATTCTTAGGGAATCACTTGCTTATCACTCTTAGTCTAGACATGTCTTACTGCCTCTATTGCATAGACAGTGTATAGATAAATTCATATCTTAGCATATATGTTATTGTTACATTTGCCTGACAGCTTCCGTAGATTCCTCCGTAACGTATGGGATTTTAGTATTATATATGCATATGTAAATTATGTATTGCAGGGTACTAATCTACATCCTATAATCTATTTCTTATCGAAAATCCTTCATCTGATCGTACGAGATGAATCTCTCAACCAGTTCGAATTCCTCGGTTTCCGATAACTATTCTAATATGGAGTTTCACCTAAGCTCTGAAAGCAGTTTCCCAGGATGAATCAACCAATTCAATTTATGGGTTCGTAGCCTACTAAATCAATAGAGACGAAAAGAAGGCGATCCTTTCCATCAACCAAATTCACGTTTTGACGAAGAACCTGAAACACTTACCGGTGAATAGTCCGAAACTCCATTTTCACTCTCATTTCCAGAGTATCTCATCATGATTATATACTATCTCAAATTCTGGGTCTTATTCATTCGCTCGTTCTTACCGACAATCATCCCGGAATAATGGAAGAAGTCAACGAACTTCGCGCTCGAATAATCAATCTGGAAAACGTGGTGCAAAACCTACCAGCTTCAGCAACATCATCAGTACCACCAACAACCCAAGTTTCAACACCACATGCCTCAACATCTCATTCTGTACCTCGAGTATAATCATCGTTCTACATGACGTTCTACATCATTTATCTTCATTCGACATGGCGATTTTGTAATCTCTAATGTTTTAGAGATTATATATTTTTGTTCTAACGGTAAATCAAATGAATTTAATATCATATTGACTCATTAAATCCATGGTTACATCTAAAGAAAATATATATGTATATATGTTTTCATAAAGACTGTAATTAAAAATTCTTTTGTACAAACTGTTAATGGTGAAAATATTTTAACGGGTACGTAATACCCGAGGAATATTTAGATTTCACATTAATAAGTTACACTGTACATTCTTCCAATCTGATTCAACACTCATTCACTATCCTACTTACATCCACAGATGTACGTATCCGTTCACCACAGAATAACCATTCAATTTAATATTTGGATTTTGACCTATCAGAATCCAACAAGTGGCATAATGAAGTAAACATTTGACAAAATAAAATTTGTTAGAAACAAACGAATTAATTATATGAAATTCTGTTAAGAATCCACGCTAACAAAATCCTAGCTAACCGTTCCTAGCTAACTGATTACATTTAATTATCGCAATTTATTTTATCGCAATTTAATTATCGCAATTTTAATTATCGTCATTTATTTTCTGTTATTTATTTTACGCACTTTAAATATCGGGACACGTATACATGGTTTTGACATATCATATCGACGCATCTATATATATTATTTGGAATCACCATGGACACTCTGTATGCAGTAATGATCGAGTTCTCTATACAGGGTTGAGGTTGATTCTACAATAATATATAGTTTGAGTTGTGATCGAGTCTGAGACATGTACACGGGTCACAATACGTATTAATTAATTCGACTATTATATATTAAACTATATATGAATTATTGGACTGTTAACTGTGGACTATCAACATTGAACAATTAAAATGAATTAAAATATTGATTATAACATATGAAACTAAACAATTCTTCAAGTTTGCCACTTGATTTCATCCTAAACCTCATTTGTATTTTGACAATTACAATCTACGTTTAAACCTTTTACGATTCTTGAAAACACCTCAATCGAGAGTATGAACCAACCGCACTTCATCTACGGAAGAAGAAATTGACACATATAGTTATGCACCTAAAAATACTCGGAACCTGAGTAAAACGTTTAACCCGTATCTGTGTTAGCTCCTTTAGCATTATTATTACCCAAAATAACTTGGTAATCCCTTTCAAAGTAGCAAATTTTGTCACAGCTCCAACAAGTCAACTTCGATTTTTCGTTCGAAACAACCTTATTATAACCTTGATATATATGTGTACTCTTTTAATGTTACCGAGGAACCTTTTATATTCCACGACATTATCAGCAGATGTACCAGCAACTCTTTTTATCTTTGATTTTTCCGAAAATCATTATATTCATTGAAACCCTATCATATACTCATCCGCATCTTGTAACGAGTATTGCCATACTAAATATCGGGAATCAGCAATCAGTATTTTGAATCTCGCAACAATTCTACAACAACAGTTATATGTATGTATATATATAACATGTACCTCTTAAAATCATGATCTTCAATTCTGAAATTTTGAACAGCACCCAGTTTACAAATCAGTTCTCTGAATGTTAGGAGGTGCTGATGAAACAACTAAAACTGTAAACGACTTTAACAATTAAAAGTTTGATGATGAAGGATGGAGTGTTGGAAACACTCAATGGAAAATATGTAATTGAAAACAGATTGAGCAAACCATGAAGGAGACTGTGGACAAATCACATGGAATAAAACCTGCCTTCAAAGAATCCTGATGATTCTGTTTCTGATGAAATCTTTAGCGAATACCTTGCTTCTGACTCCAAACTCTTACGGACAAATTTTCTTCACCATCCTTCGATATTAGATATTCCAAGATATCATCATATCTTTCATTATAAATATCCTCCATATTTCTGAAGATATTTTTATAACTATTCTTATCTGAAATCATTAATCTCTTCGTGCTATCAGTATTACATCATATACAAACTGTTAGTTTATATATTCTGTAAACTTTCGAACTTAAAATATAAATGTTATTGAAGTAATGTTGGGAACTGATGCATGAGTTAGTATAATATAATGACACTTGATCAACGTGAATATATTACAGTAAGTCATGCTGAGTTTCTAAATGGAACATGATGATTCACAGGTTATAACGTCATCATGTGTCATGTTACATAACTCTTTCATTCTGATTAACTTCTGAACATATCAAGAAAATATATTCTGGATAGTTCTATTCTCAGTGATTCTGGTAATTTGACAAATCAAATCTTGCTATAACGTTCTTTCTCGTTTAGAACATTAAGTTCATTCAAAACTCCATACTTACGAATTCTGAACCATTACTCGCTTTACTAGAGGTTGAGTAGAGAATAAAAAGGCAGAGAGCTTCAAAATATAAGAGAAAATATAAAGCCCAATAACAACATGGAGGTTACAAACCGTGGATATAAATACGAATAGCAATATAAAGACACGGTAGAATTAAGAATAGTATCACCCCAAGGTAATAGTAGAAGTAAACAGATTCTTCTGGAGGAAGATTGAAAAGAAGGATGACAAAAATGATAAATTAGGAAAATATCAAGGATTAGAACGGGATTAATCATTTTCACAATCTTCTGGGTGTCTGAACTAAGAAAGAAAGTGTAGGAATGATGAGAATAATGGGACGGAATAGTTTAATTTATAAAGGAAATATCAGACAGAGTAATCGAGGCAGATCACCGTATTTAAATATAGAGATCTTAACTTCCTTACTCGCTGAAGAATCAAATCTTATAGATTTCAAAGATTTTCTTTAAATTCCTTGAATTCCGGAAATTCAACCAAGACAACGTCAAAAGTTATGACGAACTTTAATTCCTTATTTCACTCTTTTGTGATAACTTCACTCGTACACTTCACATAAACAAATTGTTTTATCCATATTACTCGCTGATGATAAAACTCTAATTTCTAGCTCGTGTGCGTCATGAAAACATACTTATTTTCAGTCATGACCATTCCAATCAAATTTTGGGACGAAATTTCTTTAACGGGTAGGTACTGTGACGACCCGGAAACTTCCGACCAAATTTAAACTTAATCTTTATATGAATTCGACACGATAAGCAAAGACTGTAATGTTGAGTCTCAAAATTTTGAAACTGTTTCTAATATTCATTTACCATTCAACTGCTCTCGACGATTCACGAACCACTATTTGTAAATAGATACATATATATTTAAAATATATGAATTTGAAATATAAATTAAAATATTATATGGGTTAATTAACTATGCAAATAAAATAATATAATATATGTTATTAAAATAAATCTAAATATATATGTAAAGTATATTGAATGTATATTTATATGGTTTCGAATTTGTTAAGTAAACGATGATAGCACTCGTTCGTCAGTCGATTAATATTAAGTAAGTTAAACTCAAACTTATATATTTTACAATAAACGGTGATTCAAACAAAATGAGTTATATAAACTTTAGACTTACTAAAAATGTATTTAGGATCTAGTTATTAAATTTTAAAACTTTTTATATTTTAATTGGGGTTGGGAGTGAATAATTAATGTAATTTTTATTTAAGAGTTAATAACAAATTTTTTATACAATCATGACTAAAATAAATAATTATATTATTTAAAAACATGAAATTTTTCGAAAGACTTTTATCCGCCACTGAATAACAACGAAGTACGAAATAACACCCCGTGCAAATCAAATGTCGAATGAATAATTACAAAATCCTGATGGCTTACTGTGCTTGCTTGTGTATGGGTTGTTACATTTCATTTTCACTTATTGAATTATTGAATGTTGATAGTTTATATATTGTCTCGATAGAATTGATTTCACACAACACACCACATAAACTCTCTATCTGGTCAAAGCAACTTACATCCTTTTTCCATACTATGACAATTATCATCACCATAATATCATTTTCATCTAAGAAACTCAAACCCATCAATGATCACTACCTTTTCCTTCTATTATTGTTATTCGACTAAACCAACATCATCAAGCTAACTATTGACCACTTTTCCACTAAGGTGACAATCGGGAACCACCATAACCATCTCCATTTTTGTCTATCCTCTAAGCCGATCAACCAACATGCAACCACCATCGGTCACGGTATATAACCACTTCTCTCTCTCTGAATCTTGTTCGATAATCAACACCCAAGAACCACATATTACTGTTTTTATTTCGGGTTTACTTACATAAATAAACACTTGCAAGTTGTTCCGGCTTTGTTTAGTAACCAATCGTGATCAAGATGAGTTGTTCTCCGACCTGCGATGTTATTATTTTATGTTCCTTTACTTTTGTTTTAATATTCCATCGAAACCTACTTGTGACGATAGATGTTCTTCTGTTTCGGGTACAAAATAAACAAAATAAACACCACTTCCCCTTCCACGGCCACCCTAACCGAGAGTCATCGCCACCACCACAACTTATAATCGAACACCACCTTAAACCTCCAACACTCACCACCCTAACTATCGTTTGATCAAACCACCACGACCCAAAAACCACTCACTCTCTCTCATTTTCTCTCTCTACAAAATTGCTGCTACTTTCCTGTTATGTGCCGCTGTAACCAAACCCAAAACACAATCCAACCGCTGCTGTTTACTTCTTGTATTTTGCAGCCAACTTCCAGGGACCACAGGCTGTTGTATTGTCGTTGCTACTGCTGTGTTCTTCTTTTTCATAAACCTGCCAAAAATCACTTTAAACCCACAAAAGCAAAAATCAAACGAACCAAACCTGCCACTAACTTCGTTGCTACTGTTTTGCTGTAATACAGTGCTTCTGTTTCGGTTTTACAGCCCAACCATCACCATTAAAAAAAAACGTATTGCCTGCAAATATTCGCTATTGTAGACTTCTATTTTTTTTATTTGAAAAGGAACACCACAAACCCACCTTATATCATCACCTGCATTCCGTTTACTATTTTGATCCAACACCAAAATTTTCCGTTTTCATTACTGCTGCAGTTGCGTGTTTTATTTTCTTTTTACTCTCTTTCTTTCCTTCGTGATCAACACAACACCACCACATCCACCATGTCTTCTATAGCTACTACAACCATCACTGTTTATAACCAAAACAATGCAAAACTCTCACCCACTCAAACCTGCTTTATTCTTTGGAGCTATATTTAATTCGGTATAATATTTTAAATGTCGGCCATCTTTGTTATGATTATTGATGGAAAAAGATAATGGAAAGATGTGCTGTAAAGATATTAATATCAAGACTAATTTTGGTTCCATTATTAAAATGCAAATACGAATTAGGATTCTAAATCCATTTATTTTGTTGGGCTTAATTTAGTTGATAGGGCCTGTTTCAGTTTTTACGATTGGACCGTGTCCTAATCTTGTTGGGCCGAGATTTCATACAATTGCAGTTGGGCTGCCATGTTGTTCCACGAATTCTGTTTTGCTGTGGAACCGAAAAGGAGTAATAAACATGATTATAAGAAGAATAATTATGAGATAGTGCATGATTATATATATGATGATAAATGATTTGGTGATACACTATTATGATACATGATGCATGATGTTAAATGATGATGATGAAAGGATGATAAGATGATGATATGGTTATTAGGTTGATATTGATGATGTTATGAACATAAAATGTCGATTATGATTCGAATTATTGATGATAATACGGATGAAGATGATGATGATATATATTGTAATATTATGATAGAAATGATGATAGAGACGGTTACGTATAATCATAGAGATGGAAGGATTCGAAAATGATATAAGATTAGATGAATATATTCAATATAGATAATGATAAATGAAGATGATTATGTTATGATATGGTTAGATTAGTGATTAGGATTAAGTTATGATAAAGATGCAAAATTAATGATGATGATTATGTTAATACGCGATGAAGATAATGAAACATTCAGATTCGACAATGATGATGTTATCGGGTTAGCGGGACGTCGCGGGTTCAAACCCAGACTTGGGCATTTTTTTTAGGGTTACTCCTTTGAGGTAGTTATTTATCTATTCATTTATTTATTAATATTATTATCTTACTCTTATTATTATAATTATAATTATTATTATTATAATAATAATTATTATTATTATTATTATTATTATTATTATTATTATTATTATTATTATTATTATTATTACTATTATCATTATTAAGTATTATATTCAAAATTAATATTTTTATTATCGTATTATTAAATTTATCATTATTATTATATGTATCATTATTTTACAATCATTATTATTATTTTTACTAACAATATTTTTATTATCATTATTTTGATTACCATTAATAATATTATTATTATCATAATTATTATTATCGTAATTATTTTTATTATTAAAAATTATTATTATTATTATAAGCTAATACAATTTTTTTATTTTAATTTACCAAATAACAATTAGTGACATAAAATCCTATTTAAATAAATATATCACTAATAATATAAACCTTCGTTCGATTTCAATTATATGTGTTAATATAAATATAAATGATATAGGTTCGTGAATCCGAGGTCAACTCTGCATTGTTTAATGTCGTCATATGTATTTTTACTACAAAATACATTAGGTGAGTTTCATTTGTCTTTTTACCCTTTATATTTTTGGGCTGAGAATACATGCGCAACTTTTATAACTGTTTTACGAAATAGACACAAGTAATCAAAATTACGTTATATGGTTGAATGATCGAAACTGAATATGCCCCTTTTAGTCTGGTAATCTAAGAATTAGGGAACAGACACCCTAATTGACGCGAACTCTAAAAATAGATCTATTGGGCCCAACAAGCCCCATCCAAAGTACCGGATGCTTTAGTACTTCGAAATTTATATCATGTCCGAAGGAGGATCTCGGAATGATGGGGATATTCTTATATGCATATTGTGAATGTCGGTTACCAGGTGTTCAATCCATATGAATGATATTTTTGTCTCTATGCATGGGACGTATGTTTATGAGAAATGGAAATATGAAAGCTTGTGGTCTATTAAAATTATGAAATGATTATTTATGTTAAACTAATGAACTCACCAACCTTTTGGTTGACACTTTAAAGCATGTTTATTCTCAGGAATGAAAGAAACCTTCCGCTGTGCAATTGCTCATTTTAAGGACATTACTTGGAGTCGATCATCGCTCTGGGATCAAATGTTGATGACTTCGTCCAGATGGATTAGGACGGGGCATTTCAGTGGTATCGTGCAAGATAGGTGGTTAAAGGATATGCTCAGAAAGAAGGTACAGACTTTAATGGAATATTTTCTCCTGTGGTTCGACTTACAACAATTCGAGTAGTTCTAGCGATGTGTGCTACATTTGATTTGCATCTAGAGCAGCTAGATGTGAAAACTGCATTTCTTCATGGAAATCTTGAAGAAGAAATTTATATGCTTCAAACAGAAGGTTTTGAACTACAAGGAAAAAAGAACTTGGTTTGCAAGTTAAAGAAATCTCTGTATGGTCTCAAACAGGCGCCGAGATGTTGGTACAAGAGATTTGATTTTTTCATAATAAGCCTTGAATATAACAAACTTTATGCAGACCCTTGTGCATATTTCAAGAGGTTTGGGGACAATGATTTTTTCATTTTGCTATTATATGTAGACGACATGTTGGTTGCAGGCCCCAACAAAAATCGTATTAATAAGCTGAAGGCTCAATTGGCTAGGGAGTTTGAAATGAAAGACTTGGGTGTCGCAAACAAGATTCTAGGGATGCAAATTCACCGAGACAGAGATAATAGGAAGATTTGGCTTTCTCAAAAAAATTATTTGAGGAAAATCTTTGAGCGTTTCAATATGCAAGATAGTAAGCCAATCTCAACCCCACTTCCTACTAATCTCAAGTTATCCTCCGTTATGTGTCCTAGCAGTAACTACGAGAGGAAGGAGATGTCTCGCGTACCGTATGCATCAGCAGTGGGAAGTTTAATGTTCGCAATGATATGTACAAGACCAGACATTGCACATGCAGTGGGAGTAGTTAGTCGGTACATGGCGAATCCTGGTAAAGAGCATTGGAATGCGGTAAAGAGGATCCTTAGATACATCAAGGGAACCTCAGATGTTGCATTATGTTATGGGGAACCGGAATTTATTGTCAAAGGGTATGTTGATTTAGATTATGCAGGTGATATGGATAAAAGTAAATCTACAGTAAGCTGGGTTTCAAAACTGCAGTCAGTTGTGGCCACGTCAACAACAGAGGCAGAATATGTTGCAGCTTCTCAAGCAACTAAAGAGGCAGTATGGTTGAAGATGTTGTTGGAGGAACTCGGGCACAAACAGAAGAATATCACTTTATTTTGTGACAACCAGAGTGCCTTGCATCTTGCAAGGAATCCGGCATTTCATTCAAAGACAAAGCATATACGGGTTCAGTATCACTTCGTTCGTGAGAAAGTGGAAGAAGGAACCGTAGATATGCAGAAAATTCATACCGACAACAATGTGGCTTATTTTCTTACAAAGTCAATCAACAGTGACAAGTTTATTTGGTGACGTTCCTCATGCGGCCTAGCAGAAATGTAAGCAATATCATTGGCAAGGAAGGATCATCGTGTGAAGATTGATTGAGCTTCAATCAAATCTTCAAGTGGGGTGGATGAAATGGAGTTGGTACAAGATGCATTAGCAAGCTCATTCGTATAAATAGAACCATTAGAAAGCTCATTCGTCATCCCAAAACATTCAATCTTCTTTCTATTATCTTCTTGTGTTCTAGTAGTCTAATAGAGAATTAGTAAGTGATAAATATCCTAATTACAAGAGATATAAAACTTGGTACTTATCCTTGTAATTAGAGAGAAGTGTAATTCCTATTATTCATATTAGTGAAACGTTTCTTTCCTTGCCTGATCATGCATATTTTAACCGAGGGGTTTAATATGCCTGCTCAATACGTAAAGAGGGGTTTAAGGATCTTAGAACGTGGCTCTCCGGTCCGGCTACCGTGAATAACCCTGGCCGACATGATGATGTCGGCGGGGTGGCCAAGTGATTAAGTCCACCTTCGATAGCGGTCGCTGATCGGAAGGCCCCAAATAAGGTCGTAGGTACTAGCTTACAAAAGACTAACCTGTTAACCTTGAAAAGATGCTGAATGATGCTGTTTTACATAATGTGTATCGTATGCGATGGTTACGTAATGTGTTGTGTCCGGTAAACGATGATCAGGGTTTGTATTTATAGGCAAACCCTAATTCTTGAACCGTCCCAGATCATCATAATCTCATCCATAACTGACTCCCCCGAATCACGGATATAATTATGGAAAAGATATTTACTTGACAGCTAAGCAACCGCCGTACCGGGAATAAAGGCATTCGCACGCCCCATACCGCACACAAGAACACGCATACGCACAATAGTGATTGTCCGCATACATTCGCGGTGCGCCTGCGGGTTGCGGTATCATTATGTCCCCCCAGTTTGATGTTATATGGCACGAGGCGTATGATATCAAACTATTAAGCGAAAGAAAAAACAAGATAACGGCTAGCATTTAATATTCCGCGTGCGCCTCGATGCCATTAAATGCCTGTCACAATCGCAGAAGCCCATTCGGCGGATATGACATAAAGTGGCAATGTGTCAGGCGCGTGCCAACCACGCGCGCACATGTAATCATACCCAACTGGCATCCACGAACATAAATAAAGTGCTGACCGTTGATTGCATAACACGTGTACAGCCACGATCACACCACTCCATCCAATCTGCCCTATAAATACTCCATTTCGCAGCTTATTTCCACTTTCGTGCTTCAAGCTTCCTCGTTACGCTGCCAATTTGAATTCCGATCAAAAATCGAACATTCCGGCCACCATTTAAAGGTTAGTATTCATCCGATTACTCCTAGAAAATGACTAAAGCTAACGAGACGTATGTAGATAGCGTAGAGTCTGTTATAGAGCAGAAGCACATAGATTACTTAGTGAAACAGTATCCTCCCTTAGCCAAGTACAATCCGGTGCCCTCTTTGTCCAATCAGCGAGCCCACGAGCCACCGGAGAAAAAGGTGGCTATTTACGAACATGCTTTTAAGCATGGCAACTTTAGGGTTCCTCCCACTGATTTCTTCCTGGGCGTGCTAGATCATTTTAAGGTCGGATTAGGTCAGTTACACCCTTACGCTATAGGAAAAATAGTCTTGTTCGAGATGTGGTGCGTTGCACTCAAGAAAGTGCCCCTGGTGAAGGTGTTGACTGCGGAAGAGATTGCGGGAATCTCCTTCCGCAAGCAAGATGTGAACGTACAGCTAGAGTAGGAGAAAACTAGCGAAAACGTGGAGCAATCGCCGGCGGCATCCGGCAACAAACGCAAAGCAGCTGAGACTTCTGCGGCTCAGCAGAAGAAGAAGAAGATGACTCCCAAACAAAGGGAGGACATGCGGAACAATAACTTTGTTCCAATCGAGCCACGCTCCGCAGAACTACTTCCCCCCATCACTGGTAAGCGTCCATTTCTTGCGTCTTCACCGCATAATAAAGTTCACGTTATAACTATTTACTGATATGCAGAGCATGTAGAGGAGACGCAGTCGTCCACCCCGCGGGTCAACCCAGATCTCCAAGCTACCGCCACATCAAAGGATAAGACAATACACGTGGATTCCGATTCCATACCAACTCCTCCGCAAGGTAGCTTCCGCGTTGCCAACCTCAGCCAACTCACACAGTCTTCCGCAGAAAATGCCGCAGAGCAGTCTGCGTTCCTGCAGCAAATCTTTCCGGACGAATTCCGCGAGCAACTGGCCGCTCTACCGTTTAACCGGGCACACAATGCCTTTATTCAAAACGGCCTTGTATTTTTCGGCATGTTTGCGGATCAGGCCCGCCGCTCTTCCAGCATATACCAGCTAGCTTTGCGCAAAGAGGTAGAGCTGGGACTTCTGCAGGCGGGTGTAGATCAGGTCAAGAAAGATAGGGATGCTGCTGAGGAGGCGCGTAAGGCGGTTGAGTCGACCGCGAATGAAACCAAAGCCGTGCTGATTGAGGAAAGAAAAAAGAGCCGTGAGCTGGTTGGTGCGGTTGAGCAGGCGAAGGGGGATGCAGAACATTTGCGTTCGGAGCTTGAGAAAGTTACGAGGGAAAGGGATGACGCGTTAACCAACCGCGAGCTGGCAGAGGCGGATCTAGCGAAGCTGCGCACCGCACTCCCTACCATTGCGCAAAAGGTGATGGACTCAGAGCCTGTGTCCGACAAGTTCAATGCCTACGTTGATGCGGTCAGGGACCATGAGATCAACAAGGCTGTGCAGGAGGTAATCCAAGCTTGCGGTCTAACACCGCCGTTCCCCGACATCGTTCAAAAGAAGCTAAAAGAGGGAACGGCTGCAGCGTTAATGGAGGCGGAAGAAGCCATCAAGTCCATCCCTATCCCCCTAATCAACGCATTCGCTGCGGACCCGAACATGTCAATCGATGGGTTTTTAAAGGAGGATTATTAGTGTTGGATTGCGCCGTAAGTCCTATGCTTAGGCAGGTATTTGTATTTTTGCAGCCCTAAGTCCAGTGTTGGGCAGGCGTTACAAACAATTACCTCTTATGTAACAACTTAATTTGATGTATATATATTCCTGATATACATGCGTAGTGTGTTTATTTGTTTATATATCGCGAATCAAAACAAAATGTGAACCGCATGCCCATGCGCATAGTTAACCAAAACTCATGCGTATGCGGGTATTACTGCGTAAAATAAAACAATACTTTAACAATTACCCTTTAATAATTTAGACTCGAAAGCTACTGCGTTATCGCTTTGTCATGTACTAGAGGTGCACTATAGCTGTATGGTAAGCAACGCAACTAAAAACAAGCCAATGTTTTTATGCTTTGAGTTCCTCACGCAAACCAATGTGAGAGTAATTACGCACAAGCAAACCAATGCTTGTAATTTTTTAAGTCGACTTTGCAGCCATCTAGTCTGCGTGGCGCTTGGCTAGGGGAAAACCAATTCCCTTTGCATGCCGTTAACGTCTAGCCTTGTAACCAAACAGGCTTCTGCCGCACGGGGGCTAGAGGACACCCCTTAAGTAGGCAGGAACCGCATACAAAAAAGATTTAAACAACAAAAGTATGCGCGAGTAAATATTTAATTGGCATTAATCACAATTACAACCGCGACACATCCAAACGGACGAAAAATACATAGAAAAAATAATGTGCTACAATAAACTGGAGTGATCAGGTCCACCTAGCTACATATAACATTTTTTCAATAACGTCGCATGCCAAGTGCGTTTCACAGGTTTTCCATCTAGTGTCTCGAGATGGTACGCCCCGGTATTGTTTGCCTTCGCTACCCTGTATGGACCTTCCCAACGGGGGCCCAGCTTCCCAGTATCCTCCGCATGACTTGCGTCGTTTTGACACCAAACTAAGTCACCGCACTTGTAAGAGCGCGAACGCACACGCTGATTATAGTACTTTGCGATTTTTTGCTTGTTATTTGCTTCGTTGACAGCCGCAGAGAGTCTGCGCTCTTCCAGTAAATTAAGATTTTCCCGCAAAGCTTCAGAGTTATTTTGCTCATCAAAATTTTGTATGCGGAACGTTGGTACCCCAATTTCTGCGGGTACAACAGCTTCTGATCCATAGACCAAACTGAACGGGGTCTCACCAGTGCTTGCTTTGGGTGTTGTTCTATGCGCCCATAAAACCTTCGGTAGTTCATCCACCCAACCAACGCGACCATGACCCAACCTAGCTTTGATTCCAGCTACTATATCCCGGTTGGTCACTTCACACTGGCCATTCGCCTGCGGATGCGCGACAGATGTAAAAGTTTGCTTAATATTAAGCTCCGCGCACCAGCTGCGGAAAGGGTCACCCGCGAACTGCGTACCGTTATCGCTAACAATTTCGTTTGGTATACCAAATCGACAGACGATGTCTTCCCATACAAAATTTCGCACCCTTTTTCCTGAGATTGCTGCCAGCGGTCTCGCTTCGACCCACTTTGTGAAATAGTCGATTGCAACAATCAAGAATTTGATGTTTCCTGCGTGTGCAGAATGTGCGTAAGGTACTGATGTGAGTAACATGTTAAGAAAATAAATGATAAAATTACCTCGGCCTTTTGGGAATGGTCCGACTATGTCGATTGCCCATTTGCAGAATGGCCACGGTGAGGAGACTGGTATCATTGGATGCGCAGGTGCTCTGCTAATAGGTGCATGTATTTGGCATGATTCACATTGCTTAACTATGCGCGCAGTATCCGCGTACATGGTGGGCCAATAATATCCTAGCCGCATTATTTTTGACACAATGGACCTGTGCCCCGAATGGAGTGCGCATGCACCCTCATGCACCTCGCGTACAACTTCCTCCGCCTCTTTCGGGCCAATGCACCTTAAGTGCGGTCCCAAATAATTCTTTCGATATAGGACGTTACCCTCAAGGGCATACAGCGGTGCCTTAATGCGGACTTTCTTTGCATCAGCGGAATCTGCAGGAAAATTGCCATCCGGCAGAAAAGCCACGATGGGCGTCATCCATGTTGAGCTTGATTCCTCGACTGGTGCCACTAAAGGCATCATAACAATGGATTTCGCATTGAGTTCTTCTATTAGAACTTTCTTCCCCATATGATCAAAAGCCAAGGCAGCCAGTTTGCTTAGCGCATCCGCTTTCTTATTTTGCCCCCGCATTACGTGGGAGATTTGAAAAGCTTCAAACTGGTCAGCGAGGTTGTGAACAAGCGATAGATATTGCTGCATGGCTATGTCATGCGCTTCGAAATCTCCGCTGACTTGACTTCATACTAGCTTTGAATCCACATAAGCGTGCAAAATTTTAACATTTAACCTATGCGCAATGCGCATACCTGCTAACAGAGCCTCATACTCTGCTTCGTTGTTTGTAACAGCAAAATTAAACCGCAGTGGGTATGTATGCTCTTCGCCATCCGGGCCTGTTAAAATTACACCGGCACCTGCACCAGATGCGCTGCATGCACCATCGGTGTACAATTCCCATGGTGACAAAGTTGGTGCAGGTGGATCCTGATGTTCTGCTGATGCCTCGACCTCCGCAGGTAATTCTGCTAGGTAATCAGCAAGTATTTGACCCTTAACCGCACTGCGCGAAGAAAAATTTATTTCATGTTCACCTAATTCAACTGCCCACTTAGCCATTCGGCCAGAAATCTCAGGCTTGTACAACACCTGAAAGAAAAATGATTGCGTTAGTCAATGCAGTAACCCCGGTCATTGCCGCAAAGTAGGCGTTTACCAACCTGTTTGATTGGTTGATCAGTTAGAACCACGATTGGATGTGCTTGAAAATATCGGCGCAAACGCCGCGCCGTATGGACCAGCGCATATACAAGCTTTTCTATTGGTGAGTAGTTTACTTCGCTTGATGTCAGCGTCTTGCTTACGAAGTAGACCGGCATTTGCGTCTGAGAAAAACCTCGGTCGTTAAATTTCTGCGATATAAATAAAGCATGTAAATTAATGGATTACTTTTCCGCGATCCGCGATGAGGACTGAGCTGACAGCTTCCTTCGATGCCGCGAGGTACAGCGTTAGCGTTTCTCCTGATACTGGCGCAGTAAGTGTTGGTAATTCTGCAAGCACCTTTTTCATCTCCTGAAAGGCTGATTCCGCTTCCTGAGTCCATACGAAGTCTTTTTTCTTCAAACAATTTTTCAAAGTATTGAAGAATGGCAACTGTCGTTCTGCGGCTTTCGACAGAAACCGTGTGATAGCCGCAAGCTTCCCCGTTAGACTCTGCACATCTTTCTTTGTCTTCGTAGATGGCAAATTATCAATGGCTTCAATATTTTTGGGATTGGCCTTGATACCCCGCGCTGTCACCACATCACCTAAAAACTTGCCTTCCTCTTCCCCAAAACTACATTTTAGCAGGTTAAGCTTCATGTTGATCCTGCGCAGAGATGCAAACATTTCCAGGATGTCTGCGAGCATGTCTTCTTCGGTGTTACTTTTAATTACCAAGTCGTCGACGTACGCTTCAAGATTTCTACCGATTTGGTGCTTGAATGCTACGTCAATTACACGCTGATAGGTCGCGCCAGCATTCTTTAAACCTAAAGGCATCTTCGTGTAACAATAAATACCCTGCAGCGTATGAAAAGCAGTCTTGTCCTCATCCTCCGCAGCCATTAAGATTTGGTGATAACCCTTGTACGCGTCCAGAAAACACTTGTACCTAAATCCCGATAGTGATTCTACCTTCCAGTCTATCTCCGGGAGAGGGTAATTGTCCTTGGGACATGCCTTATTGATATCTTTGAAATCAACGCACATCCTCCAGTTACCGTCAGCCTTTTTTACCAACACAGGATTTGCAACCCATGTCTGATAACGCACTTCCCGCAGAATGCCTGCTTTGACAAGGTTGTCCACCTCTGCGCACAACCAATCACTGCGGTCTAGGGCCATATGCCGCTTCTTTTGCCTAACGGGTGTCAATGATGGATTAACGTTTAACTTATGCTCCGTAATATCCCGCGGAACCCCTGTCATGTCTGACTCGCGCCATGCGAAAATATCTGCGTTAGCTGACAGTATTCCATGCAACTTGCCCTTCGTTTTGGCTGACAAGCCTGCGCCGATTTTAATTCGCTTATCCGGATGCAAGCGATTTACTATTACTGCACAGTTTGCAAGTTGCTCTCCTACGCTAGGAGCGCTTACAGACGCGACAGAGCCACACAGCTCGGTTGCTTGATGTGACGCAACTGTGGCAACGCCTCCTACTGTGGGAAACTTAATCAAACCATGCACTACCGATGGGATACTGTTAAAACGTCGTATAAAGTTTCTCCCTAGCAGTGCATTATATCGTGAAGTTGAACGAACCACATAAAAATCGACCAATTCACGCCTGATCATCTGCGGGTTCCTGTCATCCGCAAGCTCTATCATTAATTCTATTCGGCCTAGCGGCCACGAGTTTTCTCCAGAAAACCCTGATAGCGTAATATCAGGCTGACGTAACTGCGCTTTGACTTCTGCCGGAAGGAAACGATAACAATGCTCATACATAATATCGACACCGCTGCCAGTGTCAACATGCATGCGCTTAACCTGGATTCCGCAATCGGGGATGCGACACTTGATGATAATGGGCTCATTAATAGAATCAATTGACATTACAGGAGGGAAAGTGATCGGGAGAAGCTCCCAATCCTGATGATCGTTGTACTTTCTCCGCTGGCTGATTTTCTCTGCGTCAACCATGTTAATGGTTAAGTCGGCATTTTTCGCTTTGTCAACTTTCTGCCACGCGAAAGTCTTAGACTTCGGAGCCTCTTCTGCGGCCTTTCCCTTGTCCTTTTTAGGTGGTTTTAGATGATCCAATTTGCCTGCGCGAAGCGTTTCCAGAACCCGTTCCATCAAATTTTTACATCGATTGGTGTCGTGACCATAATCGTCATGAAATTCACAATACTTTGTTTTGTCCCGCTTGCCAAATTCTGTAAGCGGAGTTGGAACCGCGAAGGTCGGGCATACTGGCTCCGTTGCCAAAATTTCCTTGGGCGTTTTGGACAAACTTTTTAGTAGCGCATAGTTCTGATTATTGATGTCGTGCTGATTATTGTTTCGATAATTGCCACTTGATTTCCCTTTATCATTCCTGATTGGACCACCGCTAGGATACCTTCCACGAGAGTTGTTACCGCGACATTGATCGTGCGAACGATCATCATCGTCCTTTCTCTCGTTGCGTGAGCTAGCTGTTGGAATGTCATTATCTTCGCCACTCCGCATATAGTCGTGGCATTCATTAAGCGCCTCAGCATAAGTTGTTGGGACTGTATGGCGCAGACGCCTTACCAGTGTTGGATGACGTTCTGAGTTTATACCATGTATGAGTCCGGAAATCTGTTGCTCTGGTTTGAGATCTGGTATACGCAGGCACTCATTAGTATACCTTGTGAGAAATTCGCCCAAAGATTCCTTGGGCTTCTGCACGATGTCATGGCATTCAATGTGAGTGCGCTTGCGTGGTCTCTGATTCTGATATTGCAGTAAAAACTTCGTCCGCAGATCCATAAACCCGGCAATACTACCCGCCGACAACTTATTAAACCACTCACGAGCAATACCCTGTAGTGTCATAGGAAATATCTGACACGCAACCGGATCCACCCAGCCTTGAGTGCGCATTGCGCCTTCGAAGCGCTGTAAAAAATCATCTGGATCGGTCAGGCCATTGTAAGTACCCAACGTGCTAGGTATCTTTGGTGCTGATGGAAACGGGTATGCGGATATATGCGGAGGAAACTTGTCAAAGGTAGTCGGTAGCTCGAAGGGTGGTTTAACAGGATCCCCTTTCAAATTTGCAAAGAAACGCTTCATCATGTCTTGAACAAAGTCAGGTTGTGAAAATAAGTGAACCATATCGGGAGGTGCGGCCTGCATGAATTGACTTGCAAGATTTGCCTGCCCTTGAACATTTTGCCAAGGTTGACCCTGCGTCTACGGATATAACCAAGGCTGCTGCGTTGGAAAAGAGGGATAACTTGAAGACGCAGAGTACACAGGTGGCTGTAAAGGAAGCGAAACCTGTGGCGCAGATATCTGCGAAACTTGAGGATACACACTTAAAAGCCCAACTGTATGCGCTGTGCTTTGCTGCTGCGCTGTTATCGGCGCCCAATGAGAGTTCGCATTTGGGATGACCCCAAATCCCCAACTATTAAGTAACGCCTGCGCATCCGCAGGAGTTAAAAATTGTGAAACTGGGCGCGGTGGTTGCCAAGGTTGCAACGGTGTAAATGACGAATTCTGCTGAATGCTCTGCGTATGCAGAGGTATTGAAACAGTGGTACTGTAAATAGGTACCTGGCCGCAGCAAATCACATGCGGCCCCGTTGTTCCACCGCCAGCGCCTGCAAAGATGACCCTTGGATCCACTGACGAAAAGTCCAGCCGCATGGTTGTGACTGGTGAGTTTGCTCTTGGCGGTGTGACCCCGTCTGAATATATCGGCTTGTACCTCTGAAAGGGTTCCCCGGATATAGGTGGAGGGTATATCGTGTATCCCGCCTGAGTAGCGGCCTCCGTAGTCATAACCGGTGTATGTTGACTACCAGACGGTGCGTTCTGAACATCTGTTTGGGTATGTTCCGATGATTCCTCGGAAGTCATGATACTGTTAAAGAAAAAATTCAAAAATTTTGTAAATAACGAGTCATACAATTCAAAACCTTAAAAGAAAAAGCAATTAAACAGTCTTGAATTAATTCGACTCTCAATGAAAGCACCACTTGATCATGCATATTTTAACCGAGGGGTTTAATATGCCTGCTCAATACGTAAAGAGGGGTTTAAGGATCTTAGAACGTGGCTCTCCGGTCCGGCTACCGTGAATAACCCTGGCCGACATGATGATGTCGGCGGGGTGGCCAAGTGATTAAGTCCACCTTCGATAGCGGTCGCTGATCGGAAGGCCCCAAATAAGGTCGTAGGTACTAGCTTACAAAAGACTAACCTGTTAACCTTGAAAATATGCTGAATGATGCTGTTTTACGTAATGTGTATCGTATGCGATGGTTACGTAATGTGCTGTGTCCGGTAAACGATGATCAGGGTTTGTATTTATAGGCAAACCCTAATTCTTGAACCGTCCCAGATCATCATAATCTCATCCATAACTGACTCCCCCGAATCACGGATATAATTATGGAAAAGATATTTACTTGACAGCTAAGCAACCGCTGTACCGGGAACAAAGGCATTCGCACGCCCCATACCGCACACAAGAACACACATACGCACAATAGTGATTGTCCGCATACATTCGCGGTGCGCCTGCGGGTTGCGGTATCATTATTGCCCGTGGTTTTTATCATATTGGGGTTTTCCACGTTAAATCTTGGTGTTCCTTTATTGTCATTATTTCAAGTATTACTAGCGGTTTGCTATAATTCGGTGTCACTTTTTTCAGAACACTAAGCCCGTTGTAACTTTCTTTGCTTTATAGCTCCTTGCAAGAAGCGTTAGGCTTATAAAATTTTTGCCTTTAGGCTAAAAGAAAATGACCCTACATTATTTCGGGATTTTATCCAACTTCTAAAAACAATTCGACTCTATACTTAACTTTTCCTCTATTTGTTTGAGTTTAAGTGGTTTGGCTAACTGAGAAATGCGTGACAACTTTACAACATCAGCAATGCGTGTATAGATAGATGTAATATCTTTTTTAACGCACGGCTCAATGAATAAACAAACAATAAGTTAATGTGATAAAACGGGCGGGTTAGTTACAGTTCAAATAGAGTTCGGGTTGAACAACATTTGTTTTTGGTGATAACTGATGCAAAAACGGAGATATTCACTACTTGAAAACTTATTGTGATGATGTTCATGCGACAAGTAAGTGTTTGTTTTATAAACATATACTTGTGGCAAATCAGTATTTGAGAACCTATTGGTAGCAAGTTTATAAGCCGTTTGGTCTCTTGGGTTATGTTATATTAGATGTAATCCAATCATAATAAATACAGCAAACTCAATGTATTTATCTGGAACGGACTTCACCCTAATTTGTACTTACGCTATTGTTACATATTTGACATTTGCGAAAATGTGTATTTTACCACTTCCATCCGACGGACGCGCTCATAGTTCTATTAGGAGTGTTCATGTATTGTTGTTCACTTTCATGTTTTGTTGTATTTTCCCACAACATGTTGTAGCTATTGTTGCAATTATGGTTCTATTAGTGTCTAACCTACACATCACGTACTACATGTTGATTTTGTGTTAAATTCATTTTTCAGTGTGGATGTTTTAGGAATGCCGTTTTTAAATATTCACGGGAACAAAAGCTACATATAATGAAAAGCATTGGATAATTACCATACACATTGCTTCATAAATGTGTATTACAAGAATGTTTTTACCTATCTCATTGACTTGTAGTCGTTTTATATAAACTATATTCATTTTTTACTGTCATGGAGCAACTACATGAAACTTGGTAACAATGATTATAAACAATGCATTGTTGCATTGTAATTGTAACTCAAATTTTCAATACATTCGGTTTTAATACAAATACTATCAATAATGAAGGGTTTCGTCATTGTTATTCAGCGACGGAGCTTATGTAGGGCAGGGGGTGCCATGGTCCCCCCAAAAAAATATGTCCTTAATAGCAAATTCTATAGTTTTAGGGACTAGACATGGTAAATTTAAGTATTGGCCCCACCAACCTCGCTAACATACTGCATACGATTTTGATTAAATTATTATGGCCCCCTCATTGTTGACTTTCAAGCTCCGTCGCTGTAATATTATTGTATCATACAGCTAATTGGTACCAATACTAACATTTAAGAATACTATTTTATAGAGCTGTTGTGCAACGCACAGACTCATAGATCTAGTAATATATGTTACGTGTATCGTTGAGTCAGACAAAACATAAAAGAAACGAAAGCAAACTAATTCCTTTTAATTTTTAACACTCTGTATTATATAAAAAATATTAATATTAATTAATTAAATTTATAATATATAATATAAATATAAATATATATTATATTATAATTATAATTTATAATTTATAATAACAAACAATAACAAGTAAAACATCTTATAATGTATATTTATAAAAAAGTTTAAACGTCAATATATATGGCAGTGACATTTGATGAATAATAAAAGAGTTTTTTATCCCGTGAACAGTAAACATCTCATCGTAATTACATAAAGTTATACTCTGTATGATATTCCGTGAACAATGAATATTGACAAAATTACGGGGATTCCCAGTGGTATGTTCAGAATAACAAGTGAAGTGTAAAAGAATTTTTTTCACCTTGGGGGTCACTGTGATTTGCAATAGTTTCATAGGGAGTCCAATTAGCTGACTGTCGTTATCTTTTCCGTTAAATTTTGTCATGTGCCATGCACATGAGGGTATTTTCGTCAACTCTTGTCATTTAACCCACCTAACCACCATTTATTTACCTTTATTTATCTTCTTCAACCATGAAAATCATAAAGAATGAGCCAATAGCCTAGTGGTGAATGACTCACTCTCCCTTTGGAGAGGTGAGGGTTCGATTCCCACTAGGTGAGGATTTTCCAAATAATTGGATCAAAAACCATTCTTACCGGACCCAAATGATCCCTTGGTCCCATGCATGCGAAGATTGAAACAATGACAATGCAGGTTCATTTATCGGGTCTGGCATGCTATGGGAAAATGAGTGATGGTGTTTCGCCAGGCTCCAGTGGGCTACCGGGAACCGCTGGATGGGTTGACAAAGTCAACACAGTGCTAACATATGTCCCTGCCGATACACATGTTTTTGAAACAACCATGAAAATCATAAACCCTAATTTTGTTTACAACCAACCTTCATCCATCATCAACCATTTACATAATAGCCAAATCTATGAATCATTTACCTGCTTGAATCATTTTCAGTCTTAAAAATTAAAACACAACACACAATCAAAAACCCAGATCTTCTTCAGCACTTTAACGGTTTTCAACCAAAAACCCTGATCTAATAGTTAACAAACAAATTCGTATTCGTATATAAATCAAAACCAAAACTAAATCACTGTAATTGTTTACAAAGTCAAATACCCAAAATAATAGATCACGTCACCTCGCAACATCATTGGAGAATTTTGTGGTGTAATCAACTTCGCAACACCAGTTGCAAGATGTTACAATTTTTGGCCAACTTTTTAAAGTGTGTTTTGTGAAACTAAAGATTTTGCTCAACTATTCTCATATTTGTATATGGGTTTAGTAAGCTAGGAAACTGTGATTTCAAAGATTTCTAGAAGTTACTATAATGAATCAAACCTGACCAAAACCTTCGGTACCAAACTTTAATTAAAATCAAACAACAATTTCATCTCCACCTAAATCAATTTTATCAAGTAATTTCAAGCCAAAACCCTAAATTATAAAAATGAATCAAACAACTTATTTATGTATCGGTCCATCGACAAGCTTTTGTTTGGTGGCGAAGCTTTAATTTCAAAAAATCTCGAATCAAACATCAATTGATTCGGTCGGAATCATCACCGGAACCACCACCTTGTTAATGTTGAAGCCTTACTCTGACAAAAAAACGTGACCACCGAGAAAACGAGATTCAGATCTACAACCACTGTAATCGTTGATTTTAGAGTATGAAATAGGTCGTCTTTTAGGATTGTGAGTTTGGGTTTTGAAAAGGAATTTACGAATCAGGGTTTAAAATCATTGTTCATACCTTTTTAAACATCTGTAAATAGTCTCCCAGGATTTCGTTTGTCATAGACATTTGAATCAGAGCACGCCTTCGGCAATAGCAATTCACCATTTCTAGTTTTGTTGATGAAAGAACGAACGAAGCTGATGAAGTTATTTACAGTCGAACGATTGAAAGAGAAAGGAATTAATCGCGTGCAAGAGCCATTTAAAGGAGCGTTAGTTAGGTTAAGGTTGATTACAAAGATGAAACTACCCTCATGTACAAGTCATGTGAGGCGAAAAAACGTTAAATGTTGACAGACGTTAGACCGTTGGACCTCCCGTAAAACTATTGCAAACCATAGTGACCCCCAAGGTGAAAAAATTCTTTTAGGCTCCACTTGTTATTTCGAACATACCACAGAGACCCCCCGTGTAATTTTGTCATGAATATTTTGGAATTTTGGATGGTTAATTGGTTATGATATTCCGTGAACAATGAATATTCCGTGAACAAAGAGTATTCCCTTCGTCTCATATTAATAGTCCACAAATAAAAAATACAGTTTAAAAAATTGTCATAAGGTATTGTACCTCCTGTTTACTTTCAAGTTTTCGTATTCACATAAATTAATGACATAATATAATTTATCTTATTATTCTTATTTATATATGAAAATAAACTATTAATTTAGCATAGCCTAAATAAAATATATTGGATTATCAATATGGAACATGATTACAAGAGATAAAATAGTCTTTATAAATATATAGTATAAAAAGTGTTTTTAACTATATCATTTCAAAAATTGAGAAAATTACAATCTAACTAAATGTAAGTGGTGTATGTTATAAAAGTTAAATTGGATATTAATTTTATTATTATTATAGATATTGTATAGTAGATTTTTTGAGTATAAATATGTGTGTTATGAGTTTATAAAACACACACTAAATATATTCTTTCATATTCTCTCATATTCTCTCATATTCTCTCTATATACTTATTAGTAGTCTACAGTCAAGAACTAGGCCACTAAAGGTAGTTATAAGCCTACAAAATTATAACACGTTATCAGCACGAAGTGCTCCGTATAATCAAGGTTTATCTAAGCAAGCACACGTCACTAATCAAGGTAAGAAATTATCTAACTTTTATTAACTTCACTAACATTTATATTTATGTTATTTAAGTTATATATGGTCGGTTATACCTCCTGAATTATATTTCTGTAATCTAACTTATTAACTTCACTAACATTTATATTTATGTTATTTAAGTTATATATGGTCGGTTATACAGCCTGAATTATATTCATGTAATCTAACTTTTATTAACTTCACTAACATTTATATTTATGTTATTTAAGTTATATATGGTCGGTTATACCGCCTGAATTATATTTTCTGTAATCTAACTCTTATTAACTTCACTAACATTTATATTTATGTTAATAATGAAATGTCCCGTTCTTATTGATTAAAAACGTTCCATATTAATTGATTTCGTTGCGAGGTTTTGACCTCTATATGAGACGTTTTTCAAAGACTGCATTCATTTTAAAACAAACCATAACCTTTATTTCATCAATAAAGGTTTAAAAAGCTTTACGTAGATTATCAAATAATGATAATCTAAAATATCCTGTTTACACACGACCATTACATAATGGTTTACAATACAAATATGTTACAACAAAATAAGTTTCTTGAATGCAGTTTTTACACAATATCATACAAGCATGGACTCCAAATCTCGTCCTTATTTAAGTATGCGACAGCGGAAGCTCTTAATAATCACCTGAGAATAAACATGCTTAAAACGTCAACAAAAATGTTGGTGAGTTATAGGTATAACCTATATATATCAAATCATAATAATAGACCACAAGATTTCATATTTCAATACACATCCCATACATAGAGATAAAAATTATTCATATGGTGAACACCTGGTAACCGACATTAACAAGATGCATATATAAGAATATCCCCATCATTCCGGGACACCCTTCGGATATGATATAAATTTCGAAGTACTAAAGCATCCGGTACTTTGGATGGGGTTTGTTAGGCCCAATAGATCTATCTTTAGGATTCGCGTCAATTAGGGTGTCTGTTCCCTAATTCTTAGATTACCAGACTTAATAATAAGGGGCATATTCGATTTCGATAATTCAACCATAGAATGTAGTTTCACGTACTTGTGTCTATTTTGTAAATCATTTATAAAACCTGCATGTATTCTCATCCCAAAAATATTAGATTTTAAAAGTGGGACTATAACTCACTTTCACAGATTTTTACTTCGTCGGGAAGTAAGACTTGGCCACTGGTTGATTGACGAACCTATAACAATATATACATATATATCAAAGTATGTTCAAAATATATTTACAATACTTTTAATACATTTTGATGTTTTAAGTTTATTAAGTCAGCTGTCCTCGTTAGTAACCTACAACTAGTTGTCCACAGTTAGATGTACAGAAATAAATCGATAAATATTATCTTGAATCAATCCACGACCCAGTGTATACGTATCTCAGTATTGATCACAACTCAAACTATATATATATTTTGGAATCAACCTCAACCCTGTATAGCTAACTCCAACATTCACATATAGAGTGTCTATGGTTGTTCTGCAATATATATATAGATGGGTCGACATGATAGGTTGAAACATTGTATACATGTCTATGGTATCTCAAGATTACATAATATACAATATAAGTTGATTAGGTTATGGTTGGAATAGATTTATTACTAACTTTCACGTAGGTAAAATGAGTAGTTTTTATCAATCTTGTTTTACTCGCCATTTCTTCGTTTCTAATCCGTTTTGAGTGATTCCAGTGGCCACGGTTTCGTATTGAACTTAAATTTATGAATCTAAATATAAAAAGTATAAGTTTATAGTCGAAAATACAAGTTACAAGTCATTTTTGAAAGAGGTAGTCATTTCCGTCGAAAGAACGACATCTTGATGACCATTTTGAAAAACATACTTTCACTTTGAGTTTAACCATAATTTTTGGATATAGTTTCATGTTCATAAGAAAAATCATTTTTCCAGAAGTATAGCTTTTAAATCAAAGTTCTTCTTAGCTTTTAATTATCCCAACCAAAACAGCCCCCGGTTTTACTACGACGGCGTATATCCAGTTTTATGGTGTTTATCGTGTTTCCGAGTTTTAAATCATTAAGTTAGCATATCATATAGATATAGAACATGTGTTTAGTTGATTTTAAAAGTCTAGTTAGAAGGATTAACTTTATTTGCGAACAAATTTAGAATTAACTAAACTATGTTCTAGTGATTACAAGTTTATAACGTTGAATAAGACAACTTTTTATGTATGAATCAAATGATGTTATGAACATCATTACTACCTCAAGTTCCTTGGATAAACCTACTGGAAATGAGAAAAATGGATCTAGCTTCAAAGGATCCTTGGATGGCTTGAAAGTTCTTGAAGCAGAATCATGACACGAAAACAATTTCAAGTAAGATTTCCACTCGAAATAAGATTGTTATAGTTATAGAAATTGAATTAAATTTTGAATATGATTATTACCTTGTATTAGAAAGATAACCTACTGTGAGTAACAAAGGTTTCTTGATCTTGGATGATTACTTGGAATGGATTTAGAAAACTTGGAAGTAAACTTGCAATCTTGGAAGTATCCTTGATTTTATGAAACTAGAACTTTTGGAATTTATGAAGAACACTTAGAACTTGAAGATAGAACTTGAGAGAGATCAATTAGATGAATAAAATTGAAGAATGAAAGTGTTTGTAGGTGTTTTTAGTCGTTGGTGTATGGATTAGATATAAAGGATATGTAATTTTGTTTTCATGTAAATAAGTCATGAATGATTACTCATATTTTTGTAATTTTATGAGATATTTCATGCTAGTTGCCAAATGATGGTTCCCACATGTGTTAGGTGACTCACATGGGCTGCTAAGAGCTGATCATTGGAGTGTATATACCAATAGTACATACATCTAAAAGCTGTGTATTGTACGAGTACGAATACGGGTGCATACGAGTAGAATTGTTGATGAAACTTAACGAGGATGTAATTGTAAACATTTTTGTTAAGTAGAAGTATTTTGATAAGTGTCTTGAAGTCTTTCAAAAGTGTATGAATACATATTAAAACACTACATGTATATACATTTTAACTGAGTCGTTAAATCATCGTTAGTCGTTACATGTAAGTGTTGTTTTGAAACCTTTAGGCTAACGATCTTGTTAAATGTTGTTAACCCAATATTTATAATATCAAAAGAGATTTTAAATTATTATATTATCATGATATTATGATGTACGAATATCTCTTAATATGATATATATACATTAAATGTCGTTACAACGATAATCGTTACATATATGTCTCGTTTCAAAATCATTAAGTTAGTAGTCTTGTTTTTACATATGTAGTTCATTGTTAATATACTTAATGATATGTTTACTTATCATAATATCATGTTAATTATATATATAACCATATATATGTCATCATATAGTTTTTACAAGTTTTAACGTTCGTGAATCACCGGTCAACTTGGGTGGTCAATTGTCTATATGAAACCTATTTCAATTAATCAAGTCTTAACAAGTTTAATTGCTTAACATGTTGGAAACACTTAATCATGTAAATAACAATTTCCTTTAATATATATATAAACATGGAAACGTTCGGGCCACTACAGTACCTACCCGTTAAATAAATTTCGTCCCGAAATTTTAAGCAGTTGGAGGTGTTGACGTATCTTCTGGAAATAAATGCGGGTATTTCTTCTTCATCTGATCTTCATGCTCCCAGGTGAACTCGGGTCCTCTACGAGCATTCCATCGAACCTTAACAATTGGTATCTTGTTTTGCTTAAGTCTTTTAACCTCACGATCCATTATTTCGACGGGTTCTTCGATGAATTGAAGTTTTTCGTTGATTTGGATTTCATCTAACGGAATAGTGAGATCTTCTTTAGCAAAACATTTCTTCAAATTCGAGACGTGGAAAGTGTTATGTACAGCCGCGAGTTGTTGAGGTAACTCAAGTCGGTAAGCTACTGGTCCGACACGATCAATAATCTTGAATGGTCCAATATACCTTGGATTTAATTTCCCTCGTTTACCAAATCGAACAACACCTTTCCAAGGTGCAACCTTAAGCATGACCATCTCTCCAATTTCAAATTCTATGTCTTTTCTTTTAATGTCGGCGTAGCTCTTTTGTTGACTTTGGGCGGTTTTCAACCGTTGTTGAATTTGGATGATCTTCTCGGTAGTTTCTTGTATTATCTCCGGACCTGTAATTCTTCTATCCCCCACTTCACTCCAACAAATTGGAGACCTGCACTTTCTACCATAAAGTGCTTCAAACGGCGCCATCTCAATGCTTGAATGATAGCTGTTGTTGTAGGAAAATTCTGCTAACGGTAGATGTCGATCCCAACTGTTTCCGAAATCAATAACACATGCTCGTAGCATGTCTTCAAGTGTTTGTATCGTCCTTTCGCTCTGCCCATCAGTTTGTGGATGATAGGCAGTACTCATGTCTAGACGAGTTCCTAATTCTTGCTGTAATGTCTGCCAGAATCTTGAAATAAATCTGCCATCCCTATCAGAGATAATAGAGATTGGTATTCCATGTCTGGAGACGACTTCCTTCAAATACAGTCGTGCTAACTTCTCCATCTTGTCATCTTCTCTTATTGGCAGGAAGTGTGCTGATTTGGTGAGACGATCAACTATTACCCAAATAGTATCAAAACCACTTGCAGTCCTTGGCAATTTAGTGATGAAATCCATAGTAATGTTTTCCCATTTCCATTCTGGGATTTCGGGTTATTGAAGTAGACCTGATGGTTTCTGATGCTCAGCTTTGACCTTAGAACACGTCAAACATTCTCCTACGTATTTAGCAACATCGGCTTTCATACCTGGCCACCAAAAATATTTCTTGAGATCCTTGTACATCTTCCCCGTTCCAGGATGTATTGAGTATCTGGTTTTATGAGCTTCTCTAAGTACCATTTCTCTCATATCTCCAAATTTTGGTACCCAAATCCTTTCAGCCCTATACCGGGTTCCGTCTTCCCGAATATTAAGATGCTTCTCCGATCCTTTGGGTATTTCATCCTTTAAATTTCTCTCTTTTAAAACTCCTTGTTGCGCCTCCTTTATTTGAGTAGTAAGGTTATTATGAATCATTATATTCATAGATTTTACTCGAATGGGTTCTCTATCCTTCCTGCTCAAGGCATCGGCTACCACATTTGCCTTCCCCGGGTGGTAACGAATCTCAAAGTCGTAATCATTCAATAATTCAATCCACCTACGCTGCCTCATATTCAGTTGTTTCTGATTAAATATGTGTTGAATACTTTTGTGGTCGGTATATATAATACTTTTTACCCCATATAAGTAGTGCCTCCAAGTCTTTAATGCAAAAACAATCGCGCCTAATTCCAAATCATGCGTCGTATAATTTTGTTCGTGAATCTTCAATTGTCTAAACGCATAAGCAATCACCTTCGTTCGTTGCATTAATACACAACCGAGACCTTGCTTTGATGCGTCACAATAAATCACAAAATCATCATTCCCTTCAGGCAATGACAAAATAGGTGCCGTAGTTAGCTTTTTCTTCAATAACTGAAACGCTTTCTCTTGTTCATCATTCCATTCAAATTTCTTCCCTTTATGAGTTAATGCAGTCAAGGGTTTTGCTATTCTGGAAAAGTCTTGGATGAACCTTCTGTAGTAACCAGCTAGTCCTAAAAACTGGCGCATGTGTTTCGGAGTTTTCAGGATTTCCTACTTTTCAACAGTTTCTATCTTTGCCGGATCCACCTTAATACCTTCTTTGTTCACTATGTGACCGAGGAATTGAACTTCTTCCAACCAAAATGCACACTTTGAAAACTTAGCGTACAATTCTTCCTTCCTCAATACTTCTAACACCTTTCTCAAATGTTCACCGTGTTCTTGGTCATTCTTTGAGTAAATAAGTATGTCATCAATGAAAACAATGACAAATTTGTCAAGGTATGGTCCACACATTCGGTTCATAAGGTCCATGAACACAGCTGGTGCATTAGTTAAACCAAACGGCATGACCATAAACTCGTAATGACCGTAACGTGTTTTGAAAGCAGTCTTTGGAATAACATCTTCTTTCACCCGCATTTGATGATACCCGGAACGTAAGTCAATCTTTGAATAAACAGACGAGCCTTGTAGTTGATCAAATAAGTCGTCGATTCTCGGTAGTGGGTAGCGGTTCTTGATGGTAAGTTTGTTCAACTCTCGGTAGTCGATACACAACCTGAATGTACCATCTTTCTTCTTGACAAACAAAACAGGAGCTCCCCACGGTGATGTGCTTGGTCGAATGAAACCACACTCTAAAAGTTCTTGTAATTGGCTTTGCAGTTCTTTCATCTCATTGGGTGCGAGTCTGTAAGGAGCACGAGCTATTGGTGTAGCTCCTGGTACAAGATCTATTTGAAATTCAACGGATCGATGTGGGGGTAATCCCGGTAATTCTTTCGGAAATACATCGGGAAATTCTTTTGCAATGGGAACATCATTGATGCTCTTTTCTTCAGTTTGTACTTTCTCGACGTGTGCTAGAACAGCATAGCAACCTTTTCTTATTAGTTTTTGTGCCTTCAAATTACTAATAAGATGTAGCTTCGTGTTGCCCTTTTCTCCGTACACCATTAAAGGTTTTCCTTTTTCTCGTATAATGCGAATTGCATTTTTGTAACAAACGATCTCTGCTTTCACTTCTTTCAACCAGTCCATACCGATTATCACATCAAAACTCCCTAACTCTACTGGTATCAAATCAATCTTAAATGTTTCGCTAACCAGTTTAATTTCTCGATTCCGACATATATTATCTGCTGAAATTATTTTACCATTTGCTAATTCGAGTAAAAATTTACTATCCAAAGGCATCAATGGACAACTTAATTTAGCACAAAAATCTCTACTCATATAGCTTCTATCCACACCCGAATCAAATAAAACGTAAGCAGATTTATTGTCAATAAGAAACGTACCCGTAACAAGCTCCGGGTCTTCCTGTGCCTCTGCCGCATTAATATTGAAAACTCTTCCGCGGCCTTGTCCATTCGTGTTCTCCTGGTTCGGGCAATTTCTAATAATGTGGCCCGGTTTTCCACATTTATAACAAACTACATTGGCATAACTTGCTCCGACACTACTTGCTCCGCCATTACTCGTTCCGACACCATTTGTTCCTTTCGTTCTATTAACCCCTGGTCCGTAGACCTCACACTTCGCCGCACTATGACCATTTCTTTTACACTTGTTGCAAAATTTGGTGCAGAACCCCGAGTGATACTTTTCACACCTTTGGCATAGCTGCTTCTGATTGTTGTTGTTGTTGTTGCGATTATTATTGTTGTTGGGATGATTGTTGTAGTTGCTGTTGTTGTTGTTGTTGTTGTTGGGCCGTTTGTTGTAGTTGCGATTGATGTTGCGATTGTTGGGATAATTGTTGCGATTATTGTTGTAATTGCTGTTGTTGTTGTATTGGTGATTCTTATCATCGTTTTCCTCCCACTTTCTTTTGACTTGCTTCACATTGGCCTCTTCAGCAGTCTGTTCTTTAATTATTTCTTCAATCTGATTCACTAGTTTGTGAGCCATTCTACATGCCTGTTGTATGGTGTAACGACCCTACTTTTTCCGTTATCTTTTGTCGTTAATTATTTAACGACCGTTAATTGTTATTCGTGACACGTCATTTCTAAGACCTATATTATTATTTTTGTAATAATATATTAATTATTATGTGTTATATGAATATTTGTATTCATATTTCAAGTTATACGTTTCTACGTGTCGCAGATTTCTATCCGGCGAATCTTTTCGGTTTTCAAACCAACGGTCAAGATTTTGGGATTTTTAAATCCAATTTATTTTAAATATGATATTTTGATTTCATATGATTATATATAGTGTTTATATATTTTATTCGTCGCGTGTTTGTTATCTCTCCGAAAAATTAATCGCGTAGTAGCGTTTTCGCGTTTCGGGCTTCGTTCGGGCGATCGGGCCACAAGTATTCTTATTTTTGGCCAAAGTGGTCCATGAGGGGCCCACCCCTCTAAAAATTTCGGCCAAAACCCCCTTATACCCCATTTTTATTTTATTTTTCAATTTTTCATTTCCATTTTATTCCTCATTTCTTTTCTAAACCTAAAACTAGCAAGTATCTTTTTCTCTCATCTTTCTTCCTCTCTCTTTTTCTTTTTGAGGCCGCCACATTCATCATCAATATCATCATCATTCTTCATCAATTATTGCTTGGATTTTAGGGCTTTTAACATCAACGCGTTCCTCTCGTTCTCCTCTACACGTTGCTATCTCTTGATTCTTGATTAGGGTATAAACCCTAACCCTAGCTTTTTGATTTTTCTTATATTTTACTGATTTTGTATGTTATATTGATAGTATGATAATTGTATGTTATTGTATGGTTGATTGGATGCGTAGAATTACTCGTTTGCATATGTTTTCGGTTTGATTTAATTGGGACAGCAGCTTTTTCGTGTGTTTCTGACTTTGTAACTGATATAAAAGTTAAAATAAAGTATATAAATGAGTTCCTCTCATCAAGACATTAATTTTAGACTCCGGATTCATGTCGTTTCGATTCCCGGAGCCCTAGATATGCTTAATTTGATTTTTGGTAAAGATTGAAAGGTGTTATGGGCAAGAATAAGGTATGGTCCGACTTTGTGATCATCCTTGGTGTCTTTAGGGTGTGTCATTTGGTTAGGACTGATGGTGGGATGAATTTTCATGTTCGGGTCACCTAAATCCGAGCCACGGTTCACCCGTTGTGCCTAAATCACTGTTTTGAGTAAATTGAATTCCCAAGTGTTGTCATGGCTGATATCCACGACCTAGGGACTGTTCTTGGAGTGTTCTTGAGTACATAATTGTGTCGGGTGGTTTGAGTAGGCAGAGATGCATATGTGGCTCGCCCGAAACCGACACCCGGGGCTCAAGATACGACCCGATGAACTTTTAAACTTAAAACTTATGGTTAATGATTAAACTTATGTTAAAATGAATGGCTTTCATTATTAATAAATTACTTATGATAAAAGAAGTAATTATTATTATTTAAGGCTTATGATATAAATATTTATTATATCATTTAATTATTAATTATGATTTAATTAACATTTTAATTAAACTTATGATTAATAATACTTTTATTATTAAAGGAAAATACTTATGATAAGTATTAAATTTATTTTTGAGAAATTATTATAAGACTTATAACAAAGATTAAATAATTATTTAATTATTATAAGACTTAATTATTATTTAATTATGATTTAATTATTAAATACTTATGATTTAATAATTTTAATTAGAAACTTATGATATAATTAATAATTCATTATTAATTTATAATACTTATGATATGAATTAAAATTCATTATTAATTAATAAAACTTATATTATGATTAATATTTAATTAATTAAATACTTATGTTATACTAATTATAACACTTCAACTTATATTAACTTTAATAATTCATTTTATTTAATTAAACTTATGTTATGACATAACTTTACACTTTTGACTTTAATAAACATTATAACCTATGTTATTATTATAACTTACACTTTTCAAATTAATGTTGACTATGTTGACCAAGTTTGACTTTTGAGTTGACTTTCGGTTGACTTTGACTTTCAGTTGACTTCTGTTGACTTTCTAAATAAGGAAACTTTCCTAACTTCAAAACTTTCTAAAAATAGAAGTTTCTAAATTTGGAAACTTTCTAAAGATAGAAACTTTCCTAAAATAGAAACTTTCCAAAGATAGAAACTTTCCTAAAATAGAAACTTTCCAAAAATAGAAACTTTCCTAAAATAGAAACTTTCCTAAAATAGAAACTTTCCAAAAATGGAAACCTGCTAAAAATAGAAACTTTCTAAAAATAGAAAGTGTGTGTCCTTATGCTGTTCCAATCAAACCGATGCTTGCTGAGTAATGTTCTATGTCTACTTGCAACATGTACAATAGCTATCATACTAAGACTTGACCTAAGTTAGTTATTTATTTCGACCTGCTTTATTTATAGGTCGGCGTTGTGATCTTTCTTGGTCACTTTACTTTACTTGCTGTTCGCTTGTTTGTGAGATTTCTTCAGTTGCTATTTAAGGTGAGTTATAGTCCCATTTTTCTATTTAAATCTTTTGGGATGAGAATACATGCAATTTATTTTATATTTTGGACAAGTGGAAGTTGGTTTAAATTATTCATTGTGAGTTGAACAAAAATATTCCCTAGTCTGGTAACTGTAATCACTGGTTTCTACTGGTGAACGCGAATCCTATGGATAGATCTATCGGGTTTGACAACCCCATTTCGAGCTAGTCGCGCTAGCAATTTGTTATCGGAATGTTTAGTACTTCGTATTTAGTTGTAGATATACTTGTTCGGTGTATATTATTTATTGTGTTTGGCAAGGGTAAATAAAGGGTTAAGTGGTTACCAGGTGGCTCACGAAAAATGGAATAATGTTTTATTATATGTTTTCTAGCATATAATTTTGAGGTTCAAAAAGGAGTTTTTATGTTTTCAAACATAAATTTTTATTGTTTAAATTAAATATTGTTTGCAATATTAAACCTATAATTCACTCAACATTTTTGTTGACAGTTACTCGCATGTTTTATTCTCAGGTTCATGATTGAATGCTTCCGCTGTGCTTAGAGAGTCTGCATATTTATGATGGCAGCTTTTGTTAAACATTAACTTGCATTCTATTTTTGTTACATTAAATAGTGGTTGTTTGTTGACTTTGTTTTGGGTCAACTTTTGGTTAAAGTATTATTGTATGGTTTTTCTAAACTTATACATTTTAGTAGATCTCCTTTATAGGAAATCATTTTTAAATAAAGAATGCAAGGTTGTTTTATTAAATTCATATAGAGTTTCGATCAAGCTGTGGGACCAAGTGACGGAGCCGTTAAGTGTTTTGAAGGAGTCGTCACAGTTGGTATCAGAGCCTTGGTTGTAGGGAATTAGGCTGCATTGATGTCGTTACCCGAGTTAATAGGGAGCATTAGTGAGTCTAGTCTACAGCCCGGCCTATTATATATTATTATATGTGATTATTTGTATCGTGTTGGTATGTATGTTGTTATCATACATACATTACTACTATGTTCTGAATCCGGGAGGAACTCCCATTCCGATTTAAACGCATTCTCTGACTCATGCGAGTTCATCTTTCATAGGAACACCTCGGTTAGTGAAACCGAGGGGGTGTCATTCTTGGCTTCTGAAATTCTCGACATTTCTATGTCATAATTTGTGTTTATTGATATAACGTTTGAGTTACATTACGTGTTCTAGAATTCTCGTCATTTCTATGTCATCAATTATGGTTATGTATATAACGTTTGAGTTATATTACGGGATATGTCATTCTTAACTTCTAAAGGCTCGGCATTTCAATGTCAGCTATTGTGTTTGGGTATATAACATTTTTGTTATATTACGCGCCTTTGTGCCGTTGTGCCTATGTGCCTATGTGCCTTGGTTGTTGAAACGAAAAACGTCATTCTTGACTTTTAGAGATTCTTGGTACTTCGAAGACATTTTTATGTCATCGTTACTCATATTCATTACTTTCGATGTCTTTGTCTCTTGTGCTATCCTTAGCACATTGTTAAGAAATTGTTTTAGGGAAATTGCGTTGAAATTCGAGGTTGACCACGTGTCCTGACCTTATGTAGTGATATTGGAATGGAACTATAAGTTAGTGAAATATAATGGCGTCAGGCCAACGTGATTATATTACGTTAATTCATAAAAAGTCCCAATATTGTGACATGAGGAATAGAAAGTGAGTCAAAGAAAATTTGTACACCACTCATTCAGAAATTCTAACGTTGTTACATGAGTAAGGAAGATACTCATTATCTTATTTGTTGATATACGAGAGACTCGTCTTAACCGAACTACTTACCCCATGTTTTATCATTCATAACTCGCTTGTTAGTGACAGCTTCGCACGTGACTAGTTTTGACCCAAGGACTTGTGTCCTGATAAAAGTCAAAACAATATTTAACTCATTGGGTTTCATGACCTCGTAGCATTTATTGATTAGATGTTGCAAGACGATTCAAGTCCTTCACCCGAGCTTCAACGATCTTACTTCAACTTGTAACCTCTGTAATGCGGATACCCTGCTTTACATTAAAATTTTTACACATTTGTGTAATTGGGCGGTTCTCATGAGATTTATGGGTGAATGGAAGTAATGAGATATTTTGTCATGTATACAATTTATAAAATCATATATGTATGTATGGGTTCAAATGAATAAATTTACTCTTACCTATTTTGGCTAGTATATACTAAATTATACCTTCAAAATTATTTTAAAACCACTCCTTTATTGAGTTGTCTAGTTAACATTTTAAACCACTCTTATTGAGTTGTCTAATTAACTCAAATTGTTTTACGTAAAATGGTACACGTTGTACATACTTCTAAGTTTACTAAGATCTTCGTTCCGTTTATGGGGTTACATCAGGCGTTTAAAGCTTTTTCAAAACTTCTTTGATTGATTACATTAGAATTTTCGGAGTGTTTGGATCACAGTTCTTCTCATCCTCCGTTTAAGGATGAAATTTACCATTAAGTTCATTGATAGAAATTCTTACACTAGTTTGGATGCCGGTTTTATAAAATTTGTTGGAGAGTCTTTGCGCTTATAAAATTTTATTTCTTAGGGTTGGGCAAGGCCGAAACGCGGGCCGATAAATCAATTTTCTAGGGTACCCTCGGTGGTTACCCTATTGTAGAAAAGGCGCTAGGTGAATTTCTACCCCAACTGTTTTATAGTGGGTATCATGGATATATATTACACTAGACCGTTTGAGGAGTTTCTACTCTCAATTTTCGCTGTCAACCGCAACACCCTCGTAAACATCAATCATAGTATTCAATACTTTGAGGTACATGAAATTATTTTTTTTGAGATTCATCTCACCTGGAGTCGGACATTCCTTATAACCCATGATTCACATTCTTTTCATCCTCACATAAATTTAAGAATATGGATGAATTCTAGATTTCCTCGCTCGTTGTACAAGGAAGTTCACTCTAGATGAAATATCACACCTTTCGTACGCATTCCTTTCGGGAATGTAATGAAAATTTACTTTGAAGACCATGATCCTCGTTATCTCCTTTGAGAGAATTGCCTTATATATCTATGTCACCGATGTGACTACTCCATATAGTTCTCCCTTCATTGTTGAAACTATATTTTATTCGTCCCAGTTCGTCCCCTTGGGGAGCACCTGTTCTTTTTGTTAAGAAGAAAGATGGTTCGTTTCGTTTGTGTATTGGTTTTCGCAAGTTGAACAAGCTTACGGTTAAGAACCGTTACCCTCTTCCGAGAATTGATGATCTGTTCGATCAGCTTCAAGGTTCATCTATTTATTCTAAGATCGACCTTCGTTCCGGATATCTTCAACTACGGGTTAAAGAATCTGATATTCCGAAAACTGCTTTTCGCACCCATTATGGTCACTTCGAATTCCTTGTTATGTTGTTCGGATTGACAAATGCACCTGCTGTGTTCATGGACCTCATAAATCGTGTGTGCAGACCCTATCTGGACAAATTCATTATTGTTTTCATCGACCACATCCTTATTTATTCTAAGAGTGATGAAGAGCACGAAGAACGTTTGGAGTTAGTGCTTGATCTATTGAGAAAAGAAGAATTGTACGCTAAGTTCTCTAAGTGTGCTTTCTGATTAAGAGAAGTTCAATTTCCTCGGACATATTGTTAGTAAACAGGGAATACAAGTTGATCCTGCTAAGATTGAGGCGATTGAAAAGTGGGAAATTCTGAAAAATCCTACTCAGATTCGCCAGTTTCTAGGATTAGCAGGCTATTATAGAAGGTTCATTCAAGATTTTTCACGAGTAGCAAAACCTCTGACTGCTTTAACGCATAAGGGGAAGAAGTATGAGTGGAAGAATGAACAAGAGACTGCTTTCAGATTTTGAAGAAGAAGTTGACTACCGCTCCGATATTGTCACTACCTGAGGGTAATGATGATTTTGTTGTTTATTGTAATGCTTCGCGTCAAGGCTTTGGTTGCATTTTTATGCAACGAAAGAAAGTTATTGCGCATACGTCACGCCAGTTGAAGATTCATGAGCAGAATTATACAACCCATGATGTAGTGTTAGGAGCTGTTGTGTTTACACTTAAGATTTGGAGACATTATTTATATGGGGTCAAAAGTACAGTGTACACTGATCACAAGAGTCGTCAACATATTCTTGATCAAAAACAGCTATACGTGAAGCAGCGATGACGGGTTGAGACGTTGAATGATTATGATTTTGAACTTTTATATCATCCTGGAAAGGCCAATGTTGTGGCTGATACTTTGAGTCGAAAGGAGAGAGTTGAACCTCGTAGGTTTTGAGCCTTGAATATGACCATTCGAACAAACCTCGCAAGGCAGATTCTTGCAGCTCAACAAGAAGCCTTGAGAGAGGAAAATTTTGTAACGGGGAGGTCCGAGGCTTAAGTAAACAGTTTGAGGTACGAACCGATGGCACTCGGTATTTTTGCGGGATGCCTTTGGGTTCCGAAGTTTGGTGATCTACGACAACTTGTTTTAGATAAGGCTCATAAGTCTAGGTACTCTATTCATCCTGGTTCAGGAAAGATGTATCATGATCTTAAGGAGCTGTATTGGTGGCCTAATTTGAAAGCTGATGTGGCTACGTATGTGGCTAAGTGTTTGACCTGTGCTAAGGTTAAAACTGAACATCAGAAACCGCCTGGACTTTTGGTGCAACCTGAGATTCCCGAGTGGAAGTAGGAAGGTATTACAATGGATTTTATTACGAAGTTACCAAGAGTTGTGGGTGGTTATGATACCATTTGGGTGATTGTTGACCGACTCGCTAAGTCAACTCATTCCTTGCCAATTAAGGAAACAGATTCGATAGAGAAGCTTACCCGTTTGTATTTGAAGGAGATTGTTTCTAGACATGGTGTTCCCGTATCTATTATTTCGGACCGAGACAGTCAATTTACATCGAGGTTTTGGAAGGTCATAGTGAAAGGACCATTCAAACGTTGGAAGACATGTTACGAGCATGAATCATTGATTTTGGTAATGGTTGGGATAAGTACTTGCCACTGGCCGAATTTTCTTATAATAATAGTTATCATGGAAGTATTAAAGCCGCACCGTTTGAAACTCTGTATGGTAGAAAGTGTAGGACTCCTGTCTGCTGGAATGAGGTTGGGGATGCTCAACTCACAGGTCCAGAAATTATTCATGAGACTACCGAGAAGATCGTACAGATTAAGGAAAGATTGAGAACCGCCAGAAGTCGGCAAAAGAGTTATGCCAATAAGGGAAGGAACGATATTGAATTTCAGGTCGGTGACCGTGTTATGTTAAAGGTTTCACCTTGGAAGGGTGTGATACGTTTTGGTAAAAGGGGAAAGTTGAGTCCTCGTTTTGTTGGACCTTTTGAGATTATTGAGAGAGTTGGACCGGCGGCTTATCGTTTGAAGTTGCCACGAGAACTCAGTGCTGTTCACGATGTTTTTCATGTATCGAATTTGAAGAAGTGTTTGGCCTAGGCCGGTGAAACTATTCCTTTGGAGGAACTTCATGTTGATAAACAACTCCATTTTATTGAGGAACCTGTCGAAATTATGAACCGAGAGGTTAAGACTCTCAAGCAGAGCAAAATTCCTATTGTTCG
This sequence comes from Rutidosis leptorrhynchoides, assembly GCF_046630445.1. Taxonomy (NCBI): domain Eukaryota; kingdom Viridiplantae; phylum Streptophyta; class Magnoliopsida; order Asterales; family Asteraceae; genus Rutidosis; species Rutidosis leptorrhynchoides. Next base: position 94,307,399 of record NC_092341.1, on the reverse strand, counting down.
AGTTCGATGGAACGCCAGACGCGGTCCCGAGTTCACTTGGGAGCATGAAGACTAGATGAGGCAGAAGTACCCGCATTTGTTCTCAGATGCTGAGTCAACCCCTGCACCTGCTTAAATTTCGGGACGAAATTTCCGTAACGGGAAGGTACTGTAACGACCCTACTTTTTTCGTTATCTTTTGTCGTTAATTATTTAACGACCGTTAATTGTTATTCGTGACACGTCATTTCTAAGACCTATATTATTATTTTTGTAATAATATATTAATTATTATGTGTTATATGAATATTTGTATTCATATTTCAAGTTATACGTTTCTACGTGTCGCAGATTTCTATCCGGCGAATCTTTTCGGTTTTCAAACCAACGGTCAAGATTTTGGGATTTTTAAATCCAATTTATTTTAAATATGATATTTTGATTTCATATGATTATATATAGTGTTTATATATTTTATTCGTCGCGTGTTTGTTATCTCTCCGAAAAATTAATCGCGTAGTAGCGTTTTCGCGTTTCGGGCTTCGTTCGGGCGATCGGGCCACAAGTATTCTTATTTTTGGCCAAAGTGGTCCATGAGGGGCCCACCCCTCTAAAAATTTCGGCCAAAACCCCCTTATACCCCATTTTTATTTTATTTTTCAATTTTTCATTTCCATTTTATTCCTCATTTCTTTTCTAAACCTAAAACTAGCAAGTATCTTTTTCTCTCATCTTTCTTCCTCTCTCTTTTTCTTTTTGAGGCCGCCACATTCATCATCAATATCATCATCATTCTTCATCAATTATTGCTTGGATTTTAGGGCTTTTAACATCAACGCGTTCCTCTCGTTCTCCTCTACACGTTGCTATCTCTTGATTCTTGATTAGGGTATAAACCCTAACCCTAGCTTTTTTATTTTTCTTATATTTTACTGATTTTGTATGTTATATTGATAGTATGATAATTGTATGTTATTGTATGGTTGATTGGATGCGTAGAATTACTCGTTTGCATATGTTTTCGGTTTGATTTAATTGGGACAGCAGCTTTTTCGTGTGTTTCTGACTTTGTAACTGATATAAAAGTTAAAATAAAGTATATAAATGAGTTCCTCTCATCAAGACATTAATTTTAGACTCCGGATTCATGTCGTTTCGATTCCCGGAGCCCTAGATATGCTTAATTTGATTTTTGGTAAAGATTGAAAGGTGTTATGGGCAAGAACAAGGTATGGTCCGACTTTGTGATCATCCTTGGTGTCTTTAGGGTGTGTCATTTGGTTAGGACTGATGGTGGGATGAATTTTCATGTTCGGGTCACCTAAATCCGAGCCACGGTTCACCCGTTGTGCCTAAATCACTGTTTTGAGTAAATTGAATTCCCAAGTGTTGTCATGGCTGATATCCACGACCTAGGGACTGTTCTTGGAGTGTTCTTGAGTACATAATTGTGTCAGGTGGTTTGAGTAGGCAGAGATGCATATGTGGCTCGCCCGAAACCGACACCCGGGGCTCAAGATACGACCCGATGAACTTTTAAACTTAAAACTTATGGTTAATGATTAAACTTATGTTAAAATGAATGGCTTTCATTATTAATAAATTACTTATGATAAAAGAAGTAATTATTATTATTTAAGGCTTATGATATAAATATTTATTATATCATTTAATTATTAATTATGATTTAATTAACATTTTAATTAAACTTATGATTAATAATACTTTTATTATTAAAGGAAAATACTTATGATAAGTATTAAATTTATTTTTGAGAAATTATTATAAGACTTATAACAAAGATTAAATAATTATTTAATTATTATAAGACTTAATTATTATTTAATTATGATTTAATTATTAAATACTTATGATTTAATAATTTTAATTAGAAACTTATGATATAATTAATAATTCATTATTAATTTATAATACTTATGATATGAATTAAAATTCATTATTAATTAATAAAACTTATATTATGATTAATATTTAATTAATTAAATACTTATGTTATACTAATTATAACACTTCAACTTATATTAACTTTAATAATTCATTTTATTTAATTAAACTTATGTTATGACATAACTTTACACTTTTGACTTTAATAAACATTATAACCTATGTTATTATTATAACTTACACTTTTCAAATTAATGTTGACTATGTTGACCAAGTTTGACTTTTGAGTTGACTTTCGGTTGACTTTGACTTTCAGTTGACTTCTGTTGACTTTCTAAATAAGGAAACTTTCCTAACTTCAAAACTTTCTAAAAATAGAAGTTTCTAAATTTGGAAACTTTCTAAAGATAGAAACTTTCCTAAAATAGAAACTTTCCAAAGATAGAAACTTTCCTAAAATAGAAACTTTCCAAAAATAGAAACTTTCCTAAAATAGAAACTTTCCTAAAATAGAAACTTTCCAAAAATGGAAACCTGCTAAAAATAGAAACTTTCTAAAAATAGAAAGTGTGTGTCCTTATGCTGTTCCAATCAAACCGATGCTTGCTGAGTAATGTTCTATGTCTACTTGCAACATGTACAATAGCTATCATACTAAGACTTGACCTAAGTTAGTTATTTATTTCGACCTGCTTTATTTATAGGTCGGCGTTGTGATCTTTCTTGGTCACTTTACTTTACTTGCTGTTCGCTTGTTTGTGAGATTTCTTCAGTTGCTATTTAAGGTGAGTTATAGTCCCATTTTTCTATTTAAATCTTTTGGGATGAGAATACATGCAATTTATTTTATATTTTGGACAAGTGGAAGTTGGTTTAAATTATTCATTGTGAGTTGAACAAAAATATTCCCTAGTCTGGTAACTGTAATCACTGGTTTCTACTGGTGAACGCGAATCCTATGGATAGATCTATCGGGTTTGACAACCCCATTTCGAGCTAGTCGCGCTAGCAATTTGTTATCGGAATGTTTAGTACTTCGTATTTAGTTGTAGATATACTTGTTCGGTGTATATTATTTATTGTGTTTGGCAAGGGTAAATAAAGGGTTAAGTGGTTACCAGGTGGCTCACGGAAAATGGAATAATGTTTTATTATATGTTTTCTAGCATATAATTTTGAGGTTCAAAAAGGAGTTTTTATGTTTTCAAACATAAATTTTTATTGTTTAAATTAAATATTGTTTGCAATATTAAACCTATAATTCACTCAACATTTTTGTTGACAGTTACTCGCATGTTTTATTCTCAGGTTCATGATTGAATGCTTCCGCTGTGCTTAGAGAGTCTGCATATTTATGATGGCAGCTTTTGTTAAACATTAACTTGCATTCTATTTTTGTTACATTAAATAGTGGTTGTTTGTTGACTTTGTTTTGGGTCAACTTTTGGTTAAAGTATTATTGTATGGTTTTTCTAAACTTATACATTTTAGTAGATCTCCTTTATAGGAAATCATTTTTAAATAAAGAATGCAAGGTTGTTTTATTAAATTCATATAGAGTTTCGATCAAGCTGTGGGACCAAGTGACGGAGCCGTTAAGTGTTTTGAAGGAGTCGTCACATATGGAGGCGGGCTCGTGTGAACTTATATCTTCTTGGATTCTTTCCGGTAATCCTTTCACAAACGCGTCGATCTTCTCTTCCTCATCTTCGAATGCTCCCGGACACAATAGGCACAATTCTATGAATCATCTTTCATACGTGGTAATATCAAATCCTTGGGTTCGTAACCCTCTAAGTTCTGTCTTGAGCTTATTGACCTCGGTTCTGGGACGGTATTTCTCGTTCATCAAGTGCTTGAATGCTGACCACGGTAGTGCGTACGCATCGTCTTGTCCCATTTGCTCTAGATAGGTATTCCACCATGTTAACGCAGAACCTGTGAAGGTATGCGTAGCGTACTTCACTTTGTCCTCTTCAGTACACTTACTTATGGCAAACACCGATTCGACCTTCTCGGTCCACCGTTTCAATCTGATCGGTCCTTCGGTTCCATCAAATTCCAAAGGTTTGCAGGCAGTGAATTCTTTGTAGGTGCATCCTACACGATTTCCTGTACTGCTAGATCCAAGGTTATTGTTGGTATGTAGCGCAGCCTGTACTGCGGCTATGTTTGAAGCTAGAAAAGTACGAAATTCCTCTTCATTCATATTCACGGTGTGTCGAGTAGTCGGTGCCATTTCCTTCAAAATAGTCAAATGGAACAAGTTAATAATACAGAATATTAAGAGTAGTTAATAGTATTTCGTAGCATAATATGAACTCATTTATAAAAGCTTTTTCTTTATATTAGCGTTTTATAAGTTTAAATTCGGGTAGTACCTACCCGTTAAGTTCATACTTAGTAGTTAATATACAATTCAACTACTACAATTATATATGAAAAACTGATTATAATAATATTTCGCGTTGAAACTTTTACACAATATTTTACAAACTTACAATACCGCTTATTTTACATATAGCATGAAATATAGCACACAATAAATTTGATACAAGATGGTTGTGAAGATAATTCTAGCTAGTACACAAGTCGTTCAGCAAAGGCAATAAAGACACGTAATTCATACGTCCTGAAACAAGTCATGCATTCTGGTTTTACTAGGATTACTTCCCATCCTTGGTCTTGTGGAACATAACCGTTATGGCTGTTGATAAGACAGCGTGTTGTAACGTCGTCAAAGGGACGAGGGTTACGTAATGTCCAACAGTCCCGTAACTATCTAAAACCTCATTTCTTACCCCAATTACCGACTCCATCACTTGTGGGAACGTTTTGTTTAATAGTTGTAGCCCGATGTTCTTGTTCTCACTTTGGTGAGAAGCGAACATTACTAATCCGTAAGCATAACATGCTTCTTTATGTTGCATGTTAGCCGCTTTTTCTAAATCACGAAGTCCAATATTCGGATATATTGAGTCAAAATAATTTCTTAACCCATTGCGTAAAATAGCATTTGGGTTCCCCGCAATATATGCGTCAAAGTAAACACATCGTAACTTATGGATTTCCCAATGTGATATCCCCCATCTTTCGAACGAAAGCCTTTTATAAACCAAGGCATTCTTGGAACGTTCTTCGAATGTCTTACAAACTGATCTCGCCTTAAATAGTTGTGCCGAAGAATTCTGACCGACTCTAGACAAGATTTCATCAATCATGTCTCCGGGTAGGTCTCTTAAAATATTGGGTTGTCTATCCATTTTGTGTTTTTATACTGTAAAATAGACAAGAGTTAGATTCATAAAAAAAAATACTTATTAATACAAGTAATTTTTACATATATCATAAAGTATAAGCACACTATATTACATATATTACACCACACGAATACAACTATCTTATTCCGACTCGCTTGTTTCTTCTTCTTCGGTTTTGGTTCGTTTTGCCAAGTTTCTAGGGATATATGATGTTCCCCTAATACGAGCCGTCGTTTTCCACGTTGGTTTAGAAAAACCTGGTGGTTTAGAGGTTCCCGGGTCATTGTTACAACTTAAGGACTTCGGGGGTTGACGATACATATAAAGTTCATCGGGGTTGGAATTAGATTTCTCTATTTTTATGCCCTTTCCCTAATTATTTTCTTTTGCCTTTTTAAATTCAGTTGGGCTAATTTCTATAACATCATCGGAATTCTCGTCGGAATCCGATTCATCGGAGAATTGGTAATCCTCCCAATATTTTGCTTCCTTGGCGGAAACACCATTGACCATAATTAACCTTGGTCGGTTGGTTGAGGATTTTCTTTTACTTAACCGTTTTATTATTTCCCCCACCGGTTCTATTTCCTCCTCCGGTTCCTCCTCTTCCGGTTCTGATTCTTCTTCCGGTTCTGTTTCTTCTTCCGGTTCTTCTTCGGGAACTTGTGAATCAGTCCAATATATATTCGACTCTTCGTTATTATTAGGTGAGTCAATGGGATTTGTGCTAGAGGTACACATCTATCACACAATATCAAACATGTTAAGAGATTAATATATCACATAATATATACATGTTAATAATATATAGTTTCCAACAAAAATGTTAAGCAATCATTTTTAAAGAAAACACGGTCGAAGTCCAGACTCACTAATGCATCCTAACAAACTCGATAAGACACACTAATGCAAATTTTCTGGTTCTCTAAGACCAACGCTCGGATACCAACTGAAATGTCCCGTTCTTATTGATTAAAAATGTTCCATATTAATTGATTTCGTTGCGAGGTTTTGACCTCTATATGAGACGTTTTTCAAAGACTGCATTCATTTTAAAACAAACCATAACCTTTATTTCATCAATAAAGGTTTAAAAAGCTTTACGTAGATTATCAAATAATGATATCTAAAATATCCTGTTTACACACGACCATTACATAATGGTTTACAATACAAATATGTTACAACAAAATAAGTTTCTTGAATGCAGTTTTTACACAATATCATACAATCACGGACTCCAAATCTCGTCCTTATTTAAGTATGCGACAGCGGAAGCTCTTAATAATCACCTGAGAATAAACATGCTTAAAACGTCAACAAAAATGTTGGTGAGTTATAGGTTTAACCTATATATATATCAAATCATAATAATAGACCACAAGATTTCATATTTCAATACACATCCCATACATAGAGATAAAAATCATTCATATGGTGAACACCTGGTAACCGACATTAACAAGATGCATATATAAGAATATCCCCATCATTCCGGGACACTCTTCGGATATGATATAAATTTCGAAGTACTAAAGCATCCGGTACTTTGGATGGGGTTTGTTAGGCCCAATAGATCTATCTTTAGGATTCGCGTCAATTAGGGTGTCTGTTCCCTAATTCTTAGATTACCAGACTTAATAATAAGGGGCATATTCGATTTCGATAATTCAACCATAGAATGTAGTTTCACGTACTTGTGTCTATTTTGTAAATCATTTATAAAACCTGCATGTATTCTCATCCCAAAAATATTAGATTTTAAAAGTGGGACTATAACTCACTTTCACAGATTTTTACTTCGTCGGGAAGTAAGACTTGGCCACTGGTTGATTGACGAACCTATAACAATATATACATATATATCAAAGTATGTTCAAAATATATTTACAATACTTTTAATACATTTTGATGTTTTAAGTTTATTAAGTCAGCTGTCCTCGTTAGTAACCTACAACTAGTTATCCACAGTTAGATGTACAGAAATAAATCGATAAATATTATCTTGAATCAATCCAAGACCCAGTGTATACGTATCTCAGTATTGATCACAACTCAAACTATATATATATTTTGGAATCAACCTTAACCCAGTATAGCTAACTCCAACATTCACATATAGAGTGTCTATGGTTGTTCCGCAATATATATATAGATGGGTCGACATGATAGGTCGAAACATTGTATACGTGTCTATGGTATCTCAAGATTACATAATATACAATATAAGTTGATTAGATTATGGTTGGAATAGATTTATTACTAACTTTCACGTAGGTAAAATGAGTAGTTTTTATCAATCTTGTTTTACTCGCCATTTCTTCGTTTCTAATCCGTTTTGAGTGATTCCAGTGGCCACGGTTTAGTATTGAACTTAACTTTATGAATCTAAATAGAAAAAGTATAAGTTTATAGTCGTAAATACAAGTTACAAGTCATTTTTGAAAGAGGTAGTCATTTCCGTCGAAAGAACGACATCTTGATGACCATTTTGAAAAACATACTTTCACTTTGAGTTTAACCACGATTTTTGGATATAGTTTCATGTTCATAAGAAAAATCATTTTTCCAGAAGTATAGCTTTTAAATCAAAGTTCTTCTTAGCTTTTAATTATCCCAACCAAAACAGCCCCCGGTTTTACTACGACGGCGTATATCCAGTTTTATGGTGTTTATCGTGTTTCCGAGTTTTAAATCGTTAAGTTAGCATATCATATAGATATAGAACATGTGTTTAGTTGATTTTAAAAGTCTATTTAGAAGGATTAACTTTATTTGCGAACAAGTTTAGAATTAACTAAACTATGTTCTAGTGATTACAAGTTTATAACGTTGAATAAGACAACTTTTTATGTATGAATCAAATGATGTTATGAACATCATTACTACCTCAAGTTCCTTGGATAAACCTACTGGAAATGAGAAAAATGGATCTAGCTTCAAAGGATCCTTGGATGGCTTGAAAGTTCTTGAAGCAGAATCATGACACGAAAACAATTTCAAGTAAGATTTCCACTCGAAATAAGATTGTTATAGTTATAGAAATTGAATTAAAGTTTGAATATGATTATTACCTTGTATTAGAAAGATAACCTACTATAAGTAACAAAGGTTTCTTGATCTTGGATGATTACTTGGAATGGATTTAGAAAACTTGGAAGTAAACTTGCAATCTTGGAAGTATCCTTGATTTTATGAAACTAGAACTTTTGGAATTTATGAAGAACACTTAGAACTTGAAGATAGAACTTGAGAGAGATCAATTAGATGAAGAAAATTGAAGAATGAAAGTGTTTGTAGGTGTTTTTAGTCGTTGGTGTATGGATTATATATAAAGGATATGTAATTTTTTTTTCATGTAAATAAGTCATGAATGATTACTCATATTTTTGTAATTTTATGAGATATTTCATGCTAGTTGCCAAATGATGGTTCCCACATGTGTTAGGTGACTCACATGGGCTGCTAAGAGCTGATCATTGGAGTGTATATACCTATAGTACATACATCTTAAAGCTGTGTATTGTACGAGTACGAATACGGGTGCATACGAGTAGAATTGTTGATGAAACTTAACGAGGATGTAATTGTAAGCATTTTTGTTAAGTAGAAGTATTTTGATAAGTGTCTTGAAGTCTTTCAAAAGTGTATGAATACATATTAAAACACTACATGTATATACATTTTAACTGAGTCGTTAAGTCATCGTTAGTCGTTACATGTAAGTGTTGTTTTGAAACCTTTAGGTTAACGATCTTGTTAAATGTTGTTAACCCAATATTTATAATATCAAAAGAGATTTTAAATTATTATATTATCATGATATTATGATGTACGAATATCTCTTAATATGATATATTGTCGTTACAACGATAATCATTACATATATGTCTCGTTTCAAAATCATTAAGTTTGTAGTCTTGTTTTTACATATGTAGTTCGTTGTTAATATACTTAATGATATGTTTACTTATCATAATATCATGTTAATTATATATATAACCATATATATGTCATCATATAGTTTTTACAAGTTTTAACGTTCGTGAATCACCGGTCAACTTGGGTGGTCAATTGTCTATATGAAACCTATTTCAATTAATCAAGTCTTAACAAGTTTGATTGCTTAACATGTTGGAAACACTTAATCATGTAAATAACAATTTCCTTCAATATATATATAAACATGAAAACGTTCGGGTCACTACAAATAAGACCTCATGATTGTACGCAACACGTCATTTGACAACACAGTACTTTATGTACGCAACACGTCATTTGACAACACGGTACCATGGGTCGAGATTAATTCCGATCAATACGAATACGATGGGGTCTTTATATGTTATCTAACATTTATGATTACTTATGCAATTAATCATTATTTATTTCATGCATACTAATGTTTATTCTTAAATTTATAATCTTAAAAGTTAAAATAAGAAAAGGTAGTTTGTATTTTTATTAAAAGTAAATCTTAAAAGTTAAAATAAAAAAAAAGTAGTTTGTATTTTATTCAAAGTAAATCTTAAAAGTTAAAATAGAAAAACTAGTTTGTATTTTTATTAAAAGTAAATCTTAAAAGTTAAAATAAGAAAGGAACATAAGTTTCGAATATATTCCTTTTTTTTTTTTGTTAACTGAATATGTAAACGATTAGTCAGCCTATAAAATTGGTATAATATGATTTATATTTTATTTGATAATATGAAGCAGGTTATGAAATCAAAAGTTGCGTATACCAAAACTCTACCTAAGTTGTTGAATATATTTTATTATTATAATATATATGTAGTCGTAAACTGGATATTTCTCGTTTGAGTTATTAACACATTAGATCTATGAAGTAATTAAATAGTTGTGAATATTATTTTATTCCAAAAAGAAGAAATATATATATATATATATATATATATATATATATATATATATATATATATATATATATATATATATATATATATATATATATATATATATATATATATATATATATATATATTTATTGCAATACTATGATCTGCTACTCTCATGTTATCATATTGTGGTATACTGTTTTAACTTGTATGATTGTATAAACCGACTACATATGAGCATGTTATAGAACATATTTGTGTCTAGTTATCTTCGGATAGAATAACTATTTTTGAGTCTTATGCATGATGAATATAATCATTGATTTACGTTTTGTATTGACTAGGAATATTCTATTTATGGAATGAATATTGATGAATCATAATCATGATTTTTTAAGACAAAGTATACTTGGTGTATTTGATGTATGCATCAAGTAATTTTATACTTATATATGTATATATGTATATATTGTGATTATATATGCTACATGGTTATGGTTGCTACCTTGTAAGTTTTTAATTGGTCTAACATGAAACTTGGAAAAAGTGGTTATATTAATTTATTATATCATGACCTATGCTATTATTAATCTAATTGATTAATAAGTTAGTGGATTAGATTGACATATTATTTTGTGATCGGTGTACTCTTTTAAACTCTCGCCATATACATGATTATATGTGCTATACACTGATGCAATTTGATTTTTTTTAAATCACGATAAATTGCATGTTGGATTATTTCAATATTTAATGCATAATTGATAATCATCATGATCTTTTAAGATTAGAAATATATTTGATCTGTACATAAATTAGTTGTATACTTAATATGCATATCTTTCAAGTGAATATAATTCACAGACCTTTGATATATTAGATCGATTTACATGGTAATTTAATATTTGAAATGTTACCTTATATTTGATATATATTATTTTATGCAAAAAATAATAATAATAAAAAAAAAAAAAAAATTATGTAGAGTCCAGTTTTATGATGATTAATTGGGCTTATCATGACTATTGCTACTAGGTTACTAGTACGATTGTTGAGTCGCTTTCTAATGCGGTTCTTTCTTAGATTGTAACTTGTTTGCAGATAATGGTAACATACACACTATGATCAAATCTAAGAAATATTTCATTGATTTAAATCAAATGAAGGAATTATAAATACTATATCAGGTCTTGCAAACTTGATATAAGGAACGGAAAAGGCAAAAATTCATAATACCAAATGGTAAAAATTTTCTGATAAACAATGCCTTGTTTTCTCAAAATCAAAGAGAAATTAATTGAGTTTCTCTGATATATATATATATCATAATGGATATGATTATCAGTAAATGATAACAGATAATGAGAAATATCTATGTAGCACCGAAAAGCGCATATGATGAAAAGCGCGTATATGATTAAAAGCGCATATGATAAAAAGCGCATATGATGAAAAGCGCATATGATGAAAAGCGCAGCGCATATGATTAAAAGTGCATATGGTGATTAATGAAAAGCACATTGAGAAAGAATCACCAATATTTCTTGAAAGAATTCAAGGGAATATATATGGACCAATTCATCCATCATGTGGACCATTTTGATATTTCATGATTCTAATAGACGCATATAGCGGATGGTCTCATGTTTGTGTGTTATCAAGCCGTAATATGGCATTTGCAAAGTTTCTTGCACAAATTATTAAATTGAGAACACATTATTCTGATTACATCATTAAAAGGATGAGACTTGATAATGCTGGTGAGTTAACATCTCAAGTATTGAATGATTATTATATGTCTACAGGGATTGTTGTTGAACATCCAGTTACTCATGTGCATACACAAAATTGGTTTAGCTAAATCAATAGATAAACGCTTGCAGCTAATAACTAGACAATTGGAAATGAGTACAAAACTCTCAATATTTATATGGGACATGTAAAATTACATGATGCGACATTAATTCGCATTAAACCAAGTGCAAGTCATAAATATTCTCCATTACCAACTTAATTTTAGTAGAGAGCCAAATATTTTCCATCTTAGAACATTTGGTTGTGCAGTGTATTTTTAATTGCACCACCACAATAAATGATTCCTCAAAGAAGGATGGAAATATGTGTTGGATATGAAACATCTTCAATCATAAGATATATTGAACCCATGACGGGTGATGTTTTACAGCACATTTTGTTGATTGTCACTTTAATGAAACATTGTTCCCTATATTAGGGGGAGAAATGAAAAATAAATAAAAAGATGCTTCATTATGTGAACATCAATTAAGGTATATAGAACTCGCACAAAAGAATGCGAAACGAAAGTTCAAAAATAATGCATATGCAAGAACTTGCAAATTAATTACTTTATGCATTTAAAGATACAAAAAGAGTGACTAAATCATATATACCAGCAGTAAATGCTTAAGCTAGAATTGAAATTCCAAAAGCTGGAAATAATGTCACTCATGAGTCTTCGCCACGTCTGAAACGTGGAAGACAAATTGGTTCAAAAGATAAAAATCCTAGAAAAGAAAAATCAGCTGATAATGAGGTAAAAAAAAAGTGTTCAAGAAGAACCACAAATCAATATTCCTTCTGCAGAGGATATTGATAAATGTAAATACATAAATTGCAATAAATTATGCAATATTATGGAACCGAAATGAAATGAAAAATCTTGATGAGATATTTTCATATAATGTTACAATGACATCATGAATAAAGATGATGATCTGGAACCAAAATCTGTCATTGAATATCAAAATAGACATGATTGAGCTCAACAGAAAGGAGCAATACGAGCTGAATTAGAATCACTCAATAAAAGAAAAGTTTTCGGATCAATCGTTATCACTTTTAAAGATGTGAAACGTATGGGATATAAATGAATTTTTATCCGAAAAAGAAATGTGCAAATGAAGATACAAGGCAAAACTAGACTTGTAACTCAAGGTTTCCCACAAAGACCAGAAATGAATTATGAGGAAAACTTATCCTTATGTAATGGATACAATTACTTATTAGATACTTAATCAACCTGGTAGTTACTTAAATGCATCTCATGGATGTTGTTACTACTTATCTATATGGATCACTTGATAGTGATATATATGATTATACCTGAAGGGTTTAAGGTATCAGAAACATCTAACGCAAAACCTAAAGAAATGTATTCCATTGAATCACAAAGATTTTTATATGGGTTGATACAATAGTATAACGGATTAAGTGATTACTTGATAAGAAAAGTGTATACATATAAACTTATTTGCACATGTGTTTTAATTATGAAAATAATGACCAGATATATATCGTAGTTATTTATGTCAATGATCTTAATATCATAGGTACAAATAAAGAGATCCATGAAGCCATTCAACTTCTAAAGAAAGAATTTGAAATGAAAGATCTCGGAAAAATCAAGTATTGCCTTGGTTTACAAATTGAACATATGCCTAATGGTTTACTTGTACATCAAACAACATATACTGAAAAGATTTTAAAACGTTTTAATATGGACAAGGCAAAACCATTAAGTACTCCTATGGTTGTTAGATCACTTAATGTTGACACTGATCCATTTCGTCTCTTTGAAGATCATGAAGATATCCTAGGACCAGAAGTACCATATCTTAGTGCAATTGGAGCTCTTATGTATCTTACAAATTGTACAAGACCTGACATTTCTTTTGCAGTTAATTTGTTGGCAAGGTTTAGCTCAGCTCCTACCAAAAGACACTGGAATGGGATCAAACACATATTTCGATACCTTCGGGGAACTACTGATTTAGGATTATTTTATTCTAACGAATCGAAACAAGATTTGGTTGGTTATGCAGATGCAGGTTATTTATCTGATCCACATAAAACTAAATCTCAAAATGGATATGTATTCCTAAATGGAGGTACCGCAATATCATGGCGTTCTCAAAAACAAACACTTGTTGCAACATCATCAAATCATGCCGAAGTGATTGCATTACATGAAGCTACTCGGGAATGTTTTTGGTTGAGATCAATGACACAACTCATTACTGATTCTTGTGGACTAGAACGCGATAAAAGTCCAACAACTATCTATGAAGATAATGTAGCTTGCATAACACAGATGAAAGAAGGGTATATCAAAAGTGACCGAACAAAACACATACCTCCTAGATTCTTCTCATACACTCAAAATCTCATTAAGGACAACCAGATTGAAATGAGATATGTTCAGTCCAGCAAAAACTCTGCTGACCTTTTCACCAAAGCACTTCCAACTGCTATTTTCAGAACACACATTCATAATATTGGCATGAGGCATGTTTAGAAGATGTAACAATTCAGGCGTTGCCTACTTGAGGGGGAGTCAACTCTATGCTGCACTCTTTTTCCCTTAGCTAAAGTTTTATCCCAATGAATTTTCTTTAGCAAGGTTTTTAACGAGACAGTACTAGTTATTCTCTAATAAAATTGTCATCCAAGGGGGAGTGTTATAAAAGTTAAATTGGATGTTAATTTTATTATTATTATAGATATTGTATAGTAGATTTTTTGAGTATAAATATGTGTGTTATGAGTTTATAAAACACACACTAAATATATTCTCTCATATTCTCTCATATTCTCTCTATATACTTATTAGTAGTCTACAGTCAAGAACTAGGCCACTAAATGTAGTTATAAGCCTACAAAATTATAACAGTCTAATCGTTAATCGGGTTATCTCGTTACTCTTATCGATCATTTAGTCAACTATAATTCGATACAATTGATCATATATAAACACGACACATTTTGTGAAAAATAAAGTAAGCTAACTTTTAACTTATCTATGATAAGAAATTCAACATTAGGTAAGTGCATTTAATCTTATCCGTTGAATATTTAAAATGATGTCATATTCGCTTTTTCAATATATTTATCAATTAAAATTAATTTTAATTTTTAATATAAATCACTAATCTAGTCTAGTAATGAGCATAAAATATGCTCTCTGTCATCTAATTCTTATTAAATCTATCTATCTATAGTTTCTATTAAAATCTTATAACGATGATTTCATTATTATTAGGCTAATTCTTTTATTAAAAAAAAATTAAAAAGAAAAAAAAGTCTAAGCCCTTAAAGTGATGTCATTAATCTAATTAATGACTAATTAAATTAAATCTACTTATTTATTTATTTATTTCATGTTTTTGGAAAAAAAATTCACTCTCATTAATTATTTATTATTATTATATTATTATCCAAATTCATATATGAGTTCTATTTACGAGAATAATTAAGTTATATAGTATACGAAATATACGTCTCAATAAAAGGTTCTATGTAGGCTTTTATGACAAGGAAAATAGTAATTGTGATGAAAATTGGAAGATGATGATGAGAAAATATATGTAGTTCATTTATTCCGACCAAGTTAAGTACATCAATGTGTCTGTAAAAATAACGAGAAGTTTCTTAGTCGGAATTCGTCGGGTCATTAAACTAAATGCCTTTAGCGTTTAAATTCACTTAATACATTAAATATATCATTAAACTGATTCGTTTAAACAAACACGTGGTTCCACAGGTCATTTCACTAGTATTTTCTTATAATGCTAAAACACACCTCAATTTTAGTCGTTTGGGGTGTGTTTTAGCTTGCAAAGGGCAATTTATACTATAAAATAAGATTTATTAGTTAAAGGATGGTGGGTTGTTTCAGATGAACTGCACATACAGCTTTTTCTAAGTTTAAATTATATAATTTATTTGAAAAAACATTGAATTCTGAGCTTCAAAGTTTTAACTTTGTATAATAATATTTTTCTTTGATATTTTCTAACGATAAAGACAATCATCATCTCACTGTCATAAGAGTTGTTTATTTTTAAAACGGTATAAGAATTTCATTTAAAAAAAACTAACAAATCGCTAGAGAATGTACAAATTACAAAGAATCTATTGGGTTTTGCAGTCACAAGGACCAATTAACTCTAGATTTTTTAATATCTAGAAAATAATAAAAATAAAAAGAAGAAATAATGATATTATCCAATGCATGAAACTTCCTAAAAGATTTATCATCGAAGGAGTAACTGTTTCTAAGCTGCCAAATGTTCCAAATAGCAGAGTACAAAATGCTTCTAACTTCAAGCCGCTTACTTCCAACCATCTGCAGGTTATTAAACCACAACCAAATATCCTCCAACATGACCCATCCAGGAATGAGAATATGTCGAGTCCCCAAATATCCTAAAACCAATGTATTGGTGGCCGACGATGAAGACAGATATTGCACATTTAGTGGAAAAATGTCATATTTGAGTACAAGTGAAAGCCGAACATCAGAAACCATACATATCGCTAAGTCAGTTAGTGGTTCCACGGTGAAAATGGGAGCACATAACGATGGCTTTCGTAATCGAATTACCCCGAACCCAGAAAGGACATGACATGATATGGGTGAATGTTGATCATTTGACTAAGAGTGCATACTTTTTAGCCTACAGTGAACGACTTCCTTAACAAATTTGGCTTTGTTGTATATGATTGAGATAGTAGCTCGTCACGGTATTCCGTTATCTATTGTGTCAGATAAAGATTCGAGGTTTGTGTCTAATTTTTGACAAAATTTAGAGCAGAATTTGGGTACTCGTGTTAATCTCAGTACAACGTAAACAGACGATTGGGTACTCGTCTTAATCTTAGTACAACGTATCATCCTTAGATAGACGATCAGAGTGAGCGAACAATTTAGACCTTAGAGGATATGTTAAGAGTTTGCTTATAATAATTCATATCATTCGAGTATCGGTATACCGTCTTACGAGAATACTGAACGGTCCCCGCTGTAGAACTCCGAATTATTGGTTAGAAGCTGGGGAGAAATAGTTTGAAAGTCCTGAAATAGTATGATAAATAGCTGAAAAGATTACTATTGCTCCTGAAAAGTTGAAAACGGCTCAGGATAGATAAAAAAACGTATGCAGATTCGCGTAGACGTCCTGTAACTTTTAGTCTGGGAGATCGAGTGTATTTAAAAGTGTCGCCGTGGAAATGAGTTATTAGATTTAGTAAACGAGGAAAGTTAGCACCAGGTTTATTGGTTCGTTCAGTATCCAAAATGTGTTGAATGGTCAGACTGTGGTTTTAGATCTACCGCCAGAGTTAGCCAGTATTCACAAAACATTCAACATCTATTATTTAAGAATGTGTAAAGTGGAGCATGATGATCAGATTCTACCACTGAAGGATTTGAGAGTAGATATGAGTAAGAAACTTGTTGAAGAGCCGATCAGAATTGTAGATAGGAAAGTTAAAAAGTTGAGAAAGAAACAAATATTGATGGTATTGATCGAGTGGAAGCAGAGCCTAGGTGCAAACTTGACTTGGGAGACAGAAGAACTGATGAAGGCCCGTTACCGTCAATTATTTGACCAAAACCAAATTTCGAGGACGGAATCTCTTTAAGAGGGTATATTTGTAACAGACTAATTTGGGGCCTAGACGTAAGATTATTGTTTTGCCCTTAGGTTATTATTTGTTTATATATGCATTATTTTTAATTATGCATTAATAATTACTTGTTGATGTAGTTAGATTCGTTTTGTGACAAGGGTCATAAAACATATATTTTTTCATTAGATTTGGACCCGTTAGGACCGTCTAACGAGGTGCGTTAGACATCTGAATACTGGTAAATACCCATATGTTATGATGTATGGGTTTTAACACCCATTTATGTGTATGTTTCTGGTTCCTTCCATTCATTTTCCCAAATTGAACACACACACTGTACCTAATTCTTATTACCATTAAACCCTAGTTTGGATCTTGATGCTTTTTGATTAAATCTGGACTTAGAATCTAATATCTAACATTTTTGGCAACATGTATTCAGCTTTGTGCTTAGATTTCATAAATTAATCCTTGCTATATTTAGAGTTTTGTGGGTTGTGTTAAAAAGTGTATTTTGGTGCTTGAATCTTACTTAGATGTGTTAATTAAGGTTGTTTGATGTAGATGATTGACTGCATCTTTATGAATCTACAATTTGATCATAGCATCTTAGATTAAAGATTTTTGGCTAGAAATCCGTAAGAAAAGCTGCTGATAGTTGTTCTTAATTGTTCGTGCGACCGAACATGGTACGTACGGACCACATTGTGGTTCGTGCGAACTAGGTGCTGGTCCACACGGACGAGCTGTACTACTAGATTCTGATTCGCTTAGGTTCGTTCGTGCGAATGATTAATGGTTCGTGTGAAACACATCTTGCTTCGTGTGAACGAGGGGGTTGGACATGTATAGATTTGCCAAGTATTTGTCATGCAAATGAATGGTGCTTCATGCAAAGCATGTAATGGTCCGTGCGAACCAGTTGTGGTTCGTGCGAGTGACTTTTCGTAAACTAAACATTTTTTGTTAAGTTAATTCATACGAAGGACCTGTTGTTCGTATGAATGAAGTGGTTGGTCGTGCGACCCAGTTGTTATTGCTTTATTGACTTGGTTTAACCTGCTTGTGAGACCCATATGTCCTTCGCATGAACGAGGTTACTCATCCGCACGAATGAAGGCTCACTCGTGCGAATGACTAAGCGGATTGTTAGATTTCATTTATTGATCCTGATATGTTATTCAATTGTCTTGTTGTCGATTATTATCAAGACATGATCACTGACTTGAGTTTTATCTTTCTCAGGTGATAAAGAAAAGGAGAAGGCTTGGTAACATAAGACCTCTAAGCGCCTTTTCGTGCTGGTAATTGATGAGTGAGACTATCTACGGATGTAGTACAAAGTAGCAAGCCATGCTACTGTCGATTTATACTAATTAGATAGAATTAATGAATTAGTTTGGTGCCATGCTTAGACAGTTGTTTGTGTATTTATATGGTATATGTGATATATGTTCACATGTTGTAGACACCAACCGAGTCAAAAGGTTGGGGACTCACCGAGTTAGAAAGGTTGAGGTTCATATTAGGTCAACTGAGTCAGAAATGTTGTGTCCAGATCCTAATGTATGTTCCGTATAGCATAGAAGGACACATGCGTTGCGTCTGGAGGGTTATACAGTTGATTAGTAGGAAGAGATATCGGTAAACTCTACTAGTAGTTGCAGGCATGTACAAGCCGCTGATCCTCATATTGTTTTTATTTAATTGATGTTGGACCTTAGCAATCTTTGTGGCTATTGCATGTATGGTGCTTATGCTTATTTGTTTGAAAGTTTCATTCACTTAGCATCGCACCAATCCCCACATCCTCCCTTGCGGGTTATGGCAGTTTGCTTGCTAGTTAGAAGGAAAGGGACTGGTGAAAACGTGTTTGACAAAGAACTCTGATGTTATTTTTTATTAAATTATCTGTGGTTTTATGTAACACCAATTTAATAACTAATTATCTTAATTACATGTAATGTAGACGTATTTTATGTAATTAATATTATGATTGTTTATATAATACTTCCAATGTGACTTTTTATAAAAAGAAAATGGCCAATGTTACAATTGAACTCTTAGTAATGGTTTAATTAATCTTGTGATGGGGATGAAATGATTTAATCACAGATAATGTAGAAATTAAATACTCCGTATATAATTTGATAGAATAACGTAATGGAGCTTTAATAATATAATATCTAGACTTTAAGCTTGTCTAATAATACTGAGTACATCGCTTGATAATTTATAAGTTGGTTGAGAGGGGCTCAACACCCGTATGTAATGTTATGTCATGATTAAGAATGACATGTAATGAGTTGATGATTAGAAGAAAACTTGAAAGGAAATATTATTGTGACGCTCATATGATAATTTATTGAATTGAAGAAGTGTGTCATGATTGATAATATTGTAAGAAACATCAATATTACACTGAGGTATTTGTCAACTTTACATTTTTACCTTTTACTTCTTATCATTATTAAATTATGAGCAAATTACATAAAAAGGTAATTATTTTAACTCGTTTTTCTATTGTAGGTAATCTATTTCACTTTGTAAGATTTAAAGGATTGATTTATCAAAAGTTAATCAAAAAAAAGGGTATCGTTAACTTTCTATGAGGTTATTTTCGTCTTTCTCTGTTAAGTCGTGAACCAACAACGCCGTCAGATTTGTACAAATCTGGTTGGTGCTTTATGAGAATTTGAAAAACAATTGTGTGACCGCCATAACTTTCGCACCGTCGTTTAACAAACTTATCACATTAAATTTCATTTTGGAGTTATGAAAGTTATGAAAATTGATACGATTAAGTTTTTAACATTTAAGGATGATGATAATATTGTGAATGGGTATAAGGATTTCAATAAGAATTTGTTTAGGTTTCCCTTATGTTTTGGGGAATTAACTCAAAAGCAGCAATTTTATTTGAGAAATTTGATACTTTTGTATTTGATTTACGTTTTTGTGAAGAAATCGATATTTTTAACGTTATTTATTTAAGTTTATAAATAAAATAATTTGCTTCTTATTTTAAACGAATTGGCATGGAATTGAACTGCTTGACACATGATTGATTTGCTTCTTATCCTAAGCGAATTGGTATGGAATTGAACTGCTTGACACATGATTGAATTAAATAGAAATTTGAGGTTGAAGATATTAAATTTGGGGAAGAAAATGAAGTTCATAATCTGTGTAGATGATTTGTGTTTTTGGTAAAAGAAGAGGAAGATGGAGGATATTAAAAGACTAAAATACCCTCACATTTATAGCACATGATACAACTTAACAGAAAAAGTTAACACACCCCTCTTTTTGTTTAATTTTTTATAAGTTTATCCTTTAAATCTTGTAAAGTAAAATAGCTTACCTAAAATAGGAAAACGAGGTAAAATTGTTGCCTTTTTTATGAAATTTGCCCTTAAATTATTTTCACCGTACACCGTTACTTTCTATCAATTTATGTATGAATTAAAAACATATTATAATTTTACCTTCTTATCTTATTTATATTTATACGAAATTAAATACTCAAATTGAAACATTCGAAAGAAAGAGTAAACAATAAATTAAGATAAAACTAAACGAGTACTATCTCCGTCCCATATATATATATATATATATATATATATATATATATATATATATATATATATATATATATATATATATATATATATATATCCATTTATGTTTTGCAAACAATTTTAAGAAATTTTACTAATTTTATTTCCAACAATTATAAATCATCACTCGATATCTTCTGATTGATTATGTGATGGGTAAGAGGAACCAATATATACAAAGGTTGAAGGGAAAAGAAACACTGTCATGCCCCTAAATAAGGCCGGGGTAAATATGATTTCATAATATCACAACACAAGTATATATAAGCGAGAACGACTGTACATGAGACGTTTTAACAAAATTAGATTTGCAACGGAAACGTAATAATGTTTACATAATGAAATTCATAAGTAAATAACAAATGATGGGTTCTAAATATGTGGGCTCCAATGCAACAGCTAGCTAAGCATCATAGGGCAGCACATAAGCTAATCTTCACCTGAGACAAACATGCTTAAAATGTCAATACAATGGTTGAGTGAACATCATAGGTTTAATAATCATAATAAGTTTTTAGACCACAAGATTTAGTTCAAACATCAAAATATTCAATATGTCATGAGTTATAATATCGAGCTAAACATTAACCCCTGACACTGTACGGGTGTCGATAATCATTATTATGTACCCCCTTGACGATCGGTTAATGGGTAGAGACGTCGCTCTCAATAGGCCTACTCACAATAATTAAGCTTGCAACATTTCAATTTCAGCAATTAACGATATTATGGTGGGGATTTGCATGTAAAGATACAATCAATACAAGTTAACAATAGTCTCACGAAGTTGCATATCAAAAAGTTTAGGCACTTGTGTCTAAATTGTAAATCATTTAAAAGCAAACATGTGTCTCACCCCAAATTTGTAAAAAGTTAATAAATAGTAAAAATGGGGCTATGAAGTTCACCTTAGTAGCAAGTAAGATATTCCACGCAAGAAGTATGAACGGTGTATGTAATCGGAGATCTCACCCTAGAGATATAACAATTGATTAGTTAATGTCTAACAAACATAAAGTTTGTTTATTAATATAGCAAACTATATTAACAGTGACGGTTTTCGAGAAAAGTTCCTATTTCGCAAAAATTTCTAGTTTTGGAAACCTACTATTTATGAAAAGCTTCCACTTATAGTAAGCTCCTAGTTTAAAGAAGTTCAGGTTATAATTCTTCACAAAAATGTTGTACAATCTTGCCCAAACTTCGTTGCTATCATGCTAGTCACTTGAATGATCTGTTGTTACCGGGAGCCCAGGATTCTTGACCAGAATCTAAGTCGTGGCATTCGAAATCTACAAGCGGTTCCAATAAGGCAACAAGGACCACCGTAGGCCACAAGTAGCGGTGATGTTTGTAGTCTTTGTACGTTATCTTTAATTATAACCTTCACGTTATAGGTGTATACACATAACGAATTATCAATGTACTTAAATTTTATATATATAAGTGATAATATACTTAGTGTACTTAAAGTGTTACCATATAGATAGGTTTATAAATCATAATAATAGTATTATTCTTTAATTAATCAACCATTATGTAATCTTATCATTATATGTGTTACATATATATCCATACCTACACGTTACATATACATATACTCTTTATTATCATATTATGTATATGTTTATATCTACAATATATATGTTTATGTTTTATGTATGTGTTACATATACATTAGTGTAAAGGTGGTACATATATATATATACATATAACTACTTATCATCTTTTTAAAATTTCTTATAATATATACATAATACATATACACACACTCATACATACATACACACATACATATACATACATATATACTTATACATATACACGTATGTATACATCTAAATATATACATAAGCATATACCTACCTATATATGTACATACATACGTATGCATGCATGCATGCATGCATGCATGCATGTATCGTTATCATTATTTATTAACCAACATCACATAAATCATAACCTAATAACGTATTAACCAACATTAACTCATTAATCATAAAATCATAACCTTTTTAATCATAATCATATACTTTTAATTTTTACCATCTTATTAATCATTATTATAATCTTTCCTCATTCAATAATCATGATCATAATCTTTCATCTTTAACTATTATTACCTAGTTTATCATTATTCTTACATGATTATATTACTAGTTTCATGATCAAATTAATTACTTAGTTCATATTCATTACCGTAATAACTAGCTTTATATCCTTATAATTTTTCATGCATCATTCATAATTCATAATCTTAAAAATCATTATCTTTTATCATGCTTTTAACCTTATACATAATCATTATCATTATCCATTCGAAATTCGTATATACAAGATTCATGATCATACTTAATTCATAATACTTATAAACAACTTAAAGTTATAGATTAAAAGCAAGATTAAACTAGGGTTTAGGGATACATTAATAGGTTAGAGATCAAGAGAAGATGATGATTATGATGCGGACAGAAATAGGAGCAGAACCCAGCTGGAAATCACGACCCAAACTAAGGGTTTTGGGTCTGTTTTGGCTCGACAGAAATAGCAAAAACACCAGCAACAATAGTCGATTAAGGGACTGTTGTGATCACGAATTTGCATCAGAAAACTGGAGCACTTTGTGGCCTGGTTGATCACGATTTACAGCAGCAACTCAGGATCAACGAGCAGGCTTAATTGAGTCTGTTTTTGGGTTGCAGAAGGTGGCGACTTATGGCTGTCACAGGTGGCGATTTGGGAGGGCTGAATGGGTGATCAATTGCAGGCTTGTGGAGGACTGATTTGGGGCTGTTTGAGTGTCGACTAAAAGAGGGAAGGGGCTGCAGGAATATGTCGACTAAACAAGCAACAATGAGAAGAATTTTTGTGGTTTAAGTTGTGATGCAATTATGGAAAAACATGAGCCTTTTTATAGAGGATTAGGATGTATTGTAATCACATTAGGATTCTAGAAAAACTTGGTGATCAAGGATTAAGATGAAGATGTTAGGATTAAACTAGGATTAGTAATTTACTTAATGATCAAGTCTATTTTTTTTTTTTTTTTTTTTTTAGCTAGCCAACTTTTATTTGTATTATTATTTTTTTCAACAATTACTTTTATATTATATATATATATATATATATATATATATATATATATATATATATATATATATATATATATATATATATATATATATATATATATATATTTATTTATTTATTTATTTAAATGTTAATCTTATTTAATAATAGATTTATTTTTTTATTCACATTATTTGCCCATGTCTTTTATTAAGTTTTTATTTAGTTCTCATTAGTTTTTGATATGCTACTAATGGACGGTTTTATTTGTGCGGTGTTGTTAAGTCGCAGGATGTCCGATTCAGTAGCACACAGTGTCTTCGTTTATTTATATTTTGCGGGGCCTAAATTTACTTTTACTTTGTAAGGTGTAGAATGTGTAAGTTAACCTAGTGTCGTATTTTTTTTATGCTGATTAATGAATTGAAGATCAAGTGGATAATTGTCTTTCAGTTAAATTACCTGGATAAAAGATAGTAGTTGATTTTAGCTAAAAGTCCTAAGTGCGGAAAAGTAAATAAAGTGGAAGGATATCCGGAGTATGCAGATCAGGGAAATGTTGACCAAGATATTAGTATTGGGTTAGGGAAAGGTAATTATGCTTATGTTAAGACTATGCTTGGAATGATGTAGATCTGGTTGGATGAGCCAATTACACAGACCTACTTATCTCTGAACTCTCGGAGTTCTCTTTGAGCAGTGAGAAGTATGTCACTTGGTCGTATAATTGAAAGGTAACAATACCTCGGAGGTTATCCTCAGTAAAGCACTAGGTTTATTAGTGAGTTAAGCTCTAATCCTAACCCTCGTTATCAGTTCAGGTAACTGAATAACAACGTGCCATGTTGATTGAACACTGATCACAAACGAAAGGAATCCGTCAGTTTAAGTTGGCAAAACCTTAAATGAAAACTAACAACCATTCCATCATACTAATGAGATCATATCAATTCAAACATTATACAGTATCACAGTCAATATACTGATAGTAAAGCAGATAGAAACCTAATGAATACCTAAACAGTTGATATGACTAAGACCTAAGGCAACAATCAAACAAGAACATGCAATAGGCTTGGGTCACACAGTGAAGGCACTAACTAGATCTTAACAGATCCTAAGAGGTCTCTTTGGAACAGTCAATAGGCATACTAGGTCATTCATGTCTCAATTCCTAAGTTCTGTGTCCTAAATGCGCATTAAATGCCTCTCGGGAACTCCGGCCATACCGAGTTCATAGAATCTTCAGATACAGTATAACCAGGGGTCTTAATCCTATGAAGTAGCTAATTTCATATAGGTGGACAAGTCCTGGTCACAACCTAGGTTGGTCAATCCTTAAGATGCTAGCATACAAATCTATCAAACTTCCTAGTTCAGTATTATAACAGTAATCGTACTAAATTAACATAATTACGCTAACCCAGACTTCTATCATGGCAGCATACAGATTAATTAAGCTATCATGGTAATATCGGAATGCATTATTAAACATAAAAAGTAAGAACACATGTTTAATACAAAAGACAAGCGTTTCGGATAAAAACCTGAAAAGGCCGAAGAAATCTGCCCGAGATCTCAGGGACTCGCTGGGATATCCACCGGAAAATAAAAGCTAAGCTAACTACTACTAAAGACTAACTAAAAGCTTGAAAATATGAAATGAATTACAAATTGAGTGTGTGTTGGAATGGATGGAGAGAGCCCTTTAAATAGACTTGATTTTTGCCTGCAAACGGCTGGCAGGCCGTTTGGCAGGCCGTTTTTGGAGGCCGTTTGCGAAGGCAAGCCGTTTAACGAGCCCGTTTGCTCTGACCGTTTGGCAGGCCATTTGCCATACTGGTAGGCTGTTTGGCAAGCTGTATGGCAGGTCGTTTGCTGGCCTGGTCAGCCTGATTTCACTGGATCGTAACTTGATTTCTTGTCTTTTACCGTTTTCGCTCTAGAATCTTCGTTTTAGCTTCATTTTACTTGATTCTTTTTGCATTGCCTTCATAATTACTTAATCTACAAAATCAACCAAAAAAGCGATAATTTTGCCGACAAAGTTTAAATCTTTATTGTTCTAGGGCTTAATATTGGATAAAAATGTGACTTTTTGCCCGATATCAAATACCCCACACTTGGCTTTGCTTCTCATCAAGCAAAAAGCTGGAATATAAGGATCTTTCTAATAGATTCTCCCTTGCCCCACCCGTAGATCTTTTTATTATGCCTTTATCAGAAGTCGGCACATCTTTCGAAAGTATTAGAAAAAGTTTCGAGCTTCGATGGTTTGGTCGCTAGATTTCAATTGCGTCCATAGTGAAAAAGGCGTACTTTCCAACTCTTAGATGTAGAGTATACATGATCAGGCTCCTCACTAGCGGATCACTCATATCACTCAAGTGTTTAGGGTGTCCTATTCTAATTGTATTGTCGCTCAGAAGCCAGTCATGTAACAGTTCTCATCATAGGCTTGGTAAAGCATCGATATCTCCACCGGTTGAGTAAGGACGACACTGATCTTCTTCCTAAGCATTCTTTCAAGAGGTAGACGGGTTATAGGGTTTGGTCGGAAATTTATGGATCGGTGAAAGGTATCCAGATTTTTTGATTTTTGAGAGAATTGATAGATTTTGATTCTTCAGAGTATCCATTTTGGATAGAGAATGGCCTAGAATCCGTAAAAGTTTTCTTCAGAAGAGGTGGATTTTGCTAAGACTTTGTCTAGAATTTTCTTTTGCTCTTCCGACATTCTACTTTAGGGCATCTTCTCGGGTTTTTCTTTGCCTTATTCATAGGGACTTTGCTCTTTCATAATCTTTTTTTTTCGGCATACCCTTTCTTCATAACTTTTGTCTTTCGTTCCTAGTGCCCAGAGAGGAAGTGATAATCCACTGAAAATAGGTCTTTGACCTATCAAAAACAATCAGGGGTTTGGAATCTTTCAACAAGTGCTTTTGAAGCGAATTTGATCGATATATCTCTTTATAAATCTCTGGATCTTTTGATGAATGGAAAGGGGGTGAATGTTAATGGTGTATTTTGGGAGTGAATTTGGGGTGAATATTTCTGATTCATCAACTCTTTATGTGAGTTGGCCGGTTTAAATTGCGTGGAGTGGAAATGGAAACGGATGGCTTTTTGTCTTCTCTATTCAGAATGATTTCGGAAGGAGTATCGCACCTGCACCACGTATGGCGCTCACTAACCATTGGTCTTAAAACGTATGTCTGAACCAAGTTCAAACTTGAACCGTACACCGGTACGCTCATCAAATGAAATAACAAAGTACAGTAGATTTGATGGGTCTTACAGATACTTTGGGTCCAAGATTCCTTACCTTTTGGGGAGTAGGGGTCGTGTTTGATCATGCGTAGCCTTTTACATATTTTCTTAAAAGAAATCTTTTGACACAAAACATAAGTTTCAGCTTAATCGTTCTGTTCTAATAAATGTTCCGAAAACCGATTTCTAGCAATTTTATTAGATCTTTTGGGCAAAAACAAGGTAAGAATTTTTCGAAATTACCCAATATCCATTGCTTAATTACTTTTGGATAAAAGAATTTTTCAAAACTTGGCGTTTTATGGTTACTCGACTTTTAAAACCTTCGACCTTTAAAACCTTTACCCATTACCCCACACTTAGAAGAACATTGTCCCTAATGTTCTCTAGAAAGAATATTTTAATACTTTATAAATCAAGGACATTGACTTCTAAAATTCTAAGTTAGTTGCGGGGGTTACCCCACACTTAGAGATTTTAGTGCGTTATAATCGAAATAGGTTTGAGGAAGGATTACTTCCCTAAGGTCGTGTTACTTTCCTAGTGCTGGGCCTTCCTACGGTCAATCTCCTTGGGACCAATCTCTTTTGATAATATTTATGCATGAAGAACAAAAAGAGAAAGACAGCATTTCCACTATATATATATATATATATATATATATATATATATATATATATATATATATATATATATATATATATATATATATATATATATATATATATATATATATATATATATATAACTTTTTAGTACAATGCTTCAAAAAGATAAAACTAAAAGCAAAATAAAGTAAAATAAAGTAGTCTATGGGATACTATCCTGGTCAATGTGCTGAGTCGGCGTTACGAAGTATCTGAAGATATCATCATCATCCTCTAGTCTTGGTAAGTACTAGAGAGGTTACCCTATATCCAACTCAGGGCCTAGTAGTGAATCCAGACATAGGTCTGACGGCAACTCCAGGTGGGATAGGCTCGGGAAAAGCTCCTCGTCAGGTATGCTCCCAGTGATCTCAAATGCCTGGGCTGTTGGTGGCTCAACTGAAATGGGAATAGTGACTAAGCGATAACCCTCAGGTAGCTCAGTGACTGGAACTAGCTCAGTGACTGGAGCAGGCAGCGTGATGGAAATAGGAGTAGCGTGTGCAGGCATGGCAGCTGAGGCAACTGAGTGAATTGAGGCCGGTGTGGAACGCCTGGGCGTAGCTTGTCGTGTCAGCTAAACACGACGCGCTAGCCTAAATGAAGACGGGCCCAGAGTACTGCGTGGCATCCCCTCGCGCTGAAGGTATGCTCTAAGAGCTCGGTAGAGCCTCTGCTGGTCTCTAAGTAGTGCCCATGCAACATCATGATCACTTAAAGTGGCTCCATAGTGTATCACTGTCTGTGGCTCATGTGTCTCTGGCAGCTGTGTGTGCTCGGCTGGTCTCCTGGCTAAATGTCTAGATCGTCGAATGGAAGGAGCTTGCGGTGCTGTGCCAATATCCTCCTCAACGCTTTCCAATATCAATCGCCTTGGGCCTAATTGCCCTGTTGATGGCCTGTTCTGATCAGCACTGCTTCCAGATGAGTAAACTCTAGGAGTCCTCCTCCTGCGAACTGGGATGTAAGCTGAAGCTCCTGAACTTGGCATTTTTCCTGAACACATTCAACAAACTTGTAAGTACTAAGCGTAAGTACGGCGCTTAGTTGTTAGTACACAGAGATAATATCTTAAGACTGAAAATAATTGAAATAAAAATAAATAAAAGTAAAAGGATAAGCAAGGGGTGCCTCCCAAGAGCGCTTTGTTTATCAAGTCGTTACAGCTCGACTTTTCCTTGTCAGATCTTCAGAATGGATCAAAGGAGAAGAGGTGCTCCTCCTTATCGTGGTATTCTAGATAAGCTTTCAACCAGTGGCCGTTGACTTTGAAGTTGCCGGTAGGTCCTTCCAATTCCACGGCTCCGTGTGGAAAAGCATGTACAACTTTGTATGGGCCACTCCATCTTGATCTAAATTTTTCAGCGAACTTCTTGAACCGAGAATTGAAGAGCAGAACTTTATCTCCAGGGGCGAACTTTGTAGGAATCAATTTTGCGTCATGCGTAAGCTTTGTTCATTTCTTGTAGATGTATGACGTTTCGTATGCTTGGTCTCTTAATTCGGCGAGCTCATTCATTTGCATTTTTTGATGTTTTGCGGTAACTGAGGGATCGAGGTTACATGTCTTCAGCGCCCAGAGAGCTTTATATTCAAGTTCCAGCGGAAGGTGACAGGCTTTTCCATAGATCATGCGGTAGGGTGTAGTTCCTAGAGGATTCTTGTAGCAGTCCGGAATGCCCACAGAGCATCATCTAGTTTTTCGGCCCATTTATTTCCATGATGTCCGACAGTTCGTTCTAAGATTCTTTTGAGTGCTCTGTTCGTGACCTCTGCTTTTCCGTTAGTCTGCGAATGATAGGCAGTGGAAATTTTGTGGGTAACTCCGTATTGTTGCATCACCTTCATAAAGTGGGTATTACAGAAGAGTCTCTTTAGGAAGTTGGTGACGACTTTGGCATCATTAGTTGGAAATGCTTGGGCTTCGACCCATCTGGAGACGTAATCTACTGCTACGAGGACATATTCTTTCCCATTAGACTTTGGGAATGGGCCCATGAAGTCTAATCCCCATATATCGAAGATCTTGCAAGCTTGGATATTAGTCCGAGGCATCTCATTCTTCATAGAGATAATACCTTGCCTTTGGCATGCGTCACAACGCTTTACAAGCTCTTGCGCATCTCGGAATATAGACAGCCAATAGAATCCTGATTCGTAGACTTTTCTTGCGGTTAAGTGTGCTCCATGATGACCTCCAGTTGGTCCATGGTGACATTGGTGAAGAATCCTTGCTGCTTGTTTTTCTTCTACGCACCTCCTGATTATCTGATCAGGGCAAATTCTAAACAGGTAAGGATCTTCCCAGTAGTAGTACTTGGCATCCCTGAAGAACTTCCTTCTTCGAGAGGTGCTCATTCCTTTTTGTACTACTCCAGCAACTAGGTAGTTGGCCATGTCGGCATACCAATGAGTGTCAGTAAATTATGATCCTATGTGAATTTGTCCTAAACTCATAAGCTGTTCTTCTGAAAATTTATCTCTGATATCTTGTTCAGCATGTTGTTCCATCGCTGGGTTCTCCAAACGACTAAGATGGTCTGCTGCGACATTCTCTGTTCCTTTCTTATCTTTAATCTCAATATCGAATTCCCGAAGGAGTAAGATCCATCGTAGGAGTCTTGGTTTCGAGTCTTGCTTAGTGAATAGATATTTGAGGGCTGAATGATCTGTATAGACTGTAGTTTTGGACAGATAGGAACGGAAAGGCGAATACTACGGCTAGCAGTTACTTTTCCGTGGTAGTGTAATTCTCTTGAGCTCTGGTTAAGGTTTTGCTTGCGTAATAGATTGGATGAAAGTGCTTATCTACCCGTTGTCCAAGCACAAATCCAACTGCGAAGTCACTCGCATCACACATGATTTCAAATGGTAGACTCCAATCAGGAGCTATCATGATGGGCGCATGTGTTAGCTGTTCTTTCAGATAGTTGAATGCTTTTCGACATTCTTCATCGAAGACAAACAGGACTTCCTTTCCTAGGAAATGAGTGAGAGGTCGTGTGACCTTTGAAAAATCCTTAATGAAACGTCGGTAGAAAACGGCGTGTTCTAGGAAACTCCTTACCGCTCTTACTGTGGTAGGCTCTGGAAGCTTAGTAATGGTCTCAATCTTAGCCTATCAACTTCTATTCCTGCTTTTGAAATCTTATGTCCTAAAACTATCCCTTCTTTAACCATGAAGTGACATTTTTCCCAATTCAGAACTAAATTTTGTAGTGACCCGAACTTTTCTATGTTTATATATTAAATGAAATTGATAATTTACATGATTAAATGTTTTCGACATGTTAAACAATCAAACTTGTTAAGACTTGATTAATTGAAATAGGTTTCATGTAGACAATTGACCACCCAAGTTGACCGGCGATTCACGAACGTTAAAACTTGTAAAAACTATATGATGATATATATATGGATATGTATATATACAGTTAACATGATATTATGATAAGTAAGTATCTCAATAGGTATATTAACAATGAGTTATATACATAAAAATGAGACTACTAAGTTAAGAAACTAGAAATGATATATATAACGATTATCGTTATAACGTCTTATTAAATACATATGTATTATATTAAGATATTGTTACACTATATTTAACATGATAAAATGATAATTATATATATATCATTAAGTATGTTAACAATGAACTACATATGTAAAACAAGACTACTAATTTAAGAATTTCGAAACGACACTACAAATAAATTGACATCTAGTGGCATACAAAAAGTGCCACAAAAGCACAAAAAAGTGTCACTGTATGTCTATTTGGGAATCGCTGGCACATAAAAAAAGTGTCACTAGAAACGCTGCCACTAAAGCCTTATAGTGGCACTTTTCAGTTGTGTCGCTGCAGCCTCTTAAAGCTATAGTGGCACATTTTTAGTGCCACAGTTGATGAACGATCTGTTGTGGCACATAGTTTATGCCATTAAATACATATATTTATATTTGCTTTTACGTACATATACCTTCACATTATATGTCAGTGTAAGACGCTTATATTATGCATCAATTGGTTTTTTTGATTCTTTGTTACTGAAGTTACTACAACTTGGCAAAAATAAACAATAAAAAAATTTACATTAAAGACATATAATTGTATTAACACTACTTAGCTATAAAGTTCAGTTATCTTTCAATCATTTTAAATACTTACAAGCAAAAGTTAAACTACTCTTGATTTCAAACTACAATAAACTACTTTACAAATTACTAGAAGGTTAAATAACTTAAGACCTCAACAAAGAACACCTTCTTGCTCGATCAACCTTGTGTTATATTTCTCTAAGAAGACTAACAACCTATCACAACAATGAGGAAAAAAAGATATAAAAGCAACTTTAGTTAAATAACAAAAGATGGAAATAAAAATAGAGATTCTTAATTGCAATGTTTTTAAGGTAATCATTTCTAAACAGTGGTTCTTTTGTAAATTTTCACCAAAATAAAAATTAAGGTAGGTTGATCACAGAAATAAATTGCTCCAATTATAATATGATAAGTAAAAGGAAATTAAATTGTAATATTGAAGTTTTAAGACCACACACCTTGTCCATTTTGGTGTTCATCTATTGACAAATAATGGCCGGGAAAATGTGGATTGCCAAGCTGATTGTTTCCTTATGAAACTGAATTGTCATCTTGAGTCTCGAGCTGCTCTTGTGTATCAACGTTGTTGTTATCCAAGATGTCACTGGTAGAGACAATGCATAATTGGTTGGGCCTGCCAATTATAATAGTTGCAACACAACAATTATAAGATTTGTTTAGTTTCTTTCAGTACGGGTTTAAGCATCTATAAAGTACTCCGTATATGATTAATTACATAAAATCCTAAACAAGTACATGTATCAAAATAAAAGATGGGCTTTAAAATTGCAAGTGGAAAGTCATTAAAGCCAACATTGAACCCAGAAGCTTAACATACTCTTTCTGGAGTTTGAGAGCATTACATTCATGGATTATTTATTTAAATTTTAATCCTTTGCAAGTCTTTGACCCAACTCATTTAACAATGCTAAAAAACATACTCCGTATCACATCCATGTCTTAGCATTTACCGATAGTAACTGTGAATCGAGATGGATTTCATTAAATTTCTAGAAATTACTAAACAAAAACAAACTAATTAATATAATACAAACCAAAATTACAAAATAATCCAACAAACATGACCATAATCAAAGAGAAACGAATCTGTGATATGTTTAATTTGAAGAACGAAAAAACCCCAACATTTCAGATCTAATACTATTCACAAATCAACAATCAAATCAAAGAATCGTATAATAGTTTTTCATTGCAAGATTGAAAGAGAATTAAAACGAACCTACAGTTGATGAACGATTGATGAACCAAGTGATGGGTGCATGAGCGGTCGATTTATTTTTGCAAAAAAAAAAGATGTGAGAAAGTTGTTACCTATATGAGAAAAAAAGGTAGGGTTTGAAGATACAAGTTTTTAGAGAAATCTAAAAAGTTATAAGAGGGAAAATCCAAAATATTTAGTGAAATGAGAGTGGGAAATCTACCGCCAAAATGAAAGAGGGAAATAAAATGACTAGATTCTAGATCTCTCTATTTGGATCCTGTAGTGGCACATTCAAATAGTTAAAAAAAGAAAATGAATATATAATGGCACTTTAGGTAATGTGTGCCACTGAAAATAAGTACAACAGTGACACATAGGAGAAAATGCCACATATACATATAGTGGCAAAACAATATTTACCATTAAAAACAACCTATAATGGCACCTTTTATGTTTGCCATTAAAAATGTGTGCCACTAAATGTCATTTAATTTGTAGTGCGAGATATATATGTGACGATTATCGTTGTAACGACATTTTAATGTATATATATCATATTAATATATATTCATACATCATAATATCATGATAATGTAATAATTTAACATCTCATTAGATATAATAAATAATGGGTTAACAACATTAAATGAGATCGTTAACTTAAAGGTTTCAAAACATCACTTACATGTAACGATTAACGATGACTTAACGACTCAGTTAAAATGTATATACATGTAGTATATTAAGATGTATTAGTACACTTTTGAAAGACTTCAAGACACATATTAAAGTACTTCTACTTAACAAAAATGCTTACAATTGCATTCTCATTCATTTTCATCAACAATTCTACTCGTATGCACCAGTATTCGTACTCGTACAATACCCAACTCCTAGAAGTATATACTATTGCTATATACACATAATAATTCAGCTCTTAGCAGCCCTAGATAGTCAACAAACATGTGGAACCAACCATTTGGCAACTAGCATGAAATATCTCACAAAATTACAAACTAATGGAGCCTATATTGACTCCCCATTTTCACGTGAACCTTCACCAATCCTAACACTTTCATTTTTCAATTTTCATGCATCAAACTCACCTCTCTCAAGTTCTCTCTTGATGTTCTAAGTGTTCTTCATCATCTTCATCAAAATCTAGCTCAATCTAGCTCAAAAATCTAAACATAAAACAACTTACAAAAACAACAACTCAAGAACACATCAAGCACACTTTCAAGGTTACTAGCTTACTTCCAATCTTGCAATTCCATTTCAAGTGATCATCCAATCTCAAGAAATATTTGTTATTTACAGTAGGTTATCTTTCTAAATCAAGGTAATACTCATATTTAAACTTTGATTCAATTTCTATAACTATAACAATCTTAATTCGAGTGATAATCTTACTTGGACTTGTTTTCGTGTCATGATTCTACTTCAAGAACTTTCAAGCCATCCAAGATCCTTTGAAGCTATATCAATTTTTGTCACTTCTAGTAGGTTTACCTACTAAACTTGAGGTAGTAATGATGTTCATAACATCATTCGATTCATATATATATAACTATCTTATTCAAAGATTTAAACTTGTAATCACTAGAACATAGTTTAGTTAATTCTAAACTTGTTCACAAATAAAGTTAATCCTTCTAACTTGACTTTTAAAATCAACTAAACATATGTTCTATATCTATATGATATGCTAACTTAATGATTTAAAACCTGAAAACACGATAAACACCGTAAAACCGGACATACGCTGTCGTAGTAAAACCGCGGGCTGTTTTGGGTTTGTTAATTAAAAACTATGATAAAATTTGATTTAAAAGTTGTTCTTCTGGGAAAATTATTTTTCTTATTAACATGAAACTATATCCAAAAATCATGGTTAAACTCAAAGTGGATGTATGTTTTTCAAAAATGGTCATCAAGACGTCGTTCTTTCGACTGAAATGACTACCTCTTACAATATTGACTTGTAACCTGTATTTCTGACTATAAACTTATATTTTTCTGTTTATTTTCATAAATTTCAGTTCATTATGAAACCATAGCAACTTGAATCACTCAAAACAGATTTAAAACGAAGAAGTTATGGGTAAAACAAGATTGGATAATTTTGCTTGTTGTAGCTACGTGAAATTCGTAACAAATCTATACAAATCATAACTTAACTAACTTATATTGTATTATACATGTATTCTAACATATATTATGTAATCTTGGGATACCACAGACACGTATACAATGTTTTGACATATCATATCGACCCATCTATATATATTATTTAGGAACAACCATAGACACTCTATATGCAGTAATGCTTGAGTTAGCTATACAGGGTTGAGATTGATTCTAAAATAATATATATACTTTGAGTTGTGATCTAGCCTGTGACTTGTATACACTGGGTCGTGGATTGATTCGAGATAATATATATTGATTTATTTCTGTACATCTAACTGTGGACAACTAGTTGTAGATTACTAACGTTGAACTACTAACTTAACAAACTTAAATCGTTAAAACGTAATAAAAATGTTGTGAATATATTTCGATCATACCTTGATGTATATGTATACATTTGTTATAGGTTCGTGAATCAACCCTTGGCCAAGTCTTACTTCCCGACGAAGTAAAAATCTGTGAAAGTGAGTTATAGTTCCACTTTTAAAATCTATTATTTTTGGGATGAGAATACATGCAGTTTTATAAATATTTTACGAAATAGACACAAGTGATAAAAAAATTACATTCTATGTTGAATTATCGAACCGAATATGCCCCTTTTTAGCTTGGTAGCCTAAGAATTGGTGTTTATTATAATTGCCACCAATTGACGCGAATCCTAAAGATAGATCTATTTGGCCCAACAAGCCTCATCCGAGTTACGGATGCTTTAGTACTTCGATTTATCATGTACGATGAGAGTCCCGGAATGATGGGGATATTCTATATGCATCCTGTTAAGGTCGGTTACCAGGTGTTCATCATATGAATGATTTTTATGCAGTTTGCATGTTATTGAGAAATGGAAATTGAAAATCTTGTGGTCTATTATTACGAATTGATAAATATATAGGTTAAACCTATAACTCACCAACATTTTTGTTGATGTTTAAAGCATGTTTATTCTTAGGTGATTATTAAGAGCTTCCGCTGTTGCATACTAAATAAAGACAAGATTGAAGTCTGCATGCTTGTATAATATTGTTTAAAAACTGCATTCGAAGACTTATATTGTTGTGTAATATTATTGTAAACTATTATGTAATGGTCATGTGAAAACACTATATTTTAGATTATCATTGTTTGATAAACGTCATAATATTTTAAACCTTTTATCGATAAAATAAAGGTTATGGTTTGTTTTAAAAATCGAATGCAGTCTTTGAAAAACGTCTCATATAGAGGTCAATACCTCGCAAGAAAATCAATTAATATGAAACGTTTATAATCGATATGAACGGGATATTTCAGTTGGTATCCGAGCGTTGGTCTTAGAGAACTAGAAATTTGCATTAGTGTGTCTTACCGAGTTTGTTAGGATGCATTAGTGAGTCTGGACTTCGACCGTGTTTTCTTTAAAAACGATTGCTTACCACTTTTTGTTGGAAACTATATAATATTAACATGTAAATATCATGTGATATATTAATCTCTTAATGTGTTTGATATTGTGTGATAGATGTCTAACTCTAGTACAAATCCCATCGACTCACCTAATAATAATGAAGAGACGAATATATTTTGGGAAGATTCACAAATTTCCGAGGAAGAACCGGAAGAGGAGGAACCAGAAGAGGCGCAGGAAGACCCGGAGCTTGTTACGGGTACGTTTCTTATCGATGAAAAACCTGCTTATGTTTTATTTGATTCGGGTGCGGATAGAAGCTATATGAGTAGAGATTTTTGTGCTAAATTAAGTGGCCCATTGACGCCTATGAATAATAAATTTTTACTCGAATTAGCAAACGGTAAATTAATTTTGGCAGATAAAATATGTCGGAATCGAGAAATTAAACTGGTTAGCGAAACTTTTAAGATTGATTTGATACCAGTAGAGTTAGGGAGTTTTGATGTGATAATTGGCATGGACTGGTTGAAAAAGGAGAGAGCAGAGATCGTATGTTACAAAAATGCAATTCGCATTGTACGAGAAGAAGGAAAACCTTAATGGTGTACGGAGAAAAGAGCAACGCGAAGCTAAATCTTATTAGTAATTTGAAGGCACAAAGCTAATAAGAAAAGGTTGCTATGCTGTTCTAGCACACGTCGAGAAAGTCAATTCCGAAGAAAAGAACATCAATGATGTTCCCGTCGCAAAAGAATTTTCGGATGTATTTCCGAAAGAATTACCGGGACTACCTCCACACCGATCCGTTGAATTTCAAATAGACCTTGTACCAGGAGCTGTACCAATAGCTCGTGCTCCATACAGACTCGCACCTAGTGAAATGAAGGAACTCCAAAGCCAACTACAAGAACTTTTAGAACGTGGTTTCATACGACCAAGTACATCACCATGGAGAGCTCCTGTTTTGTTTATCAAAAAGAAGGATGGTACATTCAGATTGTGTATCGACTACAGAGAGTTGAACAAACTTACCATCAAGAACCGTTATCCACTACCGAGAATCGACGACTTATTTGATCAACTCCAAGGCTC
Source organism: Rutidosis leptorrhynchoides (assembly GCF_046630445.1). Taxonomy (NCBI): domain Eukaryota; kingdom Viridiplantae; phylum Streptophyta; class Magnoliopsida; order Asterales; family Asteraceae; genus Rutidosis; species Rutidosis leptorrhynchoides. The sequence continues at coordinate 94,269,361 of NC_092341.1, read as the reverse complement.
GTCGATTTATTCGAAGATCGATTTACGTTCCGGATATCATCAAATGCGGGTGAAGGAGGATGATATTCCAAAGACTGCTTTCAGAACGCGTTACGGTCATTATGAGTTTTTGGTTATGCCGTTTGGATTGACTAACGCACCAGCTGTGTTCATGGACCTCATGAACCGAGTGTGTGGGCCATATCTTGACAAGTTTGTCATTGTTTTCATCGATGACATACTCATTTACTCAAAGAATGATCAAGAGCACGAAGAATATTTGAGAAAAGTGCTAGAATTATTGAGGAAGGAACAACTGTACGCAAAATTTTCAAAGTGTGCATTTTGGTTGGAAGAAGTTCAATTCCTCGGTCACATAGTAAACAAAGAAGGTATTCAAGTAGATCCGGCAAAGATTGAAACCGTTGAAAAGTGGGAAACCCCGAAAACCCCGAAGCATATACGCCAATTTTTAAGACTGGCTGGTTACTACAGAAGGTTCATCCAAGATTTTTCCAAAATAGCAAAACCCTTGACTGCATTAATGCATAAAGGGAAGAAATTTGAATGGAAGGATGAGCAGGAGAAAGCGTTTCAATTGTTGAAGAAAAAGTTAACTACGACACCTATATTATCATTGCCTGAAGGGAATGATGATTTTGTGATATATTGTGATGCCTCAAAGCAAGGCCTTGGTTGTGTATTAATGCAACGAACGAAGGTAATTGCCTATGCGTCCAGATAATTGAAGATTCACGAGCAAAATTATATGACTCACGATTTGGAATTAGGTGCTGTTGTTTTTGCATTAAAGACTTGGAGGCACTACTTATATGGGGTCAAAAGTATTATATATACCGACCACAAAAGTCTCCAACATATATTTAATCAGAAACAACCGAACATGAGGCAGCGTAGGTGGATTGAATTGTTATATGATTACAATTTTGAGATTCGTTACCACCCGGGGAAGGCAAATGTGGTAGCCGATGCTTTGAGTAGAAAGGACAGAGAACCTATGCGGGTAAAAGCTATGAATATAATTATTCGTACTAGCCTTACTACTCAAATAAAGGAGGCGCAACAAGGAGTTTTAAAAGAGGGAAATTTGAAGAATGAAATACCCAAAGGTTCGGAGAAACATCTTAATATTAGGGAAGACGGAACCCGGTATAGGGCTGAAAGAATTTGGGTACCAAAGTTTGGAGATGTGAGAGAAATGGTACTTAAGGAAGCACATAAACTAGAAACTCAATACATCCCAGAGCGGGAAAGATGTACAAAGATCTCAAGAAACACTTTTGGTGGATGGGTATGAAAGCCGATATTGCTAGATATGTAGGAGAATGTTTGACGTGTTCTAAGGTCAAAGCTGAACATCAGAAACCATCATGTCTACTTCAACAACCCGAAATCCCAGAATGGAAATGGGAAAACATTACCATGGATTTCATTACTAAATTGCCAAGGACTGCAAGTGGTTATGATACTATTTGGGTAGTAGTTGGTTGTCTCACCAAGTCATCACACTTTCTGCCAATGAGAGAAGATGATAAAATGGAGAAGTTAGCACGATTATACTTGAAGGAATTTGTCTCCAGACATGGAATACCAGTCTCTATTATCTTTGATAGAGATGACAGATTTGTTTCAAAGTTTTGGCAGACATTACAACATGCATTGGGAACTAATCTAGACATGAGTACTGCCTATCATCCACAAACTGATGGGCAGAGTGAAAGGACGATACAGATGCTTGAAGACATGCTACTAGCATATGTTAGTGATTTTGGAAATAGTTGGGAGCGACATCTTCCATTAGCAGAGTTTTCCTACAACAACAGTTACCACTCGAGTATTGAGATGGCACCGTTTGAGGCACTTTATGGTAGAAAGTGCAGGTCTACGATTTATTGGAGTGAAGTGGGGGATAGACAGATTACGGGTCCGGAGATTATACAAGAAACTACGTAGAAGATCATCCAAATTCAACAACGGTTGAAAACCGCCCAAAGTCGACAAAAGAGCTACGCTGACATTAAAAGAAAAGATATAGAATTTGAAATTGGAGAGATGGTCATGCTTAAAGTTGCACCTTGGAAAGGCGGTGTTCGATCATTCAAGACGATCAATAATCTTGAATGGTCCAATATACCTTGGATTTAATTTCCCTCGTTTACCAAATCGAACACCGCCTTTCCAAGGTGCAACTTTAAGCATGACCATCTCTCCAATTTCAAATTCTATATCTTTTCTTTTAATGTCAGCGTAGCTCTTTTGTCGACTTTGGTCAGTTTTCAACCGTTGTTGAATTTGGATGATCTTCTACGTAGTTTCCTGTATAATCTCCGGACCCGTAATTTGTCTATCCCCCACTTCACTCCAACAAATCGGAGACCTGCACTTTCTACCATAAAGTGCTTCAAACGGCGCCATCTCAATGCTTGAATGGTAGCTGTTGTTGTAGGAAAATTCTGCTAACGGTAGATGTCGATCCCAACTGTTTCCGAAATTAATAACACATGCTCGTAGCATGTCTTCAAGCGTTTGTATCGTCCTTTCGCTCTGCCCATCAGTTTGTGGATGATAGGCAGTACTCATGTCTAGACGAGTTCCTAATGCTTGCTGTAATGTCTGCCAGAATCTTGAAATAAATCTACCATCCCTATCAGAGATAATAGAGATTGGTATTCTATGTCTGGAGACGACTTCCTTCAAATACAGTCGTGCTAACTTCTCCATCTTGTCATCTTCTCTTATTGGCAGGAAGTGTGCTGATTTGGTGAGACGATCAACTATTACCCAAATAGTATCAAAACCACTTGCAGTCCTTGGCAATTTAGTGATGAAATCCATGGTAATGTTTTCCCATTTCCATTCCGGGATTTTGGGTTGTTGAAGTAGACCTGATGGTTTCTGATGCTCAGCTTTGACCTTAGAACACGTCAAACATTCTCCTACATATTTAGCAACATCGGCTTTCATACCCGGCCACCAAAAATGTTTCTTGAGATCCTTGTACATCTTCCCCGTTCCAGGATGTATTGAGTATCTGGTTTTATGAGCTTCTCTAAGTACCATTTCTCTCATATCTCCAAATTTTGGTACCCAAATCCTTTCAGCCCTATACCGGGTTCCGTCTTCCCGAATATTAAGATGCTTCTCCGATCCCTTGGGTATTTCATCCTTTAAATTTCCCTCTTTTAAAACTCCTTGTTGCGCCTCCTTTATTTGAGTAGTAAGGTTATTATGAATCATTATATTCATAGATTTTACTCGAATGGGTTCTCTGTCCTTCCTGCTCAAGGCATCGGCTACCACATTTGCCTTTCCCGGGTGGTAACGAATCTCAAAGTCGTAATCATTCAACAATTCAATCCACCTACGCTGCCTCATATTCAGTTGTTTCTGATTAAATATGTGTTGAAGACTTTTGTGGTCGGTATATATAATACTTTTGACCCCATATAAGTAATGCATCCAAGTCTTTAATGCAAAAACAACCGCGCCTAATTCCAAATCATGCGTCGTATAATTTTGTTCGTGAATCTTCAATTGTCTAGACGCATAAGCAATCACCTTCGTTCGTTGCATTAATACACAACTGAGACCTTGCTTTGATGCGTCACAATAAATCACAAAATCATCATTCCCTTCAGGCAATGACAATATAGGTGCCGTAGTTAGCTTTTTCTTCAATAACTGAAACGCTTTCTCTTGTTCACCATTCCATTCAAATTTCTTCCCTTTATGCGTTAATGCAGTCAAGGGTTTTGCTATTCTGGAAAAGTCTTGGATGAACCTTCTGTAGTAACCAGCTAGTCCTAAAAACTGGCGTATGTGTTTCGGAGTTTTCGGGGTTTCCCACTTTTCAACAGTTTCTATCTTTGCCGGATCCACCTTAATACCTTCTTTGTTCACTATGTGACCGAGGAATTGAACTTCTTCCAACCAAAATGCACACTTTGAAAACTTAGCGTACAATTCTTCCTTCCTCAATACTTCTAACACCTTTCTCAAATGTTCACCGTGTTCTTGGTCATTCTTTGAGTAAATAAGTATGTCATCAATGAAAACAATGACAAACTTGTCAAGGTATGGTCCACACACTCGGTTCATAAGGTCCATGAACACAGCTGGTGCATTAGTTAAACCAAATGGCATGACCATAAACTCGTAATGACCGTAACGTGTTCTGAAAGCAGTCTTTGGAATATCATCTTCTTTCACCCGCATTTGATGATACCCGGAACGTAAGTCAATCTTTGAATAAATAGACGAGCCTTGTAGTTGATCAAATAAGTCGTCGATTCTCGGTAGTGGGTAGCGGTTCTTGATGGTAAGTTTGTTCAACTCTCGGTAGTCGATACACAACCTGAATGTACCATCTTTCTTCTTGACAAATAAAACAGGAGCTCCCCACGGTGATGTGCTTGGTCGAATGAAACCACGCTCTAAAAGTTCTTGTAATTGGCTTTGCAGTTCTTTCATCTCGCTGGGTGCGAGTCTGTAAGGAGCACGAGCTATTGGTGCAGCTCCTGGTACAAGATCTATTTGAAATTCAACGGATCGATGTGGGGGTAATCCCGGTAATTCTTTCGGAAATACATCGGGAAATTCTTTTGCAATGGGAACATCATTGATGCTCTTTTCTTCAGTTTGTACTTTCTCGATGTGTGCTAGAACAGCATAGCAACCTTTTCTTATTAGTTTTTGTGCCTTCAAATTACTAATAAGATGTAGCTTCGTGTTGCCCTTTTCTCCGTACACCATTAAGGGTTTTCCTTTTTCTCGTATAATGCGAATTGCATTTTTGTAACAAACGATCTCTGCTTTCACTTCTTTCAACCAGTCCATACCGATTATCACATCAAAACTCCCTAACTCTACTGGTATCAAATCAATCTTAAATGTTTCGCTAACCAGTTTAATTTCTCGATTCCGACATATATTATCTGCTGAAATTAATTTACCATTTGCTAATTCGAGTAAAAATTTACTATCTAAAGGCGTCAATGGACAACTTAATTTAGCACAAAAATCTCTACTCATATAGCTTTTATCCGCACCCGAATCAAATAAAACGTAAGCAGATTTATTGTCAATAAGAAACGTACCCGTAACAAGCTTCGGGTCTTCTTGTGCCTCTGCCGCATTAATATTGAAAACTCTTCCGCGGCCTTGTCCATTCATGTTCTCCTGGTTCGGGCAATTTCTAATAATGTGGCCCGGTTTTCCATATTTATAACAAACTACATTGGCATAACTTGCTCCGACACTACTTGCTCCGCCATTACTCGTTCCGACACCATTTGTTCCTTTCGTTCTATTAACCCCTGGTCCGTAGACCTCACACTTCACCGCGCTATGACCATTTCTTTTACACTTGTTGCAAATTTTGGTGCAGAACCCTGAGTGATACTTTTCACACCTTTGGCATAGCTGCTTCTGATTGTTGTTATTGTTGCGGTTATTATTGTTGTTGGGATGATTGTTGTAGTTGCTGTTGTTGTTGTTGTTGTTGTTGTTGTTGGGCCGTTTGTTGTAGTTGCGATTGTTGGGATAATTGTTGCGATTATTGTTGTAATTGCTGTTGTTGTTGTATTGGTGATTCTTATCACCGTTTTCCTCCCACTTTCTTTTGACTTGCTTCACATTGGCCTCTTCAGCAGTCTGTTCTTTAATTCTTTCTTCAATCTGGTTCACTAGTTTGTGAGCCATTCTACATGCCTGTTGTATGGAGGCGGGCTCGTGTGAACTTATATCTTCTTGGATTCTTTCCGGTAATCCTTTCAAAAACGCGTCGATCTTCTCTTCCTCATCTTCGAATGCTCCCGGACACAATAGGCACAATTCTGTGAATCGTCTTTCGTACGTGGTAATATCAAATCCTTGGGTTCGTAACCCTCTAAGTTCTGTCTTGAGCTTATTGACCTCGGTTCTGGGACGGTACTTCTCGTTCATCAAGTGCTTGAATGCTGACCACGGTAGTGCGTACGCATCGTCTTGTCCCACTTGCTCTAGATAGGTATTCCACCATGTTAACGCAGAACCTGTGAAGGTATGCGTAGCGTACTTCACTTTGTCCTCTTCAGTACACTTACTTATGGCAAACACCGATTCGACCTTCTCGGTCCACCGTTTAAATCCGTTCGGTCCTTCGGTTCCATCAAATTCCAAAGGTTTGCAGGCAGTGAATTCTTTGTAGGTGCATCCTACACGATTTCCTGTACTGCTAGATCCAAGGTTATTGTTGGTATGTAGCGCAGCCTGTACTGCGGCTATGTTTGAAGCTAGAAAAGTACGGAATTCCTCTTCATTCATATTCACGGTGTGTCGAGTAGTCGGTGCCATTTCCTTCAAAATAGTCAAATGGAACAAGTTAATCATACAGAATATTAAGAGTAGTTAATAGTATTTCGTAGCATAATATGAACTCATTTATAAAAGCTTTTTCTTCATATTAGCGTTTTATAAGTTTAAATTCGGGTAGTACCTACCCGTTAAGTTCATACTTAGTAGCTAATATACAATTCAACTACTACAATTCTATATGAAAAACTGATTATAATAATATTTCGCGTTCAAACTTTTATACAATATTTTACAAACTTACAATACCGCTTATTTTACATAAAGCATGAAATATAGCACACAATAACTTTGATACAAGATAGTTGTGAAGATAATTCTAGCTAGTACACAAGTCGTTCAGCAAAGGCAATAATTCATACGTCCAGAAACAAGTCATGCATTCTGGTTTTACTAGGACTACTTCCCATCCTTGGTCTTGTGGAACATAACCGTTATGGCCGTTGATAAGACAGCGTGTTGTAACATCATCAAAGGGACGAGGGTTACGTAATGTCCAACAGTTCCGTAACAATCTAAAAACCTCATTTCTTACCCCAATTACCGACTCCGTCACTTGTGGGAACGTTTTGTTTAATAGTTGTAGGCCGATGTTCTTGTTCTCACTTTGGTGAGAAGCGAACATTACTAATTCGTAAGCATAACATGCTTCTTTATGTTGCATGTTAGCCGCTTTTTCTAAATCACGAAGTCCAATATTCGGATATATTGAGTCAAAATAATTTCTTAACCCATTGCGTAAAATAGCATTTGGGTTCCCCGCAATATATGCGTCAAAGTAAACACATCGTAACTTATGGATTTCCCAATGTGATATCCCCCATCTTTCGAACGAAAGCCTTTTATAAACCAAGGCATTCTTGGAACGTTCTTCGAATGTCTTACAAACTAATCTCGCCTTAAATAGTTGTGCCGAAGAATTCTGACTGACTCTAGACAAGATTTCATCAATCATGTCTCCGGGTAGGTCTCTTAAAATATTGGGTTGTCTATCCATTTTGTGTTTTTATACTGTAAAATAGACAAGAGTTAGATTCATAAAAAAAATACTTATTAATACAAGCAATTTTTACATATATCATAAAGCATAAGCACACTATATTACTTATATTACACCACACGAATACAACTATCTTATTCCGACTCGCTTGTTTCTTCTTCTTCGGTTTTGGTTCGTTTTGCCAAGTTTCTAGGGATATATGATGTTCCCCTAATACGAGCCGTCGTTATCCACATTGGTTTAGAAAAACCTGGTGGTTTAGAGGTTCCCGGGTCATTGTTACAACTTAAGGACTTCGGGGGTTGACGATACATATAAAGTTCATCGGGGTTGGAATTAGATTTCTCTATTTTTATGCCCTTTCCCTTATTATTTTCTTTTGCCTTTTTAAATTCAGTTGGGGTAATTTCTATAACATCATCGGAATTCTCGTCAGAATCCGATTCATCGGAGAATTGGTAATCCTCCCAATATTTTGCTTCCTTAGCGGAAACACCATTGACCATAATTAACCTTGGTCGGTTGGTTGAGGATTTTCTTTTACTTAACCGTTTTATTATTTTCCCCACCGGTTCTATTTCTTCATCCGGTTCCGATTCTTTTTCCGGTTCCGATTCTTCTTCTGGTTCCGACTCTTCTTCCGGTTCCTCTTCGGGAACTTGTGAATCAGTCCATGAATCATTCCAATTTACATTTGACTCTTCATTATTATTAGGTGAGTCAATGGGACTTGTTCTAGAGGTAGACATCTATCACATAATATCAAACGCGTTAAGAGATTAATATATCACATAATATTCACATGTTAAAAATATATAGTTTCCAACAAAATTTGTTAAGCAATCATTTTTCAAGTAAACACGGTCGAAGTCCAGACTCACTAATGCATCCTAACAAACTCGATAAGACACACTAATGCAAAATTCTGGTTCTCTAAGACCAACGCTCGGATACCAACTGAAATGTCCCGTTCTTATTGATTAAAAACGTTCCATATTAATTGATTTCGTTGCGAGGTTTTGACCTCTATATGAGACGTTTTTCAAAGACTGCATTCATTTTAAAACAAACCATAACCTTTATTTCATCAATACAAATATGTTACAACAAAATAAGTTTCTTGAATGCAGTTTTTTTTTTACACAATATCATACAAGCATGGACTCCAAATCTCGTCCTTATTTAAGTATGCGATAGCGGAAGCTCTTAATAATCACCTGAGAATAAACATGCTTAAAACGTCAACAAAAATATTGGTGAGTTATAGGTTTAACCTATATATATCAAATCGTAACAATAGACCACAGGGTTTCATATTTCAATACACATCCCATACATAGAGATAAAAATCATTCATATGGTGAACACCTGGTAACCGACATTAACAAGATGCATATATAAGAATATCCCATCATTCCGGGACACCCTTCGGATATGATATAAATTTCAAAGTACTAAAGCATCCGGTACTTTGGATGGGGTTTGTTAGGCCCAATAGATCTATCTTTAGGATTCGCGTCAATTAGGGTGTCTGTTCCCTAATTCTTAGATTACCAGACTTAATAAAAAGGGGCATATTCGATTTTGATAATTCAACCATAGAATGTAGTTTCACGTACTTGTGTCTATTTTGTAAATCATTTATAAAACCTGCATGTATTCTCATCCCAAAAATATTAGATTTTAAAAGTGGGACTATAACTCACTTGCACAGATTTTTACTTCGTCGAGAAGTAAGACTTGGCCACTGTTAATTCACGAACCTATAACAATATATACATGTATATTAAAGTATGTTCAAAATATATTTACAACACTTTTAATATATTTTGATGTTTTAAGTTTATTAAGTCAGCTATCCTCGTTAGTAACCTACAACTAGTTGTCCACAGTTAGATGTACAGAAATAAATCGATAAATATTATCTTGAATCAATCCACAACCCAGTGTATACGTATCTCAGTATTGATCACAACTCAAACTATATATATTTTGGAATCAACCTCAACCCTGTATAGCTAACTCCAACATTCACATATAGAGTGTCTATGGTTGTTCCGAAATATATATAGATGTGTCGACATGATAGGTCGAAACATTGTATACATGTCTATGGTATCTCAAGATTACATAATATACAATACAAGTTGATTAAGTTATGGTTGGAATAGATTTGTTACCAATTTTCACGTAGCTAAAATGAGAAAAATTATCCAATCTTGTTTTACCCATAACTTCTTCATTTTAAATCCGTTTTGAGTGAATCAAATTGCTATGGTTTCATATTGAACTCTATTTTATGAATCTAAACAGAAAAATTATAGGTTTATAGTCGGAAAAATAAGTTACAAGTCATTTTTGTAAAGGTAGTCATTTCAGTCGAAAGAACGACGTCTAGATGACCATTTTAGAAAACATACTTCCACTTTGAGTTTAACCATAATTTTTGGATATAGTTTCATGTTCATAATAAAAATCATTTTATCAGAATAACAACTTTTAAATCAAATTTTATCATAGTTTTTAATTAACTAACCCAAAACAGCCCGCGGTGTTACTACGATGGCGTAAATCCGGTTTTACGGTGTTTTTCGTGTTTCCAGGTTTTAAATCATTAAGTTAGCATATCATATAGATATAGAACATGTGTTTAGTTAATTTTAAAAGTCAAGTTAGAAGGATTAACTTTTGTTTGCGAACAAGTTTAGAATTAACTAAACTATGTTCTAGTGATTACGAGTTTAAACCTTCGAATAAGATAGTTTTATATATATGAATTGAATGATGTTATGAACATCATTACTACCTCAAGTTTAGTAGGTAAACCTACTGGAAGTGACAAGAAATGATCTAGCTTCAAAGGATCTTGGATGGCTTGAAAGTTCTTGAAGTAGGATCATGACACAAAAACAAGTTCAAGTAAGATTTTTACTCGAATTAAGATAGTTTATAGTTATAGAAATTGAATCAAAGTTTGAATATGAATATTACCTTGAATAAGAAAGATAACCTACTGTATATAACAAAGGTTTCTTGATCTTATATGATTACTTGGAATGGATTAGAAAGCTTGGAAGTAAATTAGTAAACTTGAAGGGATTTTTGAAGTGTTCTTGAAGTGTTCTTGAAGTGTTCTTCCTATGATGATTATAGCTTGATTCTTGAAGTGATTTTTAATGAATATGATGATTAACTACTGGAAAAATACATTCATAATAGTGTGTGTGTGTTGAGAGAGAATTAGAAAGAGAATTGGAAGTGAAATGGAGTGAATGATGAGTGGTAATTGGTGAGTGGTGAGTGGGGTTAAAAGGAGTTCTAGTTAGTTGACTAGCTCATGGTAGAAGTTAAAATTGATTAGTCATACATGACATAATCAAGAGTGGAATCCCATGCTAGTTCCTATTGGTATATACCCATAGTAAGTACGTTTTGAAGCTGTGTATAATACGGGTAAGAATACGACTAGAATTCTTGATGAAAGAAAAGAATGGAAAAGTAACTGTAACCATTTTCGTTAAGTATGAGTGTTTTGATATATGTCTTGAAGTCTTCCAAAAGTATTTTAATACATCTAAATACACTACATGTATATACATTTTAACTGAGTCGTTAAGTCATCGTTAGTCGTTACATGTAAGTGTTGTTTTGAAACCTTTAAGTTAACGATCTCAATTAATGTTGTTAACCCATTGTTTATTATATCTAATGAGATGTTAAATTATTATATTATCATGATATTATGATATATTAATATATCTTAATATGATATATATATACATTTAAATGTCGTTACAACGATAATCGTTACATATATGTCTCGTTTCGAAATCCTTAAGTTAGTAGTCTTGTTTATATGTATATAACTCATTGTTAATATACTTATGGAGATACTTACTTATCATAATCTCATGTTAACCATATGTATATCCATATATATATCGTCATGTCATTTTTACAAGTTTTAACGTTCGTGAATCGCCGGTCAACTTGGGTGGTCAATTGTCTATATGAAACATATTTCAATTAATCAAGTCTTAATAAGTTTGATTGCTTAACATGTTAGAAACATTTAATCATGTAAATATCAATCTCAATTAATATATATAAACATGGAAAAGTTCGGGTCACTACAGGGTTCCCTTTCACCAAAGACCTCTTTCGTTTGTGACTTAGTAATTAACTAATTATAAGATTAAGATTCAATTGGTTACGCGTTCGTTCCACACAATTCACCCCTATTTTGTTCAATCTATGTTACCCGGTTTACCCCCTTGGTCCAGTAAGCACCCAATTGGTTAAGACAAATCAATTGGAAATTAGTTCACTAAATTGAAACATGGTTCCCTTTGTTCAAACAAGATCACTAACCAAGCCTAGTAACAATAATCAAATCCCATAAGAATGGTTCTTAATCAAAACTCATAATTATCATGCATTAATCAATTAAACATTAAAGTATCATCCAAACACATACGAATATTCAATCTAGACAAACATTAAAGTGCTTAGCCAACAATCATGGCTAAAACCAAAATCACAAATAAACAATTAAGAGTATTCATTATTTTGATAAGAATTAAACCTAATAAAAATTGTGTTCTTGAATGAAGAATGGATCGAGACGCGTTTCCGGAATGATTGAGTTGATCGAATGATATTGGGGTTCCCCAAAAATCACCAAAATTCGCCCAACAGCTGCTGGAATTTGTCTGGATGGAAGAATGAATAATTAGGGTATTTTTTGGGCCTTAAATACCTGCCAATTTCGTCTGGGCCGACCTACTTCCGCGCCGCGGGCCTCTATTGTCGCGCTGCGGCAATTAACATGAGCTGGGACATCTTTAAAACCCCTCCTGATCTTGAAACTAGGCCAACGTCGCGCCGCAGCTTAAATTGTCGCGCCATGACATACAACGTGTTCTGGACCCTTCTTTAAACCCTTTCCTGACATTGAAAATAGTTAATCTCCGCGTCGCGGCCAATGGCATCACGCCGCAACATAAAGCATAAACTGACATCTAACGTTTCTTTGCACTTTTTCAACACTTTTACTAACTCAAAACCAAAATACCCGATATGTACTTAACGTTTTAAACCTCGGTGCACCAATCGATTAACAAAATGCCTCAAAAACTCCAAAGAATGCAACTCTTCTATATTTAGCTCTTCAAACTCGGACATTCTCAATATTATCAAAATAAACACCAAATCGTATCCGAACGGACTAAAATGTGATCGATATCGCTAAGGAAAACATGTATAAAATATGCGATATCAAAGACACTTTTTAAGATTCGAGATGTGAAATGTATGAACTTTAATTAACAGGAAGTGTTGACTAAAAATTACCATTCGGTCAACATTTTGTTAAAACAAAGTTTACACTTAATTACAGTGGGGATCTACATTTTCGTCCGTATGAGGCCTCCAATAAAACTTCTTCACATCGTGATACATTTTTCTAGAGCCTGGGTGAATAGAATATCTAGTCTTATGTACTTCATCCATGACTAGTTCTCGAAAAATTTCTGAATGGTGGTGATTTTTATAGGATCGACATGTATTCCTTCACTATCAACTACATGTCCGAGAAATTGTATGGTTCGCAGCCAAAATTCACACTTGGAAAAACTTGGCATACAGTTGTTCCTTCTTTAAGAGCTCTAGAATCAATCGCAGATGTTGCTCATGCTCTTTCTCGCTCTCAGAATAGATTAAGATGTCATCAACAAAAACGATCACGAATTGGTCAAGATAAGGTTTGCATACACGGTTCATAAAATCCATGAATACAGCAGGAGCATTGGTTAAACCAAAAGGCATGACAAGAAACTCATAATGTCCATAACGAGTTTGGAAGCAGTCTTAGAAACATCAGCTTCCTTGACTCTCAATTGATGATAACATGACCTAAGATCAATCTTCGAATAACTACTTGACCCTTGCAGTTGGTCAAACAAGTCATCAATACGCGGGAGTGGATAACGATTCTTGATGGTTAACTTGTTGAGTTCACGGTAATCAATACACATTCTCAATGTGCCATCTTTCTTCTTGACAAATAAAACGGGTGCTCCCCACGGAGATGAGCTAGGACGAATGAAACCTTTCTCTAAAAGTTCTTGGAGTTGGTTGGATAATTTCTTCATCTCAGATGGAGCTAAGCGGTATGGTGCCTTTGTAATAGGTGCAACACCGAAGGTTAAATCGATCTGAAACTCAACCTATCATTGGGGAGGGAGACCAGGGAGTTCCTCAGGAAATACTTCGGGAAAGTCTCTAACCACCGGTACATCTTCAATGCGTTTCTCTTTCAGTTTGACTTCCTTAACATGAGCTAAGATGGCTTGATATCCCTTCATGTAATAACATTGAGATTTTCGAATGAATGGCTTGGGAATTTTCTTTGATTCACTTTCTATTCCATATGTCATGATATTGGAATTTCTATATGAATTATCGTAACATAATCACGTTGATTAGACGTCATTATGTTTCACTAATTCACACTTCCATTCCAAGGTCACTCCATAGGGTCAGGATATGTGATCAAACTACAGAATTTTTATTTATTAGAAAACTTTCTACGGACTTAAAGCTCAATTTCCATTTAAAGAGTTCATAACCTAAAGTGTTTTCCATCACACTAAAGATTACACGGAGAGAATCTTCATGAGTCTAGAAGGACATTTTCTGGTTCTCAAACCAAGGCACCACGGTATGTATTATAACAATAATGTTATGTACATGATCGTAATAAATGACATGGAAAATGTCGTGAAATTCAGAAGTCATAAATGACATCGTTAGGAAAGGAAGCAGGGTATCGAGAGGGATGCTAAGGAAAGGGCAAGATATAAATAAGGAAGCACTAAAAACTAAGGCAGGAACATGAACAAGTAAAGGCACTTAAAACCAAGGCAAGAATATAGACAAATAAGAAGGGTACTTAAGCTAAGCTAGGAAAGGTTATAGTCCTAAAGATTGCTAAGGAACCCTAACTAACATGTAAGGCACACATAATATGCAATCCTGGTTCTCTATAACAACCTGGCTCTGATACCACTCTGTCATACCCCCAAATAGGGCCGGGGTAAATATGATTTCATAATATCACAACACGAGTATATATATAAGCGAGAACGAATCTACAGGAGATGTTTTAACAAAATTAGATTTGCAACGAAAACGTAATAATGTTTACATAATGAAATTCATAAGTAAATAACAAATGATGGGTTCTAAATATGTGGACTCCAATGCAACAGCTAGCTAAGCATCATAGGGCAGCATATAAGCTAATCTTCACCTGAGACAAACATGCTTAAAATGTCAACACAATGGTTGAGTGAACATCATAGGTTTAATAATCATAATAAGTTTTTAGACCACAAGATTTAGTTCAAACATCAAAATATTCAATATGCCATGAGTTATAATATCGAGCTAAACATTAACCCCTGACACTGTACGGGTGTCGGTAATCATTATTATGTACCCCCTTGACGATCGGTCAATGGGTAGAGACGTCGCTCTCAATAGGCCTACTCACAATAATTAATCTTGCAACATTTCAATTCCAGCAATTAACGATATTATGGTGGGGATTTGCATGTAAAGATACAATCAATACAAGTTAACAATAGTCTCACGAAGTTGCATATCAAAAAATTTAGGCACTTGTGTCTAAATTGTAAATTATTTAAAAGTAAGCATGTGTCTCACCCCAAAGTTGTAAAACAGTTAATAAATAGTAAAAATGGGGCTATGAAGTTCACCTTAGTAGCAAGTAAGATATTCCACGCAAGAAGTATGAACGGTGTATGTAATCAGAGATCTCACCCTAGAGATATAACATTTGATTAGTTAATGTCTAACAGACATAAAGTTTGTTTATTAATATAGCAAACTATATTAACAGTGACGGTTTTCGAGAAAAGTTCCTATTTCTCAAAAGTTTCTAGTTTTGGAAACCTACTATTTATGGAAAGCTTCCACTTATAGTAACGTCCTAGTTTAAAGAAGTTCGGGTTATAATTCTTCACAAAAATGTGGTACAATGTTGCCCAAACTTCGTTGCTATCATGCTAGTCACTTGAATGATCTGTTGTTACCGGGCGCCCAGGATTCTTGACCAGAATCTAAGTCATATCATTCGAAATACACAAGCGGTTCCCATACGGCAACAAGGACCACCTTAGGCCACAAGTAGCGATGATGTTTGTAGTCTTTGTACGTTATCTTTAATTATAACCTTCACGTTATAGGTGTATACACATAACGAATTATCAATGTACTTAAATTTTTTATATATATGTGATAATATACTTAGTGTACTTAAAGTGTTACCATATAGATAGGTTTATAAGTCATAATAATAGTATTATTCTTTAATTAATCAACCATTATGTAATCTTATCATTATATGTGTTACATATATATCCATACCTACACGTTACATATACATA
The DNA here is from genome assembly GCF_046630445.1 of Rutidosis leptorrhynchoides. Lineage (NCBI taxonomy): Eukaryota > Viridiplantae > Streptophyta > Magnoliopsida > Asterales > Asteraceae > Rutidosis > Rutidosis leptorrhynchoides. The sequence goes on along the minus strand of NC_092341.1, from coordinate 94,253,539 downwards.
TACTCTTTATTATCATATTATGTAAAGCTCCAAATGAACATATATTTAGGCACAATATCATTCCAATATCATTCCAATATGTAAAGCTTCTAGTTACTATTGTTCTATTTTTATGTAATAATCGTTTAAATAAATAAGTGCGAAGACAAAAGAAGAAAATGACGATGTGAAGACGCAAATGACAAAAAAGCTCAAATGTACAAGATACAATCCAAGTGGTTCCATTTATTGATAAGAAACGTCTAAAAATTACAAGAGTACAAATTGCGAAACATAAAGTACAAGATATTAAAGCGTACGAAAAGACGTTCGAAAATCCAGAACCGAGACATAAACCGAGCATCAACGTACAAGTCAACGGACCTTAAATTACAAGTCTACTATACACAAAAATATAATATATATATATATATATATATATATATATATATATAATTATATAAAATTATATATATTATATATATATTAATTAAATCAAAGCCGCCCAAGTTTTTAAACACAAAGTGATCTGATCCAGCTGGCCATGCGATCGCATGGCCAGGAAGAAGCAAATCCATGCGGTCGCATGGAAGAGAAAATTTGGCCAAGTCTATAAATTGGAACGAATTCTGGCCGAAAAAAACACACCTTCATATATTTCTTTCTCTCTTATGTAATATATATTTATATTATAATTTTAATTTAAGTTAATTTTAATAATAAAGTTATGGTTTAGTTGGGTTATTGTAAGAAATGTTTTACGGGTTTTAAAGTCGGAACTCTGTCCGTGTAACGCTACGCGATAAATAATCACTGTAAGCTATGTTCTTCCTTTTTAAATTAATGTCTCGTAACTAAGTTATTATTATTCTTATTTAAGCCGAAGTAATCGTGATGTTAGACTAAATATAAAGACGGGGTTATTGAATTTTGTACCATAATTAGGGTTTGGACAAAAGACCGACACTTATGAACATTGGACTATTGACTATTAATAGGTGGGGGGTATTGTTTAATTGAATGACAACTCATTGGAACCTGTCGAACCTATCTTCAAATTAGTTAATCTAATAATTATTAAATTGATTACGAATGTCCTATTTAGTGACGTTTATACGACATCGTTTACAATCATTTAATTAATCAATTGGATTGGGTAATTGATTATTCATTATGGCCAAGTGAATAAATTAATGTATCATGGACTAATTAAAACAGGGGTAGATTACATACAAGGATAATTGGTGTAATTGTTAACAAAGTATTAAAATCTTGGATTACACGTAGTCGATATCCTGGTGTAATTATTAACAAAGTATTAAAACCTTGTTACAGTTTAAATCCCTAATTAGTTGGAATATTTGACTTCGGGTATAAGGTTAATTTGACGAGCATTTTATAATTATGACCGATGGACTATTATGGGCAAAAACCAGATAGGTTTCAAATAATTCAGGACAAAGGAGAATTAACCCAGATAAATAAATTAAAATCAAAACGTCAAACATCATGGTTACGAAAGTTTAAATAAGCATAATACTTTTATTTCATATTTTATCGTACCTTTATTTACTGTCATTTTAATTACGACAATTTACTTTATCGCAATTTAAATTCTGTCATTTATATCATCATCATTTATCTTTACGCTTTATTTAAAATCGACAAACCGGTCATTAAACGGTAAAACCCCCGTTTTATATAATATTATTACTATATATAATTATATATATTTTGTATAAATATAGTTGTTAAAAATATAGTGTACGCAATAAGTGGATCCCTGTGGAAGGAACCGGACTTACTAAAAACTACACTACTCTACGATTAGGTACACTGCCTATAAGTGTTGTAGCAAAGTTTAGGTATATTCTATAAATAAATAAATAACTTGTGTAAATTGTATCGTATTTAATAGTATTTTGTAATAAAATATAATCTATTTCGTATACACCGCTGCACACATCAAGTTTTTAGCGCCGCTGCCGGGGACCCGAAAGCGAAACGCTGTATAAAAAAAAATTAGTTTTTAAGCTATTTTTGTAAAAATATTTTTATATAAGTTTTAAATATTAAAAATAAATATATATAAAAAAGAGAAAAATATATATCTATTTAAGTGTTTAAATAAAAAGAATATATATTTTATATAATTTATATAAAGTATAAAAGTATTTTTTTTAGTTCTTAAAAATATAATTTTAAATATCACTTATATATTAATTTTGTAAAAAGTATAAATTAAATTCATATATATATATATATATATATATATATATATATATATATATATATATATATATATATATATATATATATATATATATAAACACGCTGAACCTGCATTTTTTGGCCTGCATAATCTCTGAGCCTGCATGCCATGCGACCGCATGGATCCATGACTTAATCCCATGCGATCGCATGGATTAGTCTGACAGCAAAACCTGGCACATCATTTATTACGAAGTAGGTTATTATTATTTATTATTATTATTAAACCTAATTAGGGTTTTAGTTACTTAATATATTTAGTTTAGTTTTAATATTATTTGTAATATTAAGTTTTAATATTATTATTAATTTTATAAATTAATATTCTTATAAAATAATAATATAAAAATAATATTTTTATAAAAATAAGTAATTTATCATTTTTTTGTTTCTTTTTATAAATTGTATCTTTTTAATCGTATCGTTCATAATTAGTTTAAAACTTAGTTTTTGCCATAGTATTTTCTATACTTCTAGATTTTTAGGTTTTGCCGTAAAATCCCTTAAGTGCTTTTTCTTTGGATTAAGATTTAGGCGCTTTAGAAATTTACGACACCGTTTTTCGCTTTAGTATTTAATAGATTTTAGTGCCTTTTAAGTAATTGCCGTTTTGGATATAGAATTCCTTTTAAGCTTTAACACCTTTAGACACAAGTTTTGATTTTTAGTTTTTAGACTTTTAAGTTTCGACGCTTTACTTTCTAATTATTATTTTTTGACTTTTTATTTTTCGACCTCTCATTTTTCGACGTGCTTTTTCTTTCTCATTTCTACGCTCTAGTTTTTAGGACATAGAATTCCTAGAATTTCTTTAAAATATCGACGAAAAATTATTTTAAGCGATTAAATTGATAGACATCCAATTTTTCTGGTTCGTAGTAATAGTTGGATTTGTTAGTGGCGCGTTGTGGGCTTCCGATTTAAAGGGTCCTGGCTACCTGCTGCATCTTTTGGCTATTCGAAACGTGGGCAAAATTAGAAAAGTCTATTAATTTGATAACTTATATAATTTCTAATAAGATATTCAGTGAATGCACCGAGAAAAACGTTCACCACCTTTCATCCGTTCACCACTTGTAACCCGATCAAGACATCTAGCCAATATTGTCGCCGTTGATTTTTCTTTAGAATCATCATCTAGTCGAACGAGTACTCCAATTCAAATTTCCGATAATCCATTTTTTGAACCCAACTTCACAAGTGAGAACCCGGAGGATATTCAAGGACAATTCATAGATCCTGAACCACTAATCATTCCTCCTGAACCACAAATCATTCAACCAGAGGTTGTCGAGGAAGAAACCATTAAATCAGAATCCTCTAGTGATTCAGATTCAACAAATTCAATCATGAAAAATCCGAAACCTCTAAGTATGAAAGATCGAATGAGAGCCACACGCACTAGCCAAGGTCATGCCATTACTCAACCAGACATTAATGCGCCAGATTATGAAATCAAAGGACAAATCCTACACATGGTAACTAATCAATGCCAATATAGTGGTACGCCAAAAGAAGATCCAAACGAACATCTTCGAACCTTTAATAGGATCTGTACTCTATTCAAAATCAGAGAAGTTGAGGATAAACAGATCTATCTTATGTTGTTTCCCTGGACTTTAAAGGGAGAAGCCAAAGATTGGTTAGAATCGTTACCTAAAGGAGCGATTGACACATGGGATGTTTTAGTTGAGAAATTTCTTAAAAGATTCTTTTCGGCATCTAAAACCGTGAGACTTCAAGGAGAAATTGTTACGTTACAAATATTCTACCAAGGTGTCGACGTTGCTACACGAAAAGACATCGACACAGCAGCTGGTGGTTCCATTATGAAGAAAACCGCAACCGAAGCTCACAAAATCATTTATAACACAGCATCCCACTCACATGAGTGGCACCAAGAAAAAGATATTTTTAGTTCATCTAAAGCGGCTAGAGCCAATTCTAGCCATGACTTTGGTTTCGTTTTCGCAAAAATAGATGCTTTCGAGAGACGAATGGAAAATATGACTAAAGATATTCACGCAATACGAATCAGATGTGAGCAATGCGGTGGAACACACTTAACGAAAGATTGTCACATTGAACAAATGATGGAACAACGAGAGAATGTTCCATACATGAACCAAAGGCCGGGAAATAATTATCAAAATAATTATCAACCGCCAAGGTCAAACTTTAATAGAAATCAAAACATTTTTTACAATCCAAATGGACCCAACAATAACTCGTATAACCAACAAAGTCCGTGATAGGTCAGATCATGTTGAGATTAGAAGAAAAGACAAGTTAGAATGAGATTCGGTAAGTATAACAACCCTCACTTTTTGACTTCTAAATTTACTGAATTGACCCTAGGGTTTTCTGCTGACTATATGTATTAATTATTTAAGGGTTGTTATATACAATTAAACATTAACCGAATAGAGATTTTTGTCAACAACGTACCCTTAAATAAATTATATAATATTAATTTATATAATTTTACATAATTTAATTTATCTAAACTTTATATTACTTTTAATATAATAAATACAATTAAAAAAAATGTAATAACATTAGTAAACCTAATAAAAACCATAAGTAAAAATCATAATTAAATTAAAATCATAATTTTTAATTAACATATATATAATACTGAAATAAATCATAATTATGTATTAAAAATGTAAAATACTGAAATTATTTAATATTTTACAAAAATTCGTATTTATTAATTTTAAAATAAAAAAAAATTATTTTTTTTAAAATTATAATGGACTACTACTTTTATTATTTTATTTTGTAGATGACTCATGATCTAACATTTAATACTTTTAATTATTAAAATCCTATTAAAAATTAAAATATTTTTTTCTTTTAATTATTTTATTCTTTTTACCTAATTTTTTGAAGTATAAATACCCCTCATTTCTAATTCAAACTCACACCAAAATTTCTCTCATTCTCTCTTTGAAGAATTACTACTAGTAAGTATTCTTTTCTTACTTTTTTCTTTTTACTTTTTACTTTTTACTATCTACTTCAGTTTATTTTTTTTACCGAAACACGTAAATAATGTTATAAATTATATGCAATTAAAATTAAAATAAATAACATGTTATAATTAGCAATATATGTTACTAAAAATTATAAAAGTATTTTAATGAATTAATATATAGGAATTATAATTAAAATTGAATTAATGAATATATATGTATATACGCACATAACGTGAAGGTTATAATTAAAGATAGCGTACAAAGACTACAAACATCATCGCTACTTGTGGCCTAGGGTGATCCTTGTTACCATTATGGGACTCTTGTGGATCTCGAATGCCAAGACTTAGATTCTAGTCAAGAGATACTGGGCCGCAAGGTAACAATAGATCATTCGAGTGACTTGCATGTTAGCGACGAAGTTTGGGCGAGATTGTACAACATCTTTGTTAAGAATTATAACCCGAATATTCTTAAACTAGAAGCTTACTATAAGTGGAAGCTTTCCATAAATAGTAGGTTTCCAAAAATAGAAACTTTTGAGAAATAGGAACTTTTCTCGAAAACCGTCACTGTCAATATAGTTGCTATATTAATAACATACTTTATGTCAAGTTAGACATTAACTAATCAAACGTTATACCTCTAGGTTGATATCCAGATCACTTACTTGCTTTACTTTCCTTCTTGCGTGGAATACTTCAACTGCTATTTAAGGTGAATTTCATAGCCCCGCTTTTACATTTTTATGTTTTTACATTGGGGTGAGACACATGCTTTATTTTAAATGCTTTGACATGCTAGACACAAGTACAAACTTATTATGCAACCAACATGAGTATTTTATTATGTTCATTTGAAACATACAAATCCCTGCTTTGTAATATCATTAATTGCTAGATGAATTAAAGTGGCAAACAGAATAATTATAGATAGCGCTATTGGGAGTAACGTCCCGCACTGTTGACCTCAGGTCAATTGGTGGTATAATAATGATCTCGACAATTACATATGTATTGTTACGGGGTAAAATCGTTTATTTTTGATATTATACGCTCATGTCATACTTTTGATATACATGATATATCAACTTTATTTAAATCTTGTGGTCTAACAAACTTACTCAAAATTAAACCTATGTTATTCACTCAACCTCATGTTGACTTTTTAAGCATGTTTGTCTCAGGTAATTAGAAGCTATTGATGTGCTGCTTTGATGATGATTGCTTTCTATGCTTGGAGTCTTCATGCATTACTTATCATTCCATTTAAAAACATTTAATGCTTTGTTCATTCAATAAAATGTAATGACTATTTATCTTCCGCTGCAAAAACTCAATAAAAGTTATATAAAACGTCTCATATAGAGTCGTTCTCATTATACAATTGTTTGATTTGATATAATTAGTCACAAATACCTCCGGCCCTATTTGGGGGTGTGACAGATTGGTATCAGAGCAGGTTGTTATAGAGAACCAGGATTGCATTTTATGTATACCTTATGTGTTAGCTAGGGTACCTTAGCAATCTTTAGGACTATAGCCTTTCCTGCTTTAGTTTTAATTGCCTATTCCTTATTATCTTGCTATCTGTTATCCATACTTTTACTTCTTTCCCTACGTCTTCCTTAGAACGCTAACCTTATTGTGTTTCGAAGAAACATGGTTCACGGCGTATCAAGCAACGCAATTTCTAAATGTCACCTTGAAATCTCCCCAATTCCAATAACTGATGGCTGCGCCACAAAGCAATGGCAACAACAGCGCACCGCGAAATCTTTCGACTATTTATTCATATCAGAATTTCATGAACTACCAGCTCCCTACATACAAGGGTATTGAAAGACCTGAGTTTGGGTACATGGAAATGGTAGATGCTGATCTCATAAACTACACCAACCGATTCCAAGAATTTGCTTTCATGAATCCTCACATGACTACTCCCAAGTATCTAGGGATCCAATACTACATCAATGGGTTACCTGATGGCCTTCGAAGGGGCGTCGCCGTATTAAACCCAAGGACCTTGCAAGAAGCCATTTGTAGGCAAACCAACTAATTAACAAACCTGGGAGGAAAGGAGATTCTAAAAGAAGGTGGGTATCCAGTGTTTTGATAAGACAATTAATATTCCTTTCGAAACTTGTGAAATTCTTGTTATCCAAGGAGATAAGAGTGGTTCCAAACTTAATCTTATCTCATGCATCAAAACCCAAAAGTACCTTATGAAAGGATGTCAAGCCATTTTGGCTCACATAAAGGAAGTCAAGCCAGATGAACGGCGTATTGAAGACGTTCCTGTTATTAATGACTTTCCTGAAGTTTTTCCTGTAGTGACCCGTCCTAATCCATCTAGACGAAGTCTTCAACAGTTGGTCCCATTGCGAGGTTCTGACCTCTATATGCCATGAACGACTCAATGTAATATGAGCAAATGCACAGCGGAAGATTTCTTTCATACCTGAGAATAAACATGCTTTGAAGTGTCAACCAAAAGGTTGGTGAGTTCATAAGTTTATCATAAAATAATAAAATTCATCATTTTGATAGACCACAAGATTTAAATGCTGCATGGTACAAATGGGCCCGAATCCTATACCCACCTGTAATGTACATGCGATATCTTTTAAATACAGTACACCTTTCTCGTGTACGAAACCATTTTAACAAATCTTTGTAACCGTACACATATCTCGTGTACAAAATATCATACACATAACCTGTGTATAAAATCATTCTCTCGATACATAACATTCATATCAATTGGTGGCAATTATCATGTCCACATAATTTAATGGTGGCAATTATCCTGTCCACATAATTCAATGGTGGAAATTATCATGTCCACATAATTCAATAATAATCCGCAGAACTTCTGTCTGCATAATAATTCATTCGAGGAATGTTTTGCTTGTGTCTATCTCGTCAAACATTTATAAAAGCATTTCATGTATTCGCAGTCCAAAATATATTTCAAAAGCATTTAATAAAGCAGTTGTAAAAACAGCGCATGTATTCTCAGTCCTAAAAATGTAAAGAGTAAAAGGGAGCAAATGAAACTCACTATACTGTATTTTGTAGTAAAAATACATATGACGCCATTTAACAAGTGTAGGGTTGGCCTTGGATTTCACGAACCTGACAAAAACATAGCAGCAACAGAAACAATTGAACAACAATAGTAGCGAGCAGGTGCAGGAACTTATTTGTAGTTTTGTGCAGTTTTGATGGTGAACAGAAGAGAAATGAAATTTAGCAGTAGCTGCAGGTATACATGTGTGATTGTTGGGGTGTTTTTAAAACAGAAAAATAGTAAATGTGTTTTGGGTTGTGTTTGGGCTGCAAACAGAGGGTAAGTAGCAGCTGCAACAACAATCGATCATGCATAAGATATATGTATATGTCTCGGTTAGTAAAGAAGAGAAGGAAAAATAATGAAGTGTCTAGGTGTGTGTTTGTGTATAGTTTGTAGAAGTTAAATAAAAGAAGGGATTATGCATGTATGATATCATATATGTATGTATATTCATGTGAAGAAGGAAAATATCATTGGAGCCCCCAGTCTTGACTAACAATATCAATTGCATAATTTTATATATAAAGTTAGATACAAGTGGTTGTTTGTAATTGGTAATTTTTGTTTGTCTTCTATTAGTAGCAGTTGGTAGATGAGGCGGTGATTGGTTTATGTAAGAGTGTATGTCTCTTAAATCTCTATGTATGCACCTTTATCCAATAATCTATAAATATTAAATAGGTAAATGTGTTTGATGAATATGTGTTTGTGGTTATGGATATTGATCGATAAAGATGTGTTTGATGTGGGTCTGATGGATGTTGATTATATTGAACCAAAAACAAAACATAAAAGGTTGATTTGTGGTGGATTTGTTATCTATCTCGCTCAATGCTCATTAATGTATATATATAATATATAATATATAATACACTAGTGATATTATAATGATAATAGTAATAAAACATGTGAATTCGCATAGCAGTCCTTAATTTGTATCATCCTACCAACAAACATTCATGGATATTATATCATGGTACCAATTACAAAACAAAGGATTTTGTACAAAAACTATATATGTCTAGATTCATGTATGTATCTACATCAATACATATACATATGCAAAGTTAAAAGAAAGAAATCAATACCACGAAACAAATTCGATGCTAAATATATAGAATTTCCATTATTTGTTTGGTTCTATCTCGTGATATCATAGGGTATTACCCAACATCACTTCAACTTTATTGTCCATGCAACTTTATTGTTTGTGTGTGCATGTAACAAACTTGCAATGTGACGTCTTATTATTAGATGATGCAACGTGATATGTGATTTATCAAAAAAAATTAAATATGTTTTGTTAAGCAACATGTTGCGAAGCAATGTATTTTAATTTATTATACACATACACTTCTATAGATATATACATATCTATTTACAAATAATTGTTCGTGAATCATCGGGAATAGTCACAGGATAATTGAATATGTAATAATAGTTCAAAACTTTTGAGATTCAGTTTAATAGACTTTGCTTATCGCGTCGAATCATAATAATTTCAAGTTTAAATTTGGTCGGAAATTTCTGGGTCGTCACAGTACCTACCCGTTAAAGAAATTTCGTCCCAAAATTTGAGTGAGGTCGTCATGACTAACAATAAAAATGTTTTCATGAATAATATGAGTTGATGAATAAAGTTTTATCATTATTGATTAATATAGATAAAACAATTTGATTATTCGAAGAGCACGAATGAAGCTATCACAAAAGAGTGAGATGAGTAATTAGTGTTTAGTCAAATCTTTTGACGTAGATATGGTTGATTTCCGGAATTTAAAGGATTTAAAGAAAATCTTTGAAATCTGTATAAGATCTGATTTCCTCGGGATTAAGGAAATTAAAATCTCTTTAATTTAATGCAATCACCTGTCTCGATTGCTTTGTCTGGTATCTCCACTATAAATGAACTTCTTCCGTTCCATTATTTTCACCACTCCTATACTAAATTCTCAAATTCAAAAGATTGTGAAAATGTTTAATCCAGTTCTGATCTGTGTCCTTATCCTGACTATTGCAACAATCATTCTCCTTTTCCAACTTCCACCGGAGGAATCTATTTTCTTCTATTTCTCCCTTGGGTTTATAGTGTTTTTAATTCTCCCGTGTCTTTATGTTGCGATAAACATTGACATACACGGTTTGTAATTTATGTGTTGTTATCGGACTTTATATTCTCCTTTATATTTTGGAGTTTCATACTTTTGTTTTCTCCTCCCGACTTTAAGTCAAACGAATAATGGTCCAGAATTCGTAGATATAGAGTTTCGAATGATTATAATGTTCTAAGCAGGAAGGAACGTGATAGCACGATTTGATTTTCAAATTTATCAACATCACGGAAGATAGAACCATCAAGAATATATTTTCTTGATATGTTCAGAAGTTAAGTAGAATGAAAGAGTTATGTAACATGGCACATGATGACGTTATGATCTGTGAATCATCATGTTCCAATACAACTTCCAGCATGACTTACTGTAATATAATCACATTGGCCAAGCGTCATTATATTATACTAACTCATGCTTCAATTCCCAACACTTCTCCACAATTCATTCATAATTTATACTTAGATTTTACAGAAGTTTCCAATATAATGAAATACAGAAAACACAAAGAGGTGGATAATTTTGGACAAGAATATTTATGAAAATATCCTCAGAAATATCGAAGATATTTATGATGATATTTTGGAATTTCTAAGTTTGAAGGTTGATGAAGAAAAATTCTCCGCAAGATTTTAACATGACTTCGGAGCAATATATTCTCTAAAGATTTCATTGGACATTGAATCATTTGGATTCTTTGAAGGCAAGTTTAGTCTTTGTGATTTGTCCACGGCTTCCTTCATATTTTCGCATAATCTGCTTTTCGGTACTAAATTTTCTATTGGGCGTTTCCAACATTCCATTCTTTATTATCAAACTTTTGGCCGTTTAGACCATCTACGATTTTGTTATTTTCTATGCATTTAATGCTACCATATCTGAATCATCGGTTATCAATCCGAGGTGATTTCAAGAAAATTGTGTTTTTAGATGATTAAACGCTGATGGTAATATGGTGGAATGTAGAAGGTTCTCCGGTAACGATAAAAGAGTACGCATATATATAAAGGTTATAATAAGGTTGTTTCGAATGAAAAGTCGAAGTTGACTTGCTGGAGCTGTGACAAAATTTGCTACTTTGAAAGGGATTACCAAATTATTTTGAGTAATAATATCACTAAAGTAATTAGTACAGATTCGTGTTAAACGTTTACTCAGGTTCCGAGTGTTTTTCAGGTGCATAACTATGTACATAAATCCTTCCTTCCATAGATGAAGTGCGGTTTGTTCATCCTATCGATTGAGGTGTTTTCAAGAATCATGAAAGGTTTAAACACTGGTTGTAAGTGTCAAGATACAAATGAGGTTTAAGATGAAATCAAGTGGCAGACTTGAAGAATTGTTTAGTTTCATATGTTATAATCAATATTTTAATTCATTTTAATTGTCCAATGTTGATAGTCCTCAGTTGATAGTCCACAGTTAGCAATTCAATAGTTTAATATAATGTTCGAATTAATTAATACGTATCGTGACCCGTGTACATGTCTCAGACTCGATCACAACTCGAAGTATATATATTATTATAGAATCAACCTCAACCCTGTATAGCGAACTCGAGCATTACAGCATATAGAGTGTCTATGGTTATTCCAAATAATATATATACATGCGTCGATATGATATGTCAAAACTTTTGTGTACGTATCCCAATATTTAAAGTGCGTAAAATAAATAACAGAAATTAAATGACGATAAATAAAATTGCAAGAATATAAATTGCGATAATTAAATTGCGGTAAATAAAATGTAACCAGTTAGCTAGGAACTGTTAGTTAGGAACAGTTAGCGTGGATTCTTAATAATATTTCAATTATTTAATTCGTTTGTTTCTAACAAATTTTATTTTTTTCAATGTTTTCTTCATTATGTCACTTGTTGAATTATGATAAGTCAAAATCCAAATATGAAATTGAATGAAAATGGTTATTCTGTGATGAACGGATTCGTATATCTGTGGATGTAAGTAGAATAGTGAATGACTGTTGAATCAGATTCGAAGAATGTACAGTGTAACTTATTAATGTGAAATCTAAATATTCTTCCGGTATTACCTACCCGTTAAAATATTTTCACTATTAACAGTTTGTACAAAAGAATTTTTAGTTACGATCTTTATGAAAATATACTTGCATATATATTTTCTTCAGATGTAATCATGGATTTAATAAGTTAATATGATATTAATCTCATTTGCTTTTCGGTTTGAATTAGAATAAGTAATCTCTAAAACTATTTGGAACCACATATTCTTCGCAGAATATTAATGAAGTTATGGATCAATACTTCATCGTTAACTATTAGGAATCACATATTCTTCGCAGAATATTTCTTCAATGAAGTTATGGATCAATACTTCATCGTTCATTGTTGTTGGTACTCCTTGGTATCTATGGTGAGTATGCTGTTGATGTTCGTGGAACAGATTGTGATGTTGAGGTGTGGGATGTGGATGTTGCTGTTGGTGGTACTGTTGGTGACAGTGAAGTTGCTGAAGCTGGTACATTTTGAACCATATTTTTCAAGGCTACAACTCGGGCACGAAGCTCGTTGACTTATTACTCCGGGATGATTGTCGGTAGGAACGGGCGAGTGAATAAGGTTTTGAATTTGAGATAATATATAATCAAGGCGAGATATTTCGAGAAATAAGGGTGAAACTGGTATTATGAATAGATTCGCCGGTAGGTGCTTCAGGTTCTTTGTTAAGAGGTGAATTCGAATAGTGGAAAGGATCGCCTTCTTCGCGTCTCCATTGGTTAAGTCGACTACGAACCCATCAGATGAATTGAGGATGGCTAATTGGTTGATTCATTCTAGTGATGCTGCTTCTGGAGTTTAGGTGAACATCCATGTCGAAATAGCTGTCGGAATTCGAGGAACTTGAACTAGTTGTGATTTCCATCAAGTACGGTTAGATAAAGGGTTTTTGATATGAAATGAGTTTCGGATGTCGGAGGATATTCTAATTACATAGAATACCTGTATAGTACAGAAGATCCCGTAGATTACGGAGAGGATTAAGGAACGTATCAGACAAGATTTAATGTGATGAGTATGAGTTTGTCTGTACATCATCTATGCAATAATTGCAATAAGACGTGTCAAGACTGACTATGATAAATAGATATTTTTCGACAAATGGTGGTAAGCAAAAACTTTTGACATGCAGACTAGGTTCAAGTCCAGACTTACTAATATAACCTAACAACTACTAGGCCGAAGTCCAGACTCACTAATGCATCCTAACAACTACTAGTTAGACACACTAATGCAAGACCTGGTTCGCTAAGATCACCGCTCTGATACCACCTGTAGTGACCCGTCGTAATCCATCTGGACGAAGTCTTCAACAGTTGGTCCCATTGCGAGGTTCTGAACTCTATATGCCATGAACGACTCCATGTAATATGAGCAAATGCACAGCGGAAGATTTCTTTCATACCTGAGAATAAACATGCTTTGAAGTGTCAACCAAAAGGTTGGTGAGTTCATAAGTTTATCATAAAAGAATAAAATTCATCATTTTGATAGACCATAAGATTTAAATGCTACATGGTACAAATGGGCCCGAATCCTATACCCACCTGTAATGTACATGCGATATCTTTTAAATACAGTACACCTTTCTCGTGTACGAAACCATTTTAACAAATCTTTGTAACCGTACACATATCTCGTGTACAAAATATCATACACATAACCTATGTATAAAATCATTCTCTCGATACATAACATTCATATCAATTGGTGGCAATTATCATGTCCACATAATTCAATGGTGGCAATTATCCTGTCCACATAATTCAATGGTGGCAATTATCATGTCCACATAATTCAATAATAATCCGCAGAACTTCTGTCTGCATAATAATTCATTCGAGGAATGTTTTGCTTGTGTCTATCTCGTCAAACATTTATAAAAGCATTTCATGTATTCGCAGTCCAAAATATATTTCAAAAGTATTTAATAAAGCAGTTGTAAAAACAGCGCATGTATTCTCAGTCCCAAAAATGTAAAGAGTAAAAGGGAGCAAATGAAACTCACTATACTGTATTTTGTAGTAAAAATACATATGACGCCATTTAACAAGTGTAGGGTTGGCCTTGGATTTCACGAACCTGACAGAAACATAGCAGCAATAGCAACAATTGAACAGCAATAGTAGCGAGCAGGTGCTGCAACTTATTTGTGGTTTTGTGCAGTTTTGATGGTGAACAGAAGAGAAATGAAATTTAGCAGTAGCTGCAGGTATACATGTGTGATTTTTGGGGTGTTTTTAAAACAGAAAAATAGTAAATGTGTTTTGGGTTGTGTTTGGGCTGCAAACAGAGGGTAAGTAGCAGCTGCAACAGTAATCGATCATGCATAAGATATATGTATATGTCTCAGTTAGTAAAGAAGAGAAGGAAAAATAATGAAGTGTCTAGGTGTCTGTTTGTGTATGGTTTGTAGAATTTAAATAAAAGAAGGGATTATGCATGTATGATATCATATATGTATGTATATTCACGTGAAGAAGGAAAATATCATTGGAGCCCCCAGTCTTGACTAACAATATCAATTGCATAATTTTATATATAAAGTTATATACAAGTGGTTGTTTGTAATTGGTAATTTTTGTTTGTCTTCTATTAGTAGCAGTTGGTAGATGAGGAGGTGATTGGTTTATGTAAGAGTGTATGTCTCTTAAATCTCTATGTATGCACCTTTATCCAATAATCTATAAATATTAAATAGGTAAACGTGTTTGATGAATATGTGTTTGTGGTTATGGATATTGATCGATAAAGATGTGTTTGATGTGGGTCTGATGGATGTTGATTATATTGAACCGAAAACAAAACATAAAAGGTTGATTTGTGGTGGATTTGTTATCTATCTCGCTCATTGCTCATTAATGTATATATATAATATATAATATATAATACACTAGTGATATTATAATGATAATAGTAATAAAACATGTGAATTCGCATAGCAGTCCTTAATTTGTATCATCCTACCAACAAACATTCATGGATATTATATCGTGGTACCAATTACAAAACAAAGGATTTTGTACAAAAACTATATATGTCTAAATTCATGTATGTATCTACATCAATACATATACATATGCAAAGTTAAAAGAAAGAAATCAATACCATGAAACAAATTCGATGCTAAATATATAGAATTTCCATTATTTGTTTGGTTCTATCTCGTGATATCATAGGGTATTACCCAACATCACTTCAACTTTATTGTCCATGCAACTTTATTGTTTGTGTGTGCATGTAACAAACTTGCAATGTGACATTTTATTATTAGATGATGCAACGTGATATGTGATTGATTAAAAAAAATTAAATATGTTTTGTTAAGCAACATGTTGCGAAGCAATGTATTTTAATTTATTATACACATACACTTCTATAGATATATACATATTTATTTACAAACAATTGTTCGTGAATTGTCGGGAATAGTCACATGATAATTGAATATGTAATAACAGTTCAAAACTTTTGAGATTCAGTTTAATAGACTTTGTTTATCGCGTCGAATCATAATAATTTCAAGTTTAAATTTGGTCGGAAATTTCTGGGTCGTCACATTTCCTGATGAACTCCCTGGTCTTCCACCACAAAGACAAGTTGAGTTTCAAATCGATTTGATCCCCGGTGCTGCACCTATTGCAAAGGCACCATACCGGCTAGCTCCATCAAAAATGAAAGAGCTATCTATGCAACTACAAGAGCTTCTGGAGAAAGGATTCATTCGTCCTAGCTCATCACCGTGGGGAGCACCTATATTGTTCGTCAAAAAGAAAGATAGTTCAATGAGGATGTGTATCGACTACCGCTAACTAAACAAGATGACCGTCAAGAATCGTTATCCTCTTCCTAGAATCGATGACTTGTTTGATCAGTTACAAGGATCAATCATCTATTCCAAGATCGACCTGAGATCTGGATATCATCAGCTTAAAGTTAAGGAATCTGATGTTTCCAAGACTGCCTTCCGGACTTATTACGGACATTATGAATTTTTGGTAATGCCCTTTGGGTTAACTAATGCCCCTGCTGTGTTCATGGATCTCATGAACAGTGTATGCAAGCCTTATCTTGATAAGTTTGTGATTGTTTTCATCGACGATATTCTCATCTACTCTAAGAGTGAGAAAGAACACGAACAACACCTTCGACAAATTCTGGAGTTATTAAAGAAGGAACAGTTGTATGCTAAGTTCTCTAAGTGTGAGTTTTGGTTGAAGACTGTTCAGTTTTTGGGGCATGTAGTTGACAGTAATGGAATACATGTCGACCCCGCGAAGATCTTGCCTATTCAGAACTGGGAGACACCTAAGAACGCGAAACACATTCGTCAGTTCCTAGGACTTGCCAGTTACTATCAGAGATTTATCAAAGATTTCTCCATTCTTGCCAAACCACTCACCAAGTTGACTCATAAGGATAAGAAGTTTGAGTGGTCTATTGAACAGGAATATGCGTTTCAGACCCTGAAAAAAAAGTTGACTACCGCTCCAATCTTATCACTACCCGACGGAACTGAAGACTTCGTAGTCTATTGTGATGCTTCAAACCAAGGTTTTGGGTGTGTGTTAATGCAACGCCAGAAAGTCATTGCGTATGCATCCAGACAATTGAAGAAGCATGAGAAAAACTATACTACCCACGACTTGGAACTAGGAGCTGTAGTATTCGCATTAAAGATATGGCAACACTATCTTTATGGAATAAAATTCACCATATTCACCAATCATAAGAGTCTCCAGCACATCTTTGATCAAAAGCAACTGAACATGAGACAAAGACGTTGGGTCGAATTACTAACTGACTACAACTGTGAACTCAAGTTCCATCTTGGTAAGGCAAATGTTGTTGCTGATGCACTCAGTCGAAAGGATCGAGTCAAGCCTATCCGAGTGCAAGCTTTGAATATGATCATTCAAACAAATCTGACAGCTAAAATTTGGGAAGCACAACTAGAAGCTATAAAGCAAGAAAATTTCAAACATGAAGGACCTTCAGGATTTGAAAACCAATTACAAATCAAGGAGAACGGAACACGGTACTACAACAACCGTATCTGGGTTCCTCAATTCGAAAATCTGTGAAAGCTAGTCTTGGATGAAGCACATAAGACTAGATATTCTATTCACCCAGGCTCCAGTAAGATGCATCACGATGTGAAAGAATTTTATTGGTGGCCTAATCTGAAATCTGATATTGCTGAATATGTGATCAAGTGTCTTACTTGTTTAAAAGTTAAGGCTGAGCATCAAAATCCGTCTGGTTTACCGCAACAACTGGATATTCCTCAGTGGAAGTGGGAATGTATCGCTATGGACTTTATTACTAAATTGCCCAAGACTTCTAGTGGAAATGATACTATATGGATCATAGTAGATCGTCTTACTAAATCTGCTCATTTCTTACCGATCAAAGAAACTGACAAAATGGAGAAATTGTCGCAACTTTATCTTAAGGAGATTGTTTCATGTCATGGAGTTCCTATTTCTATCATTTCTGATCGTGACAGTCGATTCACTTCCAGATTCTGGAAATCCTTACAAACTGCTCTTGGAACTCAACTCGACATGAGTACTGCTTATCATCTGCAAACCGATGGTCAAAGTGAACGAACCATTCAAACGTTGGAAGATATGCTTCGCGCTTGTGTTATCGACTTCGACAAAGGCTGGGATAGACATTTGCCTTTGGTTGAATTCTCTTACAATAATAGTTACCACTCAAGTATTAAGGCTGCACCTTTTGAGGCCTTATACGGACGAAAATGTAGATCCCCACTGTGCTGGGATGAATTAGAGGACAAACAGTTAACCGGTCCTGAAATCATACACGAGACAACCGAAAAGATAGTTCAGATTAAGAAACGAATAGAAACTGCCCGCAGCCGACAGAAGAGCTATGCTAATAAAGGTCGGAAAGATTTGGAATTCCAAGTTGGATACAAAGTCATGTTGAAAGTATCCCCTTGGAAAGGCGTCGTTCGTTTTGGTAAACGAAGCAAATTAAGTTCGCGTTTTGTTGGACCCTTCAAGATTACTGAAAGAATCAGACCCGTGGCTTATCGATTACAATTACCTGCTGAACTTAGCAGCGTACACGACATATTTCATGTCTCGAATCTTAAAAAGTGTCTCGCTGATGACACTCTCGTTATTCCTTTGGATGACATTCGCATTGATGATAAAATGCACGTCATAGAGGAACCCGTAAAAGTCATGGACCGATCTGCTAAACGCTTGAAACAAAGCACCATACCTATTGTTAAGATCCGTTGAAATTCACGACGTGGCCCTGAGTATACCTGGGAACGTGAAGACCAAATGAAACAGAAATATCCCCATCTCTTCTCAACCGCTGATGCATCCGAGAAGTCTACCTAAAACTTCGGGACGAAGTTTTTATTAACGGGGAGGTACTATAACAACCCTCACTTTTCGACTTCTAAATTTACTGAATTGACCCTAGGGTTTTCTGTCTGACTATATGTATTAATTATTTAAGGGTTGTTATATACAATTAAACATTGACCGAATAGAAATTTTTGTCAACAACGTACGCTTAAATAAATTATATAATATTAATTTATATAATTTGACATAATTTAATTTATCTAAACTTTATATTACTTTTAATATAATAAATATAATTAAAAAAAATGTAATAACATTAGTAAACCTAATAAAAACCATAAGTAATAATCATAATTAAATTAAAATCATAATTTTTAATTAACATATATATAACACTGAAATAAATCATAATTATGTATTAAAAATGTAAAATATTGAAATTATTTAATATTTTACGAAAATTCGTATTTATTAATTTAAAAAAATATTTAAAAAAAATATTTTTTTATTTTAAAATTATAATGGACTACTACTTTTATTATTTTATTTTGTAGATGACTCATGACCTAATATTTAATACTTTTAATTATTAAAATCCCATTAAGAATTAAAATATTTTTTTTCTTTTAATTATTTTATTCTTTTTACCTAATTTTTTCAAGTATAAATACCCCTCATTTCTCATTCAAACTCACACCAAAATTTCTCTCATTCTCTCTTTGAAGAATTACTACTAGTAAGTATTCTTTTCTTACTTTTTACTTTTTACTATTTATTTCGGTTTATTATTTTTTTATCGAAACATGTAAATAATGTTATAAATTATATGCAATTAAAATTAAAATAAATAACATGTTATAATTAGTAATATATGTTACTAAAAATTATAAAAGTATTTTTATGAATTAATATATAGGAATTATAATTAAAATCGAATTAATGAATATATATGTATATACGCACATAACGTGAAGGTTATAATTAAAGATAGCGTACAAAGACTACAAACATCACCACTACTTGTGGCTTAGGGTGATCCTTGTTACCATTATGGGACGCTTGTGGATCTCGAATGCAAAGACTTAGATTCTGGTCAAGAGATCCTGGGCCGCTCGGTAACAATAGATCATTCGAGTGACTTGCATGTTAGCGATGAAGTTTGGGCGAGATTGTACAACATCTTTGTTAAGAATTATAACCCGAACATTCTTAAACTAAATAGTAGGTTTCCAAAAATAG
Organism: Rutidosis leptorrhynchoides; assembly: GCF_046630445.1. Taxonomy (NCBI): domain Eukaryota; kingdom Viridiplantae; phylum Streptophyta; class Magnoliopsida; order Asterales; family Asteraceae; genus Rutidosis; species Rutidosis leptorrhynchoides. Next base: position 94,233,493 of record NC_092341.1, on the reverse strand, counting down.
AAACTTTTGAGAAATAGGAACTTTTCTCGAAAACCGTCACTGTCAATATAGTTGCTATATTAATAAACATACTTTATGTCAAGTTAGACATTAACTAATCAAACGTTATACCTCTAGGTTGATATCCAGATCACTTACTTGCTTTACTTTCCTTCTTGCGTGGAATACTTCAACTACTATTTAAGGTGAATTTCATAGCCCCGCTTTTACATTTTTATGTTTTTACATTGGGGTGAGACACATGCTTTATTTTAAATGCTTTGACATGCTAGATACAAGTACAAACTTATTATGCGACCAACATGAGTATTTTATTATGTTCATTTGAAACATACAAATCCATGCTTTGTAATATCATTAATTGCTAGATGAATTAAAGTGGCAAATGGAATAATTATAGATAGCGCTATTGGGAGTAACGTCCCGCACTGTTGACCTCAGGTCAATTGGTGGTATAATAATGATCTCGACAATTACATATGTATTGTTACGGGGTAAAATCGTTTAGTTTTGATATTATACGCTCATGGCATACTTTTGATATACATGATATATCAACTTTATTTAAATCTTGTGGTCTAACAAACTTACTCAAAATTAAACCTATGTTATTCACTCAACCTCGTGTTGACTTTTTAAGCATGTTTGTCTCAGGTAATTAGAAGCTGTTGATGTGCTGCTTTGATGATGATTGCTTGCTATGCTTGGAGTCTTCATGCATTACTTATCATTCCATTTAAAAACATTTAATGCTTTGTTCATTCAATAAAATTTAATGACTATTTATCTTCCACTGCAAAAACTCAATAAAAGTTATATAAAATGTCTCATATAGAGTCGTTCTCGTTATACAATTGCTTGATTTGATATAATTAGTCACAAATACCCCCGACCCTATTTGGGGGTGTGACAGTAAGTGTGAAGGAGATTCGGTATTAGAGAGAATTAACAAGATTTACATTCCACAGCTTCTAGAACTCAGTTACAATGCAGTGGCTATCTAATTAGGACTACTTAGATTCCTTATATAGCCCTCTTCTTAGGAACCATCAATTAAACTTATTTCACATTAACACTATACAACTTCTGGGTCCTAACATTCTCCCCCTTAGTGTTAAATGTGAACTTTACAATATAATCCTATTGAGTAATCTTGAGAGGTCCAAACGTTAGTTTCCATCGTGTGCCGTCTGGTTTTGAAACTTCTACTTGATTTTCAGAAATTTGCTTAGAAGGTTTCCAGACGCCCCATGCTTTTCTTGGATCTCCCTCATGTAATGGATATTCATCCATAACTCTGAAATACCTTCTCCTTCTCTGGCCACGAAGAATCTCAAACTGTCTTGTACGGATCCGGAGCTTCAGATGATATCTGATATGCTTTTTAAACTCTCCAAGACGCATTTTCATATCAATGTCATCAAACTTGCTTTAATGAATTTTAAGATACTTCAGTGCTGTCTTGAGTGTACCATCTGAGTATTTGTTCAACTCTTTAGTACGGATGAACATTTTTTCTTTCTGAGAATTCACAAATACAAACCCTTCAGGTTCGAATTGCATTTGAAACATTCTCATATCGTTTAGTCCTCTATGTATTGATTCGGATATGTTATTCGAATCTTTTTCCTATTAGCTTCGAGACCAATTTGAAAATATTCACGTCTCATCAGTTCAATTGTCTCCATCATATATCTTTTCACAGCTTCCAAAGCTTGAGCCTTAGCGAAATGTCGAATGGTGATGATACGGAGATAGTTGTAGATGTGAATGATATCAAGCATATCTAGATTATGAAAATCTGCTTCTGTGAACTTGTATTCCTTCTCATCTTCTCTAATAAAGTGGAACTGACTGATGACGTCTTTCTTTTCGCTTATCTCTACTCCGACTCGAGTAATATTCAACACTTCTGTAATACGATACTTTCTTTGAAGCCACAAGTCATCTTCATCTTTGTTCATGTGTTTCCTCCACATAAACTCATACCAGTTTCTTTCACTTGCTGGAAGAAATCGTGAACCTATATAAGTAAATCTTTTACTCCTTGGTGTTTCGTTAACGCAGAAGATCTTGTAAGCATTCTCCTCGATGAATGTGTTTCGTAAAGTAATGAAATTGTGTTCAACTCCCAATAACAATCTTTGTTCCCGATTCTTAAAGAATATATCATGGTTGTATTTGAATCTGGAATTCACTATTTCACTTGATGTAGATGTACCAGAAGTTGAGCTTTCATTAGCATTTGTTGGATTTGAACTCAATGAAGGTGTAGAATTCGATGAATGATCAGTAGGATTTGTCGCATCATCAGTTGCAACATTATCATCTTCAATATGATCAAAGATATCATCATCATTTGGATTAACATAAAGATTGTCTTCATTGTCATCAGAAGAATCCATTTCATCATCACTTTCAGTTACTGGATTAGGATTCCGTTCATCTACAATCTCTACATTTTCTGGGATTGAAGATACTGAAGATAATTTTCTTAGAATGACAAACCCATCATCATCTGTTTCTTCAAGATAGAAATCACTTAAGTTCAAATCCTCATCTACCGGTCCACTATCAGCCTCTGAATGCACAATTGGAATTATAACTTGCTCAGGCTCCTTATCATCAATTTCATCATTAATAAAAACCATTTCTGATTCCGTCTGAACCTGTTGAGCTTGAGAAGCTGATGAAGATCTCACACCACCACCCTTAGTTGAAATGTTCACCATTAGATAATCTCCATCTACTCCTATCTCCCCCTCATGACTATTCTGAGGATCAGAATCGTCATGCTCATTATCACGGTGAGGAATTATTGGAGAAGAGCAGGAAGTAAGTGGATATCGTACTCTAGCGCAAAACAATGCTTGAAGCGAAGTGCGTCGAAGAACATCAAGATTAACTCGAGAAAATATACGACTGAAATATTCTTGCTCCAAAGCATCATAGAAATTTGTTGAATGCGAGGATGATGGTGGTAAAGTGACAATAGGAACAGCAGCAGCAGCATCTGTTGGAGGCGATGTCGGTGGAAGTGTTTGATTTACCGTGAGGGCAGGTAAGGATATATGTGCGGTATTATACTTATATGTAGGGCTGTACATACTACTAGTCAGATTCGTGATATCCCCTTCTGATGGAGGTTGGGCAACAATCGGAGTTATCGCCGACTAAGTTTCTTTCGAAGCATCTGCCTCCATGACTTTAGTCTCATGGGACTCAGAAAAAGTAGTAGAACTACCCGTCGGTTTTGATCTCACAGAGATATTGCTATCTCCGACTCCTGAAATCATTGATATACCATGAGGTGGTACATCTCTTTCAGTTAATGACTCTTTCTCCAGACCTTGAGATTCAGAATCTAGAAGAGAAGTGGTTTGAACCAATGGATCACTTTCATGAACCAAGGGATCAGTCTGCTAGAAGTCTGATAAATATCTCGAAGGATTGTCATGTTGACTCGTTTCCATGGAACGCGACAGATCTCCCTCATCAAGATAAGCCAGACCTCGAGACCCTGATGTATGTTGAGGCACATGAGGATTTCCAGCCGATATGCAAGGTGTCTTTTCAAGATTTTTTGGCTCCCCTTCAGCCGTTCTGGACTTCAATGAATGAGTTTCCTCAATCGATTGAGTCAACGCAGACTTTACTGCAGAGGAAGACTTTACTTCCTTAGATGCCGAAGCATCTTTCTGTGTAAGATTTATTATTAAGTCCTGTTTAGATTGGATGGGCTTAGTGGTCTTTTTACCATCCTTGTGTTTAGCCCTCTTGCCTACCGAAGCTTGCGCTTCATTTAGTGTAGGGCTTACTGTTATTATAGGATGTGATACGGAGATGGGTGAGGGTGACCTAATTGGCTCTAGGTCTTGATCCGTATCACCAACGGTTGGAGTAACTGTTTGGCGGACGATGGGTGTCGAAGTCCTAGATCTAGTTACTCGTTAGGTTGGCGGAGTCTGAATCATCTCATCAGGTATAAAACGAGTTCTCTTAGGAGAATGTTCAGGAGATGACTCAGTTGCTGAAGAATCAGTGTCACTGCTCACTTCGGGTGTTGTTGAAAGGGTTGGTTCAATCCTAGGTGAACTAGGTTCCCTGATCCTCATGGGTTGAGCTTGGTGTGCTGCCCTAGAACGTTTGAGGTTCACCCTAAGTGGAGGATTAGCTAGCCCGGGTGGTTGTACTACAGGTTCCTCTACAACCTCTGGGGCTGGAACCGCGGCGGGTTCAACTTGTTCTTATTGTGCCGGGTTCGGAAGAGGTATTCCTACAGCCTCAAAATAAGAACACATTCGAATGTCTTGGGGTGCAGCTAGCCCCACAAGCCAATTTGGAATCGGCGCAGTGAATTGATTATCGGATACCATTGGGGTATTCATCTTCAGCTCCCCAAATCTTTTCATCTGTAATCCATGTGTACCTGGAACAAATATATTTGCATTTCTGCAAGCAGTGATAGCATCATGGATAAAGATACAGAAAAACCTTTCACAAGGGATGTATGAACCCCTTGGCTTATCAACTTGGGCCTGAACCAAATCCCATAGAAGTTCTGCATAGTCGGGAGTCTCTACTCTTGTGAATGAGTAGAACAGCCTCAGTATTGGCACCGTCAAGCTGTCTAATTTACTCCTGGTCATCAGCAAGCATCTGTTGATGATTGAGAAGATCACATACCACCTTGAGTGTAGGTATTTCTTTTGAAACTTAGCCGGTGGAACATTGTTTGCTCCAACATAACCAAGATCGAAGATTGATGACATCATCTGTTGATTAGCAGGGAAAGCAGCAGCATTCTGTACAAGAGGAAGCCGAAAGATCCTCCTAAAATTAGCCTTAGTGATACTCCTTCTCCCTTGAACTCCTCTTAGCTCAAACTCAAATCGAGCTTGTGTACCTTCTGGATTTGCAGCAGTAGGTTGTGTAGCTTCCAAAAACCTAATGGTTCTATTGAGTAGCTCCAGATCTGTCACAGGTACACTGATAGTTGAGCTTAGAGCAGGCCATAGTGTATGCCTCTCTAGGATTGCAGTCCAGTAATTGCAAGGAATGTTGGTTTCAGAGTTGATGAAGTGATTGTTCGCTATTTAGCTGTATGAATAAGAAATAGAAGACCACAAGATATTCAACATAAAGCACATATCTGTATTCTTATTTGCCTTTGAAATCCTTTGTATTTTTCAAATTTTATGATTTTTATGATTTTTCTAAGTTAAAAACATCATTTATTCCAAATATGAACAAGTAATTGACAAACATGACATTCATATGATATTCATCACAGTATAAAGTCATCATGCAAAGTTAATTATATAACACAAAGAATCAGAACAACACTTAGTCAATTTTAAGCACAAATCAAGCAGATTCGGTAGTCATGAAAACTTGAGATTCTGTAACCAAATAAGCTTGAGTTTTCATACTAAAGACTTAAATAAAGCATGCAAGATTTATCAAATTGAAAATCTCAAATTTTGAAAGTACCAAACAGAAGACTCGGTATACTGCCAAGAACAGATTCGGTATCTTCAAAAATTACATATTTTCAGCCAAACATGCATATTCAGTCTTATATCATGCTAAAACATAGTCACAATCAATTAACAACTCAAAAAAATTAGAAAAACATGTTAATGACTTGAACAGACTCGGTACTGTAGCAAGAACACACTCGTATGTACAGAATCTATCAAATACTCAATTAAACATGTAATCAGACTCGGTCAATTGATAGATCAACTAATTTAACATGGATTTGACAAGATTTCATGTTAATCAACCAAATCAGATGAGTTTAATCAAAGAATTAAGAAATACGACTCAGATTCGGTATAAGCAACATTTTCAAAATTAAGTGTCACAATCATGTTATTTGCTTGATTTACTGGTTTATAAATGTTCAATTATCTCAGATCAACAATATGTGATACTTAAATTCAATTAAAACAAGAATATACCAAAGATTTGAAGATACAGAGAGACGGATTCGGTAGATTAGGCAGACTCGGTAGTTTAGATCAGATTCGGTATGCAATTAGGTAAAAGTAAAAGAAAGTTTGACTTTGACCCTGCTATTTATAGATACCGAATGTTTTGAAGACATGGGCTTTACCGAATGGGCCTTAAGTACCGAATGCAGTCCATTTTCATTTTTAGACACATTGCACTTCAAACTTTGAGAAATCTTTATAAAAATCATTCAAGATTATCACATTTTTGATGAAAAACATTTTCTAAGACAATTGTTGAAAATTTTGAACTTACCGAATCTGCACTGTTGGTTGTCAGAGGTATAATGCTAAAATTAGCATTTATTCATTAAAATTCAAATCTTTTTGGATTTTATCTTTTCCAATTTTTATGAATTTTATCAAAATAAGATTTGTACTTAGAAAAATTTTGAATTATGTATAAGGTACAAATCTTTAGTGATACCAATTGTTAAAATGGGTTGCATACTGAGATGACAAGCCTTAGTGAATTATTTCAGATAAAAACAAGGAATTTATAAAATTCACTTTTGAAAAATAATTTTCTTTTCATTTTCACCCTATTTCTCCCCCTCAAAATGTGATATACAAGAAAGTAAATCACCATTTTGATATATTCCTAAGAAAATGAGTTAACTCCCCCTTGAAATATGATATCAATGAGTTACCTCCCCATTTCGTAACCATTGAAATTAAATCCCAGGAAATTAACAGAATTCTAAAAGTAAGGCTCCCCCTTGAAAGATGTTATCTAAAGCCTAAGAAGTAGTTGCTCCCTCTTGAATGTATCTACTCCCCCTAAACACAAGATCCTAAATATAAGTCCCAACAGATCTAAGGAATGTCAAGCACTATACTCTACCATGCCAATTTCTTTGATCAGGAACTTTAGCCTAAGTTCATCTAAGGGCTTAGTGAACATGTCAGCTAATTGCACTTTGGTAGACACAAAGTATAACTCTACATCCCCTTTTTCTACATGGTCCTTAATGAAATGATAACGAATATCAATGTGTTTAGTCTTAGAATGCTGGACCGGGTTCCTCGTAATTGCAATAGCACTTTGTGAATCACAGTAAATTGGGGTCTTAGAAATCTTAAAGCCGTAGTCCAAAAGTTGAGTTTGCATCCACAAAACTTGTGACAACAGTGAGCTGCAGCAATGTACTCAGACTCAGCTGTTGATAAAGACACACAGTTCTGCTTTTTGGATGACCAACTAACTAGCCTATTTCCCAACATCTGAATTGATCCAGATGTGTTTTTTCTATCAACATGGCAACCGCCATGATCCGCATCAGTATAAGCAATGAGATTGAAATCGAATCCATGAGGATACCAGATCCCAAGGTTAGGTGTACCTTTAAGGTACTAAAAAAATCCTAACAACCGCTTTGGAGTGAGATTTCTTAGGGTTGGACTGAAAGCGGGCACAGACAGTTACAGCAAGTGTAATGTCTGGTCGACTTGCAGTCAGATACATTAAAGAACCAACCATGCTTCGATAAAGCGTAACGTCAAAGGGTTCCCATTAGCATCAGTATCCAGCAAAGTCCTCATTGGGGTTGTCATTGGTTTTAAATCAGTCATTTTCAATCGTTTTAGCATATCATTGATATACTTTGTTTGACTAATAAAAATGCCATTTGGTAATTGTTTTACTTGTAACCCCAAGAAGAAATTTAACTGGTCAAGCATGCTCATTTCGAATTTGTTGGCCATAAGGTCACCAAATTCTTTGCATAAGGCCGGGGATGTGGAACCAAAAATAATATCATCAACGTAAATTTGAACCAAGAGAATGTGACCGTGGTTTTTACGGATGAATAGCGTTGTATCAATCGTTCCACGAGAGAAGCCATTGTCCAGCAAATACTTTATTAAGGTCTCGGACCATGCACGGGGTGCTTGCTTCAGACCATATAAAGCTTTCTCCAAGTAGTAGACGTGGTTTGGATGAATGGGATCGACAAAGCCTTCTGGTTGATCAACATAAACTTCCTCTTGAAGATGACCGTTCAGAAAAGCAGTTTTGACATCCATTTGAAACACCGTGAACTTTATATGAGAAGCAAATGCAAGGAAAAGATGAATAGCCTCAATCCTAGCAACCAGAGCAAACGTTTCGTCATAATCAATACCCTCTTGTTGTCGATATCTCTTGGCCACAAGACGTGCCTTGTTTCGAACCACAATTCCATCAGAATCCTTCTTGCTCTTAAAAATCCACTTATCCCCTATTGGTCATTGACCCATTGGTCTTGGAACTAATCACCATACTTTCAAACGATCAAATTGACTGATCTCTTCTTGCATTGCTACTACCCAGTTTGGATCTAGTAAAGCTTGAGCAACCGTTGTTGGTTCAATCTTATTAAGAAAGGCAATGTTTAAACACATATTCCGAGTTGCCCTTCGAGTTGAGACTGGAGCAGATGCATCACCAATGATAAGATCAATTGGATGACTTTTAGTCCATTGGTTATTATGTGGAAGAGGTTGTACATCAGTGGTATCCATTGAAACATCAACCGTTGTTGACGTTGAGCCTTGATCCATTTGATCTGATGTAATACCATCTAATGGATTCAATTGAGTATCTGGAGAAACAATTGGAGTTGTATCAACTGATGAATCTTGAATTGGTTCAAGATTATGTGTATCTGGAGGAGGAAGGGAGGATGAAGAAGCAATGGGTGAATCAGTTGGTGTTGTATCTTCATCGAAAAGACTTGATTGAGTCTCCACAGTAGTTGACTGTGATTATGTAACCGGTACAGTTTGAACATTTGTATGTCGTTGAGGAGCATAAAGATTATCAAACAAGACATCCAGTTCCTCTGTTGTTACCGTAGAAACACCCTTCTTCAAGAAAATTGAGTTTTGCGCGGAAGAAGTAATAGCCAGGTTAGGATCGGGTTTTGAACTGAGTTGTTCAAAAGCCATTCCCGATAATTCATCGAACCTTACATTTCTGCTTTCCTTGATCGTCTTTGTCTGTTTGTGATAAACACGATAGGAAACTTTGTTCGAAGAATAACCAAGAAATATGGCCTGATCGCCATGAGGATCAAAATTTCTGAGGCTGTCAAAATCGTTAAGCACATAGCATATACAACCAAAGACACGAAAATATTTGACATTCGGGCGTCTACCATAAAGTAACTCATAAGGAGTTTTATCAAAACGTTTATTAATGATGCAGCGATTTTGGGTATAACATGCAGTAGAAATGGCTTCCCCCACATTTTCGGAGGTAGTTTGGAGTAAGCAAGCATCGTTTGAGCTGCTTCGCACAACGTACGATTACGTCGTTCGACTACTCCATTCTGTTGAGGGGTTTGTGCAGCAGAGAACTGATGTTCAATGCCTTGGTCTTTCAAATAACTATCAAGCAGGTCATTTTTAAATTCCGTCCCATATTCAGTTCGAATACTCTTAACATGTTTGTTAAAAGAGCGTTGAGTCTTTTTAATGAACTCAATGATAATGGAGGGGGTTTCTGACTTTGTTCGTAGAAGGAAAATCCATGTAAATCGGGTATAATCATCAACAATGACAAGCACATGTTTCCGGCCACCAAGACTAGAAATCCTCATGGGTCCACATAAGTCCATATACAATAATTGCAAGGACGATGAAGTACTGGGGTGTTGCTTAAGCGGATGATTAGTCTGTTTCATCTTACCCATTGCACTTGATAGACACACATGATGCTTATCATATTGAAAGCTTGGAATACCATCAACTAAGTCTTTAGAGATGAGTCAATTAATACCCTTGTAATTTAGGTGAGACATCCGGTGATGCCATAATCATGAATTTTCCTTTGTTGAACGATTGACCAAACACATGGTTCCATGTGATGGTGCATCATTGAGGTCAATAGTATAAAGTGAAGCACAACGTTTACCAACAAGGAGATCGTTTCCATCGGTGGATTGCACCGAGCATTGACGACGTTCAAACAAAACCTTGAGATCTCCGTCACAAAATTTGCTGACACTAAATAAACTGCACCCCAAACCCTCAACATATGAGACCCGTTTGATCGTTATGCCATTTTTAACAAAACTCCATAACCCGTTATTGCTGCAATCTCATCATTTCCAAAAGTAACCGTTCCTAGGAATTTGTCAACGAAATTAACAAGCAAGGATTTATCAATCGTCATGTGTCGAGAGCAACCAGAATCGATATACCAAACATAGACGTCAAAACCCTGTAAATGTTAATTTCCTAGAGTTTAGGTACCCAAAGTTTCTTGGGTCCTTTTCGGTTAGTACCAACAATAAACTTTGGATCAACAATGAGATAATCACGTAAAGCATCATGCAATTTAGACAATAAAGCATCATTTACAACCACATTACATGAAGCATCATACGCAATATCAAGTTTTACATCGTTATCAGAAGTCTTAACACACAACTAATTCCAAGTAGATGTTTTATTCACAGATGAAAATCGAAAAACATGAGATGATTTCCTAGGTCGAGATTTCTTTAGTTTAGTTGCTACTTTCTTAGTCGTGGACTTAGGAACCCATACAGACTTGTAAGTCAAATTTGGATTATAACCCGTGACACGAAAAACACCTCTGTTAGTTAGACGTCCAAACTTTTCAGTTGACACATGAGATGATTGATTTTGCAAAATTTCCAATTTAATTTTACGTTCCCTTGCATCATACTCACTCAAATCAGGTTTTGGACTCTTGTGTTGTGTTGACTTGACTGATTTTGGTAAAAGACTTTCCTTTGATTGATTTGACATTGGAATCATAGGAATCTTTTCAGTTAACACAGAACCATTTTGAGAATGAACTTTCTTGACAACAAATTGTGTTGAAGGTGCAACTTTTGAAACACGTTTACCAAATTGAGAACGTAATGGGTTTTTAAGAATAGTAATGGGTTTTGCATCCGTAGATGTTGTTGTTCCCTCCCCTTCTTATAAATCCCACCAACACATTCAGACACATTGGTTTCAACAATAGATGATTGCTTAAGTGTGTTAGCCTATTTCAGTTGAATTATTTTTTGTTTTAAGCTCTTAATTTCAAGACATAATTCCTCTGCAGAAACAAGCACTTCACCTTCCGTAAAATCATAAGTACATTTTTTCTTAGGAAGTGGAGGCAATTTATCACACAAAGCAAGCATTTGTTCTAATGATTGGCACTTAAGTTGCAAATCAACATTTTTCTTTTCAACTATACCTAATATACGTTTCAAGTTTCGTACAACAGGTATATTTTCATAAAATTCATTAATTGTTGTGTCAAAGTCTATCATGTTTTCAACATTTGGTTCATCTTGAGGTTCTACCTTTACATCTAAATCAGGTTGACCTAGGGATTCTGTCTCAAAGAAGACAGTTAGTTTATGTGCTAGGTCTTCACGGAAAACATCATCAGAACATGCAGGCAAAGCTGGTAGAATTAGTTTCACATCAAAAGTTGGTTCATCAAACACCTCATCTATGGCAATAATGCTAGAACTAGGTTTATTAAACACTTCATTCTCAAGCATTAAAATGTATTTCTCTAGCATGAGTGTTGGGATATAAACCAGTCTAGGCTTAGGAATATAATTTTCACGTTGCATATTCTTTTCAGTTTCAACAAGTTCCTTCAAGAAATCAGGATTTGATTTACCCATTTTAGTATTGATTTTCTCATACATTAAGCTAATTTGATGGTATTTCCTAGATTTGCGATTAACAATAATATCATCAAAATCAGCATCAGAAGCATGCACAAAATGATATGGTTAACCAGCTTGAAAGTAATCAGAATGATATAATCCTGGAATCTTTTTGGAAGCATTTTCTAAGATCTTAGGATCTTCATAACCCAACCCCCACTTGTCACCATGAATTGTTTTTGGTCTATTCATGAAAATCGTTTGTTTTGAAAGTTCCATATTCATGATAGCTTTGGATTGATCTGTTCGATAGAGTTTTTCCTCATATCGAGCAAGTTGTGCTTTCATTTGAAAAGACTCTTTTGACAACGAAGAGATTTCAGAATTCTTTTCAATGATGGTGTTTTCCAATTGAATAATTTTCTTGTTTAGTTTTGAAAGTGTGGGTTCATGTTGAGTTTTCAAATCAGAAAGATCTTTTTCTAGAAATTGAACTTTTCTGCAAGTCGTTCCGATTTTAGACGATAATCTGTCCTTTCGACCTTAATTGGATGAACTGATTTTTTAAGATCTTCCAACTCAGTTTCTGTGGAGCTGAGTTGGACAGTCAATCTTTGCAATTCCGATTGTAATTTAGATGAAGATGGTTTGGTCTCAAAAAGTTTGATTTTGTCTTTAAAAACCTTGTTTTCAGATTTTAAACCTTTGACTTCTTTTGACATTGAGACCAAATTCTTCATCATGTTATTTTGCATTTTGATAAAGTCAGGTGGAATTTCAGATAATTGTACCTCATCATCATCAGATGCAGAGTCAGAATTCTCCATTGCTTCCGTAGCTTTGATGAGCTTAGTCACCTTGCAAACATTTGCATGTTCAACCTCTGAATCTGAATCGTCAGTCCAGTTAAACCAAGTATCATCAACCGGTTTCAGTTCTCTCCCAGTTTCTACAATCTTAGCCATCAACATTTTCTTCTTGTAGTAAGCTGCATCCTTCTTCTTAGGCATCTTGCACTCACGAGAGTAATGACCAACTTTGCCACAATTGAAACAGATTGAATCATCCTTCTTGGAATCATCAGCACGTTGTTGTTTTGATTGATCGGCTTTCTTGTAGTACGAGGAAGATGATGAATTCTTGCGTTGATTGCTTGATTTGCCTTTGAACTTGTATTTGTTCAAGGCTTTTGTGAACATGGCTACCATCTTGACTAATTCAAGGTGAGAATCATCAACATCAGATAGATTTAACTCTTCAGAATCAGTTGAATCTTCAACAAGCACTTTCTTGGACAAGCTTTTGGAAGTTGTAAATGATTTGCTCTTCTTTTTGGCAATGAGAGCAAGAGGATCACTTAGAGATGACTCTTTATTTCCTTCTTGAAGTTTAGACACTTCAGGTTGGTAATGCATAAGAACTCCAACAAGCTCATGAATTGTCAACTTGTCAATCTCTTTGGTTGATCGAACAATGGTTCCATAAGGAAGCCAATCAACATTGAGCTTTTTGAGAAATTTCATGTTGACTTCAGCATTTACTTTTACGATCTTGCACCTTTTCAACTCATTGAGAACACCATTGAAACGACGGTAGGTATCCTTGAGTGGTTCATCAGGTTCCTGCTTGAAATCTTCATAAAATCTCAGAGCCTTATTCAGTTTAGTAACATCTGACATGTCATAACCTTCTTGATGTCGTTTGATCTCATCCCATATATCTTTTGCTGTTGTGTTGCTATCAACATTTTCAAACAACTCATATGGGATAGCTTGCATAACAATGTTCTTTGCCTCTATGTCACCCTGAGCTCTCTCACGTTTATCACCAGAAAGTTCATAGACTGGAATTAGCATCCCAGTATCCGGATGATAATCTACAACTGGACCATCTCTCAGATAAGCCCATATGTACTTTGCTTTCTCACCCTTGTAGTCTATGTACTGAGTGATACGGTGACGCCACTGAGTGTACTTGCTATCAAACAACACTGGAGGACGGGAATCTGATCCAATGATCAAAGTATCTTGAGTAGACATCTTGAAAATGAGGTAGATTCGGTAAAGATTCGGTATTACTCAAATCTAAGATGAAAAATCACAACAATCTAACACAAATGTCAGATTCGGTAACTGATTCGGTACTGTAGCAGATTCGGTACAGATTCTGTACTGTAGCAGATTCAGTAAACCAGATTCTGTATCAGAAACTGATTAGAAATACAAGTAACACACCCAGATTTGGTATAGATTCGGTAACCACAAGATTTGTAACCTGAGAACACTTAAAACCAATGAATTAAGTGATACCGAGATCCTGATTCGGTATATGACTCGGTAGTCAGATTCTGTATGAATTTGAATTCAAACACAATTCAATTCCTTTGAATTAGATTCTGTAACCTTACTGCACAAGGAAACAAGTTAGTATCACACAAAATATCAAAGATACCGAATGTATAGAATACCGAATGTCAACTGTAGCAGTTGACAATATCGAGTCAAAGTATGAAAACTTAGAAGAATTCAAACGAATCCTTTCTCAAATCACACCAATTAGCTACGTATGACCAAATCGAATGTGATAGAATCACAAACACACCACAATTTGCAACACTGAATGAGAATTAATAGCTTTGAAGCAGATTCGGTATGGCAATTATGATACCGAATGTGTATCAAATCTTCAAAACTTGAAGAATTGATGAAATTAAGCCGTTAAAAATGTGATTAAACACCACACGATCACAACTGAAACCTCAAATCTTTAGTTAACTATAGAATCAAGCTGTAATTGATGAATACTGAGAGTTTTAGCCACGAACTCTAAAAATCAACTTGATTCTCCATAATTGATGTTAAAAAGCTGTAATGATGATTAAAACTCTTTCTAATCAACCTAATACACTTTAGCTGAACTTATCACAGGTATCTGAACGTCAGATTATCAGATTCGATTATACCGAATCTGATTCAATATACCGAGAGTGTTCAGATTCTGTAATCTTCAATCTCTAGATCGATCTAGTGATGTAATATCACTCCCTGGAAGCTCTGATACCAAATGATAGGTCAGATCATGTTGAGATTAGAAGAAAAGACAAGTTAGAATGAGATTCGGTAAGTGTGAAGGAGATTCGGTATTAGAGAGAATTAACAAGATTTAGATTCCACAACTTCTAGAACTCAGTTACAATGCAGTGGCTATCTAATTAGGACTACTTAGGTTCCTTATATAGCCCTCTTCTAAGGAACCATCATTTAAGCGAATTTCACATTAACACTATACAACTTCGGGGTCCTAACAGTCCGAATAACCAATCAACTCAAAACAACACTTTCAATCAACAAAGACCTAGCTTGTATAAACCACCACAACAAACCGAAGAGAAAAAGTCAAATCTGGAAGAAAAAACACAATTTATTACATCTCAAACCCAAATAAATGAGAGGTTTGATTAGTCATTAAGAACTCAACAAGCTTCCATTTTGAATCTAGAAAAACACGTAGGTACTCTTGCTAGCATGATGAGTGAGAGAGAAAAAGGAAAGCTACCGAGTAATACTTGTAGCGACCCGACAAAATCGTCATTAACGGCGCCGTCTACTTAGGTCCCGTTACGTGGTCATAAGTCTTTAAAATAACATTTGACCAAAATATGTCGCATTCATTTCAAATGTAAAGATGTTTCAATTTACAAAAGTAGTTCAACAACTAGTGACGTTACAACGTTTTAAGTACAAATGAAACCTATGCGACACAATTTCTAAGTAAAGTCAAAAGACGCTCCATGTATGCATGAATACTCGACATTCAAGCAAGTATCAAAAAGAGTGCGGAAGCATGTATCACGTAGCGTTCAAGAACCTGCGAAAACATATAAAAAACTGTCAACGAAAAACGTTGGTGAATTCATAGGTGTATTAGTAACGTTGTTTTTGAACCACAAGATTTGATATTTCCATAAAGTTGATTATCTAAATCGTTTGCATTCCAAAAGTTGTTGCACGTTCGCGAGCACCCAATTATCAAAACTTAACTGTTTTGTACCCTGTTACGCAGTGTTAGAACATACACTATACTCGAAAATATATTTCATCCGCTAACGGTAGCGAACCGTCCAAATGAGGGCTCGTCAAGCCCATGTGATCACATAACATAAGTTCACGTTTACACCCTGCAAGTGTAACTAATGATAATTGAATTGAGGCTTTTTCTAACTCGCTGTGGAATGTTTGTTTTCGTACTTGTGTTCAAAGCATAAAAGTATGGTACGTATATGTTTCTCATCCCATGATTTAAAAGTATAAAAGTTGTTGAAAAGATGGGATTATGATCTCACCTTGAGTGCACGAGTAATTAAGGTACTTCACAAATTAAACGTGTGCAAGAACGAATGCTAGTCTTGACCTAAACAAGTAGGTCGTATCAATAACGGTAAACACGGTTGGTCAAAGCTGTTCAATTAGTCCTATGACTCATTACGACTCGATTATATAATATGTGAATCAAGTTGTCAAGTTTCATGTAAGAATCAAGTATAAAGGAAGATTAGAACGGTCACATAAGTATTTAGTTAAGTTTGACTAAAAGTCAAACTTGGTCAAAGTCAACGTCAACGGGTCGGGTCGGGTATCTGATAATTTTCTTCAATTAGTAATCGTATATAAACATGTTGGCCAAGTTTTATGTTAATCAGAGTTGCGAGTAAGCGGGGATGAATTTGTGAAAACACAAATAAGTTGGTCTACTTTTTCTGCACAGTAGCGGGGCACCTAAGCCAGGAGCGGCGCTCTTGAGGACCCAGAAGCGACGCTCTTGTTTCCAGGAGCGGCGCTCCTGACGTCTGATGAAAAATCCACAAAAGGCTCACCAGGAGCGGCGCTCTTAGTGCTGAAGCGGCGCTCCTGTACCTGGGAAAATGTTGTTTCTGAATTTTAACAAGTGCACGAACCAAACTTCAAACAAACACAACTAATGAATCGTAAACATTCAAAACACGTATCTTATATCATTGGAAAGGTAATTTAACGAGGAATACAACTAAACACTTTTCATAATCCAAAAACATCATTTACAATAATCAAATCTAAGTTGAATGCTCATTTAATGTTCATCATAAATGCTTCAAGTTCATAAATGCATTTTGGTGACTCGGGAATTAAATGCACACATATGATACGCCGTTTCGTAGGTAATTATGCATACAATACTACTAAACACTTACAATTAACAATGCAAAGCATTCAATGCGTCAAAAATCCATTTTACTTCTATCAAACCCTAACTTAAAATCATAAATTTAGCAATATTTTTATGGAGTCTTTCTAAGTCAACCTACACACCAAATTGAAGCTAGTAATGCTAGTAACACATTTAATACATACACTTTTAACATCTAACAACATTTAAGAAACCAAATCTTAAGATCAAATACACCAAAATTCAAGTTCATGCTAGTTACTTAAAATAACAAGATCGAGCATATAAATCACATATTCATGTAAGACTTGAGCCATAGACACTAATGAACACTTTTATAAGTCAAAAACATCAAGAACAAAGAATCTAGTGTTTTTAGAAAGTTACCCAAATGAGATGAAGTTGGTATGGAATCGAAGAGGAAGTTGCAAGGATTCTAAATATGTAATTTGTTTTGAAGAACGTTTTTAGATTGGATTTAGATGATGATTCTTTGAGTGAGTGAGTTGAGAGGAAAAGTGGAAGTATCAAGAATGAGGAGGTGGTGAATGAGTGGAGGAGGAGAAGGGTTTGACTAGTTGACCTAGTCAAATCTTTGGCCTCTTGGCAAGTTTAGTCCCTCAAGTTTAAAAGCAGGTGCATGAATTAACCAAACGAATTTCCTTAATTACGTAGATCAAACGAGAGATGTTATAATTAAATAACGGATGTTAAATTAATTAAGCGGAAATTAAACGGAAAAAGACGGGATGTTACATTACCTACTCCTTAAAAGAAATTTCGTCCCGAAATTTAAGTAGGCGTAGTAGTCGTTGTTTCTTCCCCAAGATCTTGCGTTTCCAACTCTACGAATAAGTGAGGATACTTTCTTTGCATTTGATCTTGTTTTTCCCAAGTAAACTCGGGTCCCCTTTTGGCATTCCAACGAACTTTAACGATCGGGATTTTACTTTGTTTTAGCGTCTTGATGGAGTTGTCCACAATTTCAACCGGTTCTTCTACGAAATGAAGTTTGTCATCAATAGTAAGCTCTTCGAGAGGGACGAAGATATCAGGTTCGGCAAGACACTTCTTCAAGTTTGATACATGGAAAGTAGGATGTACGGAGCTCAATTGAGGTGGAAGATCTAATCGGTAAGCAACGGTTCCAATACGTTCCAAGATTTCAAAAGGACCAATATACCGCGGATTTAGTTTCTCGAAACGGATTACACCCTTCCAAGGTACGACTTTTTACATTACTCGGTCACCGACTTGGAATTCGAGGTCGTTGCGTCTAATGTAAGTATAGCTCTTTTGACAACTACGGGCCGTCCTGAGCCTATCTCGGATTTGAATAATCTTCTCTGTTGTTTCATGAATGAGTTCGGGTCCGATGATTTGCTTGTCGCCTACCTCAGCCCAACAAAGAGGTGAACGACATTTTCGGCCATATAACGCTTCGAATGGTGGGGCGTTAATACCCGCGTGATAACTATTGTTGTAGGAGAATTCGGTGAGAGGCAAGTGCTTGTCCCAAGCTTTTCCGAAATCGATAACGCAAGCTCATAGCATGTCTTCCAAGGTTTGAATTGTGCGTTCACTTTGTCCGTCGGTTTGCGGATGGTATGCGGTGCTCATGTCTAATCGTGTTCCCAACGCTTCTTGTAAAGTACGCCAAAATCTAAAAACAAAACGGCCATCTCGGTCAGAAATAATCGATAATGGTACACCGTGACGGGCTACGATCTCTTTAATGTAAAGTTGTGCAAGTTTCTCCATTTTGTCGGTTTCCTTCATGGAAAGGAAGTGGGCGGATTTGGTGAGATGGTCTACGATAACCCAAATAGTATCATAATCGCTCGCCATTCTTGGTAGTTTTGTGATAATCTATCGTTATTCTCTCCCACTTCCATTGTGGGATTGCGGGTTGTTGAAGTAGTCCGGATAGTCTTTGGTGTTCGGCTTTGACTTTGGAGCAAGTTAGGCACCTTCCAACATAAGTATCAACGTCCCTTTTAATGTTCAGCCACCAATATTTTTCCTTGAGGTCGTGGTACATCTTATTGGCACCAGGGTAAATCGAATACCTTGACTTATGGGCTTCGTCTAAAATAAGGCTTCGCAAGTCCCCATAACTAGGCACCCAAATTCTTCCGGCGAAATATCGGAGTCCGGTCTCCTTAACTTCGAATTGTGAGGCGAGGACGTTCAAGCGTTTGAGAGATATGTTTTCATCCTTAAGATCTTCATCTTAGGCTACCCGAATTTGGTTATTGAGATTGGTGTGGATGGTGATGTTTAAAGCTCGGACACGAAGAGGCACCGCTGTTTCTTTTCGACTTAAGGCATTGGCTACTACATTTGCCTTTCCCGGATGATAACGAAGCTCACAATTGTAATCGTTCAAAGTTTCAATCTACCGTCATTGTCTCATGTTTAGTTGCTTTTGATCGAAGATGTGTTGGAGGCTTTTGTGATCGGTGAAAATAGTACTCTTGGTCCCATAAAGATAGTGTCTCCACATTTTGAGTGCAAAGACAACGGCTCCGAGTTCGAGATCATGTGTCGTGTAGTTCCGTTCGTGGATTTTCAATTGTCGGGATTCATAAGCAATAACCTTCTTTCGTTGCATCAATACGCACCCAAAACCATGTTTCGAGGCATCGCAATATACAACAAAATTATAATTGCCTTCGGGAAGTGACAAGATAGGAGCGGTGGTTAGCTTTATCTTCAAGATTTGAAACGTGGACTCTTGTTCGGTTGCCCAAATGAATTTCTCTCCCTTGTGAGTTAATGCGGTTAAAGGACGAGCAACCAAAGAGAAATCCTTGATGAATCTATGATAGTATCCGACGAGACCCAAGAATTGACGAATGTGAGTAGGAGTAGTAGGGGTTTCCCATTTGCTAATGGCTTCAATTTTTGCGGGATCGACCTTAATACCTTGTTCGCTTACGACATGACCGAGAAATTGAACTTCCTTCAACCAAAATTCACACTTGGAGAATTTGGCATAGAGTCGTTCTTGTCTCTAGAGTTCGAGCACAAGTCGAAGGTGTTGTTCGTGCTCTTCTTCGCTTTTAGAATAGACCAAGATATCATCAATGAATACAATAACGAACTTGTCGGGATACGGCTTGCACACGCGGTTGATAAGATCCATGAACACCGCCGGTGCATTAGTTAGACCAAATGGCATTACAAGAAATTCGTAACTACTATAACGAGTTCGGAAAGCGGTTTTGGAGACATCTTCCCCCTTAACCCTTAGTTGATGATAACCCGAGCGGAGATCGATTTTTGAATATACACAAGACCCTTGTAGTTGATCAAAGAGGTCGTTGATGTGCGGAAGAGGATATCGGTTCTTAACCGTCAATTTGTTTAGTTCACGATAGTCAATGCACATTCGTAAGGATCCATCTTTCTTCTTAACGAATAAAATTGGAGCACCCCATGGTGAATGGCTAGGTTGGATAAAACTACGGTCAAGTAGTTCTTGGATTTGACTTTGCAATTCTTGCATTTCGGATGGAGCAAGTCTATACGGTGCACGTGCTACAGGTGCGGCTCCTGGAATAAGATCGATTTGGAATTCTACCAGTCGATGAGGTGGAAGACTCGGCAATTCTTCGGGAAAAACATCGGAAAAGTCACTAACAATTGGCACATCATCGATAAGCTTCTCGTTGTTCTAGACTTTCTTAACATGGGCTAGAATCGCGAAACAACCTTTACGAAGGTATTTTTCAACTTTAAGGCACGAGATGAGGTTGAGTCCGGTGCAACTCTTATCGCCATAGACAATCAAGGGTTCACCATTCTCGATAGGAATTTGAATTGCTTTGAGATCACAAAGGATGTGATATTTTGTTTTGCCTAACCAATCCATACCAATGATTACATCGAAGCTCCCTAGTTCTATAGGTATCAAGTCAATTTCAAACTTTTTACCCATTAAGTTTAACGTACACCCCCGATAAAATTCGTCCGCACTCAATAGTTTCCCGTTGGCCACTTCAATGGTGTAAGTAGTATCTAGTGGAAGTGGTGGAGTGCAAAAAGAATGAGTCAAAGTCTTGGATACAAAACTCTTGTCGGCACCTGAATCGAATAAACAAGAGACATAAGAATTGTTGAGAAGAAACGTACCCGTGACTAGTTCATTATCATCTCGGGCTTCTTCGGTGTTAATGTTGAAAGCTCGGCCACGTGCATTGGGGTTAGCTTTCTTCTTTGGGCATGCATTTCTAAAATGACCCGGTTGGCCACATTCAAAACAGACACCCAATTTTGGTGCATTGGGCCCCTTTTGAGCGACGGGGGCGGCACTTCTACAATCGTTGGCCACATGACTACTTCTTTGGCACCGGTGGAAAAATGGCTTGTCACATTCACCATAGTGATGTTGGTGGCATTTGTTGCAAAAAGGTTTATTTCTGACATAACTTTTCTTGCCGTCAAAGGTGAAAGGTTTCTTGGCGGGGTTGTTGTTATTGTAGTTGCTTGATTGAGTGGCTTCCCATTTTCTTTTGTTGCCACCCGATTTATCCTCGGCCTTAGGTGCCGGTACTACGATTTCATCCACCGTTTCTATCAATTGGTGGGCCATCTTTAAAGCTTCTTGTAGGTTAGCGGGTTCGGATGACATTACCCCGTGTTTGATGCTCTTAGGGAGGCAATCCATGCAAAGTTCAACTCTTAGGGACTCGAGAGTCACGAGAGCCGGACACATTAAGGCTAACTTTGAAAGGACCCGTCCTAATCCATCCGGACGAATACATTACATTTGGTTACATCGCGAGGTACTTGACCTCTATATGATACATTTTACAAACATTGAATTCGTTTTTAAAAGAATGGTTTTAAAACATTATTATATATTCATTTCATATATATTTAATATATAAATTTTGTTATGTTATACGTGTTAAATATATATATTTATGCATTTCATTTGTTTATCAAAACAATGGTTCTAATTATACTAAATTAATATTTGTAATGATAAAAATAATGATAATAACCTTAATAATATACATATGTTAATATTAATATCCCTACTATTTGTAAAATGATAATAATACTAATATTTATGAAAGTACTAATAAATTGTATTATTTTTATTATAATAATACTAATCATATTCAAAATATTGATAATAATAATATTAATAATAATAATAATAATGATAATATAATAATAATAATAACAATAATAATAATAAAAATAATAATGGTGATAATAATAACTACCTCATAAGCTTTTTCCAAAAAGAATGACACAAACCAGGCTCGAACTCGCGACCTCACGCTAACACAATACACCTCCTAACCATTGAGCTATTTATGTTTTTCTGATTAAAACAGAGTTTAAATATATAAAACCCGTTTTTGTTTTGGCCCAACCGAAATTCCTATCCATCTAATTCGTATACGGCCCAATAACTAAATATTATCACAGCCCAATGTCACACTCAGTTTTCTCGGCCCAACAGGAAGATGGCAGCCCACTTAGCAGCCAGCACATGCTATTGTTTAAAAAAAATATGTCCTGGCTTAGAATCAAACCCAAGACCCCTCGGTTCTCAACACACGCCCACAACATCGATCTATTCATTATTATCTGCTTTAATTTCATCTTTAATTTCTTTCAACTTGTAATTCTCCTGTTTCCTTCTTCTTTCTCATCATCATCGTCCCTCTCTATCATTCGCATCATCATCATCATCATCTTCTAATATCATAATCATCTCCATGATTCTTCATCATCATCACTCAATATCAACATCTTAAACTAATTATTCTCTTATGGTAACACCATCTATCGTCTTCATCAAATCATCATCATAATTACTCGTATCATTATAATTATGGTATCACAATTTGTGTATATCATTAACATCACTCTTTTACTGTTAAATCGCCATCGTCATCATCATAATTAATATCATATACCATTTTGTTTTTCTATTTCTATTTCCAGTCTACTAACGGCCCACAGATACACATATTAGATTCATGGCCCAAGTACAAATGGAAGTCCAATTAATAAAATAATACGGCCCTATTTAAAAGACTTCTGTGGATTTGGTTTTGAAGTATAGCAGCCTACCCTAGGATTCCTTTTACACGTATCAAAAGGTTTCTGTCAGTGGAGAAAGAAGGTAACCGAAAGAAACAAGGGAACAAGGGATAGTGGTTCGGTTTCATTGGTAGTTAGTTTATTCGATTTGGAACATGGGTCGGCCATTACAAGGAAAAAGAAAAGAATAAAGCAGCAATGAATAGAAAATAGCTGATGGGGTCTTGATTCCATTATTATCTCATTCACAATCCTAATCCTCATTATAAATCATATCTCGCTAAAACAAATATAGCAGAAGCAGTAATAATTACGAGGGTAGCAGTAAATGGGTTGGATTTGTAGTTATCGAATTCAAACAGAAAAAGAAGAGAAAGGTAGTGGAAGAAGATGGTATCGGTTGTGGTGGTGATTTTCATTCGAATTAGAAAAGGTACGAGCAGCAGTTTACATAGATGTTGAAGGTGAGAAAGAGAGGAAGAGAGAGAAAAGAGAGTAAGGTGATGTTGTCGTGATCTTCATTCAAAGTGATACTGAAACTGAGTTGCAGGGATTACAACTTAATGATTTACGGCTTGTGATGAATTTAAGAAAGGAAGTGAGAGAGATGAGAGAGAGATGATGTAGGGTGACTCATGATGGGAGGTGTTGGTCTTGCATAACCTAAACGAAATAGCAGTTGAAACGGAAGGAAGGAGGTTCTTCGATTATTTTGGTAGTGGGCAATGGTTGTCGAACCCGGAAGGGAGTAGTTGTAGCTATAAATGGTGTTAAGGTTTTGTTAGTAAACAACAACAAGTAGAAATAGGAAACGAGCCATCATCACATATGTTTTTGAGTTAAGTTTAAGTGGTGATTGCAGGTGGATAATTTATTTAGTGGAGGTGATGATAAAAGGATAAAGCAAAGAGGTAAAGTGTTGTAATGGATATGAAGGGTGAAGGAAAACGATTGAGTTAATTAACGATAATAAGAATTGATTGCCATATAATCAATTAGTGTCAGAGAATCAATTTGAAACAGAAGAAAAATAAAAGTTGAAAGTGAAATTCAACTGAATTTGGATTTTGTTGTTTGGATGGAATCTGGTTAGTAAGATTTGAAGACACAAAATAAGATTTCTATACAGTTCGATGAGCATAAGTAACTGATTTGGAGTTATGTATATGATTTTATATATATATTATTAATGATTAATAATTATAATTATATTATTAATAATCTAAATACAAATAATAATCTTAATACTAATAATCTAAATGAAAATAGTATTGACTTCTTAATATATATATATATGTATATATATATATATATATATATATATATATATAACTGCATATATGTATCTGTATAAAAGTCGAAAATTTTGGAAATTTTACAAGTAATAATATATTAATACTATTAATAATAATAATATTACTGATAAAGAAATTAGTAATAATAAATAATAAATAATAATATGATAATGTTAATACTATGAAAATCCTAATAATAATTAAATTTATATTTATAATGATACCAATAATGATAACATTTGTCTTTAGTAATAATATTAATAACTTTATCGTTTCTTGTAATCACTTCTAATATGTTAATGTTACAATTTATTATTTATGTAATGTTTACTAATTATATAATATATAATTGAATATTTACACACTTTATATATTACAATCTATATTTAATTATACATAGAATCATATATATGTGTGTGTGTGTATATATACATATATATATATATATATATATATATATATATATATATATATATATATATATATATATATATATATATATATATATATATATATATATATATATATATATATATATATATATATTTATATATATATTTCAACTACTACATATTTAATTGTGTTTTAAGTTTTCTTTCATAATATCTAATCCAATAATAGTTTATTAATCTATTCTAACTTATATCACAATTATTTACATGTATAGTTATTTATATATATATATAACATTTCTATTCACGATTAAAGGTTCGTGAATCATCGAGAGCAGTCGAAGGTCAAATGATTTCATGAGAATAGTTCAAAAACTTTGAGACTCAACATTACAGACTTTGCTTATCGTGTTGGAAACATATAAAGATTAAGTTTAAATTTGGTCGGAAATTTTTGGGTCGTCACAGTACCTACCCGTTAAAGAAATTTCGTCCCGAAATTTGGATGAGGTGGTCATGGCTAACAATAAAAATGTTTTCATAACTCATATGAGTTGTAAATTAGAGTTTTATCGTCATTGAGTAATATGGATAATACAACTCGATTATGTGAAGAGTACGAGTGAAGCTATCGCAAAGCATGGAATGAGTAAATGTAGGTTCGACTTAACCGATGACGTAGTCATAGTTGATTTCCGAAATTTAAGGGATTTAAAGAAAATCTTTGAAATCTGAATAAGATCTGATTTTCTCGGGATTAATGAAATTAAAATCTCTTTAATTTAATGCGATCATCTGTCTCGATTGCTTTGTCTGGTATCTCCACTAAAATGAACTTCTTCCATCCCATTATTTTCATCACTCCTATACTAAATTCCCAAATTCAAAAGATTGTGAAAATGCTTAATCCAGTTCTAATCCTTGTCCTTATCCTTTCTATCACAACAATCATTCTCCTTTTCCAACTTCCATCGGAGGAATCTGTTTTCTTCAACATCGCCTTTGGGGTGATACTATTCTTAATTATACCGTGTCTTTATATTCCTATTCGTATTAATATCCACAGTTTGTAACCTCCGTGTGGTTATTGGGCTTTATATTTTCTCTTATATTTTGGAGCTCTTTGCCTTTTTATTATTTTCTTGACCTTTAGTAAAACGAGTAACGGTCCAGAATTCGTAAGTATGGAATTTCGAATGAACTTAATGTTCTAAACAAGAAAGAACGAAATCGTACGATTTGATTTGTCGAATTTCCTGAATCACTGAGAAGTGAGAATAGAACTATCAAGAATATACTTTCTTGATATGTTCAGAAGTTAAACAGAATGAATGAGTTATGTAACATGGCACGTGATGATGTTATGATCTGTGAATCATCACGTCCCATTAGAAACTCAGCATGACTACTGTAATATAATCACGTTGATCAAATGTCATTATATTATACTAATTCATGCTTCAATTCCTAACACTACTTCAGAATTCATTCATAGTTTATACTTAGCTTTTAAAGAAATTTTCAATATAATGTATTACAGATAGCACAAAAAGGTATATAATTTCGGACGAGAATATTTATGAAAATATCTTCAGAAATATCGAAGATATTTATGATGATATTTTAGAATTTCTAAGTTCGATGGTTGATGAAGAAAGATTTTCCGCAAGATTTTAACATGACCTCGGAGCAAGATATTCTCTAAAGATTTCATCGGATCCAGAATTACCTGAATCCTTTGAATATAGGGTTTGGTCCTTGTATTTCTCCTTGGTCTCCTTCATGGGTAGCTCAATCTGTTTTTCAGTACCAAATTTTCTATCGAGCGTTCCTAACACTCCTTTCTTTATCATCAAACTTTTGGCCGTTTAGACCATCTACCATTTTTCTGTTTCCTCTGCATTTAATGCTACGATATCTGAATCATCGGTTATTAATTCGAGGTGGTTTCAGGAGATTTGTGTTTTTAAATGATTAAACGCTGATGGTAATATGGTGGAATATGAAAGGTTCCCCGGTAACAATAAACAGCACGCATATATATCAAAGTTATAATAAGATTGTTTCGAATGAAAAGTCGATGGTGATTTGCTGAAGTTGTGACAAAATTTGCTATTTTGTAAGGGATTACCAAGTTATTTTGGGTAATGAAGGAATTAGCACAGCTACGTGTTAAATGTTTACTTAGGTTTCGAGTGGTTTTAGGTGCATAACTATATGCATCTATCTTTTCTTCCGTAGATGAAGTGCGGTTGGTTCATCCTCTCGATTGAGGTGTTTTCAAGAATTATGAAAGGTTTGAACGCAGATTGTAACCATCAAAATACCAATGAGGTT
Organism: Rutidosis leptorrhynchoides; assembly: GCF_046630445.1. Taxonomy (NCBI): domain Eukaryota; kingdom Viridiplantae; phylum Streptophyta; class Magnoliopsida; order Asterales; family Asteraceae; genus Rutidosis; species Rutidosis leptorrhynchoides. Next base: position 94,206,551 of record NC_092341.1, on the reverse strand, counting down.
TAAGATGAAATCAAGTGGCAAACTTGAAGAAATGTTTAGTTTCATATGTTATAATCAATATTTTAATTCATTTTAATTGTCCAATGTTATTAGTCCACAGTCGATAGTCCACAGTTAACAGTCCAATAATTTATATATAGTTTAATTTATAATATTCGAATTAATTAATACGTATCGTGACCCGTGTACATGTCTCAGACTCGATCACAACTCAAAGTATATATATTATTGTAGAATCAACCTCAACCCTGTATAGCTAACTCCAGCATTACTGCATATAGAGTGTCTATGGTTATTCCAAATAATATATATAGATGCATCGATATGATATGTCAAAACCTTGTATACGTGTCCCGATATTTAAAGTGCGTAAAATAAATAACAGAAATTAAATGACGATAAATAAAATTCCGAGAATTTAAATTGCGATAAATATATTGCGATAAATAAAATGTGATACGGAATTAATCAGTTAGCTAGGAACAATTAGCTAGGATTTTGTTAGCGTGGATTCTTAACAGAATTTCTCATAGTTAATTTGTTTGTTTCTAACAAATTTTATTTTGTCAAATGTTTTCTTCATTATGCCACTTGTTGGATTCTGATAGGTCAAAATCCAAATATGAAATTGAATGAAAATGGTTATTCTGCGGTAAACGGATACGTATATCAGTGGTTGTAAGTAGGATAGTAAATAACTGTTGAATCAGCTTCGACGAATGTACAGTGTAACTTATTAAGGTGAAATCTAAATATTCCTCGGGTATTACCTACCCGTTAAAATATTTTCACCATTAACAGTTTGTACAAAAGAATTTTTAATTACAATCTTTATGAAAACCTATATACGTATATATTTTCTTCAGATGTAATCATGAATTTAATGAGTTAATATAATATTAATCTCATTTGATTTACCGTTAGAACTAGAATACATAATCTCTAAAACATTAGAGATTACATAATCGCCAAGAAGAATGAAGATAATTGATGTAGAACGATACGTAGAATGATGATTATACTCGAGGTACAGGATGAGATGTTGAGGCATGGATTGTTGATACTTGGGTTATTGGTGATACTGGTATTGATACTGGTGGTATTGATGGTGCCGATGTTGTTGATGAAGCTGGTAAGTTTTGCACCATATTTTCCAAAGCCACTACTCGAGCGCGAAGTTCGTTGATTTCTTATATTATTCCGGGATGATTGTCGGTAGGAACGAGCGAATGAATAAGGTTTAGAATCTGAGATATTATGTAATCATGACGAGATATTCGAGAAATGAGGGTGAAAATGATATTTCGGACTGGTTTACCGGTAAGTGCTTCAGGTTCTTTGCCAATAGGTGAATTTGGTTGATGGAAAGGATCACCTTCTTTTTATCTCCAATGATTAAGTAGGCTACGAAACCATCAGATGAATTGGTTGATTCATTCTGGTGACACTTCTTTCGGAGCTTAGGTGAAACTTCATATCGGAATAGCTGTCGGAATCGTAGGAATTCGAACTGATTGAGGGATTCATCTCGTATGATCAGATGAAGGATTCTTTTTCCCGATAAGAAATAGATTATAGGATGTAGATTAGTACCCTGCAATACATAATTTACATATGCATATATAATACTAAAATCCCATAAGTTACGGAGAAATTTACGGAAGCTGTCAGGCAAAGGTAACAATAACATATACGCTAAGATATGAATTTATCTATACACAGTCTATGCATTAGAGGCAGTAAGAAGTGTCTAGACTTTAAGGATGATAATCAAATAATTTTCGACACTAAATGATAAGCAAAACTTTTGACATGCAGACACGGTCGAAGTCCAGACTCACTAATGCATCTAAACAACTATCAGTTAGACACACTAATGCAAGACCTGGTTCGCAAAGACCACCGCTCTGATACCAACTGAAAGGACCCGTCCTAATCCATCCGGACGAATACATTACATTTGGTTACATCGCGAGGTACTTGACCTCTATATGATACATTTTACAAACATTGCATTCGTTTTTAAAAGACAAACTTTGATTACATCAAAAGTTGACGGCATGCATACCATTTCCTAATATATCCAACTATGAATGACTTGATAATAATCTTGATGAACTCAATGACTCGAATGCAACGTCTTTTGAAATATGTCAAGAATGACCCCAAGTAATATCTCTAAAATGAGCAAATGTACAGCGAAAGATTTCTTTCATACCTGAGAATAAACATGCTTTCAAGTGTCAACCAAAGGTTGGTGAGTTCATTAGTTTATCATAACAATCATTTTCATAATTTTAATAGACCACAAGATCCTCATTTTTCATAAATATCATTACACTCGCAAGTGTATAAAATCCATTCGTATGATGAACACCTGGTAACTGACATTAACATAATGCATATAGAATATCTCCCGCATACTCGCAAGTATGCCATAAATATTGGCAATCGCAATCACCATTTAAATCGAAGTACTAAAGTATTCCAAATTCCAGAATGTGGTTTGTTAGGCCCATATATCTATCTTTAGGATTTGCGTCAACTAGGGGTCATTTCCCTAATTCTTAGGTTACCATACTTGAAGGGGCAATATTCGGTTTAATAATCCAACTATACAATGTAGTTTCAATTACTTGTGTCTATTTCGTAAAACAGTTATAAAAGCAGCGCATGTATTCTCAGTCCCAAAAATATATATATTGCAAAAACATTTAAAAAGGGAGCAAATGAAACTCACCTATTGTATTTTGTAGTAAAAATACATATAACGATATTGAACAATGCAGGGTTGGCCTTGGATTCACGAACCTATATCATTTGTATATATATATATATTAATGCATATACTTGTAATCGAACAATTTTGTATGTATTATTATTAGTGATATAACTTTTATATTAGTAACTTATATATTTCATTATTATTATATATTCATTTCATATATATTTAATATATAAATTTTGTTATGTTATACGTGTTAAATATATATATTTATGCATTTCATTTATTTATCAAAATAGTGGTTCTACTTATACTAAATTAATATTTGTAATGATAAAAATAATGATAATAACCTTAATAATATACATATGTTAATATTAATAGCCCTACTATTTGTAAAATGATAATAATACTAATATTTATGAAAGTACTAATAAATTGTATTATTTTTATAATAATAATAATACTAATCATATTCATAATATTGATAATAATAATATTAATAATAATAATAATAATGATAATATAATAATAATAATAACAATAATAATAATAAAAATAATAATGGTGATAATAATAACTACCTCATAAGCTTTTTCCAAAAAGAATGACACAAACCAGGCTCGAACTCGCGACCTCACGCTAACACAATACACCTCCTAACCATTGAGCTGTTTATGTTTTTCTGATTAAAATAGAGTTTAAATATATAAAACCCGTTTTTGTTTTGGCCCAACCAAAATTCCCGTCCATCTAATTCGTATACGGCCCAATAACTAAATATTATCACAGCCCAATGTCACACTCAGTTTTCTCGGCCCAACAGGAAGATGGCAGCCCACTTAGCAGCCAGCACATGCTATTGTTTAAAAAAAATATGTCCTGGCTTAGAATCGAACCCAAGACCCCTCGGTTCTCAACACACGCCCACAACATCGATCTATTCATTATTATCTGTTTTAATTTCATCTTTAATTTCTTTCAACTTGTAATTCTCCTGTTTCCTTCTTCTTTCTCATCATCATCGTTCCTCTCTATCATTCGCATCATCATCATCATCTTCTAATATCATAATCATCTCCATGATTCTTCATCATCATCACTCATTATCAACATCTTAAACTAATTATTCTCTTATGGTAACACCATCTATCATCTTCATCAAATCATCATCATAATTACTCGTATCATTATAATTATGGTATCACAATTTGTGTATATCATTAACATCACTCTTTTACTGTTAAATCGCCATCGTCGTCATCATAATTAATATCATATACCATTTAGTTTTTCTGTTTCTATTTCCAGTCTACTAACGACCCACAAATACACATATTAGATTCATGGCCCAAGTACAAATGGAAGTCCAATTAATAAAATAATACGGCCCTATGCAAAAGACTTCTGTGGATTTGGTTTTGAAGTATAGCAGCCTACCCTAGGATTCCTTTTACACGTATCAAAAGGTTTCTGTCAGTGGAGAAAGAAGGTAACCGAAAGAAACAAGGGAACAAGGGATAGAGGTTCGGTTTCATTGGTAGTTAGTTTATTCGATTTGGAACATGGGTCAGCCATTACAAGGAAAAAGAAAAGAATAAAGCAGCAACGAATAGAAAATAGCTGATGGGGTCTTGATTCCATTATTATCTCATTCACAATCCTAATCCTCATTATAAATCATATCTCGCTACAAAAATATAGCAGAAGCAGTAATAATTACGAGGGTAGCAGTAAATGGGTTGGATTTGTGGTTATCGAATTCAAACAGAAAAAGAAGAGAAAGGTAGTGGAAGAAGATGGTATCGGTTGTGGTGATGATTTTCATTCTAATTAGAAAAGGTACGAGCAGCAGTTTACATAGATGTTGAAGGTGAGAGAGAGAGGAAGAGAGAGAAAAGAGAGTAAGATGATGTTGTCGTGATCTTCATTCGAAGTGACACTTAAACTGAGTTGCAGGGATTACAACTTAATGATTTGCGACTTGTGATGAATTTAAGAAAGGAAGTGATAGAGATGATAGAGAGATGATGCAGGGTGACTCATGATGGGAGGTGTTGGTCTTGCATAACCTAAACGAAATAGCAGTTGAAATAGAAGGAAGGTGGTTCTTCGATTATTTTGGTAGTGGTCAATGGTTGTCGAACCCGGAAGGGAGTAGTTGTAACTATAAATGGTGTTGAGGTTTTGTTAGTAAACAACAAGAAGTAGAAATAGGAAACGAGCCATCATCACATATGTTTTTGAGTTGAACTTAAGTGGTGATTGCAGGTGGATAATTTATTCAGTGGAGGTGATGATAAAAGGATAAAGCAAAGAGGTAAAGTGTTGTAATGGATATGAAGGGTGAAGGAAAACGATTGAGTTAATTAACGACAATAAGAATCGATTTCCATATAATCAATTAGTGTTATAGAATCAATTTGAAACAGAAGAAAAATAAAAGTTGAAAGTGAAATTCAACTGAATTTGGATTTTGTTGTTTGGATGGAATCTGGTTAGTAAGATTTGAAGACACAAAATAAGATTTCTATACAGTTCGATGGGCATATGTAACTGATTTGGAGTTATGTATATGATTTTATATATATATTATTAATGATTAATAATTATAATTATATTATTAATAATAATCTAAATACAAATAATAATAATAATCTTAATACTAATAATCTAAATGAAAATAGTATTAACTTCTTAATATATATATATATATATATATATATATATATATATATATATATATATATATATATATATATATATATATATATATATATATATATATATATAACTGCATATATGTATTTGTATAAAAGTCGAAAATTTTGGAAATTTAACAAGTAATAATATATTAATACTATTAATAATAATAATATTATTGATAAAGAAATTAGTAATAATAAATAGTAAATAATAATATGATAATGTTAATACTATGAAAATCCTAATAATAATTAAATTTATATTTATAATGATACTAATAATGATAACATTTATCTTTAGTAATAATATTAATAACTTTATCGTTACTTGTAATTACTTCTAATATGTTAATGTTACAATTTATTATTTATGTAATGTTTACTAATTATATAATATATAATTGAATATTTACACACTTTATATATTACAATCTATATTTAATTATACATAGAATCATATATATGTATATTTATGTATATATATATATATATATATATATATATTTCAACTACTACAAATTTAATTGTGTTTTAAGTTTTCTTTCATAATATCTAATCACATCATAGTTTATTAATCTATTCTAACTTATATCACAATTATTTACATGTATAGTTATTTATATATATATATATATATATATATATATATATATATATATATATATATATATATATATAACATTTCTATTTACGATTAAAGGTTCGTGAATCGTCGAGAGCAGTCGAAGGTCAAATGATTTCATGAGAATAGTTCAAAAACTTTGAGACTCAACATTACAGACTTTGCTTATCGTGTTGGAAACATATAAAGATTAAGTTTAAATTTGGTCTAAAATTTCTGGGTCGTCACAAACTCGGCAAACCGTTGATTATAAGCTTTGAGGTCATTTCTGACCGCTTTTAAAGTCTTTAGCTCTTGTTCGAGCTTGCGAGTATCTTCACGTGGGAAGTATTCGGTGATCATATTTTCCCTTAAATCGGCCCAAGAGAGTGCGTGGGCTTCATCGGTACTCACCGATTGTACATATGTGTTCCACCAAGTGAGAGCAATACCGGCGAAAGTGTGAGTGGAAAACTTGACCTTATCTTGGTCCCGACAACCGCTTATGCTAAAAACGGCTTCGGTTTGTTCACACCATCGGGTGAGAGTAACCGGTACCCCGGTTCCATCGAAAGTGTGAGGTTTGCACCCCATGAAAGCTTTGTAGGAGCATCCCTCGTTTGAATTACCAGCTCCATTGTTGTTGTTGTTGTGGTTGTTATTGTTATTGTTGTTCGAAGAGTAACCGACCATGGCCGCATCTACGGCGGTGGCTATCATTCATTGAAGAGCTTGTTTGGGAGTTTCATTGTGTGGGACTTGGCGAGGAGGCATTGTTCCTTCAAGACACAAGAATATCGTTGATATGGAATAAAGATAGATAGAAATTTTCCTTGACTCGCCCTAAATTCTTTATGTTATAATATCATAACGTCCATATGAGTCACCGTAATATAATCCCGGCAATTATATTACCCTAATTCATATGTGCATTCGACATTATTTCATATAGCCAAGGTGGCGTGTCAATCAAATTAAACAACGTGAGATTAAGATGGAATAAGAGTTAGATATGAATAGAAGAGTTCGAGTAATAATGCACAAGTAGTCAAGTAATTCCTACTTCAAGTCTATATGTCAGTTGTAGTCTAGACTCACTAATGTACCCTATGACTTGGGGTTGACACCAATGAACTCTAAATCCCTACAACCAACGCTCTAATACCATCTGTAGCGACCCGATAAAATCGTCATTGACGGCGCCGTCTACTTAGGTCCCATTACGTGGTCATAAGTCTTTAAAATGATGTTTGACCAAAATATGTCGCATTCATTTCAAATGTAAAGATGTTTCAAGTTTACAAAAGTAGTTCAACAACTAGTGACGTTACAACATTTTAAGTACAAATGAAACCTATGCGACATAATTTCTAAGTAAAGTCAAAAGACGCTCCATGTATGCATGAATACTTGACATTCAAGCAAGTATCAAAAAGAGTGCGGAAGCATGTATCACGTAGCGTTCAAGGACCTAAGAAAATATATAGAAAACTGTCAACGAAAAACGTTGGTGAAATCATAGGTGTATTAGTAACGTTGTTTTTGAACCACAAGATTTAATATTTCCATAAAGTTGATTATCTAAATCGTTTGCATTCCAAAAGTTGTTGCACGTTCGCGAGCACCCAATTATCAAAACTTAACTATTTTGTACCCTGTTACATAGTGTTAGAACATACGCTATACTCGAAAATATATTTCATCCGCTAACGGTAGCGAACCGTCCGAATGAGGGCTCGTCAAGCCCATGTGATCACATAACATAAGTTCACGTTTACACCCTGCAAGTGTAACTAATGATAATTGAATTGAGGCTTTTTGTTCTAACTCGTTGTGGAATGTTTGTTTTCGTACTTCTGTTCAAAGCATAAAAGTATGGTACGTATATGTTTCTCATCCCATGATTTAAAGTATAAAAGTTGTTGAAAAGATGGGACTATGATCTCACCTTGAGTGCACGAGTAATTAAGGTACTTCACAAAGTAAACGTGTGCAAGAACGAATGCTAGTCTTGACCTAAACAAGTAGGTCGTATCAATAACGGAAAACAAGGTTGGTCAAAGTTGTTCAATTAGTTCTATGGCTCATTACGACTCGATTATATAATATGTGAATCAAGCTGTCAAGTTTCATGCAAGAATTAAGTATAAAGGAAGATTAGAACGGTCACATAAGTATTTAGTTAAGTTTGACTAAAAGTCAAACTTGGTCGAAGTCAACATCAACGGGTCGGGTCGGGTATCTGACAATTTTTCTTCAATTAGTAATCGTATATAAACATGTTGGCCAAGTTTCATGTTAATCGGAGTTACGAGTAAGCGGGGATGAATTTGTGAAAACACAAATAAGTTGGTCTACTTTTTCTGCACAGGAACGGCGCACCTAAGCCAGGAGCGGCGCTCTTGAGGATCCAGAAGCGACGCTCTTGTTTCCAGGAGCGGCGCTCTTGACGTCTGATGAAAAACTCCACAAAAGGCTTGAAACGACCCGTCCATATTACTATAAACGCAGTACGTTATTCAATGGTCCCATAGCGAGGTATTTGACCTCTATATGATACGTTTTAGAAAAATATTGCATTCATTTCATAAAAAGCACACCATTATTATACATAATGCATGTTTTAAACAATTGGGCGATTATTTAAGGAATAATCCCCATAATACATCGGTTTTCAAATACTACACACTTGACATAACAGTCAAATATAATACATGACAAAGGTTTTATTGAATGCAACATTTCATTTAAATGAAAACATGAGACTCCATGCACAGCTTGCTCAGATAATGCAACAACGGAAGACTTTCTTAAGGACCTGAGAATAAACATGCTTAAACAGTCAACACAAAGGTTGGTGAGATATATAGGTTTAGCATCGATATAAATATAGACCACAAGATTTCATAGTTATAAATATATGTACACTCGTAAGTGTATAAAAGTATTCTATAAGTTTTTGAGCACTTTGGTAACCATACTTAACTATTAATGTAGCATATTCCATTTTATTATGAAATCTCCCTACACTGTACCAAGTGTAGTAAAAACGAAGTACTATGCAACCATTTACGATACTAGAGCGACTAGCCCGGTTGGGGTTGTCAAACCCGATAGATCTATCAATAGGATTCGCGCTTACATGTTCTTACAACATGTAAATATTAGTTACCAAGCTATTAGGGAAGATATGCAAGGTGGTACAACTCAACGTAGAATATATTTTAAGTACTTGTGTCCAAGGCGTAAAACATAAAATGCATGTATTCTCATTCCAAAATATTTTTGGAGTTTAAAAATGGGACTATATACTCACAGTAGTAAAAGTATATTAATAATATATTTTCAACTTATTAAAAATATGACCGTCGTCCTTGGATTCACGAACCTATAACAATAATAACGATTCAGATAATAATACGACATATGAATAAAATAAAGCAAGTTCATAGAATACTTATATAATAATTTTTAACATTTTATGTTAGTAGTCCATTGTTAGTAGTCCAAAATAGTCTGAAAAGTCCAACAGTCCAATAATCGGTATATATATATATATATATAATCTTAGAATTACCCCACGACGTATTGTATACGTATTGTATTTGCATCAACCCAGAGATGTATTGTATACTTATTGTCTTAGAATTAACTAAGACGTATTGTCTTAGGATTTATCAAAACGTATTGTATACTTATTGTGTTAGGACGTACCAAGAATATTATTATACATATATACAATCACAGAATTAACCAAGATTATAATATTTTATTATACTACTGATAACATGTCCAAATATATATAGGATATAGGAAAAGTTAAAAAGGATATGGTTAATATAGTTTTTATAATATAAATTTCGTCCATACCACGTTAATTTTAGCAGATTTTGTTTTGCTCGCCAAATATTCATTACAACTCCGTTTAAAGTGAATCAAATTGCTATGGATTCATTAAGAAGTAAATTTTACAAAACCAATTCTAAAAGTTCATCCCAAGTAGTAATTTTTAGAGCTTTACCCTCTTTTTGAGTCGGTGGACAGATTTGGAAAAATCCCTGCATCCACCCAATATATGATTTTTGATAAAATACTTCCACTTTGTCTAAAATTATGAAAAAAATACTGGAAGTCTTATTTACATATATTAACATATTTCCAAAGTCTTAGCCTCGAACTCAAAGTCTAAGATACGTTTTTAATTCCCAACCCAAAACAGCCCGCTTTTTACCAAATGGAGATTAAAGGATATATGTTAAGTTTCAAGGTGTTCTTCATATGTACAAGTTATAAGTTCTTATATTAACTTAATATAAAATCATAATACATATAAATAAGTATTATTAGAGTTAAGTTAGAAAGATTAGATTAGTTTTTCAAACAAGCTTGGTGTTCACCAAAACAAGTTCTAGTTTTTACAAGTTTTATAAGTATAATAAGATAGCAACTATACAAGGAATTGAACAAGGATTTTGAGAAGTATTTTACCTTGATTATGAAGAGGAAAGTTGCTGAGATTAAAGTACGATATGAGAGCATTAAAGTGTGTGTTTTTAGTTTAAAAAAATGTGGAGTAAAAATGAGTTAAATAGGGTCCTTATTTATAAGCTTATAATTTTGGCTTTTAGTAAAAATATCTAAGATAAGTTAAATTGTATTAAGTCATGCATGACATATTAAATTAATTAGGTCATGGATGACATATTACACAAATAATTGCAGATTTCTATTGGTATATACCAATAGTAAATACTTCTAGAAGCTGTGTATAATACGGGTAAAAATACAGTATGAATGCGAGTAGAATTCTTTGAGGAAATTGAACGGAAATATGAGTATAGCTATCCTTTATATGTATTGGTATATTATAATGTGTATTCAATACTTGTAAGGATGTATTTACACTCGTAATACATTATATGTAAATACATTTTAACATAAGTTAATTTCGTCGTTTAAATAGTAATATATATATTGTTTGAAAACTCTTTAAATTAGTAGTATTAAAATATATATATATATATATATATATATATATATATATATATATATATATATATATATATATATATATATATATATATATATATAATACATTGTTAATATACTTAATGAGATATTTAATTATAATATTTTCAAGTTAAATATATATAAATCCATATATATACACAATAATTAAACAATTAAACTATTAAATCAAGTTATGACGTTCGTGAATCGTCGGAATAAAAGGGTGACTAAAATCTTGTGTAAAACTCTTTTCGGAGATTCAAGATTTATTAAACTTCATTGCTTATCAAGTCGGAATTATATAAAGATTAAGTTTAAATTTGGTCGGAAATTTCCGGGTCGTCACAGTACCTACCCGTTAAAGAAATTTCGTCCCGAAATTTGATCGAGGTCATCATGGCTAACAATAAGAATGTTATTATGACGAATATAAGTTGATTTATAGGGTTTTATCGTGATTGAGAAATATGGATAAAATAATTCGATTACTCGAAACGTATGAGTGAAGCTATCGTAAAAGAGTGAAATGAGAAAATAGGAATTCGTCTTATCTTTTGACGTCATCACGGTTGATCTCCGGATTAAAGAAAATCTTTGTAATCTATATAAGATTTGAATCTTCGGCGATTAAGGAAATTATGATCCTCTTCGATTTAATGCAATAATCTGTCTCGATTTCTCGGTCGGATATTTTACTATAAATCAACCTCCTACGTTTCCTTATTTCCACATCTCCCATCTTTTATACTTTCTTCCTTTCTTCGTACTTCCAAAACATTCGTCAATATGTGATACTGCTAAAAAAGAACATATATTTCATAGCATTATTCCTCAAGAAAGACAAGCTTTTAGTTGCAATTGTTCTATTTAAAAGTGATATTCGTTTAAATAATAAAAGGTGAAGACAAAAGACAGATTCGACGAATTGAAGACGCAAACGACCAAAAAGCTCAAAAGTACAAAAGACAATCAAAGAGGTTCCAATTATTGATAAGAAACGTCTCGAAATTACAAGAGTACAAGATTCAAAACGCAAAGTATAAGATATTAAATTATACGCAAGGACGTTCGAAAATCCGGAACCGGGACCAGAGTCAACTCTCAACGCTCGACGCAACGGACTAAAAATTACAAGTCAACTATACATATGAATATAATATAATATATAATTAATTCTTAAAATTAATATATATATTATATTATATTTATAAAACGTCGGCACAAGGAAACAAGCAACATGTGAGCTCTCCCAGCTGGCCATGCGATCGCATGGCCAGGAAGAAGAAAGTCCATGCGATCGCATGGCATGAAAAGTCAGGCCACATCTCCTATAAATTCGCAGTTTGGTGAACGCAAAAACATATATCCATCTCTCTATCTATATACGTAATATTTATATTTATAATTTATATTTTAATTTTAATTTTAATTCTAATAATAAGGGTATGTTAGCAAATGTTGTAAGGGTGTAAGTCGAAATTCTGTCCGTGTAACGCTACGCTGTAAGTTATGTTCAACTTTTTTAATTTAATGTCTCGTAGCTAAGTTATTATTATGCTTATTTAATCCGAAGTAATCATGTTGTTGGGCTAATTACTAAAATTGGGTAATTGGGCTTTGTACCATAATTGGGGTTTGGACAAAAGAACGACACTTGTGGAAATTAGACTATGGGCTATTAATGGGCTTTATATTTGTTTAACTAAATGATAGTTTGTTAATGTTAATATAAAGATTTACAATTGGGCGTCCCTATAAATTACCATATACACTCGATCGGACACGATGGGCGAGGTATTTATATGTACGAATAATCGTTCATTTAACCGGACACGGGAATGGATTAATAGCCACTAGAATAATTAAAACAGGGGTGAAATTATGTACAAGGACACTTGGTATAATTGATAACAAAATATTAAAACCTTGGGTTACACTCAGTCGACATCCTGGTGTAATTATTAAACAAAGTATTAAAATCTTGTTACAGTTTAAGTCCCCAATTAGTTGGAATATTTAACTTCGGGTATAAGGATAATTTGACGAGGACACTCGCACTTTATATTTATGACTGATGGACTGTTATGGACAAAAACCAGACGGACATATTAAATAATCCAGGACAAAGGACAATTAACCCATGGGCATAAAACTAAAATCAATACGTCAAACATCATGGTTACGGAAGTTTAAATAAGCATAATTCTTTTATTTCATATTTAATTTCCTTTATTTTATATTTAATTGCACTTCTAATTATCGCATTTTTATTTATTGTTATTGTATTTAATTGCACTTTTAATTATCGTACTTTTTAATTATCGCAAGTTTATTTTATCGCACTTTTATTATTCGTAATTTCATTATCGTTATTTACTTTACGCTTTAAATTAAGTCTTTTATTTAATATTTTACATTTGGTTTTAACTGCGACTGAAGAATTAAAATCGACAAACCGGTCATTAAACGGTAAAAACCCCCCTTTTATAATAATAATATTACTTATATATATATTTGTATTTTTATAAAAGTAAACTAATATAGCGTTAAGCTTTGTTTAAATATTTTCCCTGTGGAACGAACCGGACTTACTAAAAACTACACTACTGTACGATTAGGTACACTGCCTATAAGTGTTGTAGCAAGGTTTAAGTATATCCATTCTCTAAATAAATAAATATCTTGTGTAAAATTGTATCTTATTTAATAGTATTTTCTGCTAAAATATAAAGCTATTTTTTATACACCTCGCATAACATCAAGTATTTTATTCGTACATATAAATACCCCGCCCATCGTGTCCGATCGAGTGTATATGGTAATTTATAGGGATGCCCAATTGTAAATCTTTATATTAACATTAACAAACTATCATTTAGTTAAACAAATATAAAGCCCATTAATAGCCCATAGTCTAATTTCCACAAGTGTCGTTCTTTTGTCCAAACCCCAATTATGGTACAAAGCCCAATTACCCAATTTTAGTAATTAGCCCAACATCATGATTACTTCGGATTAAATAAGCATAATAATAACTTAGCTACGAGACATTAAATTAAAAAGGTTGAACATAACTTACAGCGTAGCATTACACGGACAGAATTTCGACTTACACCCTTACAACATTTGCTAACATACCCTTATTATTAGAATTAAAATTAAAATTAAAATATAAATTATAAATATAAATATTACGTATATAGATAAGAAACGTCTCGAAATTACAAGAGTACAAGATTCAAAACACAAAGTACAAGATATTAAATTATACGCAAAGACGTTCGAAAATTCGGAACCGGGACCAGAGTCAACTCTCAACGCTCGACGCAACGGACTAAAAATTACAAGTCAACTATACATATGAATATAATATAATATATAATTAATTCTTAAAATTAATATATATTATATTATATTTATAAAACTTCGGCACAAGGAAACAAGCAACAAGTGAGATCTCCCAGCTGGCCATGCGTTCGCATGGCCAGGAAGAAGAAAGTCCATGCGATCGCATGGCATGAAAAGTCAGGCCACATCTCCTATAAATTCGCAGTTTGGTGAACGCAAAAACATATATCCATCTCTCTATCTATATACGTAATATTTATATTTATAATTATATTTTAATTTTAATTTTAATTCTAATAATAAGGGTATGTTAGTAAATATTGTAAGGGTGTAAGTCAAATTCTGTCCGTGTAACGTTACGCTATTTTTAATTATTGTAAGTTATGTTCAACCTTTTTAATTTAATGTCTCGTAGCTAAGTTATTATTATGCTTATTTAATCCGAAGTAATCATGATGTTGGGCTAATTACTAAAATTGGGTAATTGGGCTTTGTACCATAATTGGGGTTTGGACAAAAGAACGACACTTGTGAAAATTAGACTATGGGCTATTAATGGGCTTTATATTTGTTTAACTAAATGATAGTTTGTTAATGTTAATATAAAGATTTATAATTGGGCGTCCCTATAAATTACCATATACACTCGATCGGACACGATGGGCGGGGTATTTATATGTACGAATAATCGTTCATTTAACCGGACACGGGAATGGATTAATAGCCACTAGAATAATTAAAACAGGGGTGAAATTATGTACAAGGACACTTGGTATAATTGATAACAAAATATTAAAACCTTGGGTTACACTCAGTCGACATCCTGGTGTAATTATTAAACAAAGTATTAATATCTTGTTACAGTTTAAGTCCCCAATTAGTTGGAATATTTAACTTCGGGTATAAGGATAATTTGACGAGGACACTCGCACTTTATATTTATGACTGATGGACTGTTATGGACAAAAACCAGACGGACATATTAAATAATCCAGGACAAAGGACAATTAACCCATGGGCATAAAACTAAAATCAACACGTCAAACATCATGGTTACGGAAGTTTAAATAAGCATAATTCTTTTATTTCATATTTAATTTCCTTTATTTTATATTTAATTGCACTTCTAATTATCGCATTTTTATTTATTGTTATTGTATTTAATTGCACTTTTAATTATCGTACTTTTTAATTATCGCAAGTTTATTTTATCGCACTTTTATTATTCGTAATTTCATTATCGTTATTTACTTTACGCTTTAAATTAAGTCTTTTATTTAATATTTTACATTTGGTTTTAACTGCGACTGAAGAATTAAAATCGACAAACCGGTCATTAAACGGTAAAAACCCTCCTTTTATAATAATAATATTACTTATATATATATTTGTATTTTTATAAAAGTAAACTAATATAGCGTTAAGCTTTGTTTAAAGATTTTCCCTGTGGAACGAACCGGACTTACTAAAAACTACACTACTGTACGATTAGGTACACTGCCTATAAGTGTTGTAGCAAGGTTTAAGTATATCCATTCTCTAAATAAATAAATATCTTGTGTAAAGTTGTATCGTATTTAATAGTATTTTCTGTTAAAATATAAAGCTATTTTATATACACCTCGCATAACATCAAGTATTTTTGGCGCCGCTGCCGGGGACAAATCTTGCTTAAAAGCCGGAAGCGCAACGCTATATAAAAAAAAGATTTTTATTTTTAAGTTTACTTTTATAAAAAAAATACGCTTTTGTAAAAATACGTTTTAAATATTCTAAAATATAAAAAGAAAAATATAAATATAAATATTTTTAAGAGTTTGTTAAATATTTAAGTTCTATAAAAGTTTCTTTATCTTTATTTTATAAAAATATAAGTTTTATTTAATTTATATAAATATATAAAACAGAAAAAAAAAAAAAAAAAACACTCGATTCCGGTACTGTAGCAGCCCACTCTGTGGCCCGAAACCCTAGCCCATGCGATCGCATGGCCGGGTAGCTTAGGACTCATGCGATCGCATGAAGCCAACTGACACGCCAGGTTTGACTCTGCAACTGCATTAATTACGGATAATTATTATTATTAATATATTTAAACCCTAATTAGGGTTATATATTTTATAATTTAATTTAGTTTTTATATTTAATTTGTATTTTTATGTTTAATTAGTTATTTAAAGTTTAAAATTAATAGTTTTATTAAATAAATAATATAAAAACAATATTTTTATAAAAATTGTACTTTTTACAACTTTTTGTATATTTTTATATTTTGTCCCTTTTCAATAGTTTTAGCGTAATATTTGTATTTTTAGCTCATATTTAGTTTTAAACTTAGTTTTTGCCATAGCTATTTTTATTTCTAGATTTTTAGGCCTTGTCATAAAATCCCTTAAGTGCTTTTTCTTTAGACTAAGATTTAGGTACTTTAGAATTTTGCAACGCCTTTTTAAGTTTTAGTTTCTTTTTAAGTTATTTCCATTTGGGATTTAGTTTTTCCTGTAAGCTTTAATATTTTTAGACGACTTTTACCTATGTATCAATTATCATTCCAATTAGTAATCTCAATTTGCGATTATAATTTTAAGTTAGTTGTGGTAATAAGGTTAGGTTAGTCAAGTGTTTTTAAGTTTTATAAGTTTCTTTTATTTTTCCGTCACCTTTTATTTTTCAACCATTTTTCTTTTTCGATCTTTTTCGACACGCTCTTTTTCTTTCTTATTTTCGCTATTCTAGTTTTAGGACATAGATTTTTATTCTACTTCTTATCTAAATTTCTTAAAATTACGAAAATTTATTTTAAGTGGTTAAATTGATATACATCAAAATTTTCTGGTTCGTAGTAATAGTTGGATTTGTACGTGGACCGGGTTATTGGAGCCAAACAGTCCTCAATTATATTGAGACCAAACGAATCCTGCCCCTCTGCTGCATCTTTTGGCTATTCGAAACGTGGGCAAAATCAGAAAAGTCTATTGATTGGATAACTTATTATAATTTTTCTTTCCTTTTAAAAACTAATAGGATATTCAGTGAATGCACCGAGCAAGACGTTCACCACCTTTTGTACGTTCACCACCTGTAACTAGATCAAGATATTTAGCAAATATTACCGCCGTTGATTTTTCTTTAGAATCGTCATCCAGTCGACCAAGTACTCCAGTTCAAATTTCCGATAATCCATTTTTTGAACCCGACCTCACAATTGAGAATCCGGAGAATATTCAGGGACGATTCGTAGATCCTGAACCATTAAATTTTCCTCCAGAACCACCAATCATTCAAACAGAGATTGTTGAGGAACGAACCATTAAATCAGAATCCTCTAGTGATTCCGAATCAACAAATTCAATTATGGAGAATCTGGAACCTTTAAGTATGGAAGACCGAATGAGAGCTAAACTGTGATGACCCAGAAATTTCGACTAAATTTAAACTTAATCTTTGTATGATTAACATTTCCGACACGATAAGCATAGTCTGTAAAACTGAATCTCAAAATTTTTGAATTACTTTTATATATTTAAATACCTTTCGGTTGTTTTCGACGATTCGCGAACAATTATATGTAAATAGATACATATATACTATAACATGAAAAGGTAACAATGTATTAATTGTTTGATACCGTACATTAAACTTATTGGTTTAAATATCTATTCGAATGTATATGATAAGTTGAAATATTTATTATTAAAATTTATTTATAAATAACTTCCAATGTGTATTTAAAAACTGATTTATGTATATTAAAAAGATATATACATATATATAATAAACGATAGTAACATTCGTTTATTGATTCAATTGATATTTAGTTAAGTTAACTAAGGCGTTTAAGATGAACCAGTTAAACACTAATTTGTTACAGTGTTTTCAAATTGCCACATTACTCAAAATGCTACAGTGTTTTCGAAAATCACTATTTGCTACAGTGAAATTGACTTTGCTACAGTGAAACACTATTATAAAAATGTGTTTTAACAAATAGCGAGACGATGATTTATAGAAGTAAATGACCAAAACACTCGAAAGTTTAAGATACACTTTGAGTGATATAATTAAGGGATAATTTAAGGCTATATTTTGACAAAGGTACGTGTCACGAAATGTAAAATGCAAGTTTTCTAAGCGTACGAAAATGCGTTCGAGAAACCGGAACCGGGACATAAGTCGAGTGATGACGTACGACTTATCGGACCAAAAATATCTAATCTACTATGCACAAGAATAAAATATAATATATAAATAATTATATTAATTATTTATATATTTATATTTATTTTATATTATGTCGACAAGCTAGGAGCCAAAACAATGTGAGCTGTCCCTGGTCCTCATGCGAGTCGCATGGCCAGAAGGCCATTTCCATGCGAGTCGCATGACTCCAGATTCCAGGCCAGGTACTATAAATTCAGGTGTTTTGCTCGAATGAAAAATCAAATATATATTACTCCGTATAATATTTATTATTATTATTATTATTATTATTATTATTATTATTATTATTATTATTATTATTAAGATTATTATTAATCTTATTAATCTTATTATTAGTATTATTATATTTGCGATACAAAAATAATAATGTACATCAAATATTACGACGGAGTGCTGTCCAAGTAATTTTCAAAATGAGTTTTCGAGCAAGCTAGAGCTAAGGAAATTATGGGTTATTGCCAAGGAGGTTATGGGTAATGTTCGGGGGTATTTTTTTTCTGAATCAAACCTCGTGTTTATCATCTCCGATGCGTCTACATGCTTTCCTGCAATATTGTATATCAATATTAAACAGTGAGTTCATTTGATTCCCTTTTACTCTTTATATTTTTGGGACTGAGAATACATGCGCTATTTTTACAACTGCTTTATTAAATGCTTTTGAAATATATTTTTAACTGCGAATACATGCAAATGCTTTATTAACCGATATACAATATTTATATGCGTGAGTTTCATTTGATCCCTTTTTACATATATTTTTGGGCTGAGAATACATGCGCTTTATTTTAAACGCAATGGATACAACATGCACTTTATTTTAAACGCAATGGATACAAGTACATACTAAATTCTACACTGAGTTTGAACCGAAAATCCCTTAGCTTTGGTAACTGTTAACTGCCAGTTATAAGAACTGGTGGGCGCGAGTAGTAGTATATGGATCCATAGGGCTTGATATCCCCGTCCGAGCTAGAGCACTAGCCTTTTAACGGACGTATGCTATTTGAGAAGCGTACACGTTGGTTTGCGTGTATTATTAAGATGATTATACAAAGGGTACAAATTATATATACGTTAAGTTTAGTTACCAGGGTGCTCAATTTCGTAGAATATTTTGATAAACGTTTCTGGATGAAACAACTGAAATCTTGTGATCCACTTTTATATAATCTTTTGATAAACGTTTCGGATGAAACAACTGAAATCTTGTGGTCCACCTTTTATTTAAAACATAATGATAAACGTTTTGAATGAAACAACTGAACTTTTGTAATCCACATTGATATACGGATTATGTGTAATATTAAAACTATGAACTCACCAACCTTTGTGTTGACACTTGAAGCATGTTTATTCTCAGGTTTCCAGAAGTCTTCCGCTGTTTGCTCATACGTGATACAAGTTATGTGCTTGGAGTCATACATGCTATATACAAGAAACTTGCATTCATCAAACCATTACCATGTATCTTATTTTGACTGTATTGTCAACAGATGTATTATTGTAAACCATTTAAATGGTGATTGTCTATACGTAGAAATCATCAGATGTAAAAAAACCTGGAATTTATATATTCATTTATGAAATACCTTTTCAAACGAATGCAATGTTACAAAATGTATCACATAGAGGTCAAATACCTCGCAATGAAATCAATGAATGACGTGTTCGTCCATATGGATTTGGAGCGATCGTCACATAAACGCACTGGCCAAGGTCACGCAATTACTCATCCAGACATTAATGCGCCAGATTATGAAATCAAAGGACAAATTCTACACATGGTGACTAATCAATGCCAATTTAGTGGTGCGCCGAAGGAAGATCCAAATGAACATCTACGTACCTTTAATAGGATCTGTACACTATTTAAAATCCGAGAAGTGGAGGATGAACAGATATATCTCATGTTATTTCCCTGGACTTTAAAGGGAGAAGCCAAAGATTGGTTGGAATCGTTACCTGAAGGGGCGATTGATACATGGGACGTATTAGTTGAAAATTTTCTTAAACAATTCTTTCCTGCATCTAAAGCCGTAAGACTTCAAGGAGAAATTGTTACGTTCACAAAGAAGCCGAATGAAACTCTATATGAGGCATGGACAAGATTTGGAAAGTTGTTAAGAGGATGTCCGCAACATGGTTTAGACACCTGTCAAATAGTACAAATATTCTACCAAGGATGCGACATCACTACAAGGAAAGACATAGATATAGTAGCTGGTGGTTCTATTATGAAGAAAACCGAAACTGATGCTTACAAAATTATTGATAACACTGCTTCCCACTCACATGAGTGGCACCAAGAAAAAGATATCGTTAGATCATCTAAAGCAGCTAGAGCCGATTCTAGCCATGACTTAGATTCCATTTCCGCAAAGATAGATGCTGTCGAGAGATGAATGGAAAAGATGACTAAAGATATTCACTCAATACGAATTAGTTGTGAGCAGTGTAGAGGACCACATTTGACAAAAGATTGTCTCAGTATTGAATTATCAATGGAACAAAGAGAGAATATTTCATACATAAACCAAAGGCCTGGAAATAATTATCAGAATAATTATCAACCGCCAAGACCGATTTACAATCAAAACCAGAATTATAACAGAAATATTCCATACAACAACCAGCAAGGTCCTAGCAATCAACAATTATCCAATAATAATTACAATCAACAAAGACCTAATTTTCAAAACAAACCACAACAACAAACCGATGATAAAAAGCCGAATTAAGAAGATATGATGACGAAGCTAGTTGAAACTCAAACGCAGTTTTTCACATCTCAGAAACAAACTAATGAACAAAATGCTCAAGCATTTAGAAATCAACAAGCTTCTATTCAAAACTTGGAACAAGAAGTAAGTAACCTAGCAAGGTTAATAGGTGAAAGAAAACCGGGAAGTTTACCTAGTGATACAAATGCTAACCCCCGGAATGAAACAGCTAAAGCCATTACCACAAGAAGTGGTACAACACTTAAACCACCTGAAATACCTGTAACTTCTGATGAAGCTATTCCTACTCTACAAGAACCACAACCTGATCAAGATAAGGAAAAAGAACCGGTAGTTGAAAAGGTTAATGAAGATAACACAGCTAAGGATAAACCTTATGTTAAACCATACCAACCACCACTTCCTTACCCGAGTAAAATGAAAAAAGAGAAACTTGAAGCCGAGCAATCCAAATTCTTGGATATGTTTAAACAAATAAATGTAAATCTTCCTTTCATTGATGTGATTTCAGGAATGCCTAGATATGCTAAATTCTTGAAAGATCTAATCACAAATAGAAAGAAAATGGAAGAACTCTCGGCTGTTACTACGAATGCTAATTGTTCAGCAGTGCTGTTGAATAAGATACCAGAAAAACTATCTGATCCAGGAAGTTTTACAATTCCATGTTTTCTGGGTAGTCTTAGTTCAATAGAAGCATTGGCAGACTTAGGTGCTAGTATAAATCTAATGCCATATTCACTATACGCTAAACTAGACCTTGGAGAATTGAAACCAACAAGAATAAGCATACAACTAGCAGATCGATCAATAAAATATCCTAGAGGGATAATGGAGAACATGCTAGTTAAAGTTGGTACTTTAGTATTTCCAGTAGATTTTGTTGTTCTGGACATGGAAGAAGATTCTCAAGTTCCTCTCATATTAGGAAGACCATTCTTAAACACGGCTAAAGCAATGATAGACGTGTTCGGTAAGAAACTGACCCTAAGTATAGAGGATGAGAGTGTTACCTTTTCAGTTGATAGAGCAATGCAACAACCGCAATCTGCAGATGATACATGTTATTATATTCAAACTATAGATGCACATGCAGAATTATTAGAAGAATTTCCAGAATTAGAAGGAACAGGAGAATGTTCTTTAGGAGAAGGTAATGAACCAATTGATGAAGCTGAAATGTTAGCTACACTTATAGCTAATGGATATGAACCAACAACAGAAGAAATTCAAATGCTAAAAGAAGAAGACAGATATCGATACAAATCATCGATAGAAGAACCTCCGAAATTAGAGTTAAAGCCACTTTCAAACCATTTGGAATACGCTTATTTACATGGTGAATCTGAATTACCTGTAATAATATCGTCTTCTCTTACTGAAAATGAGAAATCACAACTCATTTCTGTGTTGAAAGCTCATAAACCAGCCATTGCATGGAAGATTCATGATATTAAAGGAATAAGTCCTTCGTATTGCACACATAAAATCCTTATGGAAGAAGGTCATAAAACATATGTGCAACGCCAACGAAGACTAAATCCTAATATGCAAGATGTAGTTAAAAAAGAAATTATTAAACTGCTAGACGCAGGTCTAATTTATCCAATTTCTGATAGTCCATGGGTAAGCCCAGTTCAATGCGTGCCTAAGAAGGGTGGCATGACTGTCATTACAAATGAGAAAAATGAGCTTATTCCTACTAGGACTGTAACAGGATGGCGTGTATGTATTGATTATAGAAAATTAAATGACGCCACCAGAAAAGATCACGTTCCCTTACCTTTCATTGATCAAATGTTGGAAAGATTAGCCGGAAATAGTTACTATTGTTTTCTAGATGGATTTTCCGGATATTTTCAAATTCCAATAGCACCCGAAGATCAAGAGAAAACCACATTCACGTGCCCTTATGGTACTTTTGCTTACAAACGCATGCCATTTGGACTTTGCAACGCCCCTGCAACCTTTCAAAGGTGTATGATGGCGATTTTTCACGACATGATAGAAGAATGCATGGAAGTTTTCATGGATGACTTTTCAGTCTTCGGTGATACATTTGAATCATGTCTAGCTAATCTGGAACGAATGCTCATTAGATGCGAACAGTCAAATCTAGTACTTAATTGGGAGAAATGTCATTTCATGGTTAAAGAAGGCATTGTTCTTGGACATAAAATTTCAAAAGAAGGAATTGAAGTGGATAGAGCTAAAGTAGATGTAATTGCTAAACTTCCACATCCCACCAATGTTAGAGGAGTTAGGAGTTTTCTAGGGCATGCCGGTTTTTACCGACTTTTCATAAAAGATTTTTCTAAAATTGCCACTCCTATGAATAAACTCCTATAAAAGGATGCTCCATTCATCTTTTCAGATGAGTGTATCAAATCTTTTAATATTCTTAAAGAGAAACTCACTAATGCGCGGATCATGATAACACCAAATTAGAATCTACCATTTGAACTAATGTGCGATGCAAGTGATTTTGCAATGGGAGCCGTTTTAGGACAAAGGATTGAAAAACGATTTCAACCTATATATTATACCAGTAAGACGTTACAAGGAGCACAAACGAATTACACAACTACTGAAAAAGAACTCCTTGCTATTGTCTTTGCTTTTGACAAATTTCGATCATATCTCGTTCTAGCTAAAACGGTGGTCTATACCGACCATTCTGCTCTTAGATACCTATTTTCGAAACAAGATGCCAAACCAAGATTAATCCGTTGGATCTTACTCTTACAAGAGTTTGATATTGAAATCCGAGATAAAAGAGGAGCAAAAAATCTCGCCGCTGATCATCTTTCTCGTCTTGAAAATCCCGAATTAGAAGTTCTAAATGAATCGGGCACACAAGACAACTTTCCTGATGAATATCTATTGAAGATAGATTATAAAGAAATTCCATGGTTTGCAGACTATGCAAACTACTTAGTTTGTGGATTCCTTGAAAAAGGATTATCGTACCAAAAACGAAAGAAATTCTTCAGTGATATAAAACACTATTTTTGGGAAGATCCACATCGGTTTAAAAGTTGTCCCGATGGAATAATACGCCGATGTGTATTTGGAGATGAAGCTAGTAAAATTTTAAACCATTGTCACACAGGACCAACAGGAGGGCATTATGAGCCTCAATTAACAGCAAGAAAAGTTTATGAAGCTGGATTCTATTGGCCTACAATTTACAAAGACGCACACCTTCTTTGCAAATCCTGTGATACTTGTCAAAGGGTCGGAAAAATAAGTCAACGTGATGAAATGCCACAAAATGTCATTCAAGTATGCGAAGTATTTGACATTAGGGGTATTGACTTTATGGGTCCATTTCCAAAATCTCATAATAATCTCTATATTCTCGTAGCCATTGATTATGTATCTAAATGGGCGGAAGCACAAGCTCTCCCAACTAACGATGCACGAGTTGTAGTCAACTTTTTAAAACGTCTTTTTGCAAGGTTTGGAACACCGAAAGCTTTAATAAGTGAAAGGGGTACTCATTTTTGTAATAATCAACTTGAGAAAGTTCTTAAAAGATATGGAGTAACTCATAAAATCTCCACCGCATATCATCCACAGACAAGTGGACAAGTTGAAAATACCAACCGAGCTTTAAAACGTATTCTAGAGAAAACCGTAGGATCAATTCCGAAGGAATGGTCCATTAAATTGGAGGATGCACTCTGGGCTTTTAGAACAGCCTACAAAACTCCAATTGGAACCACACCTTTTAGACTCGTTTACGGAAAAGCATGTCATCTTCCAGTAGAAATTGAACACAAAGCATTTTGGGCTTTGAAGACATGTAATCTTGATTTACATGAAGCCGGACGTCTACGATTAAGTCAACTAAACGAATCAGAAGAATTAAGACATGAAGCATACGAAAATTCGTTAATCTATAAAGAAAGAACGAAGAAATGGCATGATAAAAGAATCAGAAGTTTAAAAGAATTTAAAGAAGGAGACAGAGTTCTTCTTTTCAATTCACGATTCAAGCTATTTCCTGGAAAATTGAAATCAAGATGGTCTAGACCATTCATAGTCAAAAGAGTTTTCCCATACGGAACGATAGAATTAATAAATTCAAATGGGATTGAATTTAAAGTTAATGGTCACAGAGTTAAACACTACATAGATAGTCCAATGGAATTCGATAATGAAGTTAATCACAATTTCGACACCACAGCTAACTAAGTGTGGGGAGAATCAAGTCTTTAAAGGATAATATGTATTTCTGTTAGAGTTAGATTGTCTGTTTTCATGTAGTTCTCGAAAATGGAACCCAAATGGTCTTTCCCTAGCAGACCCAAAAGAACTAGTCTTCTCCCCCCATTCTGAATTTTTATTTTTTTAGGAAATGAAGACTGCATGTGAACTAAACCACGGTCTAATGCTACACGCTTTGATCACTAAACGTAATAATGACACACTACCGAGTGAAATAGTATCAGTAATCAGAGAAAGATTGGACGGAGTAAGAAAAGAATCCAGATGCGAAGATAATAAGTTACAATTTGGTAAAGGAAAATCAAAATCCGCAGCGAAAAGAAAAGCACGACACCTAGAACGATGTCACAAATGCGGAAAATGGTCACATGGAGGTAAATGTTCAAATAATCAAACCTGTTCAAATACCGAATTTGTTACTTTATGCAGAGACGGACCATTCATATGTTTAGAAGAAAGGACACTGAATGCTCGAGGTTACGCCTATGTAGCTATGGAAAACCAATTAAACCGACTATCTTATGAATGGGATAGATCATATAACTAAGAATACTATCTCACAGGTAAGTCTGTACAGTTTTTATTTTTTTATTTATTTTTATTTTTAACCTTTTGATAATAAACGCTAATTTGTTCGCTATAAAGTATTAAATTGGTATTAAATAAAATTAGGTTTGGCGACCGAAATTATTGATATCATTCAAAAATTTATTACATCACTGCGAAATTTAACGGTTATTTTTAAGGTATAAATATCTTTAATCAATCAACACAAAATATTTCAAAAATTCGTCATGAGTTAAATTAGGTCTTGGAACCGAAATTACTTTACCGAAAAGAGGGGCGTATATTTTTGATAATATTTGATTGATTAAAGTGGGATAAAAAGCCAAAAAGATTTTTAATTTTATTTTTACCATGTTTTTAAAATTAATATATAAATCTTAAATTAAAATTGTAAACTTTGTAAAAACAATATATTTAAAATTGTAAATATTTGAAAAATATAATATAAGTTTGGTGTGATTTTATAATATGAATTTTTAAATTAAGTTTGGTGTGAATTTAAAAACAAAAATTTACTTTATCTCATTAAGTTAAAAATATAATTTTTAAAAATTCGTCGTAAGTTGAAGACTAGGTCTTTTAACCGAAATTGCTTTACCCGAGGGAGGGACGAGAACTTTTATTATCATTATTTTTAATCTTATTGAATTAAAGTATGCCAAAAACATTAAAAAAAAAAAAAACCCAAAAATATTTACTTTTAAAAACCACACTTTGATTTGATAAATTTTAAAATTTTGTCGAGGAACAGACTAGGACAACGATCCGAAACGCCCTCGCTCCTAAATTAAAACAAAATTTTTAAAATTTAATTAATTATAAGTTTTATAAACTATAAGGTTTTATAAAAAAAAAATGAAATTACTGTAGCCGGCACCCCATGCGATCGCATGGGGTTTGCACTTGGAACCCATGCGATCGCATGGGGACCAAGTGCAGGCCTGATACATACAGCAGCCTGTTCTGTTTCTTCTCCACAAAACACACACATTCACGAAACTCACCCAAAAATTCACCAATTTTCGCCATTTTTCCACCGAAATTCTTCATTTTTCTTGCTCTAATCATGCCTAGATTCTCATTCTTCAGCAAATTGGTAAAAATTACACCCCTAAACTCTATAAATTCCTAGTTTTTGTGATAATTACCAATTTTTTACCTAATGCAATTTTGTTAATTTCTAGTGTAATTAGTGTTAAATTGTTAGTATTTTATGCATGTATAACCTAGATTGATGCTATTTAACATGATTTGAAGCCAAAAACTTCAAAAATTTTAGAAATCTAGGGTTTGTGTTCTTGAGCAATTTGGGGCTTTTTGATATAAACAGGTTATGGCCGATTTTTGTCATGAATTATTGCTAAATTGAGTAGTGTAATATGTTTAGATAGTTAAATGATCCAAACATTGATCCTAAACATGATTTTTGGAGATTAAAGTGGACTTTTTAAGTCCAAAATTCATGAACTTGATTAATTTGATATATTTGCCATCTGAGACTTGTTTAATTATTAGTAATGAATATTTTGACATGTTATTTAAGTAAAATGCTTATGAATTTTGTATACATTTTCATATGTGCTTATTTGAAAAGTGTAGAATTGTGAAAAATTGTGAAAATGTGTATAAGTTTAATTTTGATTTAACATGTTATAATGATTGTTTTAAATTGTTATTTTGCTAACACTAATGCATATTTGGATGCACAAATTTTGTGTTTAATGTGTTTTGCAGAAAGCCGATACTGGAGGTTCAGGAGCATCATCATCTAGACGACCAGCACCAGCACCAGAACCAGAACCAGAACCAGAAATGCAACACGAACAAGAACCACAACAGGAACAACAACAGCCTGATCAGCACATACCTTATTATGATCCGGTACAGTTTGTTGATGAATTCATAGTATTTCCAATGAGGCCGCCAGTAGAATTCCCAACGATTCCTGAGCACACTCTCATCCTAATCTGAGATTTGATAGGAGATGGAGAGATTACGAGACATATCAAAGGAACAAATTCAAATTGGTAACAAAAATGTAGAGGTGCCAAGAGTAATCGATTGGGCCCCTTTCGAAACGGTCCATCTAGCTGACCGTGTTAGACAGCTTTTAGTTCAAAGGTATGGCAGTTCTTCTTTTACAGATTGGGAACGTCTTTTCACCATTCGTAGACCTGTATATAAGGAATGGTGTGTTCAGTTGATGAGTACTGTATCACTTGATACAAATATAGTTAGAATAGATGATAGAAGATTTCTTAGGTTTATCCTTGGCGGTAGGATGTACAGAATGTCCATGTTGGACATGGCCAGGGCATTACAGATATATACTCCTGGTGAGTTGCTATTACCCGATTGTACAAATTTGATTCATTATGGTGAAAGGGTAGATAGTAACTTTGACGATGACGCCATTTGGAGGCGTATGTCACATTTTGATGTTTTTACACGAGCAGGAGGACACTCCTATACACATATTGACAGAGCCGAGCTTCGTATTATTCATAGATTTTTGGCTAACTCGATTACACAGAGAGGTCATAATAAAGAAAAAATTACCTTACATGATTTATTCTACCTAAAGTGTATTCGGGATCCTAGAAGCTTTGTCAATATCCCTTATTGTGTTGCTTTTTATTTATCTAAAATGGTAGAGGGAATGCAGGACGGGAGTATAATAGGAGGAGGTATTTTTGTTACTCTCATTGGAGAGTATTTAGGTGTTGATAGGAACCAAGGGGGTCCATTACAGTTTTGTAGAGAACAGGTTGAGCCTTTAGGATTGAAAGTTTATGTGGGTGCTAAGGTATTGAAAAGTAGACGTAACCAGGCAGTACCCTATGAGGGATCTCATCCTCAGGTAGAGAGAGGCTCAGACGAGGAAATGGAGGAGGCGGAAGACATTAGGGATGTCTTTCGAGATGCTATTCTTGACGTCCACGTTCGTATAGATGAGGAAGCAATGACGAACGCGGCCAGACATAGTATGTATGAGCAGTGGAACTCCGAGCGAGTATACGAGGATTATAGGCGACGCCAACACGATAGCTGGTTAGTTCATCAGCACCAAATCATGAGCCAGCTATCATATCAGGTACCAAATAACTATGTACCTACTCGACCTGCTCATTTTCCGCCACATAGCCCCGATATCCGACCACCCTTTAACCGGTATGACTATAACCAAGCCTATCAAAACACCTATAACCAACAATGGAACCCACCTGACGAGATGAACTGGAACTCATATCCAGACTAATTTAGTTCCATTTGGTTATTTTTATGATTTTTATGTTTTTATCTTTTGACTTTTTCATGTTTAAACTTATGATATTGGATATTTTTGTGTAATTTTTATTATTTTTATTATTATTGTGTACTAATATATCATATTTAGGATTTGAAAGTGGGATATTAAGTCCCATTTCAAATTGCCATGCATGATTATATTTGTATGTATGTATATTGTCGATTGTACAAAACAGGGTAAAACAGCGCATTTTCAAAGACTGGTATTAAGTTCAGCAAAAACTACTAATTTTGACGACAAGATGACAAATAAATGTGATGTAACAACAGACAAAATGAACAAATGATATGCACCATTTATCATTCAGCAACCAAACGCCAATATGTTTGGAAACTTTGATAAAATTTAATCATTTTTACGCTAATCACCCTCAATAATTTAAATTGTTACTGATTTCTTGCAAATGAGGGCATTGCAAGATCTTAAGTGTGGGAAGGGGTTAAATTCTTTCGGATTTTTAAAATTTTTATCTTAAACACTTGGTTACCATTAAAAATACTAGTAACGTAGTAGTTGTATTAGAATCTAGTGCTCTCTGATGATAAAGAACAGCCCTAGTCTTATATACTGACTACCCAAAAGACGTAAAATTTTTCAAAATTTTCAATTAAATGAACTCAAAATCATGTTTATACATATTTATGAACGATAAAACTAGGTGTTAACACCGAAATTATTGTTAGCTCAGAAAGGACATAAATTGAGAAACAAACCAAAATGTTAAAATTCATTTAAAATGGAATAGAGGACAATAAAAAAAAAGAAAATAAAAGCCAAGTGTGGGAAAAATTACCAAGTTATCTTAAAACATATGTCACATATTTCTGTAACAAATAACTGAAAATACTTTTGCTTTGGACTAAACTAAACTATTTTACCCGATGAAAGAAAAGAAGAGATGGATCTACACGATGAATCAATTCCATCATTAAAAGGAAGTAAAGTCTTCCGAAAAAGAAATGCGCTTCTTGATTTAGGTCAAGAAGTTGTCGTCCAGACCAGCTGTAGGTTGACGAAAAACCTAGAAAAGTCATCACTAAAATCAGCAGGAAATCCACGGACCTCAGCATTAAACAGGGTTGCCAAGTGGTCAGATTTATCCTAACCATGAGAAGGATTTATCTCGTAAAATGGGGGGCACCATGCAAATTAGCTGAATAAGACTAATGAATCAGATCCCCAGAAAGGATAATCTCCTTAAAAGATCAAAAATCAGCTTTTAAGCCTGATATTACTCAATCCTTGAGATTGACCTTAAAGATTGAGAATTACAAACTCATGGAATTCAATGATATCTAAACTCGAGCCTGAACGAGAAAATATTTTGATCAAAATTACAAACCGATTTGTTTTCTAAAAACCTATTTTTAATGCGTTCATTACCATTGAACGTAAAATCCTAGGAATTCACCTGGAATTCATTAGGTCACCTGAACCAAATCGGGTGTCAACCGTAAGAACGGTGGTTGCATAGCATGGTCAAAGACAGGACTTTGTGCCAGACCAAAAAAATCATAAGGGTGAGCTTTACTATTGCTCCTACCAAGGATAGTAATTGCTTCTGACACGTTATAGACCATAATTAAAAGCATGTCAGGGGACATTGCCTTAACAGTTGCTTGTTCAACGCTTTCCTTTAAAACCGGACGGTAGTTTACCGAAAGGTAATATACGGGACAAGTAAACTGGACGTGTTGCTTTCCAAATACAAGGTTAGCAAGTGGGTGACACAAAACCATAAGTTTTGAGCTAAAATTTTCAAATCTGAAACCCACCAAACCCACAAAAATATTTTGCAAACACCGGTGAAGGGTTATTCCGGAAAACTTATCTAGGGTAAAAACTAGATTTAATTTTCAAAAGATCAAATGTTTTCATAAAGATCCAATTTTCTTAATGGATCTAAATTTTTATAGTCATGTGGGACTGTAAACCATATCGTTACTACCATTGTTTATACCGCCGTATAGAAATCACTGATGTACAAAGTGTGAAGAATAAAGAAGTGATTCTAGTATTTCAAGACGATATTGCTTGAGGACAAGCAACGCTCAAGTGTGGAAATATTTGATAATGCTAAAAACGAACATATATTTCATAGCATTATTCCTCAAGAAAGACAAGCTTTTAGTTGCAATTGTTCTATTTAAAAGTGATATTCGTTTAAATAATAAAAGGTGAAGACAAAAGACAGATTCGACGAATTGAAGACGCAAACGACCAAAAAGCTCAAAAGTACAAAAGACAATCAAAGAGGTTCCAATTATTGATAAGAAACGTCTCGAAATTACAAGAGTACAAGATTCAAAACGCAAAGTACAAGATATTAAATTATACGCAAGGACGTTCGAAAATCCAGAACCGGGACCAGAGTCAACTCTCAACGCTCGACGCAACGGACTAAAAATTACAAGTCAACTATACATATGAATATAATATAATATATAATTAATTCTTAAAATTAATATATATATTATATTATATTTATAAAACGTCGGCACAAGGAAACAAGCAACATGTGAGCTCTCCCAGCTGGCCATGCGATCGCATGGCCAGGAAGAAGAAAGTCCATGCGATCGCATGGCATGAAAAGTCAGGCCACATCTCCTATAAATTCGCAGTTTGGTGAACGCAAAAACATATATCCATCTCTCTATCTATATACGTAATATTTATATTTATATTTATAATTTATATTTTAATTTTAATTTTAATTCTAATAATAAGGGTATGTTAGCAAATGTTGTAAGGGTGTAAGTCGAAATTCTGTCCGTGTAACGCTACGCTATTTTTAATCATTGTAAGTTATGTTCAACCTTTTTAATTTAATGTCTCGTAGCTAAGTTATTATTATGCTTATTTAATCTGAAGTAATCATGATGTTGGGCTAATTACTAAAATTGGGTAATTGGGCTTTGTACCATAATTGGGGTTTGGACAAAAGAACGACACTTGTAGAAATTAGACTATGGGCTATTAATGGGCTTTATATTTGTTTAACTAAATGATAGTTTGTTAATGTTAATATAAAGATTTACAATTGGGCGTCCCTATAAATTACCATATACACTCGATCGGACACGATGGGCGGGGTATTTATATGTACGAATAATCGTTCATTTAACCGGACACGGGAATGGATTAATAGCCACTAGAATAATTAAAACAGGGGTGAAATTATGTACAAGGACACTTGGTATAATTGATAACAAAATATTAAAACCTTGGGTTACACTCAGTCGACATCCTGGTGTAATTATTAAACAAAGTATTAAAATCTTGTTACAGTTTAAGTCCCCAATTAGTTGGAATATTTAACTTCGGGTATAAGGATAATTTGACGAGGACACTCGCACTTTATATTTATGACTGATGGACTGTTATGGACAAAAACTAGACGGACATATTAAATAATCCAGGACAAAGGACAATTAACCCATGGGCATAAAACTAAAATCAACACGTCAAACATCATGGTTACGGAAGTTTAAATAAGCATAATTCTTTTATTTCATATTTAATTTCCTTTATTTTATACTTAATTGCACTTCTAATTATCGCATTTTTATTTATTGTTATTGTATTTAATTGCACTTTTAATTATCGTACTTTTTAATTATCGCAAGTTTATTTTATCGCACTTTTATTATTCGTAATTTCATTATCGTTATTTACTTTACGCTTTAAATTAAGTCTTTTATTTAATATTTTACATTTGGTTTTAACTGCGACTGAAGAATTAAAATCGACAAACCGGTCATTAAACGGTAAAAACCCCCCCTTTTATAATAATAATATTACTTATATATATATTTGTATTTTTATAAAAGTAAACTAATATAGCGTTAAGCTTTGTTTAAAGATTTTCCCTGTGGAACGAACCGGAGTTACTAAAAACTACACTACTGTACGATTAGGTACACTGCCTATAAGTGTTGTAGCAAGGTTTAAGTATATCCATTCTCTAAATAAATAAATATCTTGTGTAAAATTGTATCGTATTTAATAGTATTTTCTGCTAAAATATAAAGCTATTTTATATACACCTCGCATAACATCAAGTATTTTATTCGTACATATAAATACCCCGCCCATCGTGTCCGATCGAGTGTATATGGTAATTTATAGGGACGCCCAATTGTAAATCTTTATATTAACATTAACAAACTATCATTTAGTTAAACAAATATAAAGCACATTAATAGCCCATAGTCTAATTTCCACAAGTGTCGTTCTTTTGTCCAAACCCCAATTATGGTACAAAGCCCAATTACCCAATTTTAGTAATTAGCCCAACATCATGATTACTTTGGATTAAATAAGCATAATAATAACTTAGCTACGAGACATTAAATTAAAAAGGTTAAACATAACTTACAATGATTAAAAATAGCGTAGCGTTACACGGACAGAATTTCGACTTACACCCTTACAAAATTTGCTAACATACCCTTATTATTAGAATTAAAATTAAAATTAAAATATAAATTATAAATATAAATATTACGTATATAGATAAGAAACGTCTCGAAATTACAAGAGTACAAGATTCAAAACGCAAAGTACAAGATATTAAATTATACGCAAGGACGTTCGAAAATCCGGAACGAACCGGAGTTACTAAAAACTACACTACTGTACGATTAGGTACACTGCCTATAAGTGTTGTAGCAAGGTTTAAGTATATCCATTCTCTAAATAAATAAATATCTTGTGTAAAATTGTATCGTATTTAATAGTATTTTCTGCTAAAATATAAAGCTATTTTATATACACCTCGCATAACATCAATATGCTCCATCCAATTTTAATTCTTGATATATTCTTGACTATCACATCTGTTATTCTTCTTTTTCATCTTCCACCGGAGGAATCCGTTAATTTCTACTATGCTCTTGGGTTTATAGTGTTCTTAGTTTTCCCGTGTCTTTATATTGCTATACGCGTCGATATACACGGTTTGTAATTTCTGCGTTGTCTTCGTGCTTATATTTTTCCTTATATTTTGGAGTTTCATGCTTCCGTCTTCTTTTCCCGACTTCAAGTCAAGCGAATAATGATCTAGAATTCATAGATATGAAATTCGGAATGAACATAGCTAATACTCTAAGAGAGAAATTGTAATAGCACAACTTAACTTGTGAAATTACCAGAATCCAAAGGAAAAGATAGAACTATCAATAGAATATGTTCTTGATATGTTTAGAGATTAGATTGAATGTAAGAGTCATGTAACATGGCACATAATGACGTTATGGTCTGTGAATCATTACGTTCCATTTAGAAACTCAGCATGACTTACTGTAATATAATCAAGTTGATCAAGTGTCATTATATTATACTAACTCATGCTTCAGTTCCCAACATTACTTCAAAAACATTCATACTTTACACTCAGAGGTTTCAGATATTTAGAAACTAAAACAGTTTTCTTTATGATGTGATAGAGATAACGCGAAGGAATAAATGATTTCAGATAAGAATGGTTATGAAAATATCTTCAGAAATATGAAGGATATTTATAATGGAAGATACGATGATATCTTAGAATATTTAAGATAAGAGGATGATGAAGAATATTCTTCGCAAGGGTTTTAGAGTAAGGAGCAAGGTATTTGCTAAGGGTTTTAGCAGACACCGAATCATTTGGATTCTTTTAAGGTAGATTTCGTCCTTGTGATTTGTCCACAGCCTCCTTCAGGGTTTGCTCAATCCGTTTTCCAGTTCCAAACCTTCTCTTTTTATGTGCTTTGCTAACACAATATTCTTTATCATCAACTTTTGACTGTTACGGTTGTCTACAGTTTCTGCTGCTTCATTCAGCTTTTTCAAAACTTTATAGTACTGATTCGTAGGCTGATGTGCTATTCCGGATTTCAGAATTATAATTCCAGGAAATAACGTTATATGTATATGCAGAAATGATGTAAGATTCAAGAATAATTATTGATGCTTCCTGGTGTTTGGTATGACAATTATTGTTACAAGATGTAGATGGGTACATGACAAGGTTTTATAGTGATCTTTTAGAGAGATTTAAGTCAAAGAGCAATAAAGTTGCTGGTAAGCTTACTACTAATGTGGTGGAATATAAAAGGTTCCCCAGTAACGATGGCGAAAAGACAACGTATATATCAAGGTTATAATAAGGCTACTCCGGATGAAAAGTCGAAGTTGTCTTTTTGGAGCTGTGATAAAATTCGCTATTTTGAAAAGGGATTGTAAAGTTATTTTGGGTAATAATAATGCTAAAGGATGTGACACGGATACATGTTGAACCTTTGCTTAGGTTCAAGTGTCCTCCGAATGTATATCTACATGCATATATTCTTCGTATGTATCGTGTGATTGGTTCATTCTCTCGATTGTTCCTTAGTTGAGATGTTTTTCAAGAATTTTGAAGGGTTTAGACGCAGGTTGTCATCGTCAATATCCGTATAATGAATTCGTCTTGAATCTTGAATGATACGAATATCTTTATGAGTTCTGTGAATGAAAGTGATGTTCTAGTATAGTTTGAATTTAAAGTATGATTTTGAAGGATGTAGGAATTTAAGATTGTTGGCACTTCTTAAATCTTGACTTGGATTTTGATCTGTCAAAATCAGAATATATAATTGAATTGGTATGGAAAATGGTTGTCTTGAATTTTGTGAAATGATGTATATTGCTATGAAAGGAGAGAGTATAATTAACGATTGTCGAAACATCATTGAAAATGTACAGTGTAACATATTATGTGAACTTAAGTATTTCTCGGGTATTACCTACCCGTTAAAATAAAATTTCACAAGTAATATTTTGTACAAAGGAATTTTTATTACAGTCTTTATGAAAATATATGTATGTATATTTTCTTCAGATGTAATATGGATTTAATGAGTTAATATTATATTAATCTCATTTGGTTTACGGTTGGAACTAGAAATGAATAATCCTTAAAACTTTAGAGATTACATAATCGCCGCGGAATATTTCTTCAACGTAAATGAAATAATGAATTAATACTTCATCACTCATTATTGTTGGTATCCCTCAGTGCCTACGGTGCGTATGATGTTGATACTCGTAATGCGGCTTGCGATGTTGAGGCTTGTGATGTTGTTGGTAATGCTGCTGCTGGTGCTGGTAGTGGTTTGATGTGAGTATAGATGATGAGAATTTGTTTTGTTTTTTATTGTGAAAGAAGATGTTTAAAGTTTCTTGAATAAATAAAGAGGTCAAGAGCTTTATAAAAGGAATGAAATGATGTAGGATGTACTTGCTAATGAAGTTTTGCTTTTCATGACAGTAAAATTTTTTATTTTTTTTACTAAATAATTCACCATGCAAGATACGGAGTAAAGGTCGGATAGCCTCAATAATATTAGTAATATTATACTCGTTGCGGCATATCCTGAAAAGGAGAGAGAAAATGATGTTACGAACGGGTTCACCGGTAAGTGCCTCATGTTCTTCACCAAGAGGGCAATGTGGTGGATGGAAGGGATCACCTTCTTCTTGTCTCCAATGATTAAGTAGACTATGAACCCATTCCCAATTCATACAAAATAGATGATGGCTAATTGGTTGATCCATTCCGGTCACACTGCTTTTGGAGCTTGAGTGAAATTCCATATCGGAATTCGAGGGACTTGAACTAGTGGAGAGTTCCATTTCGTACGATTGAATAAAGGATTTTTCGATATGAAATGATTTCTGACTATCGGATGGTATTCTAATTACATAGAATATCCATATATATAGAACAAAAGATTTCGTAGATTACGGAGGAATTTACGGAATATGTCAGGCAAAGTTTACAGTAACAGATACGCTAAGATATGAATTAGCATATACGCTAAAATATGAACTTTGTCTATACAATATTTATGCAATCAATGCAGTAAGATGTGTCTAGACTAAGAATGATAAGCATGTAATTTTCTAAGGGTGATAAGCAGATGATTTCCGACTAGAAATGATAAGCAAAACTTTTGACATGCAGTTAAGGTCGAAGTCCAGACTCACTAATGCATCTTAATAACAATCCGTTAGTCACACTAATGCAAGACATGGTTTGCTAAGACCACCGCTCTGATACCAACTGAAATGACCCGTCCATATTACTTTAAACGCAGTACGTTATTCATTGGTCCCATAGCTAGATATTTGACCTCTATATGATACGTTTTAGAAAAATATTGCATTCGTTTCATAAAAAGCACACCATTATTATATATAATGCATGTTTTAAAAAATTGAGCGATTATTTAAGGAATAATCTCCATAATACATCGGTTTTCAAATACTACACACTTGACATAACAGTCAAATATAATACATGATAAAGGTTTTATTGAATGCAACATTTCATTTAAATAAAAGCATGAGACTCCATGCACAGCTTGCTCAGATAATGCAACAGCGGAAGACTTTCTTAAGGACCCGAGAATAAACATGCTTAAACAGTCAACACAAAGGTTGGTGAGATATATAGGTTTAGCATTGATATAAATATAGACCACAAGATTTCATAGTTATAAATATATGTACACCAACAAGTGTATAAAAGTATTCTATAAGTTGTTGAGCGCTTTGGTAACCATACTTAACTATTAATGTAGCATATTCCCTTTATTATGAAATCTCCCTACACTGTACCAAGTGTAGTAAAAACGAAGTACTATGAAACTGTTTACGATATTAGAGCGACTAGCCCAGTTGGGGTTGTCAAACTCGATAGATCTATCAATAGGATTCACGCTTACATGTTCTTACAACATGTAAATATTAGTTACCATATTAGGGAAGATATGCAAGGTGGTACAACTCAACGTAGAATATATTTTAAGTACTTGTGTCCATGGCGTAAAATATAAAATGCATGTATTCTCATCCCAAAATATTTTTAGAGTTTAAAAATGGGACTATATACTCACAGTAGTAAAAGTATATTAATAATAAGTTTTCAACTAATTAAAAATATGACCGTCGTCCTTGAATTCACGAACCTATAACAATAATAACGATTCAGATAATAATACGACATATGAATAAAATAAAGTAAGTTCGTAGAATACTTATATAATAATTTTTAACATTTTATGTTAGTAGTCCATTGTTAGTAGTCCAAAATAGTCCGAAAAGTCCAACAGTCCAATAATCGGTATATATATATATATATATATATATATATATATATATATATATATATATATATATATATATATATATATAATCTTAGAATTACCCCACGGCGTATTGTATACGTATTATCTTTGCATCAACCCAGAGACGTATTGTATACGTATTGTCTTAGAATTAACTAAGACGTATTGTGTACGTATTGTCTTGGGATTTATCAAAACGTATTGTATACTTATTGTGTTAGGACGTACCAAGAATATTATTATACATATATACAATCACAGAATTAACCAAGATTATAATATTTTGTTATACTACTGATAACATGTCCAAATATATATAGGATATAGGAAAAGTTAACAAGGATAGTGTTAATATAGTTTTTATAATATAAATTTCGTCCATACAACGTTAATTTTAGCAGATTTTGTTTTGCTCGCCAAATATTCATTACAACTCCGTTCAAAGTGAATCAAATTGCTATGGATTCATTAAGAAGTAAATTTTACAAAACCAATTCGAAAAGTTCATCCCAAGAAGTAATTTTTAGAGCTTTACCCTCTTTTTGTGTCGGTGGACATATTTGGAAAAATCCCGGCATCCACCCAATATATGATTTTTGATAAAATACTTCCACTTTGTCTAAAATCATGAAAAAAATACTGGAAGTCTTATTTACATATATTAACATATTTTCAAAGTCTTAGCCTCAAACTCAAAGTCTAAGATAGGTTTTTAATTCCCAACCCAAAACAGCCCGCTTTTTACCGAATGGAGATTAAAGGATATATGTTAAGTTTCAAGGTGTTCTTCATATGTACAAGTTATAAGTTCTTATATTAACTTAATATAACATCATAATACATATAAATAAGTGTTATTAGAGTTAAGTTAGAAAGATTATATTACTTTTTCAAACAAGCTTACAAGTTCTAGTTTTTACAAGTTTTATAAGTATAATAAGATAGCAACTATACAAGGAATTGAACAAGGATTTTGAGAAATATTTTACCTTGATTATGAAGAGGAAAGTTGCTGAGATTAAAGTATGATATGAGAGCATTCAAGTGTGTGTTTTTAGTTTAAGAAAATGTGGAGTAAAAATGAGTTAAAATGGTCCTTATTTATAAGCTTATAATTTTGGCTTTTAGTGAAAATATCTAAGATAAGTTAAATTGTATTAAGTCATGCATGACATATTAAATTGATTAGGTCATGGATGATATATTACACAAATAATTGCAGATTTCTATTGGTATATACCAATAGTAAATACTTCTAGAAGCTGTGTATAATACGGATAAAAATACCGTATGAATGCGAGTAGAATTCTTTGAGGAAATTGAACGGAAATACGAGTACAGCTATCCTTTATATGTATTGGTATATTATAAAGTGTATTCAATACTTGTAAGGATGTATTTACACTCGTAATACATTATATGTAAATACATTTTAACATAAGTTAATTTCGTCGTTTAAATAGTAATATATATATATTGTTTGAAAACTCTTTAAATTAGTAGTATGAAAATATATATATATATATATATATATATATATATATATATATATATATATATATATATATATATATATATATATATATATATATAATACATTGTTAATATACTTAATGAGATATTTAATTATCATATTTTCAAGTTAAATATATATATAAATCCATATATATACACAATAATTAAACAATTAAACTATTAAATCAAGTTATGACGTTCGTGAATCGTCGGAATAAAAGGGTGACTAAAAGCTTGTGTAAAACTCTTTTCGGAGGTTCAAGATTTATTAAAATTCATTGCTTATCAAGTCGGAATTATATAAAGATTAAGTTTAAATTTGGTCGGAAATTTTCGAGTCGTCACAAGGCTGACCAGGAGCGGCGCTCTTAGTGCAGAAGCGGCGCTTCTGTACCTGGGAAAATGCTGTTTCTGAATTTTAACAAGTGCACGAACCAAACTTCAAACAAACACAACTAATGAATCGTAAGCATTCAAAACACGTATCTTATATCGTTGGAAAGGTAATTTAATGAGGAATACAACTAAATACTTTTCATAATCCAAAAACATCATTTACAATAATCAAATCCAAGTTGAATGCTCATTTAATGTTCATCATAAATGCTTCAAGTTTATAAATGCGTTTTGGTGACTCGGGAATTAAATGCACACATATAATGTGCCGTTTCATAGGTAATTATGCATACAATACTACTAAACACTTACAATTAACATTGCAAAGCATTCAATGCATCCAAAATCCATTTTACTTCTATCAAACCCTAACTCAAAATCATAAATTTAGCAATATGTTTATGGAGTCTTTCTAAGTCAACCTACACACCAAATTGAAGCTAGTGATGCTAGTAACACATTTAATACATGCACTTTTAACATCTAACAATATTTAAGCAACCAAATCTCAAGATCAAACACACCAAAATTCAAGTTCATGCTAGTTACTTAAAATAACAAGATCGAGCATATAAATCACATATTCATGTTAGACTTGAGCCATAGACACTAATGAAAACTTTTATAAGTCAAAAACATCAAGAACAAAGAATCTAGTGTTTTTAAAAAGTTACTCAAATGAGATGAAGTTGGTATGGAATCGAAGAGGAAGTTGCAAGGATTCCAAATATGTAATTTGTTTTGAAGAACGCTTGCTAGATCGGATTTAGATGATGATTCTTTGATTGAGTGTGTTGAGAGGAAAAGTGGAAGTATTAAGAATGAGGAGGTGGTGAATGAGTGGAGGAGGAGAAGGGTTTGACTAGTTGACCTAGTCAAATCTTGGTCCTCTTGGCAAATTTAGTCCCTCAAGTTTAAAAGCGGGTGCGTGAATTAACCAAACGAATTTCCTTAAATACGATCAAACGAGATATGTTATAATTAAATAACGGACGTTAAATTAATTAAGCGAAAAGTAAACGGAAAAAGACGGGATGTTACAATACTGAAGTAAATCCTTGGAATGAGAATGTTAATATGGTGTCAACAAATTCTGAAAAATCAGCACCAAAAGATGGGAAGGTTTTAGATGTGAGTAACAATGAAGAAGTTACAACACCACCATCACCCGAGTATGTAAAGCTAGTAGTTGTACCATACAGACCACCCATCCTGTTTCCAAGAAAAGGAGTTGAGTGTGAGCAAGTGATAGGTAATAAAGTTTGTGATACCTTTGGAAAGAAGAAGAAGAATAAGTGCAAGAAACAAAAACCGTAAAAGTAAACCCGGTGAAGACAGTTCCACCAAAGTTCCACCCAGGTTGGGTGATTCGGGTGAATTTATTGTTCCTTGTCTACTTAGTGATTGTGTCATGTATGATGCACTAGCAGATTTAGATGCGAGTGTGAGTGTTATGCCTTTTTCATTATATAAGAGATTAGGTGTAGGTGAGTTAAGTTCAACGGAAATGAGTGTTCGACTCTTTGATCAAATCATTAAGCACCCAGTTGGAATTGCTGACAACCTACCCGTTCAAGTGGGAAATTTAACCTTTCTAGTCGAATTTATTGTCATTGACATAGAAGAGGACTCAAACATTCCTCTAATTTTAGGTCGACCATTCTTAGCATCCATCGGGGCGTTATTTGATGTAAGAGAAGGTAGAATGACACTTAGTAGTGGTGAAAAATCGATCACCTTTGTGATTCGAAAGTCTAAATCTCCACCAACCAAAACTGTTGAACCAATAAAAACGATCGATGAGAACCATATTGTTTTACCAACTCCAACGGTAGTGCTTAGCAATAATAAAACGCCTAAGTGTGGGGAAGATGAAGTAACACCTAATGATAACCTGATAACAAAGAACCCCATTGTTGATACGAAATTAAATGACCCCGTTATTAACAGTTCAATGAAGAAACTTATTAAACGGATTCGCGATGCTAGAACCAAGGGGAACTTTAAGTTATGTAACCGGTTAGTATCCAATCTATCGCCTAAAGAAAAAGCGAAACTAGTTGAATTTGTGGATATTACACAGGAATCCGACCAATGGCTTAAAGCAAAAGTCACATATATGCAAGTTGATTATGGTCCAAGAGAAATTGACGATGAAGTTAATCACAATTTCGACACCACAGCTACCTAAGTGTGGGGAGATTCAAATATTCTAAAAAGAAAATGCTGTCTAGAGTTAGTTGTTCTGTTCTCGTGTAGTTCCGAGAATGGAATCCGATTAGTCTTTTCCACTAGCAGACACTAAAGAACTAGTTTTCTCCCCCCATTCTGAATTTTTTTTTTTTTGTAGGTTTTGTATAAAATTAATATGCATTTTAAATTTAAGTTTTGTGTGAATTTAAAAACAAAATTTACTTTATTTCTTTAAATTTAAAAAAATGATTTCTAAAATTCGTCGTAAGTTAAACACTAGGTCATAGAACCGAAATTGCTTTACCCAAGGACGGGGCGAAAAATTTTGTTATCATTATTTTAATATTATTGATCTAAAGTATGCCAAAAATATTATATGAACTAAAACGCTTGAATTTATTTATTAAAAATAAAAAGACGCATGAAAAAAGCCAAGTGTGGGGAGAATGTACCAAGTTATTCAATTAAAAACTATCTATCACATGTTTCTGTAAAGTTATTGTAGGTGCTTTTGTTTTGGACTAAATTAACCGTTTTACCCGATGAAAGAAAAGAAAAGATGGATCTACAC
Source organism: Rutidosis leptorrhynchoides (assembly GCF_046630445.1). Lineage (NCBI taxonomy): Eukaryota > Viridiplantae > Streptophyta > Magnoliopsida > Asterales > Asteraceae > Rutidosis > Rutidosis leptorrhynchoides. Next base: position 94,163,260 of record NC_092341.1, on the reverse strand, counting down.
GATGAATCAATTCCATCATTAAAAGGAATTAAAGTCTTCCGAAATAGACACGCGCTTCTTGATTTAGGTCAGGAAGTTGTCGTCCAGACCAGCTGTAGACGAAAAATCTACAAAAGTCATCTCTAAAATCAGCAGAAAATCCACGGACCTCAACATCAAACAGGGTCGTCAAGTGGTCAGACTTATCGTAACCATGAAAGGATCTGTCTCGTAAAATGGGGAGGGCGCCGTGCAAATTAGCTTGATAAGACTAATAAATCAGACCCCCAGAAAGGATAATCTCCTTAAAGATTAAAAATAAGCTTTTAAGCCTGATATTACCCAATCCTTGAGATTGACCTTAAAGATTGAGAATTACAAACTCATGAAATTCGATGATATCTAAACTCGAGCTTGAACGAGAAAATATTTTGATCAAAATTAAAACCGATTTGTTTTCTGAAAACCTATTTTCAATACGTTCATTACCATTGAACGTAAAATCCTAAGAATTCATCAGAAATTCATTAGGTCACCTGAATCAAATCGGGTGTCAACCGTAAGAACGGTGGTTGCAAAGCATGGTCGAAGACAGAACCTTGTGTCAGACCGAAAAATTATAGGGTGATCTTTACTATTTCTCCTACAAAGGATAGTAATTGCATCCGACACGTTGTGGACCATGAACATCTGCATGTCATTAGACATTGCCTAAACAGTTGCTTGTTCATCGTTTTCCTTTACAACCGGACGGTAGTTTACTAAAAGGTAATATACGGAGCAAGTATACTGGACGTGTTGCTTTCCTAATACAAGGTTGGCAAGTAGGTGACGACCCTGTTTGATGTATTGTAATCACATTAGGATTCTAGAAAAACTTGGTGATCAAGGATTAAGATGAAGATGTTAGGATTAAACTAGGATTAGTAATTTACTTAATGATCAAGTGTTCTTTTTTTTTTAGCTAGCCGACTTTTATTTGTATTATTATTTTTTTTCCGGCAATTACTATATATATATATATATATATATATATATATATATATATATATATATATATATATATATATATATATATATACTAGTTTCAGGACCCGTGAAATCACGGGTTAGTTGATGGAAAATTGTTAAATAATGTATTATAATTGACAAATGTTGTCAAACGAACATTTCGATTCCATAAAATATTTTTTTAACTCCCTATCACCATTCACCAACTTGTACCTCATCTCCAAATTATTACCCGTGAACAAAGGGGGTCGTTCATAAAAAAAATACAAAAAGATTATGATAAGCTTAACTATATATCAAAAGTGATGATAAAAGCAAACCATAAAACTCATCTAAATTTCTTTCTAAAATAAAAAGTAATTATCGTTAATGCTAAAATCAATTTTTTAAGCATATGACAAACTCATCCCGATTTTTGAAGATATCATATCCAAATTTGCAACAAATAAAGCTCTGATCATTCACTATTATGAGAGGTTAAAGGTCATATCCAACATCCTTCAACATCCTTCAGCTTAGCTTTGAGCATTGCTCGTTATAAATTTGACTAATCAGGTCATATCTAATGCTTACCAATTTCAAATTTTATACAGAGATAAAAATGAATGTTTTTTTTTTTTTTTTTTTTTTTTTTGAAAAGCAAGGCCCCAAAATTTATACAGAGATAAAAACTGAATGTTAGGATACCAAAAAGGGAACAAATTTTTTAAGAAATTACCTTGCATTATATAAAAAAAAGGGGTAACCTTCAAATCGTCTTAAGCAATCTTTTCTCATTGACTTCTTCTTGCTCTTCCTGAAACACAACATTATACAAATTAACTACTACTGTATCTCAAAATTTCCTTTGTAATACATAATAATCACACCCCCAATCTTTTGTTATGATCTTTATTAATTAATACTCCATTATTTCATCAACTTCAGCCCACTAAAGTTGGTTCCTCACAAGTCACAACCCAGTTGTATTCTCTTAAGTACCCAACATGTTTATTGTCTCCAACCGTCCCTTTTAAATTCGGATTAGTACACCACTAAATACGAATTTGCTCCCAAAACAAATGACTTCAAAACTAAAAACCACATCATAAAGTGAATCCATATGCGCCAAATAACCATAAATGAGTCCAGATTGCTTAATATTATGCTTATAAAATGAATCTAGGTGCATTATACGAAGTATTTGAGAGGTAAAATATGGTATTTTTTTGCATTATAAGAAATTTCAGTGTATTCGAGAGATCAGATTGCTACCCAAGCTATATATGAAATTTCAAATATGGTAACAAAATATCGACCTATAGGAAGTATTTGAGAGGTAAAATATGAGAATTATGCCAAATCACCTGTAAGTATTTAAACTTCTGGGTGATTAATTCTCGGTCAAGCTTGTTATCCTGCATATGAAAAAACAAATAAGAAATTACAAAGGTAAATCGGATGAAGTACAAACACTCCAACATGAACCCACAAAAAATAAGTGTTAGTAAAGACTATTTGTGGGACTTCGACATCCCACACAATAGAACTTACAACTTTGTGTATATACACATAAACATCACTGAATAATCTATTAATCTTACACTTCAGCGCATGTAAGCATCCAATAGGAACTTCAAAATTACTGCGATTATTTTTTGCTACCATCAAATGGTTCGAATTTCCGTTCGACATCCACGCCTTGATGTGCAACGGTAGAACATAGTAATATGACAACGATTGCGGCTGTACTCCGTACTATTTTAGTTTTACGATTATTGTTTTTCCTTTTGCACACATAATAAGGAGCCAGCTATTTGAGTTGGGTGCCTCAAAAAATGCCACAGCACTAATAGTATGTAACAGCATGCTAAGTGAACAATGCTAAGTGAACAACAATATTTTATACTTACTCCCACGAAACATCTCCCACAAGCATCCAGTCACCATCCTTATCTTCATATGTAAGCAGAATATATCAATTTATAAACATCAATTTATCATCTATATTTTTTCAAAAACAATTATGTATGTTGTAAGTTATATACATCACCAAATTAATGAATGAAAAACCTTAAAGTTGCACATTAAGAAAGAACCAACAGCGAAGAACTTACAAATGATTGGTGTAGCTTCATCTGCTGAAAACGAAAGAACATAATGAATAATAACCTTCAAATATTACTATGTGTTTATAAGTTATAATTATTCTTTTGGTCATTTCATCAAACACTTGATATGCATATGGAACAAAGAACTTGTTTACATAAGATACTTCTATAAACTTGCTTACATATACTGGAATTGATGCTACATTTTCTTGATATACTTGCAGTAAAAGACAACGGTTAATTATTAAAACTTGAGAGCTATTAGGGAGTACCTTCCTAGTTGAAGCTGTAGATAGAGATATGTTGCCTCTGGTTCTTAACTAAAATGACTTCAGTAGAGGATAATGAAATCTTGAGCCTTCAAATGAGCTGCAATTGCTATAAATTTGAGAAATATGAACAAAATCATAATGTAAATCAAGACATAAAACAAATAAACCTTAAGATCTTTAGCTAAAAACATGAAATACAGACCCCTTAATGAAGCATAGAACCTTAATGAAGCATAGAACCTTAAAAACAAAATCGACAAACATGCTATAATAATAGATGAGAGACAAACATTCAGTTAGCAGATTAGTTAGCATGTTTTTAAAACTAAAATGACAACAAATTAAATAATCAGAAGAAAAAAAACTCACATTTGGAAGAAGGTATGAAGTTATGAATATCGAGATATATAGCTCCTTCACATGAAATTGGAAAAGATGAAGAAACAAATTGGAAAAAAATGGAGAATGAATCCTCAAAATACAAAATAATGTACTTCAAGAGCATAACTATATTCCTGCAAAATAAAAAAAAAATAACTATACTTTAAATATCAACCTTGATCAAGCATGAATCCGGTGAAATTAAGATGCCCTATTAATCACATATGAAAAACAAAGAAAAAGAATGAAGCGTTGATCAGAGAGAAAGAAGAAGCATTAAAAGGAAAACAATAACAGATGTATTCAAACAATATGATACTAAAAAACTATAGCTTATAATACAACCATATATATACGCTAATACACAGCTATACATATATAATGTCTTATCAGAATAATTACAAACCTATAATACGTTCTGAAAGCCCTGATTCATACATATGCAGCTTAAAACTAACAAATACGTAATTCAGAGAAATTGAATTCGAAACCTTAAGCTAATTTGATGATATGAATACAGATACGTATGAAACATTAAAGACAAAAGGAATTAGGATTAATTTAAATTGCATCTAAGTGGAACACATGATAGATAGAAGGAATTTTTCTTAAGGTTAATCGGCGATTGTAAGTCGGATTGAAGAGATGCGGATAAACGGAATTCTGTTTAGATAAACCCTAGAGGAGGTATGTGTTCCGGAGTATTAATTGTATAATTTTTATTTTAACTCTTAATTAATTACTCCGTATAATAAAATAAAATAATGAGATCAGGGTCTTAGATTTTTTTCTTTTTTGTTTTTCTTTTTTTTAATGAAAAAAAAAGATTATTTATGATGTCATCATTTTAGAGTTTTAATAGAAACTATAGATAGATATTATTTAAATGTTAATCTTATTTAATAATAGTTTTATTTATTTATTTACATTATTTGTCCATGTCTTTTATTAAGTTTTTATTTAGTTCTCATTAGTTTTAAATGTATATAAATTGTCACACTTAATTTACTACATATAGTTTATATTATTAATTTGGTATTGGGGTTAGGGTTTAAGGATAATATATTCAAGTATTAATTAAGATCATTAATTATGAACGGATAACAACCCTAACTCAAATACACAAAACAACCTGGTGAAACCCTCAGGGTATTTTAGTCACTTTAGAACGAAAAAATGAGGGTTGTTATAAACATCATTTACAAAACACGGAGAAAACCACCCAACTCGTTTTATTTCTATCATCCATTTTCCAATTTGAAATTTGAAGCCACTCTACCCTACAATGTCGAAACTTAGATATATAGTCAAAAAACAATCATTTCTTTTTCACATTCGTAAAACATGTAATCGAGATCTTGCTATCTTAATGTTAATTACTTATTTTGATAGTACCGTAACACGGTTAACAGAGTCGTCTTAACATTTAAAAGCCATAGATGAAAATAAAATGAGCCCAACTATACGTTAAATTTTTTTTAGTACGCATAAAAAATAATATTTTAATTTATCTATTTATTTACTTAAATTGTATTTAACTACTAAAATGGGCCCACCTATACAATTTATCTAAAAACAATTTTTTTATTTGTCAGGGTTGTTCCTATTGTGGCAGGTTCGTCGTGGAGCTGGCGGAAAATAATGCAGGTTAGACTGATGGTGCGACAATTTTTTGTTTACCAATTTGGTGATGGTAGGGAAGCTTCAGCGTGTTTCGACAACTTGAGCAATCTGGGCCCAATTTCATGCTTGGTTCTGATGGAGGATATCTATGATGCTAATATAATGCGTGCAAAAGTTAGAGATATTTGTGGCATGGGTTTTATACAGTGGCCAAATGGGTGGCAAGATAAATATCCTTTTTTAAACAGCTTGGTATATCCAAATTTCACTAATGGTAAAGATATGCTAGGATGGAAAGGGTCTGATGATAGAATCCACAAATGTACAGTTTCTCAGGTTTGGGAATCCATTCGCCCGCATGCTCCTAAGGTACCATGGTTCAATCTTGTTTGGTTTCCTAAACATGCTTTTGTGATGTGGCTTCTAATGGGAGAAAGGCTCAAGACTCAAGATCGACTGAAACCATGGGAATTAAGAGCTAATCTCGAGTTGAAATGCTCATTATGTCATGAATGTATGGACTCCCATGACCATTTATTTTTCAAGTGCTTGTATACTTCGAAGGTTTGGCAAAAAGTCTTGGTCTTAATGTATAGCGTGGTTAATAGTCATGATTGGAAGATATGTAGACATGCTAATTGATGTTGCTAACCGAAATACAGTTAGAATCGTGATGGCCAAATTATGTTTCACGGCTTTGGTATACTCCATTTGGAATGAAAGGAATCGCCGAATCTTTAAGGGAGCTTTCAGTTCGGTGGATCAATTGTTTGAATTTATTCGCTCCAATGTCCGGTTAAAACTTATGTCCCTTCGGTTTAAGAACTCAAGCCGTGTGGTTCGAATGAAAGAAGAATGGCAAATTGGATAGTTTTCGAGTTTGTCAGGGTATGTTTAATTATCTTCTAGTTTGTAGATAACTGACTGGTTGTTTAGTTATCTTCTAGTTTGTAGATAGCTTGTTGGTTGTCTGCTTGGCCTCAAGGCTCTCTTGTGTCAGCTGTTCCTCGTTGTTAAACTCTTCCTATTAATTTTTTAATCATATTTACTGGGGTACCCTTTACCCAAAAAAACAATTTTTTTATTTGATTTAATTTAGTATTTTGAGAAAAATATTTACATATTCAAACTTTTGAGCACTTAAAAATTTTTGGACGCTAAGCGATTGTTTATTTTGTCTATGCTCGAAGGCATCTATGCGCGTTAATTATATAACTAAGGTTTTGGAACATCATGTATCGTATTATATCGTGGCCGGTAACGCATATATTAATAAGTAGATGTACGTGCGGGTGGGTGGGTTGATTCATGTATGGTGGCCGGGTTGTAGTGGGTCATTGACACGTGGACATAATATTTAGCTGGCAGCATAACAATAACATAAATAATAATGATGATGTAATATTGGATTCCACCGATTCATCCACTGTGTGGGTCCCACTGGACGTTTTCACATTTGACCGACATTCCGCAAATCACCTGACTCATGTTTTACCGTACACCATTATAACAAACGTAATTCCCGCCCTAAACTATTCAAAATGATACGTATGAAACAACCGGTCAAACATATGCAAACTGCAAACACATTATTGAATCACAAATAGTGTGTAAGAAAATGGGTATGAAAACAGATAATCTGAATTTGTTCCTGAATCGTGAAAACACTTTCTTAATTAAGTATTTCGCTCCTCACAAGCCTTGAGTTTACACGAAATCCTAATTAAGATAAGAAAAGAACGATTTTGTTTCCAGGCAAGAAGAAATTAAAATCACGAATTAAAGAATATGTGTGTGTTTTCTGTATGTTTTTTGAATGCCAAATGCCAAAAACATTTGTAGAATACTGATATATTGGCAGTTGGAATTTGAAAGGTTGTTACCTTTCATTTAAGTAGGGAAAGCTGTTATACGAAAAGGTATAACACTTGACTGGTATTTTGTCCAGATACACTTTCCAACATAACATATAGTGTATTTTTTGTTGAAGTTTCGGGGAGATGTCCCCTCGACCCCTGCCCGCTCACCTGGTGAGCGGGACCCCAGCCAGGGGCGCTGCCCCTTTGAGCCCGCCAGGGGCGCTGCCCCTTGACCCCTGCATTTTGCGCGACAGTTAGTAGCCAACTTTCGGGCGTGTACTCTACACTCTCGAACCCGTTATTAAGTATAGCTAGCTAACTCTTACATTCAAGTAAATCTCAGTTCACTAAAATAAATGTTGAATGACACTAAAATCACCAACATATTGTTTATTGACTAACGTTTGACTCGAACTGTTAGAAACTATGTAAATATAATTCGAATTGATTCTGATTTATGTAAACATTATCTATATGAAGTATTTTGAGCTAAAAATTGTCAAGGTTCACAAAATATTTATAGTGATACTTCAAAAGCAGCAATTTGAGTTTTTTGACAATGAAATCACAAATCAAAAATTAGAGTAATATGTGTATTTTTCTGTATATATATTCGAAGTGAAAACGATATGCTAGGTTAATGCATCGAAAATCAGTTAAAAGTAGTTAAAACTGAAAGAGTGTAACTTTTGGCGGAAAAAGCCGTTTCACTTTTTGCGGTAAATGTCGGTTGGTATTTTGGCAGAGAAGTTGGTTTTGATGCAACTTTTCATTATACGGGTTAGGGATGACAAAATATCCATACGCAATAAGAAAACCGGAGACCTGACATTTTTGGGCCAGGCACGGGCTAGGTCTACGGCTTTTGAGCCGAATATGGGGATGGTTTTAAAATTTAGTTGGTTCGGGTCTGAGGATGGTTTTTGATACAATCCCGATTACGCAGCTCGTGTACTCGAAAATAATACTTGTATCTGTATATCTGGCCCGTTTTAGATTTAAATAATAGGTAATATACATATATTATTATATAATATATGTATGTATTAATAGTAAATTGGTACAAAATACATGTGGAGAAACCTATTTACCCGATAATTATTAACTAAATGGGCCTAGATATTCATAGGAAATCTCGTTTACCCGATAGTTAGTAAGTAAATGAGACCCGATAGGTATGATTCCAAATTTGGGACGAATTTTCTTAATCGGATTCGTGTCTGGGATGACTTAGACCCAGTCCATTCCCGGACCGATGCCATCCCTGGAAGGGTCGCATCCCCTTTTATTTAACCACCACTAATTCCGTGATAATATTGTGTTAATGTTATGGGTGTACATTCCACACTCTTAAAACCGTTAATAAGTATAGTTTGGGCCATTTCTTTCATGTAGTCACAATTCTTTCATGTAGTTACAACTACTGAAGATGATTGACCGATAACATTAAAATTATCAAAACAAACGGTCTAATATATATGAATTTTTTTCTTAACGGAGTCTTTAAGGATATGTTGTACACTTCAAAAACAACTACTATAAAATAAACATATAGTAGTATGTACAATACTTTTATAGATATTAATATTATTAATAATAATAATAATTAATAATAATTTTAAAGAATGTCATTCAAAATTTCAATTCTTTTATCATCAGAATTTTGTCTTTGAAACATAGTCAAAATTTTGTAAATTGAAAAAATTTCAAAACAAAGAAACACAATTTATTGAATTGTTCCCAATTTATTGTCCACGATTAAATAGTAGATAAGAATAAAAACTGGATTTATTGTTCAAGCTTATAACTTATCGTTTATAAGCAATTAAGGTGGAATTCTTGAGCTTATTTTGAGGTCACTCTAATAAAGCTTACAAGTTTAATAAAGTGGCTTATCCAAACAATAAAATATGTATATTTATTATATGTTGAAACGAGTAGCAAGGTCGACTATGTGTTTTTTTAACGGCGATATCGATATCGAAAACTCTCATTTGTCACCCCACACACGCGTTAGAAGGAAACCCAAATCGCGACGATGTTGGCAATACCATCGAAGGTTGGGAAAACTCCGGAGACCTTCTCAAATCGCATTGATGTTGCCAGTACCATCAAATGTTGGAAACTCCATGCTTGGAGAGAATCGAATATGGGTTGACAGTATCACAAGTTGGATGCCACCCCGTACAACTCAAGTCAAGTTTGGTGATGCAGTAAAAGAAGAGAAGATTGTCTATTCATAAAACAGACCCGATCAGATGTAGTATTTTAGCTTATCGTTCCAAGAGAGCGCATATGCAGTTTTAAGTTGGTTTATTATATGGTCTAGCTCTTATTAAAGAACAAGAGAGATTTTTATATGTTTTTTGGTTGGTGTTTATGTTTTTGAATATTATCTCTTAGGAAAGATGATGTGCGCGAGGTGATATGAAATAGTTATATTTTTATTAGAAAATACTATTAAATACGATACAATTTTATACAAGTTATTTATTTATTTATAGAGTGGATATACCTAAACCTTGCTACAACACTTATAGGTAGTGTACCTAATCGTACAGTAGTGTAGTTTTTAGTAAGTCCGGTTCGTCCACAGGGAACTAGCCAAGTTTAACGCTATATTTTTTTAAAACTATATTTGTAAATATATATATATATATATAAGTAGTATTATTATTATAAAAGGGGATTTTTACCGTTTAATGACCGGTTTGTCGATTTTAAAACTTTAGTCGCAGTTAAAACCTAATGTAAAATATTAAAAATAAATATAACTTAATTTAAAGCGTAAAGTAAATGACAATAATTAAAGTGCGATAAATAAAATTGCGATAATTAAAAAATACGATAATTAAAAGTGCAATAAATAAAATGACAGTAAATAAAAGTGTGATAAAATATGAAATAAAGAAATTATGCTTATTAAAACTTCCGTAATCATGATGTTTGACGTGTTGATTTTAGTTTATTACCATGGGTTAATTCTCATTTGTCCTGGATTATTCGATATGTCCATCTGGTTTTTGTCCATAACAGTCCATCGGTCATAAATATAAAGTGCGAGTGTCCTCGTCAAATTATCCGTATATCCGAAGTCAAATATTCGAACTAATTGGGGATTCGAACTGTAACAAGGTCTTAATACTTTGTTTAATGAATACACCAGGTTATCGACTGTGTGTAATCCAAGGTTTTACTTCTTTGTTAACAATTACACCAATTACCCTTGAATGTAATCCACCCCTGTTTCAACGAGTCCATTAACTATTAATCTATCCCCGTGTCCGGTCAAATGAATAATTATTGGTATTTATAGATATCCCGCCCACCGTACCCAGTCAAGCGTATGTGGTTATATATAAATACGTCAAATTATAAGTCTATATATTAAATTAACGAGGTATCATTTAGTTAATATAAAGCCCATTAATAGCCCATAGTCTAATTTCCACAAGTGTCGTTCTTTTATCCAAACCCCAATTATGGTCCAAAACCCAATTACCCAATCTTAATATTTAGCCCAACATCACGATTACTTCGGCATTAAATAAGCATAATAATAACTTAGCTACGAGACATTAATTTAAAAAGGTTGAACATAACTTACAATGATTAATAATAGCGTAGCGTTACACGGACAGAATTTCGACTTACACACTTACAACATTCGCTAACATACCCTTATTATTATTATTAATCTTAAATTAAAATTAAAATTATAATTATAAATATAAATATATATATATATATATATATATATATATATATATATATATATATATATATATATATATATATATATATATATATATATGTGAGAGAGAGATTGAATTAGGATGCATAAACTCGACTGAAACTGCGCCTTTTATAGCAATGTGGCCAACCTTTTTGCTCCATGCGATCGCATGGCATTTGTGCTTTCTGGCTATGCGATCGTATGGCCTGGGAATCCAGCTCAGAATTGTTTGTTTGCTAGTTTGCCGACGGTTTTAATATATAATATAATATATATATAATTTTAAGAATTAATTATATATTATATTATATTCATGTGCATAGTTGACTTGTAATTTTTAGTCCATTGCGTCGCGCGTTGAGAGTTGACTCTGGTCCCGGTTCCGGATTTTCGAACGTCCTTTCGTACTATTTAATATCTTGTACTTTGCGTTTCGCGGTTCGTACTGTTGTAATTTTTAGACGTTTCTCATCAATAATTTGAACCATTTTGGTTTACTTTGTACTTTTTAGCTTTTTGGTTGTTTGCGTCTTCAAATCGTCGAATTGTCTTTTGTCTTCACCTTTTATTATTTAAACGAATATCACTTGTAAATAGAACAATTGCAAACAAAAGCTTGTCTTTTTTGAGGGATAATGCTATGAAATATATGTTCGTTTTTAGCATTATAAAATATTCCCACACTTGAGCATTGCTTGTTCTCAAGCAATATAGTCTTGAAATAAAAATACTAGAATCACTTCTTTATTCTTCACACTTTGTACATCAGTGATTTCTATACGGCGGTATGAACAATGATAGTAACGTTGTGGTTTACAGTCCCACATGACTATGAAAATTTAGATCCTTTAGGAAATTGGATCTTTATGAAAACTTTTGATCTTTTGAAAATTCATTCTAGCTTTTACCCTAGATAAGTTTTCCGGAATAACCCTTCACCGGTGTTTGCAAAATTATTTTTGTGGGTTTAGTGGGTTTCAGATTTGAAAATTTTAGCTTAAAACTTGTGGTTTTGTGTCACCCACTTGCTAACCTTGTATTAGGAAAGTAACACGTCCAGTATACTTGCTCCGTATATTACCTTTTGGTAAACTACCGTCCGGTTGTAAAGGAAAGCGTTGAACAAGCAATTGTTAAGGCAATGTCCCGTGACATGCTTTTGATTATGGTCTATAACGTGTCGGATGCAATTACTATCCTTTGTAGGTGCAATAGTAAAGATCACCCTATAATTTTTCGGTCTGGCACAAGGTCCTGTCTTCGACCATGCTATGCAACCACCGTTCTTACGGTTGACACCCGATTTGGTTCAGGTGACCTAATGAATTCCAGGTGAATTCCTAGGATTTTACGTTCAATGGTAATGAACGCATTGAAAATAGGGTTTTAAGAAAACAAATCGGTTTGTAATTTGATCAAAATATTTTCTCGTTCAAGCTCGAGTTTAGATATCATCGAATTCCATGAATTTGTATTTCTCAATCTTTAAAGTCAATCTCAAGGATTGAGTAATATCAGGCTTAAAAGCTGATTTTTGATCTTTAAGGAGATTATCCTTTCTGGGGATCTGATTCATTAGTCTTATAAGCTAATTTGCACGGTGCCTCCCCATTGTACGAGACAGATCCTCTCATGGTTAGGATAAGTCTGACCACTTGGCGACCCTGTTTGATGCTGAGGTCCGTGGATTTCCAGCTGATTTTCGAGAAAACTTTTCAAGGTTTTTCGTAGACTCTACAACTGGTCTGGACGACAACTTCCTGACTTAAATCAAGAAGCGCGTGTCTTTTTTCTAGGAAGACTTTACTTCCTTTTAAATTCCATTTATATTACAATAAACTGGGTAAAACTGATTAATATCGTCCAAAACAAAAGTATTTTCAATTATTTGTACAAAAATATGTGATATGTAACACCCCATTTTTCCCCGTACATGTTTTATAGGTGTAAAGCGTACATACGACTAGTGGATGAAAGGTTCGAGACTTATTCGTGTGTTGATGTGGTACGCGAGAAAAATGAATCAGGAGAGGCATGGTGTCGCGGCGCGACAAAGAGGGCCGCGGCGCGGCGTTTCGAGTAAATCCAGACCAGAAGTGCGATTAAAAATGATCCCAGTTCAAGGCAATCGTCGCGGCGCTACGAATTAGGCCGCGGCGCGGCAGACAGTGCAGACTGGTACCGAATTCTTGTGATTTTAAATAAGGATCAAGGGCAATTTGGTCATTTCGCGTTTGAGCCAGATTTGGGGTTTTAACCTCATCCACTCATTCATTTTCTTATTTTCTTTTTGCTTTTCTTTTCATTTTCTCTCAAGAAACTCAATTTCCCAAGTGATTCAAGTGGGATTTTGGAAAGGAAGAAGCGGGTTTTGATCTTTGGCGTAGTCAACAATTTTGTTCTCCTCGTTCTTAGCTACACGGTGATACTAGTGGTAAGCTCTAACTCCGAAATTCATTTTTGTGTTCTTCATTCAAATTTAGGGCTTTTGATTGTATGATTCATAGATGGAACCCATTTAGTTGTTAATTGGAGATTAACACCAAGATTCGGGTTTGTAAGTGTTAAAGGCGGGTTTTGGGTTGGTTAATGATTTAACCATGTTTAAGACTTGTAAATGGTGTACAATCTCTAGCATTAGCGATTATTGGTGTTTTGGAGACTTTTAGGGTTTTCGTGGTTGACTAATTTTGACTAGAGTCAAAATTAGGGTTTGTTGAGGATTATGACCCGAATGTCGATTCGATTCGGTTTGTAAACTTAAAATGGATTAAGTTGAAGTATAAAACCGAGTTAAACATGTTTTGGTGTCAAAACTTGTAAATGGTGAGATTTTGACCTTATGGGTCAAAATTAGGGTTTATGGGCGATTTTGAGAACGATAAGTGTTTAACACTTGTGATTAAGTTTAATTGGTATATTAGGACCATTCTCACTTGTGCTAATGATTATTGGTTAGTTTGGGCACGGTTTGTGCTTGGAAGTGCAATTGGGTCGAAATTGCACTAAGTGTAAATTGGGTTGGTTTGTAAATCCACCCTAATTGTGTTATTGTATTTGTGATAATGGAATAGGTACATTCCATCGGCGAGTTGCGGATTGTTGGAAGCATTCATCAAGGCGACAAGGTGAGTGTTAATATTCTATGTGCATATGTATGTGTAGGATGGGTGCGGGTCGGGTGAAGTGATTCTCGGCTATAGAGCTCGCTTCACATATAGGTGGATTTGATGGACTTGTGTATGGGTCCAATTGGCACGGTTGTGCATTTTGGTTGACCACCTTTGGCGAAGTACACACTTTGGGTGTACGTTATCACACGTGGTTGTAAGTGGAATAAGTATACATGTATGTATATATTGTATTTATTTGTAGGAACGGATATGTGTTGTCCAAGTTAGTGATATATGTGTTGTACTCTAACGGTTTTAAGAACGGATATATGTTGTCCAATTTAGTGTTATATGTGTTGTACACTAATGATTTATGAATGGATATGTGTTGTCCTATTTAGTGTTATATGTGTTGTACACTAACGATTTTATAAACGGATATGTGTTGTCCAAGGGTTAGTGATATATGTATTGTGCACTAACGGTTGTTACGAACACCGATGGGAAATTCGAGTACCATTCCTTTGTACGATTGGTTAACCTTGGGCGGTTTTACGCTCTGTTATATATATATATATATATATATATATATATATATATATATATATATATATATATATATATATATATATATATATATATATATATATATATATATTAATGTATTGTTGTGATGTAGCTAACCCTCCGGGTGTAGCTTATTGGCGTTGTTCACATCGTCGTTGGTGACTTACTTTATGACTGTTGTTACTAGCTTGTTGCTTAGTGATTATATGGTATGCTTAGCTTAGCTTGCCTTTATGCTTGGATGCTCCGGTATGCTGTATTTGGATATTTGTGTGGCGTGTCCATTTTATGCATATATATGTATGTAGTATATTCTCACTCACTAAGAGTTAGCTTACCCTCTCGTTGTTTATATTTTTATAGATTTGCATGGAGGCGGTGGCTCGGGTAAACGTGGGGACTAGTGGACTCGCATAGTTTGCTTTAGAAGATGTGCTTTTGGATTTATTAGGATTGGGTAGCGTATCCCCAATCACCATGCTCGGTTTAGTGGAAACTAAATTAGTCGGGTCGTGTATGCCCGTTTGGATAATTAACTCATGTATTAAATGTTTCAAAGTTTATTAAACTTACTATTGTATTAAAGATGTTTTTGGAAACATAATTGGGACCTAAGGTGTTATTTAACGCGTATTAAAAGGAAAAATTTTTATGGGCCGGTTTAATACAGGTTGGGTTGCTACAAGTGGTATCAGAGCATGGTCTAAGGGATTTAGGCGACTTGAGATAGGTGCCTAGACTTAGACTTTTGTGTGTGCTTATTGTTGCGGGACTTGTAGGATTACATTTCGGAATAGGTTATAGTTAGTGCCTTGTTTGTAGGTGGACTAACTAGGATTTTTGGCTTGTGTTGTGATGCTATTCCCCTGCGTGTGTTTATATCGCGTGGAATCGTCGTTGTGTTGGATATATCATCGAGCGAGGCGGTCGTTGTACTAACGAGTTGAGATGATGTGTGTGCATAATAAGGACTTGCAAACCTTATTACAGGTGCAAATCGTGTCTAACAAGTGATGTACGACGAGTGTTTAGCAAGATGGGGGCGGTATTGTGTGTGAGCTTTATACGTTCGTGATCTAATCGCTTTGCATTCCTTAGAATGGCAACAGGAAATGGGATCGAGACGAACGACGTGGAGTTTAACGCTAGAGTTGCGGCCGCCATTGTGGAGCAAATGAGTGCGTTTCGAGAAGAAATGGATAGGAAGTATTCCGAACTTCAAGGTAGTGGTGAGATGGAGCGTTGTCTTAAAAGCTTCATGAGGACTAAACCCCCGATGTACGACGGAGAACCGGATCCTTTGATAAGCACAACTTGGATCTCAGATGTCGAAGGGTGTTTTCGAACAATTGAATGTCCTCCCGAGAAGAGGACGAGGCTCGCTACGAGCTTGTTGCGGGGTAGAGCAAAGGATTGGTTGGATGGTAAGATTGATCTTGTCGGTAGTGAACCGTTTATGGCGTTATCATGGGACGGGTTTAAGAAGGAATTCTTCGAGGAATTTCGGACTTCAGTCGATTTGTCGAAAATGCGTAATGAGTTGCGAAATTTGCAACAGGGTTCTATGGAGTTGAATACTCTCAAGACGATCTCTATGGTGAAGGCTCGTTTTTGCCCGGAGTATTTGGGGAATGATAATTTGTTGATGCAAGATTTCTATCGAACCTTGAATGATGACTTGAAGAATAAGATTTACCGGGGTCACGCGAAATCATTTGCGGAATTATTCACCGTGGCTAGAGGTTTCGAGTCGTATACGCGATCAAAGATTGGTGAACCTTCAAGTAAGAGAAGGGTTATTTCGTATGGTGCTCCGAGTAAGAGGACTAAGGGTCCGAGTGTGAGCACGGGTGGTACACGGACGGGTATACCGGATTCTAGTGCATCTAGATGTTACAATTGTGGCATGAGGGGTCACAAGTCTTGGGAATGTTTGGTACCAAAGGGTGATGGTATGGTGTGTTTCAATTGCCAAGAAGAAGGACATCGTAAGTTGGAATGTCCCAAGTTAGCGGGGACGGATGCGGCAAGGAGACGTTAAGGTACGTTTCATTTTAATAAATATGTCCTTTGATTATTTATTAAGTGCCGTCTGAATTTGAGATTAATTAAGTGCCTTGTGTTGTGCACATTGTTGTTATGGGTGACGTTCCTAATGAAAGTACCCTACGGTGACGTTTGATTGTCGGGTGAAGGGCGTAAGACTTGGTGCAACCAAGCATTCCTCAGTATTTGAAAATGTTTCCACCAAGCCATGGAAACGGGTTTTGGTATCGGTTGTTAAGCGCGTGTTCGCTTTTGTGTTGAAATGGATGAACCGTGAGGTTCGTCGGGTGGTTGGAACCCTTGAGATCGAGTGTTTAAAGTCTCGATGTAGGTTGGTAATGGAGTCTTTATGACGCAACATTAGGTGCCTCTTTTATACCTACTAGCGTGGTGTTCGGCTCCGATTGTATTGTGGTTACATTGTACTTAGGGTACCGAAGTGAAACCCTTAGGTACATGAGTGATCGGGTGAAATTGACAAACTAAAGTAATTGGATGATTGCTAGGGTATGGTTTGGGTAATCGTGGTACACTTTTCGTTCGAAGTGTTTAAGGATTGATCGAAATCTTCCGTGTGCTCAAGGTTGGAGCAAGATGTGGTGATAGGTCGTGTGAACCCAATCGTTTGTAAAGTCTACCTTTGGTAGCGTTGTACGGTTGTACGAGTTGCGGATATGGAACGTAGTTCCAAGTGGGAGAGTTACACTCCCGCACGAGGAAGTTTTTGTGTGAGATTTCGAATAATGCTTTTGGTAGATCCGGAAAATGTTGTCGAGACCTGGTTTTGGTCGATTTGTGGTAGATTACAATTTCGGATAAATTGTACTTATGGTTTGGATTTGAATTATCACCGAGGTGGTAATGTGGTAAATCTCGTTGAGAGATAATGGACGTGTTTGGTGAGCAGGGTGAAATCCTTCGGTTAAGGGAGGTGTGTGCCGGATTCTCTTCTAGAGAATTATTGTTTTGTGCCTATGTTTGATATAGGTGGTTCTTGCTCGAGTGTGTGAATGGTTAGTGGTATCCGTTAGGATTCACTATGGCGTAGCAGAGCGCGATGTTACGCTACTCGTCGTTCGAGGCCAAAAGGGCGTAGATTGATGAAGCATGACTTTCGGAGTCCGCTGACTTCATCATGGTATTGGTGATTGATGAAGCATGACCTTTAGAGTCCGCTGACTTCATCATGGGAGTATGCGATTGGTGGAGCATGACCTTCGGGGTCCGCTGACTTCATCATGAGCGTGGTGTTATATCGGTGAAGCATGACTTTCAGGGTCCGCTGACTTCATCCGGTGTTGAGATTGGTGAAGCATGACCTTTGGGGTCCGCTGACTTCATCAAGGGAGTAGTGTTACGTCGTCATGGCATAATATTATCGGGAAATGCGAGTACCGGTGGGAAATGAGAGTACCATTCATGAGTTATGTTGTGGGACGTGAATATCGGGTTGTTCGTATTCACAATATTTCGAGTTGTTTCGACCATGTTGTGTTGTGATCTATTGGTTGTTTTATACACCAATGGTGGGGTCGTAAGGACCGTGTGGTGTGATCTATCGATTGTTTTAACGCCGATGGTGGGGTCGTGAGGACCATGTTGTATGATTAATGATGCGATAGCCGCGCTTCGCTCACGTGTTGTTAGGGGTGTGCCAATAGTCGATTTTGTACACCTTGGGTTAGCATTGCCATGGTCGTTTTGGGCGCTAACGTTTTAGCCGTTGCTTGTGATGTTGTACGGTAGTTGCGTATTGGTCGTATTGCGCACTACAAGGGATGTTTAGTGATTTGGTGTTATCCGTAAGGATTCGCTTTATTTCGGTCTTCTTCGGTTGATGGTTGACCTTGTCTTAGTTTGTGGTTGTTACTAGCGATGTACTTGGTATGGTACGCTAGGAGTTGAAATCTCGGTACGAAATTTGTCGAGTTTTTCCCGATGTGAGGGATTGAGTTAGTGCTAGTGCTCGGAATTATGGAATTTGATATATCGCGGGTGACGATTTAGCTGTTAAGGGTAACTTTTTGAGAAGAATTGTCTGAGGGATCGTTGTAGACTTCGGTTGTTGCGTGTATTGTACGTCTCGGGATGCGATCAAGTGTGTAATTTGTCTTTGGATTAACCATCGGGTTAGCGAATTTGTGGTAGAAGTCGGTTTGAAATGCATGTTCGACGACCATTGAGTGTGGGTCCGTTGGGTTCGTGACTAGGATCACGAGGACGTGATCGAATTTAAGTGGGGGAGAGTTGTAACACCCCATTTTTCCCCGTACATGTTTTATAGGTGTAAAGCGTACATACGACTAGTGGATGAAAGGTTCGAGACTTATTTGTGTGTTGATGTGGTACGCGAGAAAAATGAATCAGGAGAGGCATGGTGTCGCGGCGCGACAATGAGGGCCGCGGCGCTGCATTTCGAGTAAATCCAGACCAGAAGTGCGATTAAAAATGATCCCAGTTCAGGGCAATCGTCGCGGCGCGACGAATTAGGCCGCGACGCGGCAGACAATGCAGACTGGTACCGAATTCTTGTGATTTTAAATAAGGATCAAGGGCAATTTGGTCATTTCGCGTTTGAGCCAGATTTGGGGTTTTAACCTCACCCACTTTTTCATTTTCTTATTTTCTTTTTGCTTTTCTTTTCATTTTCTCTCAAGAAACTCAATTTCCCCAAGTGATTCAAGTGGGATTTTGGAAAGGAAGAAGCGGGTTTTGATCTTTGGCGTAGTTGACAAGTTTGTTCTCCTCGTTCTTAGCTACACGGTGATACTAGTGGTAAGCTCTAACTCCGAAATTCGTTTTTGTGTTCTTCATTCAAATTTAGGGCTTTTGATTGTATGATTCATAGATGGAACCCATTTAGTTGTTAATTGGAGATTAACACCAAGATTCGGGTTTGTAAGTGTTAAAGGCGGGTTTTGGGTTGGTTAATGATTTAACCATGGTTAAGACTTGTAAATGGTGTACAATCTCTAGCATTAGTGATTATTGGTGTTTTGGAGACTTTTAGGGTTTTCGTGGTTGACTAATTTTGACTAGAGTCAAAATTAGGGTTTGTTGAGGATTATGACCCGAATGTCGATTCGATGCGGTTTGTAAACTTAAAATGGATTAAGTTGAAGTATAAAACCGAGTTAAACATGTTTTGGTGTCAAAACTTGTAAATGGTGAGATTTTGACCTTATGGGTCAAAATTAGGGTTTATGGGCGATTTTGAGAACGATAAGTGTTTAGCACTTGTGATTGAGTTTAATTGGTATATTAGGACCATTTTCACTTGTGCTAATGATTATTGGTTAGTTTGGGCACGGTTTGTGCTTGGAAGTGCAATTGGGTCGAAATTGCACTAAGTGTAAATTGGGTTGGTTTGTAAATCCACCCTAATTGTGTTATTGTATTTGTGATAATGGAATAGGTACATTCCATCGGCGAGTTACGGATTGTTGGAAGCATTCATCAAGGCGACAAGGTGAGTGTTAATATTCTATGTGCATATGTATGTGTAGGATGGGTGCGGGTCGGGTGAAGTGATTCTCGGCTATAGAGCTCGCTTCACATATAGGTGGATTTGATGGACTTGTGTATGGGTCCAATTGGCACGGTTGTGCATTTTGGTTGACCACCTTTGGCGAAGTACACACTTTGGGTGTACGTTATCACACGTGGTTGTGAGTGGAATAAGTATACATGTATGTATATAATGTATTTATTTGTAGGAACGGATATGTGTTGTCCAAGTTAGTGATATATGTGTTGTACGCTAACGGTTTTAAGAACGGATATATGTTGTCCAATTTAGTGTTATATGTGTTGTACACTAATGATTTATGAATGGGTATGTGTTGTCCGATTTAGTGTTATATGTGTTGTACACTAACGATTTTATAAACGGATATGTGTTGTCCAAGGGTTAGTGATATATGTGTTGTGCACTAACGGTTGTTAGGAACACCGATGGGAAATTCGAGTACCATTCCTTTGTACGATTGGTTAACCTTGGGCGGTTTTACGCTCTGTTATATATATATATATATATATATATATATATATATATATATATATATATATATATATATATATATATATTAATGTATTGTTGTGATGTAGCTAACCCTCCGGGTGTAGCTTATTGGCGTTGTTCACATCGTCGTTGGTGACTTACTTTATGACTGTTGTTACTAGCTTGTTGCTTAGTGATTATATGGTATGCTTAGCTTAGCTTGCCTTTATGCTTGGATGCTCCGGTATGCGGTATTTGGATATTTGTGTGGCGTGTCCATTTTATGCATATATATGTATGTAGTATATTCTCACTCACTAAGCGTTAGCTTACCCTCTCGTTGTTTATATTTTTATAGATTTGCATGGAGGCGGTGGCTCGGGTAAACGTGGGGACTAGTGGACTCGCGTAGTTTGCTTTAGAAGATGTGCTTTTGGATTTATTAGGATTGGGTAGCGTATCCCCAATCACCATGCTCGGTTTAGTGGAAACTAAATTAGTCGGGTCGTGTATGCCCGTTTGGATAATTAACTCATGTATTAAATGTTTCAAAGTTTATTAAACTTACTATTGTATTAAAGATGTTTTTGGAAACATAATTGGGACCTAAGGTGTTATTTAACGCGTATTAAAAAGAAAAATTTTTATGGGCCGATTTAATACGGGTTGGGTTGTTACAGATATATGTTCTAAATAACTTGGTAAATTTTTCCCACACTTGGCTTTTATTTTCCTTTCTTTGCTTTTTTATTTTCCTCTATTCTATTTTAAATGAATTCTAACATTTTGGGTTGTTTCTCAATTTATGTCCTTTCCGAGGTAACAATAATTTCGGTGTTAACACCTAGTTTTATCGTTCATAAATATGTATAAACATAATTTTGAATTCATTTATTTGAAAATTTTGAAAATTTTTACTAGAATTGGGTAGTCAGTATATAAGACTAGGGCTGTTTTTTATTATCAGAGAGCACTAGATTCTAATACAACTACTGCGTTACTAGTATTTTTAATGGTAACCAAGTGTTTAAGTTAAAAATTTTAAAAATTCGAAAGAATTTAACCCCTTCCCACACTTAAGATCTTGCAATGCCCTCATTTGCAAGAAATCAGTAACAATTTAAATTATTGAAGGTGATTAGCTTAGAAAAATGATTAAATTTTACCAAAGTTTCCAAACATATTGTTCATTCCATCTTGTTGTTACATCACATTTGTTTTTCGTTTTGTCGTCAAAATTAGTAGCTTTTGCTGAACTTAATGTCAGTCTTTGAAAATTCGATGTTTTACCCTGTTGTGTACAATTGACAATATACATACATACAAATAATAACATGCATGGTAATTTGAAATGGGACTTAACATCTCACTTTCAAATCAAATATGAAATATTAGTACAACATAATAAAAATGTTAAAACTTATATAAAAGTATCACAATATTATATGTTTTAAACATAAGTAAATAAAAATAATAAAAGATAAAAAACACCAACGGGAACTATATCAATCTGGATAGGGGTTCCAGTTCATGTCGTCGGACGGGTTCCACGGTTGGTTATAGGTGTACTGATAGGCCTAGTTGGGGTCGTAGAGAGTAAATAGTGATCGCATATCGGGCTGGTGTGGAGGATAGTGAGCAGGTCGGGTGGGTACGTAGTTATTTGGTACCTGAGGTGATAGCTGGCTCATGATCTGATGCTGATGATAGTGCCATCTATCATGCTGTCGTTGCCTAGAATGCTCGTACACATTCTCGGCGTGCCACTGCTCGAACTGACTAAATCTAGCCTCGTTTATCATTTCTACCTCATCTATTCGCTGGTAAACGTCAGTCATAGCCTCCCTAATGACATCCCTAATGTCATCTGATTCCTCCATTTCCTCATCTGAACCTCTCTCTACCTGTGGATGATGACCATCATATGGTACTGCCTGATTGCGTCTGCTCTTTAATACCTTTGCACCCTAATAGACCTTCAATCCTAAAGTATCAACCTGTTCCCTACACACCATCAGTGGACCCCCTTGATACCTATCTACACCTAAATACTCTCCAATGAGAGTAACAAAAATACCTCCTCCTATTATTCCCCCGTCATGTATTCCTCCAACCATTTTGGATAGATAAAAACCAACACAGTAGGGGATATTAACAAAGCTTCTAGGGTTTCGAATACACTTAAGGTAAAATAAATCGTGTAAGGTCATCTTCTCCTTGCTTTTACCTCTTTGTGTAATCGAATTAGTTAAAAATCTATGTATAACGCGAAGCTCTGCTTTGTTAATATCTAAATAGGAGTGTCTTCCTCCCAGCGTAAAAACATTATAATTTGACATACGCCTCCAGACGGCGTCCGCGTCGAAATTCCTATCTACCCGCTCCCCATGATAAATCAAATTTGTACAATCGGGTAGTAGTAATTCACCAGGAGTGCAAATCTGTAAAGCCCTGGCCATGTCCAGCATGGACATCCAGTACATCCTACGGCCAAGTAAAAATCTAAGAAAACTCCTATCATCTAACCTAACTGCATCCGTATTTAACGCTATAGTACTCATAAGCTCAACACACCACTCTTTATATACAGGCCTACGAATGGTGAATAAACGTTCCCAATCGGGAAAAGAAGAGTTCCCATACCTTTGGATCAGATGCTGCCTAACTGAGTTAACTAGTTGGACCCTTTCCAAAGGCTCCCAATCGATTACCCTCGGTACTTCTACATTTTTCTGTACCAGTTTAAATTTGTTACTTTGATACGTCGGGTAATCTCTCCAACTTCGATCAAATCTCAAATTAGGATGCAACTGTTCTTCATGAATCGTTGGGTGTTTTATTATTGGATGAATCAGAAATTGTACGTAGGCATTAACATATTCTTGTTGCGGATTATAATATGGTACGTGTTGATCAGGTTGTTGTTGTTGTTCCGGTTGTTGCTCCAGTTCATATTGTGGCTCATATTGCATTTCTGGTTGTGGTTCCGGAGCAGGTTGCCTAGATGATGATGATGCACCATCAGTATCGGTATATCTCTGCAAAACACATTAAACACAAAATTTGTGCATCCAAATATGCATTAGTGTTAGCATAATAACAAATTAAAACAATTACAATAACATGTTCAATCAAAATTAAACTTCTACACATTTTCACAATTTTAACAATTCTACATTTTTTCAAATAAGCATATATGAAAATGTTTACAAAGTACATAAGCATTTAGCTCAAATAACATGTCAAAATAATCATTACTAGCAATTAAACAAGTTTCAAATGGCATTTACATCAATTTAATCAAGTTCATGAATTTTAGATTTAAAAAGTCCACTTTAATTCTCAAAAATCATGTTTAGGATCAAAGTTTGGATCATTTAGCTACCTAAACATGTTACACTACTTAATTTAGCAATAATTCATGACAAAAATCGGCCATAACCTATTTATATCAAAAAGCCCCAAATTACTCAAGAACACAACCCCTAGATTTCTAAAATTTTTGAAGTTTTTGGCCTCAAATCATGTTAAATAGCATCAATCTAGGTTATACGTGCATAATATACTAACAATTTAACTCTAATTACACTAGAAATTAACAAAATCAAATTAGGTATAAATTAGCTCAAGAACACTATAATTCAAATTTAAAGAGTTTTAGGGATGTAATTGTTACCTTTCTTGAAAACCTTCTTAACAAATTCATGATTAGAGTGGATTATAGCAAGAGATTTGGTTGATTTTGATGAAAAATTGATGATTATAGGTGATGTTTGGGAGTATTTTACGTATGTGTGTGTGTTGTTTGTGAAGAGCAGAAAGCTCGCTGGGTTTCTTATTCTGCCCAGTTTTTTTATCACCATGCGACCGCATGGATTTAGTGAAGGAACCCCATGCGATCGCATGGGGTCTGATTATTATTATTATTTTTAAATAAAAACCTTATACTTTTAAAACAAATAATTAATTATAAATTAAAATTTGGTTTTTTTTTTCAGGATGAGGGCGTTTCGGATCGTTGTCCTAGTCCGTCTCTCGATAAAATTTTAAAATTTGTTACTTTTTAAGCGTCGTTTTAAAAGCAAAGATTTTTAGGTTTTTTAATGTTTTTGGCATACTTTAATTCAATAAGATTAAAAATAATGATAATAAAATTTCTCGTCCCTCCCTTGGGTAAAGCAATTTCGGTTAAACGACCTAGTCTTCAACTCACGACGAATTTTTAGAAAATATTTTTAACTCAATGAAATAAAGTAAAATTTTTATTTTTAAATTCACATCAATCTTAAATTTAAAATGCATAAAATTAAAAATTCATATAAATATAATTAATATTTTTAATTTTACAAACTTATATTAAAAATAGTAGTTTAAAATATTTACAAACTTAAATATATTGATTTTAAAAAATTATAATATTAATTTTAAAAACATGGTAAAGATAAAATTAAAAATCTTTTTGATCTTTTATCCCACTTTAATCAATCAAATATTATCAAAAATATACGCCCCTCTTTTCGGTAAAGTAATTTCGGTTCCATAACCTAGTTTTACTCCTGACGAATTTTTGAAATATTTTGGGTTGATTGATTAAAGATATTTATACCTTAAGAATAAAAGGTAAATTTCGCAGTGATGTAATAAATTTTTGTATGATATCAATAATTTCGGTTTCGCATACCTAATTTTATTGAATACCAATTTAATACTTTATAGCGAACGATTTAGCGTTTATTATCAAAAGGTTAAAAGCAATAAATAAAAACAAAAATAAAAACTGTACATACTTACCTGTGAGATAGAATTCTCAGAGACCTGCTTTAGCCGACTCATAGGAGAGTCGTGTGATTTGGTTTTCCATAGCTATGTAAGCGTAACCTCGATTCTTCAATATCTTTTCTTCTAAACATATGAACGGTCCTTCTCTGTATAGAGTAACAAATTCGGTATTTGAATATGTTTGATTGTTTGAACATTTACCTTCGTGTGACTATTTTCCGCATTTATGACATCTTTCAAGGTGTCGTGCTCTTCTTTTTATTGCGGATTTTGATTTTCCTTTACCAAAATGTGTCTTATGATGATCTTTCCTGAGTTCTTTCCTTACTTCGTCACATCTGCCTCTTATTACTGACAACAGGTCACTCGGGAGTGTGTCATTATTACGTTTAGTAATTAAAGCGTGTAGCATTAGACCATGATTCAGATCAAAGGAATTCTTCATCTCGTAAAACCTAAAAAAAATAAAAATTCAGAATGGAGGGAGAAGACTAGTTCTTTAGGTCTGCTAGGGAAAGACCATTCGGATTCCATTCTCGAGAACTACACGAAAACAGAATATATAACTCTAACAGAAATACATATTACCCTAAAATGATTCGAATCTTCCCACACTTAGTTAGCTGTGGTGTCGAAATTATGATTAACTTCGTTGTCAACTTCCATCAGACCATGTATGTAATGTTTAACTCCGTGACCATTAACTTTAAATTTAATCCCATTTGAATTTATCAACTCTATTGTTCCATATGGGAAAACTCTTTTGACTATGAATGGTCCAGACCATCTTGATTTCAATTTTCCAGGAAATAGCTTGAATCTTGAATTAAAAAGAAGAACTTTGTCTCCTTCTTTAAATTCTTTTGAACTTCTGATTCTTTTATCATGCCATTTCTTCGTTCTTTCTTTATAGATTAACGAATTTTCGTATGCTTCATGTCTTAATTCTTCTAATTTGTTTAGCTGACTTAACCGTAGACGTCCAGCTTCATGTAAATCAAGATTACATGTCTTCAAAGCCCAAAATGCTTTATGCTCAATTTCTACTGGAAGGTGACATGCTTTTCCGTAAACAAGTTTAAAAGGTGTGGTTCCAATTGGAGTTTTGTAGGCTGTTCTAAAAGCCCAGAGTGCATCCTCCAATTTCATGGACCATTCCTTCGGATTTGATCCTACAGTTTTCTCAAGAATACGTTTTAATGCTCAGTTGGTATTTTCAACTTGTCCACTTGTTTGTTGATGATAAGCAGTTGAGATTTTATGAGTTACTCCATATCTTTTGAGAACTTTCTCAAGTTGATTATTACAAAAATGAGTACCCCGATCACTTATTAAAGCTTTCGGTGTTCCAAACCTAGCAAAAAGACCTTTTAAAAAGTTGACTACAACTCGTGCATCGTTAGTCGGGAGAGCTTGTGCTTCCGCCCATTTAGATACATAATCAATGGCAACGAGAATATAGAGATTATTATGAGATTTTGGAAATGGACCCATAAAGTCAATACCCCAAATGTCAAATACTTCACATACTTGAATGACATTTTGTGGTATTTCATTACGTTGACTTATTTTTCCGGCCCTTTGACATGCATCACAGGATTTGCAAAGAAGGTGTGCGTCTTTGAAAATTGTAGGCCAATAGAACTCAGCATCGTAAACTTTTCTTGCTGTGTGTTGAGGCCCATAATGCCCTCCTGTTGGTCCTGTGTGACAATGGTTTAAGATTTGACTAGCTTCATCCCTGAATACACATCGGCGTATTATTTCATCGGGACAACTTTTAAACAAATGTGGATCTTCACAGAAATATGTTTTATATCACTAAAGAATTTCTTTCGTTTTTGGTACGACAACCCTTTTTCAAGGAATCCACATACTAACTAGTTTGCATAGTCTGCAAACCATGGAATTTCATTATAATCTATCTTCAATAGATATTCATCAGGAAAGTATTCTTGTATGGCCGATTCATTTAGAACTTCTAATTCAGGATTTTCAAGACGAGAAAGATGATCAGCGGCGAGATTTTCTGCTCCCTTTTTGTCTCGGATTTCAATATCGAACTCTTGTAGGAGTAAGATCCAATGGATTAATCGTGGTTTGGCATCTTGTTTTGAAAATAGGTATCTAAGAGCAGAATGGTTGGTATTGACCACCGTTTTTGCTAGAATGAGATATGAACGAAATTTGTTAAAAGCAAAGACAATAGCAAGGAGTTCTTTTTCAGTAGTTATGTAATTTGTTTGTGCTCCTTGTAACGTCTTACTAGCGTAATAGATAGGTTGAAATCATTTTTCAATCCTTTGTCCTAAAACGGCTCCCATTGCAAAATCACTTGCATTGCATATGAGTTCAAATGGTAAATTCCAATTTGGAGTTATCATGATCGGCGCATTAGTGAGTTTTTCTTTAAGAATATTAAAATATTTGATACATTCATCTGAAAAGATGAATGGAGCATCCTTTTCTAGGAGTTTATTCATAGGAGTGGCAATTTTAGACAAATCTTTTATGAAACGTCGGTAAAAACCGGCATGCCCTAGAAAACTCCTAACTCCTCTAACATTGGTGGGATGTGGAAGTTTAGCAATTACATCTACTTTAGCTCTATCCACTTCAATTCCTTCCTTTGAAATTTTATGACCAAGAACGATGCCTTCTCTAACCATGAAATGGCATTTCTCCCAATTAAGAACTAGATTTGATTGTTCGCATCTAATAAGCATTCATTCAATATTGACTAGACATGTCTCAAAACTATCACCGAAGACTGAAAAGTCATCCATGAATACTTCCATGCATTCTTCTATCAAGTCGTGAAAAATCGCCATCATGCACCTTTGAAAGGTTGCAGGGGCGTTGCTGAAATGTCCCGTTCATATTGATTATAAAAGTTCCATATTAATTGATTTCGTTGCGAGGTTTTGACCTCTATATGAGACGTTTTTCAAAGACTGCATTCATTTTTAAAACAACAATAACCTTTATTTTATCAATAAAGGTTTTAAAAACATTACGTAGATTATCAAATAATGATAATCTAAAATATACTGTTTACACACGACCATTACATAATGGTTTACAATAGAAATATATTACATCGACATATGTTTCTTGAATGCAGTTTTTACACAATATCATACAAACATGGACTCCAAATCTTGTCCTTATTTTAGTATGTAACAGCGGAAGCTCTTAATATTCACCTGAGAATAAACATGCTTTAAACGTCAACAAAAATGTTGGTGAGTTATAAGTTTAACCTATATATATCAAATCATAACAATAGACCACAAGATTTCATATTTCAATACACATCCCATACATAGAGATAAAAATCATTCATATGGTGAACACCTGGTAACCTACATTAACAAGATGCATATATAAGAATATCCCCATCATTCCGGGACACCCTTCAGATATGATATAAATTTCAAAGTACTAAAGCATCCGGTACTTTGGATGGGGTTTGTTAGGCCCAATAGATCTATCTTTAGGATTCGCGTCAATTAGGGTGTCTGTTCCCTAATTCTTAGATTACCAGACTTAATAAAAAGGGGCATATTCGATTTCGATAATTCAACCATAGAATGTAGTTTCACGTACTTGTGTCTATTTTGTAAATCATTTATAAAACCTGCATGTATTCTCATCCCAAAAATATTAGATTTTAAAAGTGGGACTATAACTCACTTTCACAGATATTTCCTTCCTCAGAAATAAGACTTGGCCACGGATCGATTCACGAACCTATACAAATTTGTACATATATATCAAAGTATGATCAAAATATAATTACAACCATTTTTATTATGTTTTAAAGATTTGAGTGTATTAAGTCAGCTGTCCTCGTTAGTAACCTACAACTAGTTGTCCACAGTTAGATGTACAGAAATAAATCGATATATATATTATCTTAATTCAATCCACGACCCAGTGTATACACATCTCAGGCTAGATCACAACACAAAGTATATATATTTTTAGAATCAACCTCAACCCTGTATAGCTAACTCCAACATTACTGCATATAGAGTGTCTATGGTTGTTCCAAATAATATATATACATGAGTCGATATGATATGTCAAAACATTTGCATACGTGTCTATGGTATCCCAAGATTACATAATATATTAGAATACATGTATAATACAATATAAGTTAGCTAGGATATGATTTGTATAGATTTGTTAAACATTTCCAGTAGCTAAAAAGATAAAAAATATCCAATCTTGTTTTACCCATAACTTCTTCATTTTAAATCCGTTTTGAGTGAATCAAATTGCTATGGTTTCATATTGAACTCTAATTTAAGAATCCAAACAGAAAAAGTATAGGTTTATAGTCAGAAATTTAAGTTAAATGTCAATTACTAAAGAGGTAGTCATTTCCGTCGAAAGAACGATATCTTGATGACCATTTTGAAAAACATACTTTCACTTTGAGTTTAACCAAGATTTTTGGATATAGTTTCATGTTCATATGAAAAATCATTTTTCCAGAAGAACAAATTTTAAATCAAAGTTTATCATAGTTTTTAATTATCCAAACCAAAACAGCCCCCCGGTTTCACTACGACGGCGTATATCCGATTTTAAGGTGTTCATCGTGTTTCCAGGTTTTAAATCATTAATTTAGCATATCATATAGATATGGAACATGTGTTTAGTTGATTTTAAAAGTCAAGTTAGAAGGATTATGTGACACCGCTGATTTTTTTTTATATATACGTGGCGGAAGCATTAACGTTAATTAAACCATTATAATAATATAAACATATCATAATTACATAACCAAAACAGTTGACAGCTAGCATTTAACTAATACATATGGTGTCACGTGACATTTCAACAAAAGTTTAGTTTTATAGGAAAGGACACATCAGAGTTGGCTCCTGTCAAACATAACATCAGCATGCCCCGTCTTCTCCCCAAAAGCATCATCTCTACAAAAGCTAATAACCTGCAGGGAGGAGATGGAGGGGAATTAGCACGAAGCTAAGTGAGTACGACTAACCACAGGCAATAGTATACAGAACAGTTATACTAATCATGTCACAAAGAGCTAACACACAAACATCACCCAAGTGCCGTTTACAGAGACTCTGGCGGCTCGGCCAAACCATTAACCACCAGTTGATCGGGCTGGGGCTTACCAGAAGTTCCTTCACCACCGTATGTATATACATAATCCACACGCGACGGACGCGTCATTCACATATATATACACCACGGCTGTCTAGGCTACCACAGAGGAACCCAACCCGCAGGTTGATCTCTCCTACCGAGGCTACCACACAATAGGGACGCACTGGGATCCAGCAGACAAGCATCAACTAACATGCAGTCATCACAATAAACTAACTAACTGTATCAATAAGTACAACTAACTAGCATGGCAGTCATAATATAACATGCTACTCTATACTAAATTCCACAGTTAGTCCCACTCACCGATTACCAGCAAACGAGAAGGTGTTCAGCTATCTAATCACTGAACCTTCTCTTTCTCCTTTTCTCCTGAGAAATACATATACACGAGTTAGTTTATGTCCATACACA
Source organism: Rutidosis leptorrhynchoides (assembly GCF_046630445.1). Taxonomy (NCBI): domain Eukaryota; kingdom Viridiplantae; phylum Streptophyta; class Magnoliopsida; order Asterales; family Asteraceae; genus Rutidosis; species Rutidosis leptorrhynchoides. Next base: position 94,132,239 of record NC_092341.1, on the reverse strand, counting down.
CCGAATAACACAAATATAGAAATTTTGTCAGAAAATCTGTCCGCTAAAATTTTTCTGTTTAACACTTATGCACTTTTGAAATTTTCATCAAAATCTCAAAATCTCAAAACCTCAAAATACAAACGGGCAGCATAACGGCTAGAAATCAACACTTGGTAAAATTTCCACTGCCCAAGACACTCGGTCGACTGTCAGAGACACTCGGCCGATTGTCTACACACACTCGGCCGATTGACAAGTCACTCGGTCGATGGTCTTTCACAGACACACTCGGCCGTGGGTCTCACTCACTCGGTCGATGGTCGAGTCAGTCGGTCGATGGTCTCGAGACACTCGGCCGACCGTGTTCATCTGCAGAAGCTGAAGCCAAAGTGACGGGTTTCACCCAAATTCATCCAATTCTTGCTCTAGAGCTCGATTTTTACCTCAAAACTGACCAAATCTAAGACACTATACATCAAGAAACATAAACCCACAAGATTTGGACTCAAACAACATCAAATTCAACTCTTTTGACCCAAATTACCCACTTTGTAAAAACTATCACAAAAACCCAATTTTCTTGAAGATTAAATCACGAAAACTTGTGATTCTAACCTTGATAGAATCAGTAGATCATAAGGAACACGAAAATGTAAATGATTTGAGCTCAAGAACAAAGATTAGAAATTAGGGTTTGATAGGATGGAGAGGTGAGTGAACGGGTGGGTTTGGGGAATTTTCTAGAAAATGGAAGAATAACCCTCCCACCAAACACCTATGAGTCTTAAAACTCATACATCACAACACACGGGTATTTATCAGTTATCTGATATCTTTCGTACATCATTTGGCAACCCAAACGAAGTCCAAATTAAATAAACAAACATGTTCTGTGACCCTTGTCACAAACTGGTCCTAACCACGTCATCAAATAACCATAAATGTTAATTAAAATAAAAACATATAAAACCACACAACGGCAAAATAGACCATTTCAACTAGGCCCGATTCAAGGATGTTACAGATTAACTTTTGTTTGCGAACAAGTTTAGATTTAACTAAACTATGTTCTAGTGATTACAAGTTTAAACCTTCGAATAAGATAGCTTTATATGTATGAATCGAATGATGTTATGAACATCATTACTACCTCAAATTTTCTGGATAAAACTACTAGAAATGAGAAAAATGGATCTAGCTTCAAAGGATCCTTGGATGGCTTGAAAGTTCTTGAAGCAGAATCATGACACGAAAACAGTTCAAGTGAGATTTTCACTCGAAATAAGATTGTTATAGTTGTAGAAATTGAATCAAAGTTTGAATATGAATATTACCTTGAATTAGAAAGATAACCTACTATAAATAACAAAGGTTCCTTGATCTTAGATAATTACTTGGAATGGATTAGAAAGCTTGGAAGTAAACTTGCAAACTTGGTAGTATTCTTGATTTTTATGAAACTATACTTATGGAATTTATGAAGAACACTTAGAACTTGAAGATGGAACTTGAGAGAGATCAATTAGATGAAGAAAATTGAAGAATGAAAGTATTTGTAGGTGTTTTTGGTCATTGGTATATGGATTAGATATAAAGGATATGTAATTTTGTTTTCATGTAAATAAGTCATGAATGATTACTAATATTTTTGTAATTTTATGAGATATTTCATGCTAGTTGCCAAATGATGGTTCCCACATGTGTTAGGTGACTCACATAGGCTGCTAAGAGCTAATCATTGGAGTGTATATACCAATAGTACATACATCTAAAAGCTGTGTATTGTACGAGTAGTTTCTTGTATTATCTCCGGACCCGTAATCTGTCTATCCCCCACTTCATTCCAACAAATCGGAGACCTGCACTTTCTACCATAAAGTGCCTCAAACGGCGCCATCTCAATACTAGAATGATAACTGTTGTTGTAGGAAAATTCTGCTAACGGTAGGTGTCAATTCCAACTGTTTTCGAAATCAATAACACATACTCGTAGCATATCTTCAAGCATTTGTATCATCCTTTTGCTCTGCCCATCAGTTTGTGGGTGATAGGCAGTACTCATGTCTAGAAGAGTCCCCAATGCTTGTTGCAACGTCTGCCAAAACCTTGAAACAAATCTACCATCCCTATCAGAGATAATAGAGACGGGTATTCCATGTCTGGAGACAACCTCCTTCAAATACAATCGCGCCAACTTTTCCATTTTGTCATCTTCTCTCATTGGCAGGAAGTGTGCTGACTTGGTGAGACGATCAACTATTACCCAAATAGTATCATAACCACTTGCAGTCCTTGGCAATATAGTAATGAAATCCATGGTAATGTTTTCCCATTTCCATTCCGGGATTCCAGGTTGTTGTAGTAGACCTGATGGTTTCTGATGTTCAGCTTTGACTTTAGAACACGTCAAACATTCTCCTACATATTTAGTAATATCGGCTTTCATACCCGGCCACCAAAAGTGTTTCTTGAGATCTTTATACATCTTCCCCGCTCCGGGATGTATTGAATATCTGGTTTTATGTGCTTCTTTAAGTACCATTTCTCTCACATCTCCAAACCTTGGTACCCAAATTCTATCAGCCCTATATCGGGTTCCGTCTTCCAGAATATTAAGATGTTTCTCTGATCCTTTGGGTATCTCATTCTTCAACTTTCCTTCTTTTACAACCCCCTGTTGCGCCTCCTTTATTTGAGTAGTAAGGTTAGTACAAATAATTATATTCATAGCTTTTACCCATATAGGTTCTCTGTCCTTTCTACTCAAAGCGTCAGCTACCACATTCGCCTTTCCCGGGTGGTATCGAATCTCAAAATCATAATCATTCAACAGTTCAATCCACCTGCTTTGTCTCATATTCAGTTGCTTCTGATTAAATATATGTTGGAGACTTTTGTGGTCAGTATATATAATACTTTTGACCCCATATAAATAATGCCTCCAAGTCTTTAATGCAAAAACAACAGCACCCAATTCCAAATCATGAGTCGTATAATTTTGCTCGTGAATCTTTAATTGTCTAGACGCATAAGCAATCACCTTCGTTCGTTGCATTAATATACAACCGAGACCTTGCTTTGATGCGTCACAATAAATCACAAAATCATCATTCCCTTCAGGCAATGACAATATAGGTGCCGCAGTTAGCTTTTTCTTCAATAACTGAAACGCCTTTTCTTGTTCATCCTTCCATTCAAATTTCTTCCCTTTATGCGTTAATGCAGTCAAGGGTTTTGCTATTTTCGAGAAATCTTGGATGAATCTTCTGTAGTAACCAGACAATCCTAAAAATTGACGTATATGCTTCGGAGTTTTTGGGGTTTCCGACTTTTCAACGGTTTCGATCTTTGCCGGGTCTACCTGGATACCTTCTTTGTTCACTATGTGACCGAGGAATTGAACTTCTTCCAACCAAAATGCAAACTTTGAAAACTTAGCGTACAGTTTTTCTTTCCTCAATACTTCTAGCACTTTTCTCAAATGTTCTTCGTGCTCTTGATCATTCTTTGAGTAAATAAGTATGTCATCGATGAAAATAATGACAAATTTGTCAAGATATGGCCCACACACTCGGTTCCTAAGGTCCATGAACACAGCTGGTGCGTTAGTCAATCCAAACAGCATAACCATAAACTCGTAATGACCATAACGCATCCTAAAAGCAGTTTTTGGAATATCATCCTCCTTTACTCGCATTTGATGATATCCAGAACGTAAATTGATTTTCGAATAAACCGACGAGCCTTGTTGTTGATCAAATAAGTCATCAATTCTCGGTAGTGGATAACGGTTTTTGATGGTAAGTTTATTCAACTCTCTGTAGTCAATACACAACCTAAATGTACCATCCTTCTTCTTGACAAACAAAACAGGAGCTCCCCATGGTGATGTGCTTGGTCGAATGAAACCACATTATAATAGTTCTTGCAGTTGGCTTTGCAGTTCTTTCATCTCGCTGGGTGCGAGTCTGTAAGGAGCACGAGCTATTGGTGCATCTCCTGGTACAAGATCTATTTGAAATTCAACAGATCGATGTGGAGGTAGTCCCGGTAATTCTTTCGGAAATACATCGGGAAATTCTCTTGCGACGGGAACATCATTGATGCTCTTTTCTTCAGTTTGTACTTTCTCAACGTGTGCTAAAATAGCATAGCAACCTTTTCTTATTAGTTTTTGTGCCTTCAAATTACTAATAAGATGTAGCTTCGTGTTGCCCTTTTCTCCGTACACCATTAAGGGTTCTCCTTCTTCTCGTACAATGCAAATTGCATTTTTGTAACATACGATCTCTGCTTTCATCTCCTTCAGCCAGTCCATGCCAACTATTACATCAAAACTCCCTAACTCTACTGGTATCAAATCAATCTTAAATATTTCGCTACCCAGTTTAATTTCTCGATTTCGGCATATATAATCTGCTGAAATTAATTTACCGTTTGCTAATTCGAGTAAAAATTTACTATCCAACGGCGTCAATGGACAACTTAATTTAGCACAAAAATCTCTACTCATATAGCTTCTATCCGCACCCGAATCAAATAAAACGTAAGCAGATTTATTGTCAATAAGAAACGTACCCGTAACAAGCTCCGGGTCTTCCTGTGCCTCTGCCGCATTAATATTGAAAACTCTTCCGCGGCCTTGTCCATTCATGTTCTCCTGGTTCGGGCAATTTCTAATAATGTGGCCCGGTTTTCCACATTTATAACAAACTACATTGGCATAACTTGCTCTGACACTACTTGCTCCGCCATTACTCGTTCCGACACCATTTGTTCCTTTCGTTCTGTTAACCCCTGGTCCATAGACCTCACACTTCGCCGCGCTATGACCATTTCTTTAACACTTGTTGCAAAATTTGGTGCAAAACCCCGAGTGATACTTTTCACACCTTTGGCATAGCTGCTTCTGATTGTTGTTGTTGTTGCGGTTGTTATTGTTGTTGGGATGATTGTTGTAGTTGTAGTTGTTGTTGTGCCGTTTGTTGTAGTTGCGATTGATGTTGCGATTGTTGGGATAGTTTTTGTTGTTTTGGTGACTCTTATCACCGTTTTCCTCCCACTTTCTTTTGACTAACTTCACGTTGGCCTCTTCGGCCGCCTATTCTTTAATTCTTCCCTCAATCTGGTTTACTAGTTTGTGAGCCATTCTACATGCCTTTTGTATGGAGGTGGGCTTGTGGGAACTTATATCTTCTTGGATTCTCTCCGGTAACCCTTTCACAAACGCGTCGATCTTCTCTTCCTCATCTTCGAACGCTCTCGGACACAATAGGCACAATTCTGTGAATCGTCTTTCGTACGAAGTAATATCGAATCCCTGTACTCGTAACCCTCTAAGTTCTGACTTGAGCTTATTGACCTTGGTTCTGGGACGGTACTTCTCGTTCATCAATTGCTTGAATACTGACCACGGTAGTGCGTAAGCAGCATCTTGTCCCACTTGCTCTAGATAGGTATTCCACCATGTTAACGCAATACATGTGAAGGTATGCGTAGCGTACTTCACTTTGTCTCCTTCAGCACACTTACTTATGGAAAACACCGATTCAACTTTCTCGGTCCACCGTTTCAATCCGATTGGTCCTTCGGTCCCATCAAATTCTGAAGGTTTGCAGGCAGTGAATTCCTTGTAGGAGCATCCTACACGATTTCTTGCGCCGTTAGCTGTATTGCTAGATTCAGAGTTATTGTTGGTATGTAGCGCGGCCCGTACTGCGGCTATGTTTGAAGTAAGAAAGGCACGAAATTCCTCTTCGCTCATATTCAAGGTGTGTCGAGTAGTCGGTGCCATTTCCTTCAAAATAGTCAAATGAAACAATTTAATTATACAGAATATTAAGAGTAGTCAATAGTATCTCGTAGCATAATATGAACTCATTTATAAAAGCTTTTTCTTCATATTAGCGTTTTATAAGTTTAAATTCGGGTACTACCTACCCGTTAAGTTCATACTTAGTAGCTAATATACAATTCAACTACTACAATTCCATATGAAAAACTGATTATAATAATATATCACATACAAATATTCTTCAAAGTTACAACTTCGCTATATTACATATTGTAGTGACCCGAACTTTTCCATGTTTATATATATATTAAATGAAATTGTTATTTACATGATTAAGTGTTTCCAACATGTTAAGTAATCAAACTTGTTAAGACTTGATTAATTGAAATAGGTTTCATATAGAAAATTGACCACCCAAGTTGATCGGTGATTCACGAACGTTAAAACTTGTAAAAACTATATGATGACATATATATGGTTATATATATAGTTAACATGATATTATGATAAGTAAACATATCATTAAGTATATTAATAATGAACTACATATGTAAAAACAAGACTACTAACTTAATGATTTTGAAACGAGACATATATGTAACGATTATCGTTGTAACGACATTTAATGTATATATATCATATTAAGAGATATTCGTACATCATAATATCATGATAATATAATAATTTAAAATCTCATTTGATATTATAAACATTGGGTTAACAACATTTAACAAGATCGTTAACCTAAAGGTTTCAAAACAACACTTACATGTAACGACTAACGATGACTTAACGACTCAGTTAAAATGTATATACATGTAGTGTTTTAATATGTATTCATACACTTTTTAAAGACTTAAAGACACTTATCAAAATACTTCTACTTAACAAAAATGCTTACAATTACATCCTCGTTCAGTTTCATCAACAATTCTACTCGTATGCACCCGTATTCGTACTCGTACAATGCACAGCTTTTAGATGTATGTACTATTGGTATATACACTCCAATGATCAGCTCTTAATAGCCCATGTGAGTCACCTAACACATGTGGGAACCATCATTTGGCAAGTAGCATGAAATATCTCATAAAATTACAAAAATATGAGTAATCATTCATGACTTATTTACATGAAAACAAAATTACATATCCTTTATATCTAATCCATACACCAACGACCAAAAATACCTACAAACACTTTCATTCTTCAATTTTATTCATCTAATTGATCTCTCTCAAGTTCTATCTTCAAGTTCTAAGTGTTCTTCATAAATTCTACAAGTTCTAGTTTCATAAAATCAAGAATACTTCCAAGTTTGCTAGCTTACTTCCAATCTTGTAGAGTGATCATCCAACCTCAAGAAATCTTTCTTATTTACAGTAATATATCTTTCTAATACAAGGTAATACTAATATTTAAACTTTGATTCAATTTCTATAACTATAACAATCTTATTTCGAGTGAAAATCTTACTTGAACTGTTTTCGTGTCATGATTCTGCTTCAAGAACTTTCAAGCCATCCAAGGATCCTTTGAAGCTAGATCCATTTTACTCATTTCCAGTATCTTTATCCAGAAAACTTGAGGTAGTAATGATGTTCATAACATCATTCGATTCATACATATAAAGCTATCTTATTCGAAGGTTTAAACTTGTAATCACTAGAACATAGTTTAGTTAATTCTAAACTTGTTCGCAAACAAAAGTTAATCCTTCTAACTTGACTTTTAAAATCAACTAAACACATGTTCTATATCTATATGATATGCTAACTTAATGATTTAAAACCTGGAAACACGAAAAACACCGTAAAACCGGATTTACGCCGTCGTAGTAACACCGCGGGCTGTTTTGGGTTAGTTAATTAAAAACTATGATAAACTTTGATTTAAAAGTTGTTCTTCTGGGAAAATGATTTTTCTTATGAACATGAAACTATATCCAAAAATCATGGTTAAACTCAAAGTGGAAGTATGTTTTTCAAAATGGTCATCAAGACGTCGTTTTCTTTCGACTAAAATGACTACCTCTTACAAAAATGACTTGTAACTTATATTTCCAACTATAAACCTATACTTTTTCTGTTTAGATTCATAAAATAGAGTTCAATATGAAACCATAGCAATTTGATTCACTCAAAACGGATTTAAAACGAAGAAGTTATGGGTAAAACAAGATTGGATAATTTTTCTTGTTGTAGCTACGTGAAAATTGGTAACAAATCTATATTAATCATATCCTAGCTAACTTATATTGTATTATACATGTATTCTAATATATTATGTAATCTTGGGATACCATAGACACGTATGCAAATGTTTTTACATATCATATCGACCCATGTGTATATATTATTTGGAATAACCATAGACCCTCTATATGCAGTAATGTGGGAGTTAGCTATATAGGGTTGAGGTTGATTCCAAAAATATATATACTTTGAGTTGTGATCTATCTTGAGACGTGTATACACTGGGTAGTGGATTGATTCAAGATAATATATATCAATTTTTTTCTGTACATCTAACTTTGGACAACTAGTTGTAGGTTACTAACGAGGACAGCTGACTTAATGAACTTAAAACATCAAAATGTATTAAAAGTGTTGTAAATATATTTTGAACATACTTTGATATATATGTACATATTTGTTATAGGTTCGTGAATCGACCAGTGGCCAAGTCTTACTTCCCGACGAAGTAAAAATCTGTGAAAGTGAGTTATAGTCCCACTTTTAAAATCTAATATTTTTGGGATGAGAATACATGCAGGTTTTATAAATGATTTACAAAATAGACACAAGTACGTGAAACTACATTCTATGGTTGAATTATCAAAATCGAATATGCCCATTTTTATTAAGTCTGGTAATCTAAGAATTGGGGAACAGACACCCTAATTGACGCGAATCCTAAAGATAGATCTATTGGGCCTAACAAACCCCATCCAAAGTACCAGATGCTTTAGTACTTCGAAATTTATATCATATCCTAAGGGTGTTCCGGAATGATGGGGATATTCTTATATATGCATCTTGTTAATGTCGGTTACCAGGTGTTCACCATATGAATGATTTTTATCTCAATGTATGGGATGTATATTGAAATATGAAATCTTGTGGTCTATTGTTACGATTTGATATATATAGGTTAAACCTATAACTCACCAACATTTTTTGTTGACGTTTTAAGCATGTTTATTCTCAGGTGATTATTAAGAGCTTCCGCTATCGCATTCTTAAATAAGGACAAGATTTGGAGTCCATGCTTGTATGATATTGTGTAAAAACTGCATTCAAGAAACTTATTTCATTGTAACATATTTGTATTGTAAACCATTATGTAATAGTCGTGTGTAAACATGATATTTTAGATTATCATTATTTGATAATCTACGTAAAGCTTTTTAAACCTTTATTGATGAAATAAAGGTTATGGTTTGTTTTAAAATGAATGTAGTCTTTGAAAAACGTCTCATATAGAGGTCAAAACCTCGCAACGAAATCAATTAATATGGAACGTTTTTAATCAATAAGAACGGGACATTTTAGTTGGTATCCGAGCATTGGTCTTAGAGAACCAGAATTTTGCATTAGTGTGTCTTATCGAGTTTGTTAGGATGCATTAGTGAGTCTGGACTTCGACCGTGTTTACTTGAAAAATGATTGCTTAACAAATTTTGTTGGAAACTATATATTTTTAACATGTGAATATTATGTGATATATTAATCTCTTAACGCGTTTGATATTATGTGATAGATGTCTACCTCTAGAACAAGTCCCATTGACTCACCTAATAATAATGAAGAGTCAAATATAAATTGGAATGATTCGTGGACTGATTCACAAGTTCCCGAAGAGGAACCGGAAGAAGAGTCGGAACCGAAAGAAGAATCAGAACCGGAAGAAGAAATAGAACCAGTGGGGGAAATAATAAAACGGTTAAGTAGAAGAAAATCCTCAACCAACCAACCAAAGTTAATTATGGTCAATGGTGTTTCCGCCAAGGAAGCAAAGTATTGGGAGGATTACCAATTCTCCGATGAATCGGATCCCGACAAGGATTCCGATGATGTTATAGAAATTACCCCAACACAATTTAATAAGGTAAAAGAGAATAATAAGGGAAAGGGCATAAAAATAGAGAAATTTGATTCCAAACCCTATGAACTTTATATGTATCGTCAACACCCGTATTTCTTAAGTTGTGACAATAACCCGGGAACCTCTAAACCACCAGGTTTTTCTAAACCAATGTGGAAAACGACGGCTCGTATTAGGGGAACATCATATATCCCTAGAAACTTGGAAAAACGAACCAAAACCGAAGAAGAAGAAACGAGCGAGTCGGAATAAGATAGTTGTATTCGTGTGGTGTAATATATGTAATATAGTGTGCTTATGCTTTATGATATATGTAAAAATTGCTTGTATTAATAAGTATTTTTTTTTATGAATCTAACTCTTGTCTATTTTACAGTATAAAAACACAAAATGGATAGACAACCCAATATTTTAAGAGACCTACCCGGAGACATGATTGATCAAATCTTGTCTAGAGTCAGTCAGAATTCCTCCGCACAACTATTTAAGGCGAGATCAGTTTGTAAGACATTCGAAGAAATTTCCAAGAATGCCTTGGTTTATAAAAGGCTTTCGTTCGAAAGATGGGGGATATCACATTAGAAAATCCATAAGTTACGATGTGTTTACTTTGACGTATATATTGCGGGGAACCCAAATGCTATTTTACGCAACGGGTTAAGAAATTATTTTGACTCAATATATCCGAATATAGGACTTCGTGATTTAGAAAAAGCGGCTAACATGCTACATAAAGAAGCATGTTATGCTTACGGGTTAGTAATGTTCACTTCTCACCAAAGTGAGAACAAGAACATCGGGCTACAACTATTAAACAAAACGTTCCCACAAGTGACGGAGTCGGTAATTGGGGTAAGAAATGAGGTTTTTAGGTTATTACGAGACTGTTGGTTATTACGTAACCTTCATCCTTTTGACGACGTTACAACACATTGTCTTACTATCGGTCACAACGGTTATGTTCCACAAAACCAAGGATGGGAAGTGGTATTAGTAAAACCAGAATGTATGACTTGTTTCTGGACGTATGAATTACGTGTCTTTATTGCCTTTGCTGAACGCCTTATTTATTAACTAGAATTATCTTCGCAACTACTTTGTATCAAAGTTTTATGTGCTATATTTCATGCTATATGTAAAATAGAGGTATTGTAAGTTTGCAAGTTATTGTATAAAGGCTTGAATATGATATTTTTTTTTTTTTTTTGTTTTTGTGATTAGTTTTTCATATAGAATTGTAGTAGTTGAAATGGTATGTTAGCTACTAAGTATGAACTTAACGGGTAGGTACTACCCGAATTAAAGAGTATAAAACGCTAATATGAAGAAAGAGCTTTTATAAATAAGTTCATATTACGCTACAAAATACTATTGACTACTCTTGATATTCTATATGATTAACTCATTTCATTTGACTATTTTGAAGGAAACTGCACCGACTACTCGACACACCTTGAATATGATCGAAGAGGAATTTCGTGCCTTTCTTGCTTCAAACATAGCCGCAGTACAGGCTGTGCTACATACCAACAATAACCTTGGATCTAGCAGTACAGGAAATCGTGTAGGATGCACCTACAAAGAATTCACTGCCTGCAAACCTTTGGAATTTGATGGAACCGAAGGACCGATCGGATTGAAACGGTGGACCGAGAAGGTCGAATCTGTGTTTGCCATAAGTAAGTGTACTGAAGAGGACAAAGTGAAGTACGCTACGCATACCTTCACAGGTTCTGCGTTAACATGGTGGAATACCTATCTAGAGCAAGTGGGACAAGATAATGCTTATGCACTACCGTGGTCAGCATTCAAGCACTTGATGAACGAGAAGTATCGTCCCAGAACCGAGGTCAATAAGCTCAAGACAGAACTTAGAGGGTTACGAACCCAAAGATTTGATATTACCACGTACGAAAGACGATTCACAGAATTATGCCTATTGTGTCCGGGAGCGTTCGAAGATGAGGAAGAGAAGATCGATGCGTTTGTGAAAGGATTACCGAAAAGAATCCAAGAAGATATAAGTTCACACGAGCCCGCCTCCATACAACAGGCATGTAGAATGGCTCACAAACTAGTGAACCAGATTGAAGAAAGAATTAAAGAACAGACTGCTGAAGAGGCCAATGTGAAGCAAGTCAAAAGAAAGTGGGAGGAAAACAGTGATAAGAATCACCAATACAACACCAACAGCAATTACAAAAATAATCGCAACAACTATCCCAACAATCGCAACATCAATCGCAACTACAACAAACGGCCCAACAACAACAACAACAAAAACAGCAACTACAACAATCATCCCAACAACAATAATAACCGCAACAACAACAACAATCAGAAGCAGCTATGCCAAAGGTGTGAAAAGTATCACTCGGGGTTCTGCACCAAATTTTGCAACAAGTGTAAAAGAAATGGTCATAGCGCGGCGAAGTGTGAGATCTATGGACCAGGGGTTAACAGAACGAAAGGAACAAATGGTGTCAGAATGAGTAATGGCGGAGCAAGTAGTGTCGGAGAAAGTTATGCCAATGTAGTTTGTTATAAATGTGGAAAATCGGGCCACATTATTAGAAATTGCCCGAATCAGGAGAACACGAATGGACAAGGTCGCGGAAGAGTTTTCAATATTAATGCGGCAGAGGCACAGGAAGACCCGGAACTTGTTACGGGTACGTTTCTTATTGACAATAAATCTGCTTACGTTTTATTTGATTCGGGTACGGATAGAAGCTATATGAGTAGAGATTTTTGTTCTAAATTAAGTTGTCCATTGACGCCTTTGGATAGTAAATTTTTACTCGAATTAGCAAATGGTAAATTAATTTCAGCAGATAATATATGTCGGAATCGAGAAATTAAACTGGTTAGCGAAACATTTAAGATTGACTTGATACCAGTAGAGTTAGGGAGTTTTGATGTGATAATCGGTATGGACTGGTTGAAAGAAGTGAAAGCAGAGATCATTTGTTACAAAAATGCAATTCGCATTATACGAGAAAAAGGAAAACCCTTAATGGTGTACGGAGAAAAGGGCAACACGAAGCTACATCTTATTAGTAATTTGAAGGTACAAAAACTAATAAGAAAAGGTTGCTATGCTGTTCTAGCACACGTCGAGAAAGTACAAACTGAAGAAAAGAGCATCAATGATGTTCCCGTCGCAAAAGAATTTCTCGATGTATTTCTGAAAGAATTACCGGGATTACCCCCACATCGATCCGTTGAATTTCAAATAGATCTTGTACCAGGAGCTGCACCAATAGCTCGTGCTCCTTACAGACTCGCACCCAGCGAGATGAAAGAACTGCAAAGGCAATTACAAGAACTTTTAGAGCGTGGTTTCATTCGACCAAGCACATCACCGTGGGGAGCTCCTGTTTTGTTTGTCAAGAAGAAAGATGGTACATTCAGGTTGTGTATTGACTACCGAGAGTTGAACAAACTTACCATCAAGAACCGCTGCCCACTACCGAGAATCGACGACTTATTTAATCAACTACAAGGCTCGTCTGTTTATTCAAAGATTGACTTACGTTTCGGGTATCATCAAATGCGGGTGAAAGAAGATGATATTCTAAAGACTGCTTTCAGAACACGTTACAGTCATTACGAGTTTATGGTCATGCCGTTTGGTTTATCTAATGCACCAGCTGTGTTCATGGACCTTATGAACCGAGTGTGTGGACCATACCTTGACAAGTTTGTCATTGTTTTCATTGATGACATACTTATTTACTCAAAGAATGACCAAGAACACGGTGAACATTTGAGAAAGGTGTTAAAAGTATTGAGGAAGGAAGAATTGTACGCTAAGTTTTCAAAGTGTGCATTTTGGTTGGAAGAAGTTCAATTCCTCGGTCACATAGTGAACAAAGAAGGTATTAAGGTGGATCCGGCAAAGATAGAAACTGTTAAAAAGTGGGAAACCCCGAAAACTCCGAAACACATACGTCAGTTTTTAGGACTAGCTGGTTACTACAGAAGGTTCATCCAAGACTTTTCCAGAATAGCAAAACCCTTGACTGCATTAACGCATAAAGGGAAGAAATTTGAATGGAAGGATGAACAAGAGAAAGCGTTTCAGTTATTGAAGAAAAAGCTAACTACGGCACCTATATTGTGATGACCCAGGAATTTTTGATCAAATTTAAACCTTAATCTTTATATGTTTCCGACAAGATAAGCAAAAATCTGTAATGTTGAGTCTCGAAAATTTTGAAAACTTTATTCATGTAATTAAGTATCCTTTGACTGTGCTCGACGATTCACGAACATTGATGTGTATATAAATATGGTATTATAAATGGTAAAATATTATATGTAATTACGAGTTAAAGTTATAATTGTTATATTAATATTATTATCATTAACTAATTATAATTGCTATAGTAATATTATTATCATTAACTTAATTAATATTACTATTAATATTAATATTTGTATCATTAATATTATTATATCAAGTATATATATATAAATTGATATATTATTATTAAAACTAGTATTATTGCTATTAATAATATTATTGTATACATGTTATAGTAAATATCATCATTATCAGTAGTAATGATATTTTCATTATTACTAATATATTTGTATTACTATTAGTTATAATATTAAGTGTATCATTATTATATCTATATTATTTAAATTAGATTAATTATAATCTATAAATGAAAAACATATAAAAATAAGAGATATACAACCATGATATTTGATATATATAAATTATTATTATATTATTATTATTATTATTAATATTATTATTATCATTAATATTTATCATTATTATTATTAGGAATATTATTATTAATATACTTAATTATTTATCAAAATTATTTATATCATATGAATTATTATAAAAGAATCAGATGTAGAGGAGTGGGATTTGTTTCTTGTCACAATCACAAGGTACTAGTTTTTGTTTCCTGTCTACAAAATCGCATAAGATCACCACAAACCAACAAATTCTTGTTAGCAATCCACTTCACCTGTTTATCTTTTTTTTATTTTATTTTATTTTGTGTACTCGTTGAATCTTCCTGTCGACACCAAACCTTAATTAATTGATAAATTTCAGTGTTACTCGATCCATACTACTTGCTACCATCCATTAAAACTGAGGCAATTCAGTTATTTGCTTTCACAATGTTTAAAAAAAGAAAAAAGAAACAAACACAGGTTATACCTCTGCTCGTGTAACTTTTTAGCTAAAACTCAAATTCAAACGATTTGTAAAATTCTATAAATGCTATTGTGTTTAAAAACTTCTATTCAAACTATCTGTAACGTTTCAAATCCCAATTTTTCCTATCGAATTCGAATTGAGAGGTCAAAGTTTTAAAATTTAAAAGTCAACTAATGTCCTATGATCAAATTCGTGTTTTCTGTTGCGATTTCACTCAAATTGACGACTCCAATAGATTTTATGAGTAATTTGAAACATACTTTGTGTTATAACATTTTTACAAAACGTTTTCAAAATGGAAATCATTTTTTTTTCTACAAAACACGACGCAGCAGCAGCAGCACTTCTTTCTTATTTTTTTTTCTTCAATCCATTTAATCACTCATTAATTGTTTCTGAATCTATTGTAAGTCTAAAAGCTATTTGGTAACTCATTGTTAATAAATTTTGATCCTCTGGTCGATTTATTGTTTGAGGAAGAAGATGATTAATAGGGAACAGGAAAGGAGGGTTTATATAGAATTAGGAGTGGAGTATTTCAGGAAAGACAGAACTAGCTGAGTGGTTTGATCGTGTGTTGAATGACCGGGAGGTCACGGGTTCGAGCCTGGGGGACGCCAGTCTATTTTTTTTAGGGAGCTTATTTCTTAAAGGTAGCCATTTTATATTACTTTTATTATTATTATTATTATTATTATTATTATTATTATTATTATTATTATTATTATTATTATTATTATTATTATTATTATTATGTTTATGAGTACTATTATTATTATTATTAAGAACATGAGACTAATTATTAATAATATCTATTTTTATCATTAGTATTATTGTTATTAGTTGAAAACTTGTCATTTCAGTATTATTATTATCATTATGATTATGATTATGATTATTATTAGTATTATTATTTTTATTATCATTTATATTATTATTATTATTAATGTTATTACTATGATTATTAATATTGTTGTTATCATTATTATTGTTTGTATAAAAATAATACAAGTCATTATTATTTTCACTAATATTAGTATTAATAACATTTTTGGTAATTATTAGTACTATTATTATTATTATTATTATTATTATTATTATTATTATTATTATTATTATTATTATTATTATTATTATTATTATTATTATTATTATTATTATTATTATTAACATATGTAACATTTTGAACAGTATAGTTATTATTATTAGTATTATTACAAAAAGATATTTTTATAAAAAATACATTGCAAGAACATCAATATTACATATCACTATAATTTTATTATTAAAAAGATAGTAACTAGGCTTTATATAAAATATATCAATTAATATATACTTAAATATTTTATCACATGTAAGTCCTAAAATAAATTATTAATATTAATATGTTATAATGGAAGATAACACTAGTTAAATAAAATATGTAAATTAAATATATCTATATCTATATAACAAATAATTTAACATGTATATTAATAATAATAATATATATATTTATTCGATTACATTTATGAATATTAATAAATATACAAATGATATAGGTTCGTGAATCCGAGGCCAACCTTGCATTGTTCAGTTGTTCAGTATAGTCATATGTATTTTTACTACAAAATACATTTGGTGAGTTTCATTATTCCCTTTTTATATATATATTTTGGGACTGAGAATACATGCGCAACTTTTATAATTGTTTTACGAAATAGACACAAGTAATCGAAATTACATTCTATGGTTGGATTATCTAATCGAATATGCCTTTTTTATTAAGTCTGGTAATCTAAGAATTAGGGAACAGACACCCTAATTGACGCGAACTGTAAAGATAGATCTATCGGGCCCAACAAGCCCCATCCAAAGTACCGGATGCTTTAGTACTTCGAAATTTATATCATGTCCGATGGAGGATCCCGGAATGATGGGGATATTCTTGTATGCACATTGTGAATGTCGGTTACCAGGTGTTCAATCCATATGAATGATATTTTTGTCTCTATGTATGGGACGTATGTTTATGCGAAATGGAAATATGAAATTTTGTGGTCTATTAAAATTATGAAATGATTATTTATGCTAAACTAATGAACTCACCAACCTTTTGGTTGACACTTGAAAGCATGTTTATTCTCAGGTATGAAAGAAATCTTTCGCTGTGCATTTGCTCTCTTTAAAGATATTACTTGGAGTCATTCATGGCATATTTCAAAAGACGTTGCATTCTAGTCGTTGAGTTCATCAAGATTATTATTAAGTCAATTATAGTAAGATATATTATGAAATGGTATGCATGATGTCAACCTTAGATGTAATGAAAGATTGTCTTTTCAAAAACGAATGCAATGTTTGTAAAATGTATTATATAGAGGTCAAGTACCACGCGATGTAATCCACTGTTATGAATCGTTTATAATCGATATGGACTTTGTCCGGATGGATTAGGACGGGTCTTCACAGTTGGTATCAGAGCGGTGGTCTTAGTGAACCAGGTCTTGCATTAGAATGTCTAACTGATAGTTATTAGGATGCATTAGTAAGTCTGGACTTCGACCGTGTCTGCATGTCAAAAGTTTTGCTTATCATTTTCTAGTCGGAAATCATCTGATTATCATCCTTAGGAAATTACCTGCTTATCATTCTTAGTCTAGACACGTTTTACTGCTTTGACTGCATGAATAGTGTAAAGACCAAAATTCATATCTTAGCGTATCTGCTACTTTATATCTTAGCGTATCTGTTACTGTAACATTGCCTGACAACTTTCGTAGATTCCTCCGTAACTTATGGGATTTTAGTATTATATATGCATATGTAAATTATGTATTGCAGAGTACTAATCTACTCCTATAACCTATTTCTTATCGAAAATCCTTCATCTGATCGTACGAGATGAATCCTGCAACCAGTTCGAGTCCCTCAGATTTCGATAGCTATTCCGATAGTTATTCCGACCTAGATGTTCACCTAAGCTCCGAAAACAGCGTAATCGGCATGAATCAACCAATCAGCCATTATCAATTCATCTGATGGGTTCGTAGTTGACTTAATTAATGGAAACGCGGAGAAGGCAATCCCTTCCACCAACCGAATTCACCTTTTAACAATGAACCTGAAGCGTTTACCGGCGAACCTGTTCGAAACACCATTTTCAGTCTCATTTCCAGGGTAACACGATAAGATTATATTCTATCCACAATTCTAAACCTTATTCAACCTCTCGTTCCGACCGACAATCATACTGGAGTAATAAGTTAACGAACTTCGCGCTCGAATAATCAATTCGGAGAATATGGTGCAAAATGTACCAGCTTCAGCAACATCACCGGCACCAACTGTACCATCAATAACAGTACCAGTACCATCAACAATCCATGCTTCAATATCATCGTCTGTACTTTGAGTATGATCTTCGTTCTACGTATCGTTCTACCTCATTTATCTTCGTTCGACATGACGAATATGTAATCTCTAAAGTTTTAGAGATTATTTATTCTAGTTCCAACCGAAAAGCAAATGAGTTTAATATCATGTTAACTTATTAAATCCATGAGTACATCTGAAGAAAATATATATGTATATATGTTTTCATAAAGATTGTAATTAACAATTCTCTTGTACAAACTGTTAATGGTGAAAATATTTTAACGGGTAGGTAATACGCGAGGAATATTTAAAATTTCACATTAATAAGTTACATTGTACGTTCTTCGAATTTGATTCAACAGTCATTTACTATCATATTTACATCCACCGATATACAAATCCGTTCACCACAGAATAACCATATTCATCCAATTTCAAATTTGGATTTTGATTTATCAGAATCCAACAAGTGGCATAATGAAGAAATAATGGACACAATAAAAATTGATTAGAAACAGACTAATTAACAATATGAAATTTTGTTAAGAAATCACGCTAACAAGATCCTAGCTAACTGTTCCTAGCTAACTGTTCATAGCTAACTGGTTACATTTTATTTATCGCAATTTAATTATCGCAATTTATATTCTCGCAATTTTATTTATCGTCATTTAATTTCTGTTATTTATTTTACGCACTTTATTTATCGTCATTCTGTTATTTACGCATTTTAAATATCGGGACACGTATACAATGTTTTGACATATCATATCGACCCAAATATATATATATATATATATATATATATATATATATATATATATATATATATATATATATATATATATATATATATATATATATATATATATATACTTTGAGTTGTGATCGAGTCTGAGACGAATATGGGTCACGATACGTATTGATTAATTCGAATACTATATATTAAATTATATATAAATTGTTGAATTGCTAACAGCGGACTATCAATCGAGGACTACCAACATTGGACAATTAAAATGAATTAAAATATTGATTATAACATATGAAACTAAACAAATCTTCAAGTTTGCCACTTAATTTCACCCTAAAACCTCATTTGTATCTTGACGATTACAATCTGCGTCCAAACCTTTCGTAATTCTTGAAAACACCTCAATCAAGAGGATAAACCAGCCGCATTTCATCTACGGAAGAAAAGATTGATGCATATAACTTTTCACCTGAGAAACTCTCGGCAACTGTGTAAACGTTTAAAACATAGCTATGCTAATTTTTGTGTGTTATTATTACCCAAAATAACTTTGCAATCCCTTTCTGAATTAGCAAATTTTGTCACAGCTCCAGCAAGTCAACTTTGACTTTTCGTTCGAAACAACCTTATTTTAACCTTGATTTATATGTGTACTCTTTTATTATTATCAGAGAACCTGTTATATTCCACCATATTACCGTCAGCGTTTAATCATCTAAAAACACAATTATCTTGAAATCATCTCAGAACGATAACCAATGATTCAGATATGGTAGCAGTAAATGTAGAGGAATCGGCAATCAGTACTTTGAAAACTCACAGCATATCTACATCAACAATTATATATATATAATAATTATCTCCTAGAATTACGACCTTCAATTCAAAAATTTTGAAAAGGTACCCAGTTTACGAATCGATACTCTGTATGTTGAAAAAGCTGAATGAAGCAGCAGAAACTGTAGGCAATCGTAAACGACCTTAGTCGTCGGAAATTTGATGATAAAGAATAGTATGTTGGAAAAGCTCAGAAACGTTGGAACTGGAAAACGGATTGAGCTAACCATGAAGGAGACCAAGAACAAATACAAGGACCATACCCTATATTCAAAGAATCTAGATAATTCTGGATCCGTTGAAATCTTTAAAGAATATCTTGCTCCAAAGTCATGTTAAAATTTTACGGAAAATCTTTCTGTATCAACTATCGAACTTAGAAATTCCAAAATATCATCATCAATATCTTCGATATTTCTGAGGTTATTTTTATAAATATTCTCGTTCGAAATTATATACCTCTTCGTGCTTCCTGTGTATCATTATATTGGAAACATTCAATAGAAAATCTAGTACCGAAAAGCGGATTATACGAAACTATGAAGGAAGCCGTGAACAAATCACAAAGAATAAGTTTGACTTCAAAGAATCTGAATGATTCTGTTTCTGATGAAATCTTTAGCGAATACCTTGCTTCCGATCTAAACCCTTACGGATAAATCTTCTTCATCATCCATCGATATTTGAAATTCCAAGATATCATCGTATCTTTCATTATAAATATCCTCCATATTTCTGAAGATATTTCATAACTATTCTTATCTGAAATCATTAATCTCTTCCTGATATCAGTGTTACATCATATAGAAACTGTTAGTTTCTATATTCTGTAAACTTTCGAGTTTAAAATACTAATATTTTGAAGTAGTGTAGGGAGTTGAAGCATGAGTTAGTATAATATAATGACACTTGATCAACGTGATTATATTACAGTAAGTCATGCTGAGTTTCTAAATAGAACATGATGATTCACAGATTATAACGTCATCATGTGCCATGTTACATCACTCTTTCATTCAAATTAACTTCTGAACATATCAAGAAAATATATTCTTGATAGTTCTATTCTCAGTGACTTTGATAAGTTGACAAATCAAATCGTGTTATTACGTTCTTTCTTGTTTAGAACATTATATTCATTCGAAACTCCATATTTACGAATTCTGGACCATTACAAGAGGTGTCCAATCGTAAAAAGAAGAAACGAAGGGACAAAGCTCCAAAAGAAATAGAAATTGGAGTATAAATCGCAGCAAAGAGGAAGGAGTATTAACTGTGGATGACAATGATTATAGAAACCAGATATAGGGACATTGAAACATAAGGAAAGACATAAAGCCCGATAACAACACCTAAATTACAAACCGTGTATATCAATGTTTATCGCAACATAAAGACACGGGAGAATTACAAGTACTATAACCCCAAGGGCAAAGTAGAAGTAAGCAGATTCCTCTGGTGGAAGTTGGAAAAGAAGAATAATTGTTGCGATCATAAGGATGAGGACAAGGATCAGAACCGGATTAAGCATTATTATAATCTTTTGGATATATGAACTGAGAAAGAAGGCATAGAAGTGGTGGAAACTAATGGAATGGAAAAGGTAAATTTATAAGGGAAATATCAGACGGAGAAATCGAGGCAGATCACCGTATTTAATTATAGAGATCTTAATTTCCTTATTCGTAGAAGAATCAAATCTTTTAGATTCCGAAGATTTTCTTCAAATCCCTTGAATTTCACGATTCAATCGTAATTACGTCAAAAGTTATGGAAAATCTTCATTTATTCATCTCGATCTTTGGTGTTAGCATCATTCATACGCTTCGACTAATCGAATCATTTTATTCATATTACTCAATGATGATAAAACTTTATTTATCGACTCATATTCGTCATGAAAACATTTTTATTGTTAGTCATAACCACCTCACTCAAATTTCGGGACGAAATTTCTTTAACGGGTAGGTACTGTGATGACCCGGGAATTTTTGATCAAATTTAAACCTTAATCTTTATATGTTTCCGACAAGATAAGCAAAAATCTGTAATGTTGAGTCTCGAAAATTTTGAAAACTTTATTCATGTAATTAAGTATCCTTTGACTGTGCTCGACGATTCACGAACATTGATGTGTATATAAATATGGTATTATAAATGGTAAAATATTATATGTAATTACGAGTTAAAGTTATAATTGTTATATTAATATTATTATCATTAACTAATTATAATTGCTATAGTAATATTATTATCATTAACTTAATTAATATTACTATTAATATTAATATTTGTATCATTAATATTATTATATCAAGTATATATATATAAATTGATATATTATTATTAAAACTAGTATTATTGATATTAATAATATTATTGTATACATGTTATAGTAAATATCATCATTATTAGTAGTAATGATATTTTCATTATTACTAATATATTTGTATTACTATTAGTTATAATATTAAGTGTATCATTATTATATCTATATTATTTAAATTAGATTAATTATAATCTATAAATGAAAAACATATAAAAATAAGAGATATACAACCATGATATTTTATATATATAAATTATATTATTATTATTATTATTAATATTATTATTATCATTAATATTTATAATTATTATTATTAGGAATATTATTATTAATATACTTAATTATTTATCAAAATTATTTATATCATATGAATTATTATAAAAGAATCAGATGTAGAGGAGTGGGATTTGTTTCTTGTCACAATCACAAGGTACTAGTTTTTGTTTCCTGTCTACAAAATCGTATAAGATCACCACAAACCAACAAATTCTTGTTAGCAATCCACTTCACATGTTTATCTTTTTTTTTATTTTATTTTATTTTGTGTACTCGTTGAATCTTCCTGTCGACACCAAACCTTAATTAATTGATAAATTTCAGTGTTACTCGATCCATAATAGTTGCTACCATCCATTAAAACTGAGGCAATTCAGTTATTTGCTTTCACAGTGTTTAAAAAAAAAAAGAAACAAACACAGGTTATACCTCTGCTCGTGTAACTTTTTAGCTAAAACTCAAATTCAAACGATTTGTAAAATTCTATAAATGCTATTGTGTTCAAAAACTTCTATTCAAACTCTCTGTAACGTTTCAAATCCCAATTTTTCCTATCGAATTCGAATTGAGAGGTCAAAGTTTTAAAATTTAAAAGTCAACTAATGTCCTATGATCAAATTCGTGTTTTCTGTTGCGATTTCACTCAAATTGATGACTCCAATAGATTTTATGAGTAATTTGAATCATACTTTGTGTTATAACATTTTTACAAAACGTTTTCAAAATGGAAATCATTTTTTTTTCTACAAAACACGACGCAGCAGCAGCAGCACTTCTATCTTATTTTTTTTTCTTCAATCCATTTAATCACTCATTAATTGTTTCTGAATCTATTTTAAGTCTCAAAGCTATTTGGTAACTCATTGTTAATAAATTTTGATCCTCTGGTCGATTTATTGTTTGAGGAAGAAGATGATTAATAGGGAACAGGAAAGGAGGGTTTATATAGAATTAGGATTGGAGTATTTCAGGAAAGACAGAACTAGCTGAGTGGTTTGATCGTGTGTTGAATGACCGGGAGGTCACGGGTTCGAGCCCGGGGGACGTCAGTCAATTTTTTTTAGGGAGCTTATTTCTTAAAGGTAGCCATTTTATATTACTTTTATTATTATTATTATTATTATTATTATTATTATTATTATTATTATTATTATTATTATTATTATTATTATTATTATTATTATTATTATTATTATTATTATTATTATTATTATTATTATGTTTATGAGTACTATTATTATTATTATTAAGAACATGAGACTAGTTTTAATAATATCTATTTTTATCATTAGTATTATTGTTATTAGTTGAAAACTTGTCATTTTAGTATTATTATTATCATTATAATTATGATTATGATTATGATTATTATTAGTATTATTATTTTGATTATCATTTATATTATTATTATTATTAATGTTATTACTATGATTATTAATATTGTTGTTATCATTATTATTGTTTGTATAAAAATAATACAAGTCATTATTATTTTCACTAATATTAGTATTAATAAAATTTTTGGTAATTATTAGTACTATTATTATTATTATTATTATTATTATTATTATTATTATTATTATTATTATTATTATTATTATTATTATTATTATTATTATTATTATTATTATTATTATTATTATTAACATATGTAACATTTTGAACAGTATAGTTATTATTATTAGTATTATTGCAAAAAGATATTTTTATAAAAAATACATTACAAGAACATCAATATTACATATCACTATAATTTTATTATTAAAAAGATAGTAACCAGGCTTTATATAAAATATATCAATTAATATATACTTAAATATTTTATCACATGTAAGTCCTAAAATAAATTATTAATATTAATATGTTATAATGGAAGATAACACTAGTTAAATAAAATATGTAAATTAAATATATCTATATCTATATAACAAATAATTTAACATGTATATTAATAATAATAATATATATATTTATTCGATTACATTTATGAATATTAATAAATATACAAATGATATAGGTTCGTGAATCCGAGGCCAACCTTGCATTGTTCAGTTGTTCAGTATAGTCATATGTATTTTTACTACAAAATACATTTGGTGAGTTTCATTATTCCCTTTTTATATATATTTTTGGGACTGAGAATACATGCGCAACTTTTATAATTGTTTTACGAAATAGACACAAGTAATCGAAATTACATTCTATGGTTGGATTATCTAATCAAATATGCCTTTTTTATTAAGTCTGGTAATCTAAGAATTAGGGAACAGACACCCTAATTGACGCGAACTCTAAAGATAGATCTATCGGGCCCAACAAGCCCCATCCAAAGTACCGGATGCTTTAGTACTTCGAAATTTATATCATGTCCGATGGAGGATCCCGGAATGATGGGGATATTCTTGTATGCACATTGTGAATGTCGGTTACCAGGTGTTCAATCCATATGAATGATATTTTTGTCTCTATGTATGGGACGTATGTTTATGCGAAATGGAAATATGAAATCTTGTGGTCTATTAAAATTATGAAATAATTATTTATGCTAAACTAATGAACTCACCAACCTTTTGTTTAACACTTGAAAGCATGTTTATTCTCAGGTATGAAAGAAATCTTCCACTGTGCATTTGCTCTCTTTAAAGATATTACTTGGAGTCATTCATGGCATATTTCAAAAGACGTTGCATTCTAGTCGTTGAGTTCATCAAGATTATTATTAAGTCAATTATAGTAAGATATATTATGAAATGGTATGCATGCTGTCAACCTTAGATGTAATGAAAGATTGTCTTTTCAAAAACGAATGCAATGTTTGTAAAATGTATTATATAGAGGTCAAGTACCTCGTGATGTAATCCACTGTTATGAATCGTTTATAATCGATATGGACTTTGTTCGGATGGATTAGGACGGGTCTTCACATATATTGTCATTGCCTGAAGGGAATGATAATTTTGTGATTTATTGTGACGCATCAAAGCAAGGTCTCGGTTGTGTATTAATGCAACGAACAAAGGTGATTGCTTATGCGTCTAGACAATTGAAGATTCACGAACAAAATTATACGACGCATGATTTAGAATTAGGCGCGGTTGTTTTTGCATTAAAGACTTGGAGGCACTACTTATATGGGGTCAAAAGTATTATATATACCGACCACAAAAGTCTTCAACACATATTTAATCAGAAACAACTGAATATGAGGCAGCATAGGTGGATTGAATTGTTGAATGATTACGACTTTGAGATTCGTTACCACCCGGGGAAGGCAAATGTGATAGCCGACGCCTTGAGCAGGAAGGACAGAGAACCCATTCGAGTAAAATCTATGAATATAATGATTCACAATAACCTTACTACTCAAATAAAGGAGGCGCAACAAGGAGTTTTAAAAAAGGGAAATTTAAAGGATGAAATACCCAAAGGATCGGAGAAGCATCTTAATATTCGGGAAGACGGAACCCGGTATAGGGCTGAAAGGATTTGGGTACCAAAATTTGGAGATATGAGAGAAATGGTACTTAGAGAAACTCATAAAACCAGATACTCAATACATCCTGGAACGGGGAAGATGTACAAGGATCTCAAGAAACATTTTTGGTGGCCGGGTATGAAAGCCGATGTTGCTAAATACGTAGGAGAATGTTTGACGTGTTCTAAGGTCAAAGCTGAGCATCAGAAACCATCAGGTCTACTTCAATAACCCGAAATCCCTGAATGGAAATGGGAAAACATTAGCATGGATTTCATCACTAAATTGCCAAGGACTGCAAGTGGTTTTGATACTATTTGGGTAATAGTTGATCGTCTCACCAAATCAGCACACTTCCTGCCAATAAGAGAAGATGACAAGATGGAGAAGTTAGCACGACTGTATTTGAAGGAAGTCTTCTCCAGACATGGAATACCAATCTCTATTATCTCTGATAGGGATGGCAGATTTATTTCAAGATTCTGGCAGACATTACAGCAAGCATTAGGAACTCGTCTAGACATGAGTACTGCCTATCATCCACAAACTGATGGGCAGAGCGAAAGGGCGATACAAACGCTTGAAGACATGCTACGAGCATGTGTTATTGATTTCAGAAACAGTTGGGATCGACATCTAAAGTTAGCAGAATTTTCCTACAACAACAGCTACCATTCAAGCATTGAGATGACGCCGTTTGAAGCACTTTATAGTAGAAAGTGCAGGTCTCCAATTTGTTGGAGTGAAGTGGGGGATAGACAGATTACGGGTCCGGAGATAATACAAGAAACTACTGAGAAGATCATCCAAATTCAACAACGGTTGAAAACCGCCCAAAGTCGACAAAAGAGCTACGCTGACATTAAAAGAAAAGATATAGAATTTGAAATTGGAGAGATGGTCATGCTTAAAGTTGCACCTTGGAAAGGCGTTGTTCAATTTGGTAAACGATGGAAATTAAATCCAAGGTATATCGGACCATTCAAGATTATTGATCGTGTCAGACCAGTAGCTTACCGACTTGAGTTACCTCAACAACTCGCGGCTGTACATAACACTTTCCATGTCTCGAATTTGAAGAAATATTTTGCTAAAGAAGATCTCACTATTCTGTTAGATGAAATCCAAATCAACAAAAAACTTCAATTCATCGAAGAACCCGTCGAAATAATGGATCGTGAGGTTAAAAGACTTAAGCAAAACAAGATACCAATTGTTAAGGTTCGATGGAATGCTCGTAGAGGACCCGAGTTCACCTGGGAACGAGAAGATCAGATGAAGAAGAAATACCCGCATTTATTTCCAGAAGATACGTCAACACCTCCAACTGCTTAAAATTTCGGGACGAAATTTATTTAACTGGTAGGTACTATAGTGACCCGAACTTTTCCATGTTTATATATATATTAAATTAAATTGTTATTTACATGATTAAGTGTTTCCAACATGTTAAGCAATCAAACTTGTTAAGACTTGATTAATTGAAATAGGTTTCATATAGACAATTGACCACCCAAGTTGATCGGTGATTCACGAACGTTAAAACTTGTAAAAACTATATGATGACATATATATGGTTATATATATAGTTAACATGATATTATGATAAGTAAACGTATCATTAAGTATATTAATAATGAACTACATATGTAAAAACAAGACTACTAACTTAATGATTTTGAAACGAGACATATATGTAACGATTATCGTTGTAACGACATTTAATGTATATATATCATATTAAGAGATATTCGTACATCATAATATCATGATAATATAATAATTTAAAATCTCATTTGATATTATAAACATTGGGTTAACAACATTTAACAAGATCGTTAACCTAAAGGTTTCAAAACAACACTTACATGTAACGACTAACGATGACTTAACGACTCAGTTAAAATGTATATACATGTAGTGTTTTAATATGTATTCATACACTTTTTAAAGACTTCAAGACACTTATCAAAATACTTCTACTTAACAAAAATGATTACAATTACATCCTCGTTCAGTTTCATCAACAATTCTACTCGTATGCACCCATATTCGTACTCGTACAATACACAGCTTTTAGATGTATGTACTATTGGTATATACACTCCAATGATCAGCTCTTAGCAGCCTATGTGAGTCACCTAACACATGTGGGAACCATTGTGACGACCCGGAAATTTTCGACTAAATTTAAACTTTATCTTTATATTATTCTGACACGATAAGCAATGTTCGTTAAGTTAAATCTCAAGGATTTTAAACTATGTTTATACATTCATTTAAACCTCGACCAAATTTCAATGATTCACGAACCATTAAATGAACATATATGAATATGTATGTATATGTGTATATGTTATAAATTGAAAATGTCAACAAAGTATTTAAAAGTATAATGCTTTATATGAACGTATTTGTTTCAATATGATTATCGACGAAATTAAAAAAAATTATATTAAATGATTGAATTATCAGAAACATTGAATTATGATTACAAGTCTCTATTGAGAGGTCCACTATGATTTGAGAAATCTATTCCTCTTAACGATATTCGGAATAATTTGTAAAGCTATTTATAAATAAAAATAAAAAGTGTCATTTACGAAAGTTAGACAAAAGCTAGTGGAGAATTGGTTTCCATAATATTCTATTAATCTATTTTTAAACGTACAAAAACGTTTTCAGTTTAAAAAGAACTTTATTATTAAAACGTATATAACTTTTATAAATATCTAGAATCACTGTTGACAACTCATTACTTAACCAGTATAATAAATATAACGATATTTATATTTTATTTCATTAAATATATATAACGATTTAAATTAATATTATATATATTTATACGCGTATTATACATACATAGTTTTTATACTTTTACTATACTTTAACTTTACCTTTACTTTACTTTTACTTTACTTTAACTTTAATAATTCATACTTTAATAATTCACTTTAATAATTCATACTTTAATAATTCACTTTAATAATTCATACTTTAATAATTCACTTTAATAATTCATAATTTAATAATTCACTTTAATAATTCATACTTTAATAATTCACTTTAATAATTCAAAAATCTATTATAAATAGAATTCAATAGGTTTCATTATTTCATAGAAACTTGAAAATATATTTCTCTAAACTCTCTCAATCGATTTACATATATATATATATATATATATATATATATATATATATATATATATATATATATATATATATATATATATATATATATATATTTGCTCTATATTATTTCAAGATATTATTAGTATACATAAAATATTACGACGGAGTGATGTCCGAGTGATTTCAAAATAGTTTTTTTAAATGAGTCGAAGCTAAGGAAATTATGGGTTATAGCTATGGAGGTGGTGGGTATGGTTCATGGGTATGCTCGTGAGGTCAATCTAGTGTTTATCATCTTCGTTGCGTCTACGTACTTTCCTGCAATATTGAATCTCAATATTGATACGTGAGCACTCATAACTTAACTTTTATATATCAATAGTGTATTCCTGACTATTGCTCGAGTATATAGGATTATGCATGCTTGTACATTCGATATTGTCCTTAGATAGGTTTGTTGAATCCTGAATTAGATACATATGCTACTGAGATAGGGTATATGATATGCATGTCATTGGAAAGCTAGCGAAAAATTAAGAACTTTTCATTTAGATATCGAATGGTTTCGATGAACGGATTTGAAGTTATAGTCAACTGAATTTTAGTATTATTGTTAAAATGATTATTATTACTATCGTCGTTATTATTTTAATAGAAATATCATTGTTATTATAAAATATCATTATTACTATTATGTTAGTATTATCATTTTATCATGATAACATTTTTAGTTAATATAAATATTGTTATTTTTTTTATAGAATAATAATAATTATTATTACAAAATAATACAACTTTTACTTATTATTATTATGATCAATATTATTTTATCAAATAAATAGGGGATACAAAGATATTTTTCACCACGCGTAATATAATTACATTAATAATACTTACCACTATAGTTTTAAGATATTAAGTGAACTTTATAAATTTTACTACTTAAGATATATAAAAGTATATTTTATCATATATAAACGTTAATATAAATTTTCATTAATAAATGACTTTTATTATTATAAAATCTAATAAATATATTTAAACATATAAAACGACTATAGTTAAGTTATATAATAAACACGTATAAATTTTAGAAGTCATTTTGGGTCAAGTTGACTTTTGTTGACTTTTGCATATTAGTCTCGAGCATTAGGATTGTGGTACACTATGACTTGACCAAAAATTGTTAGACAAATATTGACCAACATATAAATATATATAATTAATATAGGTTCGTGAATCCAAGGCCAACCTTGCACTTGTTAAATGACGTTATATGTATTTTTACTACGAAATACAGTATGGTGAGTTTCATTTGCTCCCTTTTATATATATTTTTGGGACTGAGAATACATGCGCTGTTTTTTTATAAATGTTTTACGAAATAGGCACAAGTACTAAAACTAATTCTACGTGGGTTTAAACTAGAAATATACCCTTAGCTTGGTAACATTAAACTACTTGTCTATATACGGTAGGCGCGAATCCTAAAGATAGATCTATTGGGCCTGACAAACCCCATCCTGACTATGGGATGCTTTAGTACTTCGAGGTTATTTTAAACACACCTGATCTGGTGTACTTCAGAGGGTAAAACATGAACGTTAAGGCTTGTTACCGGGTGCCTACAACTTATAGAATACTTTTATACACTTGCGAGTGTACATATATTTATAAACGGAAATCTTGTGGTCTATTAATATATTGAAATGATTGTTATGATAAACCTATGAATTCACCAACCTTTTGGTTGACACTTTAAAGCATGTTTATTCTCAGGTATTAAAGAAATCTTCCGCTGTGCATTAGCTTATTTTAAGGATATTACTTGGAGTCATTTATGGCATATTTTGAAAGACGTTGCATTCGAGTCATTGAGTTCAACAAGATTATTATTAAACCAATTATAGTTGGATGTATTATGAAATGGTGTGCATGCCGTCAACTTTCGTTGTAAAGAAAGTTTGTCTTTTAAAAACGAATGCAATGTTTGTAAAATGTATTATATAGAGGTCAAAATACCTCGCGATGTAATCAACTATTGTGAATCGTTTATAATGTATATGAACGGGTCCTTTCAACCATCATTTGGCAAGTAGCATGAAATATCTCATAAAATTACAAAAATATGAGTAATCATTCATGACTTATTTACATGAAAACAAAATTACATATCCTTTATATCTAATCCATACACCAATGACCAAAAACACCTACAAACACTTTCATTCTTCAATTTTCTTCATCTAATTGATCTCTCTCAAGTTCTATCTTCATGTTCTAAGTGTTCTTCATAAATTCTACAAGTTCTAGTTTCATAAAATCAAGAATACTTCCAAGTTTGCTAGCTTACTTCCAATCTTGTAGAGTGATCATCCAACCTCAAGAAATCTTTCTTATTTACAGTAAGATATCTTTCTAATACAAGGTACTACTCATATTCAAACTTTGATTCAATTTCTATAACTATAACAATCTTATTTCGAGTGAAAATCTTACTTGAACTGTTTTCGTGTCATGATTCTGCTTCAAGAACTTTCAAGCCATCCAAGGATCCTTTGAA
Source organism: Rutidosis leptorrhynchoides (assembly GCF_046630445.1). NCBI lineage: Eukaryota > Viridiplantae > Streptophyta > Magnoliopsida > Asterales > Asteraceae > Rutidosis > Rutidosis leptorrhynchoides. Next base: position 94,100,440 of record NC_092341.1, on the reverse strand, counting down.
GCTAGATCCATTTTACTCATTTCTAGTAGATTTATCCAGAAAATTTGAGGTAGTAATGATGTTCATAACATCATTCGATTCATACCTATAAAGCTATCTTATTCGAAGGTTTAAACTTGTAATCACTAGAACATAGTTTTGTTAATTCTAAACTTGTTCGCAAACAAAAGTTAATCCTTCTAACTTGAATTTCAAAATAAAATAAACACATGTTCTATATCTATATGATATGCTAACTTAATGATTTAAAACCTGGAAACACGAAAAACACCGTAAAATTGGATTTACGCCGTCGTAGTAACACCGCGGGCTGTTTTGGGTTAGTTAATTAAAAACTATGATAAACTCTGATTTAAAAGTTGTTCTTCTGGGAAAATGATTTTTCTTATGAACATGAAACTATATCCAAAAATCATGGTTAAACTCAAAGTGGAAGTATGTTTTTCAAAATGGTCATCAAGACGTCGTTTTCTTTTGACTGAAATGACTACCTCTTACAAAAATGACTTGTAACTTATATTTCCAACTATAAACCTATACTTTTTCTGTTTAGATTCATAAAATAGAATTCAATATGAAACCGTAGCAATTTGATTCACTCAAAACGGATTTAAAACGAAGAAGTTATGGGTAAAACAAGATTGGATAATTTTTCTTGTTGTAGCTACGTGAAAATTGGTAACAAATCTATATTAATCATATCCTAGCTAACTTATATTGTATTATACATATATTCTAATATATTATGTAATCTTGTGATACCATAGACACGTATGCAAATGTTTTGACATATCATATCGACCCATGTGTATATATTATTTGGAACAACCATAGACACTCTATATGCAGTAATGTGTGAGTTAGCTATACAGGGTTGAGGTTGATTCCAAAAATATATATACTTTGAGTTGTGATCTAGCCTGAGACGTGTATACACTGGGTCGTGGATTGATTCAAGATAATATATATCAATTTTTTTTCTGTACATCTAACTTTGGACAACTAGTTGTAGGTTACTAACGAGGACAGCTGACTTAATGAACTTAAAACATCAAAATGTATTAAAAGTGTTGTAAATATATTTTGAACATACTTTGATATATATGTACATATTTGTTATAGGTTCGTGAATTGACCAGTGGCCAAGTCTTACTTCCCGACGATGTAAAAATCTGTGAAAGTGAGTTATAGTCCCACTTTTAAAATCTAATATTTTTGGGATGAGAATACATGCAGGTTTTATAAATGATTTACAAAATAGATACAAGTACGTGAAACTACATTCTATGGTTGAATGATATATCGAATATGCCCCTTTTTATTAAGTCTGGTAATCTAAGAATTAGGGAACAGACACCCTAATTGACGCGAATCCTAAAGATAGATCTATTGGGCCTAACAAACCCCATCCAAAGTACCGGATGCTTTAGTACTTCGAAATTTATATCATATCCGAAGGGTGTCCCGGAATGATGGGGATATTCTTATATATGCATCTTGTTAATGTCGGTTACCAGGTGTTCACCATATGAATGATTTTTATCTCAATGTATGGGATGTATATTGAAATATGAAATCTTGTGGTCTATTGTTACGATTTGATATATATAGGTTAAACCTACAACTCACCAACTTTTTTTGTTGACGTTTTAAGCATGTTTATTCTCAAGTGATTATTAAGAGCTTCCGCTATCACATTCTTAAATAAGGACAAGATTTGGAGTCCATGCTTGTATGATATTGTGTAAACACTGCATTCAAGAAACTTATTTCATTGTAACATATTTGTATTGTAAACCATTATGTAATAGTCGTGTGTAAACAGGATATTTTAGATTATCATTATTTGATAATCTACGTAAAGCTTTTTAAACCTTTATTGATGAAATAAAGGTTATGGTTTGTTTTAAAATGAATGCAGTCTTTGAAAAACGTCTCATATAGAGGTCAAAACCACGCAACAAAATCAATTAATATGGAACGTTTTTAATCAATAAGAACGGGACATTTCACATATAACATGAAATATAGTACACTCTGATACAGGATAGTTTTGAAGATAAATCTAGTTAATACGCAAGTTGTTCAGCAAAGGAAATAAAGACACGTAATTCATAAGTCCAGAAACAAGTCATGCATTCTGGTTTTACTAAGACGACTTCCCATCCTTGGTCTTGTGGAAAATAACCGTTATGACCATTAGCTAGGCAGAATGTTGTAATGTCGTCAAAAGGACGAGGGTTTCGTAATGTCCAACAGCCCCGTAATAATCTAAAAACCTTGTTTCTCACCCCAACTACTGAATCCATCACTTGTGGGAAAGTTTTATTTAAAAGCTGCAATCCGATGTTCTTTTTCTCACTTTGGTAAGAAGCGAACATCACTAACCCGTAAGCATAACATGCTTTTTTGTGTTGCATGTTAGAAGCTTTTTCTAATTCACGAAATCCTATGTTGGGATATGTTGAGTCAAAATAGGTTCTTAACCCGTAGCGTAAAGAAAACACGGCGTAACTTAAAGTCTCCCCAATGTGATATACCCCACCTATCAAAGGAAAGCCTTTTATAAACTAAGGCATTTCTGGAAAGTCTTTCAAATGTTTGACAAGTTAATTTCGCCATAACTAAATGTGCTGATGAATTCTGACCGACTCTAGACAAGATTTCCTCAATCATATCCTCTGGTAGGTCTTCTAAAATATTCGGTTGTCTACCCTTAACGTCCATTTTGTTTTTATACTATAAAATAGACATGGATTAGATTTGTAATAACAAACAATACAAGCAATTTTTACATAGAACATAAAAGTACAAGCACACTACAATACATTTATTACACAACATGCTCACACCCCTCTAATCTGAATCACTGGTTTCTTCTTCTTCGGACTTGGTTCTTTTTCCTAATCTTCTAGGGATATATGATGTTCCTCTAATACGAGTCGTCGTTTTCCACATTGGTTTAGAAAAACCTGGTGGTTTAGAGGTTCCCGGGTTATTGTCACGATATTGAAAATACGGGTGTTGACGGTACATATAATGTTCATCGGGGTCGGAATCAGATTTCTCTATTTTGATGCCTTTTCCCTTATTATTTTCTTTTGCCTTATTAAATTGGGTCGGGGTAATTTCTATAACATCATCGGAATCCTCAGCAGGATCCGATTCATCGGAAAATTGGTAATTTTCCCAATATTTTGCTTCCTTAGCGGAAACACCATTGACCATTATTAACTTTGGTCCATTGGTTGAGGATTTTCTTTTATTTGACCGATTTTCTGTGGTTCCTACTATTCCCCCCTCCGAAACCTCTTCTTCTTCTTCCGGTTCCTCTTCTTCTGGTTCCTCTTCTTCCAGTTCCTCTTCTTCTGGTTCCGTTTCTTCTTCCGGTTCTTCGGGAACTTGTGAATCTTGCCAATATATATTCGACTCTTCGTTATTATTAGGTGAGTCAATGGGATTTGTGCTAGAGGTAGACATCTATCACACAATATCAAACATGTTAAGTGATTAATATATCACATAATATTTACATGTTAATAATATATAGTTTCCAACAAAAATGTTAAGCAATTATTTTTAAAGAAAACACGATCGAAGTCAAGACTCACTAATGCATCCTAACAAACTCGATAAGACACACTAATGCAAATTTTCTGGTTCTCTAAGACCAACGCTCGGATACCAACTGAAATGTCCCGTTCATATTGATTATAAACGTTCCATATTAATTGATTTCATTGCGAGGTTTTGACCTCTATATGAGACGTTTTTCAAAGACTGCATTCATTTTTAAAACAACCATAACCTTTATTTTATCAATAAAGGTTTTAAAAACATTACGTAGATTATCAAATAATGATAATCTAAAATATACTGTTTACACACGACCATTACATAATGGTTTACAATAGAAATATATTACATCGACATATGTTTCTTGAATGCAGTTTTTACACAATATCATACAAACATAGACTCCAAATCTTATCCTTATTTTAGTATGCAACAGCGGAAGCTCTTAATATTCACCTGAGAATAAACATGCTTTAAACGGCAACAAAAATGTTAGTGAGTTATAGGTTTAACCTATATATATCAAATCGTAACAATAGACCACAAGATTTCATATTTCAATACACATCTCATACATAGAGATAAAAATCATTCATATGGTGAACACTTGGTAACCGACATTAACAAGATGCATATATAAGAATATCCCCATCATTCCGGGACACCCTTCGGATATGATATAAATTTCAAAGTACTAAAGCATCCGGTACTTTGGATGAGGTTTGTTAGGCCCAATAGATCTATCTTTAGGATTCACGTCAATTAGGGTGTCTGTTCCCTAATTCTTAGATTACCAGACTTAATAAAAAGGGGCATATTCGATTTCGATAATTCAACCATAGAATGTAGTTTCACGTACTTGTGTCTATTTTGTAAATCATTTATAAAACCTGCATGTATTCTCATCCCAAAAATATTAGATTTTAAAAGTGGGACTATAACTCACTTTCACAGATATTTCCTTTCTCGGAAATAAGACTTGGCCACGGATCGATTTACGAACCTATACAAATATGTACATATATATCAAAGTATGATCAAAATATAATTACAACCATTTTTATTATGTTTTAAAGATTTGAGTGTATTAAGTCAGCTGTCCTCGTTAGTAACCTACAACTAGTTGTCCACAGTTAGATGTACAGAAATAAATCGATATATATTATCTTAAATCAATCCACGACCCAGTGTATACACGTCTCAGGCTAGATCACAACTCAAAGTATATATATTTTTGGAATCAACCTCAACTCTGTATAGCTAACTCCAACATTACTGCATATAGAGTGTCTATGGTTGTTCCAAATAATATATATACATGGGTCGATATGATATGTCAAAACATTTGCATACGTGTCTATGGTATCCCAAGATTATATAATATATTAGAATACATGTAAAATACAATATAAGTTAGCTAGGATATGATTTGTATAGATTTGTTAAACATTTCCCGTAGCTAAAAAGATCAAAAATATCCAATCTTGTTTTACCCATAACTTCTTCATTTTAAATCCGTTTTGAGTGAATAAAATTGCTATGGTTTCATATTGAACTCTAATTTAAGAATCCAAACAGAAAATGTATAGGTTTATAGTCGGAAATTTAAGTTACATGTCAATTACTAAAGAGGTAGTCATTTCCGTTGAAAGAACGACATCTTGATGACCATTTTGAAAAACATAATTTCACTTTGAGTTTAACCAAGATTTTTGGATATAGTTTCATGTTCATATGAAAAATTATTTTCCCAGAAGAACAACTTTTAAATCAAAGTTTATCATAGTTTTTAATTATCCAAACCAAAACAGCCCCCGGTTTCACTACGACGGCGTATATCCGATTTTATGGTGTTCATCGTGTTTCCAGGTTTTAAATCATTAAGTTAGCATATCATATAGATATAGAACATGTGTTTAGTTGATTTTAAAAGTCAAGTTAGAAGGATTAACTTTTGTTTGCGAACAAGTTTAGAATTAACTAAACTATGTTCTAGTGATTACAAGTTTAAACCTTTGAATAAGATAGCTTTATATGTATGAATCGAATGATGTTATGAACATTATTACTACCTCAAATTTTCTGAATAAAACTACTGGAAATGAGAAAAATGGATCTAGCTTCAAAGGATCCTTGGATGGCTTGAAAGTTCTTGAAGCAGAATCATGACACGAAAATAGTTCAAGTAAGATTTTCACTCGAAATAAGATTGTTATAGTTGTAGAAATTGAATCAAAGTTTGAATATGAATATTACCTTGAATTAGAAAGATAACCTACTGTAAATAACAAAGGTTCCTTGATCTTAAATGATTACTTGGAATGGATTAGAAAGCTTGGAAGTAAACTTGCAAACTTGGTAGTATTCTAGATTTTTATGAAACTATACTTATGGAATTTATGAAGAACACTTAGAACTTGAAGATGGACCTTGAGAGAGATTAATTAGATGAAGAAAATTGAAGAATGAAAGTGTTTGTAGGTGTTTTTGGTCGTTGGTATATGGATTAGATATAAAGGATATGTAATTTTGTTTTCATGTAAATAAGTCATGAATGATTACTAATATTTTTGTAATTTTATGAGATATTTCATGCTAGTTGCCAAATAATGGTTCCCACATGTGTTAGGTGACTCACATAGGCTGCTAAGAGCTGATCATTGGAGTGTATATACCAATAGTACATACATCTAAAAGTTGTGTATTGTACGAGTACGAATACGGGTGCATACGAGTAGAATTGTTGATGAAACTGAACGAGGATGTAATTGTAAGCATTTTTGTTAAGTAGAAGTACTTTGATATGTGTCTTGAAGTCTTTCAAAAGTGTAAGAATACATATCAAAACACAACATGTATATACATTCTAATGGAGTCGTTAAGTCTTCGTTAGTCGTTACATGTAAGTGTTGTTTTGAAACCTTTAAGTTAACGATCTCAATTAATGTTGTTACCCAATGTTTATTATATCAAATGAGATGTTAAATTATTATATTATCATGATATTATGATGTATGAATATCTTTTAATATGATATATACATTAAAATATCGTTACAACGATAATCGTTACATATAAGTCTCGTTTCGTAATTCTTGAGTTAGTAGTCTTGTTTTTACATATGTAGTTCATTGTTAATACACTTAATGATATATTTAAATATCATTTTATCATGTTAAATATACTGTATCAATATCTTAATATGATACATATGTATTTAGTAGACGTTATCATAACGATAATCGTTATATATATCATTTCGAGTTTCTTATCTTAGTAATCTCATTTCTTATGTATATCACACATTGTTAATATATTTAGTGAGATACTTACTCATCATAATTTTATTTCAACCATATATATATGTCTATATATACCACAACATGTAGTTTTTACAATTTTGTAACGTTCGTGAATCGCCAGTCAACTTGGGTGATCAATTGTCTATATGAAACTTATTTCATTTAATCAAGTCTTAACAAGTTTGATTGCTTAACACATTAGAAATATTTAGTCATGTAAATATCAATATCAATTAATATATATAAACATGGAAAAGTTCGATATATATTAACATGGAAAAGTTCGGGTCACTACAGTTGCAAAGTCCAAATGGCATGAGTTTATAAGCAAAAGTACCATAAAGGCAAGTGAACGTGGTTTTCTCTTGGTCCTCGGGTGCTATTGGAATTTGAAAGTATCCGAAAAAACCGTCAAGAAAACAATTGTAACTATTTCCGGCTAATCTTTTCAACATTTGATCAATGAAAGGTAAGGGAAAGTGATCTTTTTTGGTGGCGTCATTTAATTTTCTATAATCAATACAAACACGCCATCCTGTTACAATCCTAGTAGGAATAAGCTCATTTTTTTCATTTGTGATGACAATCATGCCACCTTTCTTAGGTACGCATTGAACTGGGCTTACCCATGGACTATCAGAGATTGGATAAATTAAACCTGCATCTATCAGTTTAATAATTTCTTTCTTAACAACATCTTGCATATTCGGATTTAGTCTTCATTGGCGTTGCACATACGTTTTATGACCTTCTTCCATAAGGACTTTATGTGTGCAATACGAAGGACTTATGCCTTTAATATCATGAATCTTCCATGCAATAGCTGGTTTATGAGTTTTTAGCACAGAAATGAGTTGAGATTTTTTATTTTCAGTAAGAGAAGACGATATTATTACAGGTAATTCAGATTCACCATGTAAATAAGCATATATTCCAAATGGGTTGGAAGTGGCTTTAACTCTAATGTCGGTGGTTCTTCTATCGATGATTTGTATCGATATCTATCTTCTTCTTTTAGCATTTGAATTTCTTCTATTGTTGTTTCATATCCATTAGCCATGAGTGCGGCAAACATTTCAGCTTCGTCAATTGGTTCAGTTCCTTCTCCTAAAGAACATTCTCCTGTTCCTTGTAATTCAGGAAATTCTTCTAACAATTCTGCATGTGAATCTATAGTTTGAATGTAATAACATGTATCATCTGCAGATTGCGGTTGTTGCATGGATCTATCAACAGAAAAGGTAACACTCTCGTCCTCTATACTTAGGGTCAGTTTCTTACCGAACACGTCTATTATTGCTTTAGCCGTGTTTAAGAATGGTCTTCCTAATATGAGAGGAACTCGAGAATCTTCTTCCATGTCCAGAATAACAAAATCTAATGGAAATACTAAAGTACCAACTTTAACTAGCATGTTCTCCATTATCCCTCTAGGATATTTTACTGATCGATCAGCTAGTTGTATGCTTATTCGTGTTGGTTTCAATTCTCCAAGGTCTAGTTTAGCGTATAGTGAATATGTCATTAAATTTATACTAGCACCTAAGTCTGCCAATGCTTCTATTGAACTAAGACTACCCAGAAAACATGGAATTGTGAATCTTCCTGGATCAGAGAGTTTTTCTGGTATCTTATTCAACAACACTGCATAACAATTAGCATTCATAGTAACAGCCGAGAGTTCTTCCATTTTCTTCCTATTTGTGATTAGATCTTTCAAGAATTTGGCATATCTTGGCATTCCTGAAATCACATCAATGAAAGGAAGATTTACATTTATTTGTTTAAACATATCCAAGAATTTGGATTGCTCGGCTTCAAGTCTTTCTTTTCTCATTTTACTCGGGTAATGAAGTGGTGGTTGGTATGGTTTAACATAAGGCTTAGCCTTAACTGTGTTATCTTCATTAACCTTTTCAACTACCGGTTCTTTTTCCTTTTCTTGCTCAGATTGTGGTGCCTGTGGAGTAGGGATAGAGTCATCAGAATTTACAGGCATTTCAGGTGGTTTAAGTGTAATACCACTTCTTGTGGTAATGGCTTTAGCTCTTTCATTCCGGGGGTTAGCATTTGTATTGCTAGGTAGACTTCCCGATTTTCTTTCACCTATCAACCTTGCTAGGTTACTTACTTCTTGTTCCAAATTTTGAATAGAAGCTTGTTGATTTCTAAATGCTTGAGCATTTTGTTCATTTGTTTGTTTCTGAGATGTGAAAAATTGAGTTTGAGATTCAACTAGCTTTGACATCATATCTTCTAAATTTGGCTTTTTATCATCGGTTTGTGGTGGTTTGTTTTGAAAAATAGGTCTTTGCTGATTGTAAGTATTGTTAGATACTTGTTGATTGCTAGGACCTTGTTGGTTGTTGTATGGAACATTTCGGTTATAATTCTGGTTTTGATTGTAGATTGGTCTTGGCGGTTGATAATTATTCTAATAATTATTTCCAGGCCTTTGGTTCATGTATGAAACATTCTCTCTTTGTTCCATTGTTTGTTCAATATTGAGACAATCTTTTGTCAAATGTGGTCCTCCACACTGCTCACAACTAATTCGTATTGAGTGAATATCCTTAGTCATCTTTTCCATTCGTCTCTCGACAGCATCTATCTTTGCGGAAATGGAATCAAAGTCATGGCTAGAATCGGCTCTAGCCGCTTTAGATGATCTAATGATATCTTTTTCTTGATGCCACTCATGTGAGTGGGAAGCAGTGTTATCAATAATTTTGTAAGCTTCAGTTGCGGTTTTCTTCATAATGGAACCACCAGCTGCTATATCGATGTCTTTTCTTGTAGTGATGTCGCATCCTTGGTAGAATATTTGTACTATTTGATATGTGTCTAAACCATGTTGAGGACATCCTCTCAACAATTTTCCAAATCTTGTCGACGCCTCATATAGAGTTTCGTTTGGCTTTTGCGTGAACGTAACAATTTCTCCTTGAATTCTCATGGCTTTAGATGCCGGAAAGAATTGTTTAAGAAAATTTTCAACTAAAACATCCCATGTATCAATCGCCCCTTCAGGTAACGATTCTAACCAATCTTTGGCTTCTCCCTTTAAAGTCCAGGGAAATAACATGAGATAGATCTGTTTATCCTCCACTTCTCGGATTTTAAATAGAGTACAGATCCTATTAAATGTACGAAGATGTTCGTTTGGCCTTCGGTGCACCACTAAATTGGCATTGATTAGTTACCATGTGTAGAATTTGTCCTTTGATTTCATAATCTGGCGCATTAATGTCTGGTTGAGTAATTGCATGACCTTGGCCAGTGCGTTTAGCCCTCATTCGGTCTTCCATACTTAAAGATTCCAGATTTTCCATGATTGAATTTTTTGAATCTGGATCACTAAGGGATTCTGATTTAATGGTTTCTTCCTCGACAATTTTTGGATGAGTGATTTGTGGTTCAGGAGGAATGATTAGTGGTTCAGGATCTCTGAATTGTCCCTGAATATCCTCCGGATTCTCAATTGTGAGGTCGGGTTCAAAAAATGGATTATCGAAAATTTAAATTGGAGTACTTGGTTGACTAGATGACGATTCTAAAGAAAAATCAATGGCGACAATATTGGCTAGATGTCTTGATCGAGTTACAGGTGGTGAACGTATGAAAGGTGGTGAACATTTTGCTCGGTGCATTCACTAAATATCCTATTAGTTAGAAAAATAAAAATTATATAAGTTATCAAATTAATAGACTTTTCTGATTTTGCCCACGTTTTGAATAGCCAATAGATGCAGCAAGTAGCCAGGACCCTTTAAATCGGAAGCCCACAACTCGCCACTAACAAATCCAACTATTACTACGAACCAGAAAATTTTGGATGTCTATCAATTTAACCACTTAAAATAATTTTTCGTTGAAATTTAAAGAAATTTTAGAGAAGAAATAGAAAATTCTATATCCTAAAAACTAGAGTGTCGAGAAATAAGAAAGAAAAAGAGTGCGTCGAAAAACGTCGAAAAATAAAAGGTCGAAAAATAAGCGTCGAAAAATAATAAAATGCAGCGTCGAAACTTAAAAGTCTAAAAACTAAATATTAAAACCTACGTCTAAAGGTATTAAAGCTTAAAAGGAATTCTATATCCAAAACGGTAATAACTTAAAAAGGTACTAAAGTCTTAAAACGGCGTCGCAAAATTCTATAGCACCTAAATCTTAGTCTAGAGAAAAAGCCCTTAAGGGATTTTACGGCTAAGCCTAGAAATCTAGAAATAAAAATGAACTACGGCAAAAACTATATCTTAAAACTAGTTACAAACGATAAATATTATAAGAGTTACGAATTAAACGATAAAAAAATACAAAATGTAAAAATAAGCTTAAAGTTATAAAAATACAATTTTTATAAAAATATTATTTTTATATTATTTATTTTATAAAAGTATTATGTTTATAAAACTAAATAAAATTTAAAACTTAAAATACAAATTAATTAAAAACTAAACTAAATATTATTTAATATAAACCCTAATTAGGTTTAATAATAATAATAACTAGTCCGGACCCGGCCCGCGCGATGCGGCGGGGGCTTTCGGCATGTGTATTCATATTTTACGTAGCGTTGTTTATTTACAGAAGGGAAAACGGCTCATGTCTTAAGCGCCGTTTTAGATGTCGTTGTCTTAAGCGATTTTCAAAAAGTGTCCGTTTCGAACGTAGTTAATTTCGTTTTGTTCATAAATTTTTTTTGAGTGTAACGGTGCTGTCGGAAAATTTAACTTGCTGCGAACAAAAAGATACGGGCTGTCGTTGTGTTAAGCGTTTTTTAAAAAGTGTCTGTTTCACGTATAGTTAGTCCTGTTGGGTTCGTGAGACTTTTTCGAGTTGAACGATGGGCTCGAAAAAATTTAACTCGCACCGAGCGAGAAGATATGGCCCGTTATAAATTCGGGGGGAATTAGTTTATTTCATTTTAATAAAATTATATGTTTACACTTTCTACCCCTGAAAAAGTGTAAACCCGAGGGGTTATTGTGTAAATTGAGCCGAACTTGAGGGACTGATTGTTGTGTGAACGCAAACTCAAAACTACAATCATAAACAACTAAAACTACACATTTTGGCATGGCAATTAGTATATAGGGGGTAATAATAACCGTAACCCTAATTGTTCAGCTAAGGTATTAGGCCAGTCAAATCAGCTCATGCGATCGCATGAGCTGGCCGTTGTAATACCATGCGGTCGCATGGCTTAAGATAGCAGGCCAGATAAGATTTGGGCTTCGATCAGGTTCGGCCCAGTTCTTTTTTATTTATTTATTTTTAATTTTTTTATTTTTTTAGAATTAAAATAATTTAAATAAAACTTATAAATTAAAAATTTACATATTAGTTTTTATAACTTTTAAATATATAAACTTTTTTAATTTAAACACTTAAAAATATAGAAATGTAATTTTATTTTTCTTTTTATATTTTGTATTTTTAAAACGTATTTTTACAATAACTTAATTAAAACTTTAATAAAAATCTTTTTTTTATAGCGTTTTGCTTCCGGCGTTTAAGAAGTCCCCGGCAGCGGCGCCAAAAATACTTGATGTGCACGAGGTGTAGTACGAAATAGTTATATATTTATTATGAAAAACTATTAAATACGATACAATTTTACACAAGTTATTTATTTATTTATATAGTGGATATACCTAAACCTTGCTACAACACTTATAGACAGTGTACCTAATCGTACAGTAGTGTAGTTTTTAGTAAGTCCGGTTCGTCCACAGGGAACTAGCCAAGTTTAACGCTATATTTTTAAAACTATATTTGTATATAAATATATATATATAAGTAGTATTATTATTATAAAAAGGGGTTTTTACCGTTTAATGACCGGTTTGTCGATTTTAAAACTTTAGTCACAGTTAAAACCTAATGTAAAATATTAAAAATAAAAATAACTTAATTTAAAGCGTAAAGTAAATGACAATAATTAAAGTGCGATAAATTAAAGTGCGATAAATAAAATGACAATAAATAAAATTGCAATAATTAAAAAGTACGATAATTAAAAGTGCAATTAAATAAAATGACAGTAAATAAAAGTGCGATGAAATATGAAATAAAGGAATTATGCTTATTTAAACTTCCATAATCATGATGTTTGACGTGTTGATTTTAATTTATTACCATGGGTTAATTGTCCTTTGTCCTGGATTATTCGATATGTCCATACGGTTTTTGTCCATAACAGTCCATCAGTCATAAATATAAAGTGCGAGTGTCCTCGTCAAATTATCCATATACCCGAAGTCAAATAATCCAACTAATTGGGGATTCGAACTGTAACAAGGTCTTAATACTTTGTTTAAAGAATACATCAGGTTATCGACTGTGTGTAATCCAAGGTTTTACTACTTTGTTAACAATTACACCAATTACCCTTGAATGTAATCCACCCCTATTTCAACGAGTCCATTAACTATTAATCCATCCCCGTGTTTGGTCAAATAAATAATTATTGGTATTTATAGATATCCCGCCCACCGTACCCAGTCAAGCATATGTGGTTATATATAAATACGTCAAATTATAAGTCTATACATTAAATTAACGAGGTATCATTTAGTTAATATAAAGCCCATTAATAGCCCATAGTCTAATTTCCACAAGTGTCGTTCTTTTATCCAAACCCTAATTATGGTCCAAAGCCCAATTATCCAATCTTAATATTTAGCCCAACATCACGATTACTTCGGGATTAAATAAGCATAATAATAACTTAGCTACGAGATATTAATTTAAAAATGTTAAACATAACTTACAATGATTAATAATAGCGCAGCTTTACACGGACAGAATTTCGACTTACACACTTACAACATTCGCTAACATACCCTTATTATTATTAATCTTAAATTAAAATTAAAATTAAAATTAAAATTATATATATATATATATATATATATATATATATATATATATATATATATATATATATATATATATATATATATATATATATATATATATATATATATATATATATATATATATATATATATATATATATATATATATATATATATATATATATATATATATATATATATATATATCTGTGAGAGAGAGATTGAATTAGGATGCATAAACTCGACTGAAACTGCGCCTTTTATAGCAATGTGGCCAACCTTTTTGCTCCATGCGATCAAATGGCATTTGTACCTTCTGGCCATGCGATCGCATGGCCTGGGAATCCAGCTCAGAATTGTTTGTTTGCTAGTTTGCCGACGGTTTTAATATATAATATAATATATATATAATTTTAAGAATTAATTATATATTATATTATATTCATGTGCATAGTTGACTTGTAATTTTTAGTCCGTTGCGTCGCGCGTTGAGAGTTGACTCTGGTCCCGGTTCTGAATTTTCGAACGTCCTTTCGTACTATTTAATATCTTGTACTTTGCGTTCGCGGTTCGTACTCTTGTAATTTTTAGACGTTTCTCATCAATAATTTGAACCATTTTGATTGTACTTTGTACTTTTTAACTTTTTGGTCGTTTTCGTCTTCAAATCGTCGAATCTGTCTTTTGTCTTCACCTTTTATTATTTAAACAAATATCACTTATAAATAGAACAATTGCAACCAAAAGCTTGTCTTTCTTGAGGGATAATGCTATGAAATATATGTTCGTTTTTAGCATTATCAGTAGCCTAAGAATTGGTGTTTATGATAATTGTCACCAATTGACGTGAATCCTAAAGATAGATCTATTTGGCCCAACAAGCCTCATCCGAATTACGGATGCTTTAGTACTTCAATTTATCATGTCCGGTGAGAGTCCCGGAATGATGGGGATATTCTATATGCATCTTGTTAAGGTCGGTTACCAGGTGTTCAATCCATATGAACGAATTTTAAACATTTGCGAGTGTATGATTATTGAATAAATGAAATCTTGTGGTCTATTAAAAATTATAGAAATGATTGATTACGATAAACTAATGAACTCACCAACCTTTTGGTTGACACTTTAAAGCATGTTTATTCTCAGATATTAAGGAAATCTTCCGCTGTGCATTTGCTCATTTTAGAGATATTACTTGGAGTCATTCATGACATATTTCAAAAGACGTTGCATTCGTCTCGTTGAGTTCATCAAGATTATTATTAAGTCAATTATAGTTGGATATATTATGAAATGGTATGCATGCCGA
Organism: Rutidosis leptorrhynchoides; assembly: GCF_046630445.1. Classification (NCBI taxonomy): domain Eukaryota; kingdom Viridiplantae; phylum Streptophyta; class Magnoliopsida; order Asterales; family Asteraceae; genus Rutidosis; species Rutidosis leptorrhynchoides. Next base: position 94,085,387 of record NC_092341.1, on the reverse strand, counting down.
CAACTTTCGATGTAATGAAAGTTTGTCTTTTTAAAAACGAATGCAATGTTTGTAGAATGTATCATATAGAGGTCAAGTACCTCGTGATGTAACCAAATGTAATGGATTCGTCCAGATGGATTAGGACGGGTCATTAAAGTTGGTATCAGAGCGGTGGTCTTAGTGAACCAGGTCTTGCATTAGTGTGTGTAACTGATAGTTATTTAGATGCATTAGTGAGTCTGGACTTCGACCGTGTCTGCATGTCAAAAGTTTTGCTTATCCTTTCGTGTCGAAAATTACCTGCTTATCATCCTTAGGAAATTACCTGCTTATCATTCTTAGTCTAGACACATGTTACTACATTAATTGCATGAATAGTGTATAGACAAAATTCATATCTTAGCGTATCTGTTACTGTAAACTTTGCCTGACATATTCTGTGAATTCCTCCGAAATCTACGAAATCTTTTGTTCTATATATAAGGATATTCTATGTAACTAGAATACCATCCGATAGCCGAAAATCATTTCATACCGAAAAACCCTTTACTCAATCGTACGAAATGGAACTCGCCACTAGTTCAAGTTCTTCGGAATCCGACAGCTATTTCGACATAGAAGTTCACCTAAGCTCCGAAAGCAGCGTCACCGGAATGAATCAACCAATCAGCCATCATCAATTCTGGATGAATTGGGAATGGGTTCGTCGTCGACTTAATCAATGGAGACGTGAAGAAGGCGATCCCTTCCACCAACCGAATTCACCTCTTGGCGAAGAACCTGAACCACTTACCGGCGAACCTGTTCGAAACACCATTTCTCTCTCATTTCCAGAGTATCTCGCCACGACTATATCACAACTCAGATTCTAGATCTTATTCATCCGCTCGTTCCAACCGACAATCATCCCGGAATAATGGAAGAAGTCAACGAGCTTCGCGCCCGAGTTGTAGTCTTGGAAAATATGGTGCAAAATGTACCAGCTTCAGCCACATCACCTGCACCAACAGTACCACCAACATCAATACCGGTATCACCAACAACCCAAGTTTCAACATCACATGCCTCAACATCTCATTCTGTACCTCAAGTATAATCATCGTTCTACATCATTTATCTTCGTTCGACATGGCGATTATGTAATCTCTAATGTTTTAGAGATTATATATGCATGTTCTAACGGTAAACCAAATGAGTCTAATATCATATTGACTCATTAAATCCATGATTACATCTGAAGAAAATATATATGTATATATGTTTCCATAAAGATTGTAATTAAAATTCTTTTGTATAAACTGTTAATGGTGAAAATATTTTAACGGGTAGGTAATACCCGAGGAATATTTAGATTTCACATTAATAAGTTACACTGTACATTCTTCGAATCTTATTCAACAGTCATTTACTATCCTACTTACATCCACAGATATACGTATCCGTTCAACACAGAATAACCATTTTCATTCAATTTCATATTTAGATTTTGACCAATCAGAATCCAACAAATGGCATAATGAAGAAAACATTGGACAAAATAAAATTTGTTAGAAACAAACAAATTAACTATGAGAAATTCTGTTAAGAATCCACGCTAACTATTCCTAGCTAACTGTTCCTAATTCCCTGTTACATTTTAATTATCACAATTTAATTATCGCAATTTAATTATCGCAATTTTAATTCTCGCAATTTTATTTATCGTCATTTAATTTCTGTTATTTATTTTACGCACTTTAAATATCGTCGGATAAATCGGGACACATATACAATGTTTTGACATATCATATTAACGTCATCTGTATATATTATTTGGAATAACCATAGACACTCTATATGCGGTAATGTTCAAGTTAGCTATACAGGGTTGAGGTTGATTCTCAAATAATATATATACTTTGAGTTGTGATCGAGTCTGAGACATGTATGCAATGGATCACGACATGTATTAATTAATTTGAATATTATATATTAAACTATATATGAATTATTGAATGACTAACTGTGAACTACTAACATTAGACAATTAAAATGAATTAAAATATTGATTATAACATATGAAACTAACCATTTCTTCAAGTTTGCCACTTGATTTCATCTTAAACCTCATTTGTATCTTGACGATTATAATCTGCGTTCAAACCTTTCATGATTCTTGAAAACACCTCAATCGAGAGGATGAACCAACCGCACTTCATCTACGGAAAAAAAGATTGATGCATATAGTTGTACACCTGAAAACACTCAGAACCTGAGTAAACGTTTAACACGTATCTGTGCTAGCTCCTTTGGCATTGTTATTACCGAAAATAACATTGCAATTTTTTTTCAAATTATCCAATTTTGTCACAGCTCCAACAAATCAACTTCAATCTTTCATTCGAATAAACCTTATTATAAAGGTTACCCCTTCATCATCATTACCGGAGAACCGTTTATATCCCACCACATTAGCAGTAAACTTACCTGCAACTTCATTACTCATTGACTTAAGTCTCTCCGAAGAATCATTATATTTGTTCATTAAAACCCTATCATGCTTATCCGCATCTCGTAATGAGAATTTCCATACAAATTACCAAGAATTAGCAATCAGTATTTTGAATCTCGCAGTGTTTCTACATCAACAGTTATATGAATATGTATAACATTTACCTCTTAGGATTATGACCTTCAATTCTGAATTTCTGAAAAGCACCCAGACTACGAATCAATACCCTAAATTTTGAAAAAGCTGAATGAAACACCAGAAACTGTAAACAACTATAACAGTCAAAAGTTTGATAATAAATAATAATGCATTGGTAAAGCTCAGAAAAGTTGGAACTGGAAAACGGATTGAGTAAACCATGAAGGAGGCTGTGGACAAATCACAAATATTAAACCTGCCTTCAAAAAATCTAAATGATTCAGTATCTGCTGAAGTCATTAGCGAATATCTTGCTCCTGACTCGAAATCTTTATGGACAAATATTCTCCATCATCCATCGATATTGGAAATTCTAAGATATCATCGTATCTTTCATTATAAATATCCTCGATATTTCAGAAGATATTTTCATAATTATTCTTATCTGAAATCATTATCTCTTCGAGATATCAGTGTTACATCAGAAAGGAAACTATTTTAGTTTCTAAATGCTGAAAAATTCGAATTTAAAATATGAATATTTTTGAAGTAGTGTTGGAAACTGAAGCATGAGTTAGTATAATATAATGACGCTTGATCAACGTGATTACAGTAAGTCATGCTGAGTTTCTAATGAAAAATGATGATTCACATACCATACCGTCATCATGTGCCATGTTACACGACTCTTACATTCTACTCAATCTTCAAACATATTAAGAACATATCATCATGGTAGTTCTATCTTTTCTCTTGAATTCTAGTAATTTAACCAATCAAGATCATGCCATTACAATCTCTTTCCTAGAACATTAGTCATGTTCATTCAAAACTTCATACCTACGAATTCTGGACCATTATTCACTTTACTTAAAGTTGGGAAGAGAAAAGAAATGTATGGAATTCCAAAATATACAGGAAAATATAAAGCCTGACAACAATTACAAACCGTGTATATCAATACGTATTGCAACATAAAGACACGGGAGAATTAAAATACTATAACCCCAAAGTAATAATAGAAGAAAATAAATTCCCCCGGTGGAAGATGAAAAAGAAGAATGACAGATACAAAGGTCAGGAATACATCCAGAATTAGAACCTCATGGAGCATATTGACGAATGTTTTAGAAATATGAATTGAGGGAGAAAGAATATAAGGTGTGAGCTGTGGATATAAGGAAACGAAGAGGGTGGATTTATAGTGAAATATTCGACAGAGCAATCGAGACAGATTATCGCATTTAACTGAAGAGGATCCTAATTCCCTTAATTACCGAAGAATCAAATCTTATTACGAAGATTTCCTTTAAATTCCTTAAATTACGAAAATCAACCGTGACTACGTCACCGGTTAAGTCGAATCTGCATTTACTCATTTCACTCTTTTATGATAGCTTCACTCGTACTCTTCACATAAACGAATTGTTTTATCCATATTACTCAATGATGATTAAACTCAAATTTTCAACTCATATGAGTCATGAAAACGTAATTGTTGTCAGACATGACGATCTCAATCAAATTTCGGGATGAAATTTCTTTAACGGGTAGGTACTGTGACGACCCGAAAATTTCCGACCAAATTTAAACTTAATCTTCATATGAAATCAATACGATAAGCAAAGTCTTTAATGTTGAGTCTCAAAAGTTTTGAAACTATATTCATATAATCAATTACCCTATGACTGTGCTCGACGATTCACGAACAAATTTGTGTAAATAGATATGTATACAGATATGTATGTATGTATATATGTATATATATATAAATATATATATATAAATATATATATATATATATATATATATATATATATATATATATATATATATATATATATATATATAAATAATAATTTGAAATTATAAAATATAATTTGAACATTAAAATTTAAATATGTGAATTAAGATATAAAATAACTAAGTACAATTAAAATGAATATATATAAACAGGTACATTTTATTATTATGAATCCATATGTATATATATATATATATATATATGATTCCTATTAATAATTATTATTATATTGTAAAATATATAAATATTCAATATCTAATAAAATGTTGTCATAGGATATATAATATAATTATTAAATATTACATAGTTAATAAGATATAAATTCTACATATTAAATTTAATTACAAGTTAAAATATATTAAGTGTAATTATAAGTTAAAAATATAAGTGTTATACTAAAATTATTATTACTTTCATTATTATTATTATTATTATTATTATTATTATTATTATTATTATTATTATTATTATTATTATTATTATTATTATTATTATTATTATTATTATCAGTATTATTAATAGTATTATTTTCAATATATAACATATAGATATAAAGTTTGATATATATAAATTGTTATAGTATTATTATTATTATTATTATTATTAATATTATTATTATTAATACTATTAGTATTATTATAATTAATATTAATAATATTAATAATCTTATTGTGATAAATTTTATAGTTATTATTATCATTTTTATTAATAAAATTATTATTATTATTATTATTATATTAAGAGTATTATATAATTATAATTATAATTACTAATTAACAAGATTAATTAATATACAGATATATAAATATATACAAGTACATAAAATCTGATTTATATATCAAATCAGATTTATATATCGATATATATACAGATACATTCATGAACCTGTTATCGATCTCTTTCAACCTTATTTCTTTTTTTTGTACGATCGATCCAATTGTCATACATAAAAACAAATCAGTTAAGTGCAAGTATCTGTTTTATTTTTATTTTTATTCCTCTAATTGATAATTGGCGTACTTCTTGTCTGCAAAAATTGTTATATGTCGATTTCACAAATCAATTAAGATCAAAATTAACTGTTAAATCTTGTACTCTATCACACTATATAATCTATGTCACTACATTTCGAAAATTAAAAACAGAAAATTAAGAACACAGCTTTTTCGTCTCTGTTCTTGAAACTTTATTGCCAAAATTCGAATTTGATTTCTATTTCAAAAACTATTAATGTAGTTTTGTTAGGATTACTCTAAACAATCTTTCTACAAAGTTTAAAGTTCCAATTCCTCATAATAATCGAGAATTTTGGAATCAAACAAATTCAAACTTTCTGTAATGTTTTCAGTTAAATTGAAGGTTCCAATAGATTTTAGGAATGATTTGAAACTTATTTCGCATTGAAATATTTGTCCAAAACGTGCTCAAAATCAAAATCAATTTTTTTTCCTCCACGACGAACAGCAGGTTTCTTGTATTTTTTTTATTTTCTATTAATTCAAGCAATCATTAACAACTATTCTATGATTATTGAAGAATCTAAATAAAGTTTAAATGAGTGATTGTTTTGGAATCGTTTACTGGTCAAATTGAAATGTTGAAGAAGATGAATTAGGGAAATAAAAGCAATACGAGTTATATTAAAAGAGGTGGGCTTAATTTCAGAAAGACTAAAATGGAGGAATGGTTAAGGGTTAGTGTCGGGAAGCGAGAGGTCGCGGGTTCAAGCTGGATTGGGACATATTTTTTTAGAGCCATTTTCTTTGAGGTAGTCATTCATTTGTTATTATTATTATTATTATTATTATTATTATTATTATTATTATTATTATTATTATTATTATTATTATTATTATTATTATTATTATTATTATTATTATTATTATTATTATTATTATCATCATTATTATTATTATTATTATTATTATTATTATTATTATTATTATTATTATTATTATTATTATTATTATTGTTATTGCTAGTATTAATTATTATTGTTAAAAATTGTTATTATTACTAATATTATTACCGTTGCTTAGTATTATTGATATTATTATTATTAATATAAACATATGTATTATTATTATTATTATTATTATTATGATCATTATTATTATTATTATTATCATTATTATGAACATAATATAACTTATCATTATAAATATTATTATTAGTAACATTTTATAAATTGTTAGTATTATTATTGTTATTATCAACAAAAGTATTAGTAATAAAATCATTATTATTGATAATATGATTATTAGTATAGTTATAATTAAACTTATTATCATTATTACCAAAAATAGATATTTTTATAATTATTATTATTATTATTATTATTATTATTAAGAATTAAGTATGTTTATCAAAAATCAATATTTTTATGACCATTATTATTTAATTATTCATTTTATTAAAAACTACCTTTATTATCATTTTTATTAATATTAGTATTATCGTTATTATTATTTTTATCACTACTAATATTATCTTAGCATCATTCAAATACCGTTTTAACAAACAAATAATATATATATATATAGTACATATAACATAACAAAAATTAATATTTTTATGTAAAATGAATATAAGTTATTAAAATAAGAATTATATCACTAGTAATAATATATATATATTGTTCGATTACAAGTATATGTATTAATATATATACGAATGATATAGGTTCGTGAATCCGAGGCCAACCCTGCATTGTTCAGTTTCGTCGTATGAATATTTTTACTACAAAATATTGTATCGTGAGTTTCATTTGCTCCCTTTTTAAATTCTTTTGCAATATATATGTATGGGACTGAGAATACATGCGCTGCTTTTATGAATGTTTTACGAAATAGACACAAGCAATCGAAACTACATTCTATGGTTGGATTATCGAACCGAATATGCCCCTTGTTAGCTTGGTAGCCTAAGAATTGGTGTTTATGATAATTGCCACCAATTGACGCGAATCCTAAAGATAGATCTATTTGGCCCAACAAGCCTCATCCGAGTTACGGATGCTTTAGTACTTCGATTTATCATGTCCGATGAGAGTCCCGGAATGATGGGGATATTCTATATGCATTCTGTTAAGGTCGGTTACCAGGTGTTCAATCCATATGAATGAATTTTAAACACTTGCGAGTGTATGATTATTGAATAAATGAAATCTTGTGGTCTATTAAAAATTATGGAAATGATTGATTACGATAAACTAATGAACTCACCAACCTTTTGGTTGATACTTTAAAGCATGTTTATTCTCAGGTATTAAGGAAATCTTCCGCTGTGCATTTGCTCATTTTAGAGATATTACTTGGAGTCATTCATGACATATTTCAAAAGACGTTGCATTCGAGTCGTTGAGTTCATCAAGATTATTATTAAGTCAATTATAGTTGGATATATTATGAAATGGTATGCATGCCATCAACTTTAGATGTAATGAAAGTTTGTCTTTTTAAAATTGAATGCAATGTTTGTAGAATGTATCATATAGAGGTCAAGTACCTCGCGATGTAACCAAATGTAATGTATTCGTCCAGAAGGATTAGGACGGGTCATTAAAGCAAGAAGCGTGAGAAAGCAAAAGACAAGGTCGTTATCAATATGACCAGCATTGAGAAAGATGAGCTTGTTTCACGTAGCTCCTGGAAAGATGCCACAATAACGTTCCTAAAACTACCGGCACGATACTCTCGTGAGAAGCCGGTAGTGATTGACGGTTTGATAGACGGTTTTTGGGTTAACGAAATGTACACCGACAGGGGGAGTGAGGTTGATGTCTTGTATGCCCATTACCTTTCCCAACTCCCAAAATGTGTTGGAAGAAAAATGAGGTAGTCCAATGCTATCATCTCCGGGTTCACGGGTTCCACTGAAGAACCCTTGGGCAAACTCAAGGCAACGGTCACGGTAGGTGCCAAACCCTACCTCAGTAGTGAGATCATTGACTTTTATGTCGTTAAATCCATGACAGCCACAAATGTGATATTGGGAAGAAAGTTCTTCAAGACGTTTGGTGCAATAGCCTCCACAGCTCATGGTTTGCTTAAATTCCAAACCCGGCAAGGCGTGGCAACGGTCGAATCTACCCGAAACCCTTTCCCGGAAGAAGAGAACACTCAAGTTAGGCGAAACATCAAAACAAAGAAGGCACCGCATATCCTGGAGGAAAAACGTGTGTCCGTTCTTAAAAGGCTAACTTACTTCTCTCCACCGACACGCTCTACTAGAAAAAGCCCGATAAATACCTACGAGATTGGGCAGGGGAGCGCCGGCTGGCATCGCCAGCCAGAATGGGAGGAACAATTTAACGATATGCATGAACCACAGTGCCTTCAATCCGGCACTTAAACGTTTCAAGCCATAAAGTTGCGAGAGGTCCAACCGAGATGGGACGCCGGTTAAGGGAAACAAAACTGGGTAGGCGCCACACTGAAGTTTGGATGGATGTTATGGTTGAAACTGATCACTTCAATCATAGTTATCTTGATGTTTATGTTTTTCTTTTCCAATAAAGAATCTATGTATGACTTTCCTTTTTAGGATGAATAAATTTTTTTACCGTTTGCAATATCATGTCATTTTGTTATTCACAACGTTGTTCACATAATAATAATTGGCTAGCGGCAGACGGATTCCGGCATCCAGATAAGCCCCATGCGAGTTACTTGTACCCCCTTAAGAGGTGGTTGTCTAGCCTTCGTCGGTACAAGTTTATACCGATAAACGGCCAATGAGTAGATGGCATAAACACATGTGACTGCACAGTGTACACGCCAAAGCTAATACAAATGTAATCTAGACCTACATACGAAGACACGAACTAGTTCGTCTAAAAGAAAAATCATCAAATGACAGTGCACATTAAACAAAAGAAACTTCATTACATTTACATAAGTGTTCATTACAGGGTTCATCAAAAATATATGCAACAATGTGCAGTACAAGATATTAAAAATTAAAATCTAACAACTGCTACACAGTTGTACCTTCGGCGGCACAGCGATCCTCAAAAATACCAAACCGAATCTCCGCCAACGCTTGTTGAGCAGCCTGTAACTCCTGCACAGTACCCGGGGACACCTTCCCGGCAATATCCGAATGTAGGGAGACGGCTCCTCCTACATGATGCTTCTGCATCAACCGCACGACATGAGTAAAATTGGTCGCACCAAAACTCTGCAGATATGCCTCAAAAGGCGTCTTCACAGTATTAGAGTTGATGGCCTTCTTCAACACAGAAGGCAGAGCAGCTTGCAACTGGCTACACTCAGCCACGGCTGCATCCTTTGCAAGGGTGGTGGAGGATAGCTCTTTATCCTTCTCCTCCTTCTCCGCCACCACCCGAGCAAGCTCATCCTTGGCAGCCTTCAGCTGGCTCTCCAAGTCATCCATAGCTTCCCGGGCCTTAGCCAACCCATCATCACGGGGAAAGCCGTCCATCAGGAAGGTGTTTAGCGTCACGATCGCCCGAGCACAGGCAACCCTCGCGTCATCCGGAGAGAGGGTATAAATAGTCTGACGAAGAGTTGAGGAGGACCCCTTCTCTAGAGCACTCATACAACAGTGATAATCAATATTCAGCTGAGAGAGAGCACGAATAATGTCATCACCAGCAGGGACATTAAAGTGAATGTCATCAAAGCTCTCCAGGGTATAGAGATCACCCTCCTCGGTCCCCTTCAACTGTATGGGCTCCGTTGCGGCAACCCCACCACCAGCAGAAGACTCGGTAACACCTGTAGGAATTAAGAAAATTAAGAAACAACAAATATCATAATAAGAGTAAGACTAGCATGTCAGAACAGGTAAATTACCTTTGTGCTTCTCCGACCGAAGCTGACGAAGTTCTTTAATCTTCCTCTTCACAACTGATTGTTCCTCCATTACAGTCAGAGGAGGGAGTTCCAAGTCAACCCCATCATCGGTGTTCTACTCCAGGTCTTGCGGAGCAACAACCAGTTTGCCTCCCGGAACCACTGGGACAATGTCAAATTGGATCTCTTCAAGATCGCCAAACGCCATGGCAGTGCTAAATTCCATCACTGTTGCGTACAAATAAAAACAAGGTTAGTATGCAGAAACCTAACTAAATGACATAACAATTGGCTAGGATCAGTCTCCACCTGCTCCATTATACCGAATGATAGGTTTGGTGTTTTAATCCAGCCATTGGTGACTAATTCCTCCCAACACAAGCATGGCCTCTAGATATGGCCGTTGAGGAAACTTAAAATCTTGGATGGCCAATATACATGCCTTCTCAGCATCATTCAACTTTGGGACCTTATTGGTGTAGTGACCCGAACTTTTCCATGTTTATATATATTAATTGAGATTGATATTTACATGATTAAATGTTTCCAACATGTTAAGCAATCAAACTTGTTAAGACTTGATTAATTGAAATATGTTTCATATAGACAATTGACCACCCAAGTTGACCGGCGATTCACGAACGTTAAAACTTGTAAAAATGACATGACGATATATATATGGATATACATATGGTTAACATTAGATTATGATAAGTAAGTATCTCCATAAGTATATTAACAATGAGTTATATACATATAAACAAGACTACTAACTTAAGGATTTTGAAACGAGACATATATGTAACGATTATCGTTGTAACGACATTTAAATGTATATATATCATATTAAGATATATTAATATATCATAATATCATGATAATATAATAATTTAACATCTCATTAGATATAATAAACAATGGGTTAACAACATTAATTGAGATCGTTAACTTAAAGGTTTCAAAACAACACTTACATGTAACGACTAACGATGACTTAACGACTCAGTTAAAATGTATATACATGTAGTGTATTTAGATGTATTAAAATACTTTTGGAAGACTTCAAGACATATATCAAAACATTCATACTTAACGAAAATGGTTACAGTTACTTTCCCATTCTTTTCTTTCATCAAGAATTCTAGTCGTATTTTTACCCGTATTATACACAGCTTCAAAACATACTTACTATGGGTATATACCAATAGGAACTAGCATGGGATTCCACTCTTGATTATGTCATGTATGACTAATCAATTTTAACTTCTACCATGAGCTAGTCAACTAACTAGAACTCCTTTTAACCCCACTCACCACTCACCAATTACCACTCATCATTCACTCCATTTCACTTCCAATTCTCTTTCTAATTCTCTCTCAACACACCCACACTATTATGAACGTATTTTTCCAGTAGTTAATCATCATCTTCATCAAAAATCACTTCAAGAATCAAGCTATAATCATCATAGGAAGAACACTTCAAGAACACTTCAAAAATCCCTTCAAGTTTACTAATTTACTTCCAAGCTTTCTAATCCATTCCAAGTAATCATCTAAGATCAAGAAACCTTTGTTATATACAGTAGGTTATCTTTCTTATTCAAGGTAATATTCATATTCAAACTTTGATTCAATTTCTATAACTATAAACTATCTTAATTCGAGTAAAAATCTTACTTGAACTTGTTTTTGTGTCATGATCCTACTTCAAGAACTTTCAAGCCATCCAAGATCCTTTGAAGCTAGATCATTTCTTATCACTTCCAGTAGGTTTACCTACTAAACTTGAGGTAGTAATGATGTTCATAACATCATTTGATTCATATATATAAAACTATCTTATTCGAAGGTTTAAACTCGTAATCACTAGAACATAGTTTAGTTAATTCTAAACTTGTTCGCAAACAAAAGTTAATCCTTCTAAATTGACTTTTAAAATTAACTAAACACATGTTCTATATCTATATGATATGCTAACTTAATGATTTAAAACCTGGAAACACGAAAAACACCGTAAAACCGGATTTACGCCGTCGTAGCAACATCGCGGGCTGTTTTGGGTTAGTTAATTAAAAACTATGATAAACTTTGATTTAAAAGTTGTTATTCTGAGAAAATGATTTTTATTATGAACATGAAACTATATTCAAAAATTATGGTTAAACTCAAAGTGGAAGTATGTTTTCTAAAATGGTCATCTAGACGTCGTTCTTTCGACTGAAATGACTACCTTTACAAAAACGACTTGTAACTTATTTTTCCGACTATAAACCTATACTTTTTCTGTTTAGATTCATAAAATAGAGTTTGATATGAAACCATAGCAATTTGATTCACTCAAAACGGATTTAAAATGAAGAAGTTATGGGTAAAACAAGATTGGATAATTTTTCTCATTTTAGCTACGTGAAAATTGGTAACAAATCTATTCCAACCATAACTTAATCAACTTGTATTGTATATTATGTAATCTTGAGATACCATAGATACGTATACAATGTTTCGACCTATCATGTCGACACATCTATATATATTTCGGAACAACCATAGACACTCTATATGTGAATGTTGGAGTTAGCTATACAGGGTTGAGGTTGATTCCAAAATATATATAGTTTGAGTTGTGATCAATACTGAGATACGTATACACTGGGTCGTGGATTGATTCAAGATAATATTTATCGATTTATTTCTGTACATCTAACTGTGGACAACTAGTTGTAGGTTACTAACGAGGACAGCTGACTTAATAAACTTAAAACATCAAAATATATTAAAAGTGTTATAAATGTATTTTGAACATACTTTGATATATATGTATATATTGTTATAGGTTCGTGAATCAACCAGTGGCCAAGTCTTACTTCCCGACGAAGTAAAAATCTGTGAAAGTGAGTTATAGTCCCACTTTTAAAATCTAATATTTTTGGGATGAGAATACATGCAGGTTTTATAAATGATTTACAAAATAGACACAAGTACGTGAAACTACATTCTATGGTTGAATTATCGAAATCGAATATGCCCCTTTTTATTAAGTCTGGTAATCTAAGAATTAGGGAACAGACACCCTAATTGACGCGAATCCTAAAGATAGATCTATTGGGCCTAACAAACCCCATCCAAAGTACCGGATGCTTTAGTACTTCGAAATTTATACCATATCCGAAGGGTGTCCCGGAATGATGGGGATATTCTTATATATGCATCTTGTTAATGTCGGTCACCAGGTGTTCACCATATGAATGATTTTTATCTCTATGTATGGGATGTGTATTGAAATATGAAATCTTGTGGTCTATTGTTACGATTTGATATATATAGGTTAAACCTATAACTCACCAACATTTTTGTTGACGTTTAAAGCATGTTTATTCTCAGGTGAATATTAAGAGCTTACGCTGTTGCATACTAAAATAAGGACAAGATTTGGAGTCCATGTTTGTATCATATTGTGTAAAAACTGCATTCAAGAAACTGATTTCGATGTAACATATTTGTATTGTAAACCATTATGTAATGGTCGTGTGTAAACAGGATATTTTAGATTATCATTATTTGATAATCTACGTAAAGCTTTTTAAACCTTTATTTATGAAATAAAGGTTATGGTTTGTTTTAAAAATGAATGCAGTCTTTGAAAAACGTCTCATATAGAGGTCAAAACCTCGCAACGAAATCAATTAATATGGAACGTTTTTAATCAATAAGAACGGGACATTTCAGTTGGTATCCGAGCGTTGGTCTTAGAGAACCAGAATTTTGCATTAGTGTGTTTTATCGAGTTTGTTAGGATGCATTAGTGAGTCTGGACTTCGACCGTGTTTACTTGAAAAAATGATTGCTTAACAAATTTTGTTGGAAACTATATATTTTTAACATGTGAATATTATGTGATATATTAATCTCTTAACGCGTTTGATATTATGTGATAGATGTCTACCTCTAGAACAAGTCCCATTGACTCACCTAATAATAATGAAGAGTCAAATGTAAATTGGAATGATTCGTGGACTGATTCACAAGTTCCCGAAGAGGAACCGGAAGAAGAGTCGGAACCGGAAGAAGAATCAGAACCGGAAGAAGAATCGGAACCGGATGAAGAAATAGAACTGGTGGGGGAAATAATAAAACGGTTAAGTAAAAGAAAATCCTCAACCAACCGACCAAGGTTAATTATGGTCAATGGTATTTCCGCCAAGGAAGCAAAATATTGGGAGGATTACCAATTCTCCGATGAATCGGATTCCGACGAGAATTCCGATGATGTTATAGAAATTACCCCAACTGAATTTAAAAAGGCAAAAGAAAATAATAAGGGAAAGGGCATAAAAATAGAGAAATCTAATTCCAACCCCGATGAACTTTATATGTATCGTCAACCCCCGAAGTCCTTAAGTTGTAACAATGACCCGGGAACCTCTAAACCACCAGGTTTTTCTAAACCAATGTGGAAAACGACGGCTCGTATTAGGGGAACATCATATATCCCTAGAAACTTGGCAAAACGAACCAAAACCGAAGAAGAAGAAACAAGCGAGTCGGAATAAGATAGTTGTATTCGTGTGGTGTAATATATGTAATATAGTGTGCTTATGCTTTATGATATATGTAAAAATTGCTTGTATTAATAAGTATTTTTTTTATGAATCTAACTCTTGTCTATTTTACAGTATAAAAACACAAAATGGATAGACAACCTAATATTTTAAGAGACCTACCCGGAGACATGATTGATGAAATCTTGTCTAGAGTCGGTCAGAATTCTTCGGCACAACTATTTAAGGCGAGATCAGTTTGTAAGACATTCGAAGAACGTTCCAAGAATGCCTTGGTTTATAAAAGGCTTTCGTTCGAAAGATGGGGGATATCACATTGGGAAATCCATAAGTTACGATGTGTTTACTTTGACGCATATATTGCGGGGAACCCAAATGCTATTTTACGCAATGGGTTAAGAAATTATTTTGACTCAATATATCCGAATATTGGACTTCGTGATTTAGAAAAAGCGGCTAACATGCAACATAAAGAAGCATGTTATGCTTACGGATTAGTAATGTTCGCTTCTCACCAAAGTGAGAACAAGAACTTCGGGCTACAACTATTAAACAAAACGTTTCCACAAGTGACGGAGTCGGTAATTGGGGTAAGAAATGAGGTTTTTAGATTGTTACGGGACTGTTGGACATTACGTAACCCTCGTCCCTTTGACGACGTTACAACACGATGTCTTATCAACGGCCATAACGGTTATGTTCCACAAGACCAAGGATGGGAAGTAATCCTAGTAAAACCAGAATGCATGACTTGTTTCTGGACGTATAGTCTTTATTGCCTTTGCTGAACGACTTGTGTACTAGCTAGAATTATCTTCACAACCATCTTGTATCAAATTTATTGTGTGCTATATTTCATGCTATATGTAAAATAAGCGGTATTGTAAGTTTGTAAAATATTGTGTAAAAGTTTGAACGCGAAATATTATTATAATCAGTTTTTCATATAGAATTGTAGTAGTTGAATTGTATATTAGCTACTAAGTATGAACTTAACGGGTAGGTACTACCCGAATTTAAACTTATAAAACGCTACTATGAAGAAAAAGCTTTTATAAATGAGTTCATATTATGCTATGAAATACTATTAACTACTCTTAATATTCTGTATGATTAACTTGTTCCATTTGACTATTTTGAAGGAAATGGCACCGACTACTCGACACACCGTGAATATGAATGAAGAGGAATTCCGTACTTTTCTAGCTTCAAACATAGCCGCAGTACAGGCTGCGCTACATACCAACAATAACCTTGGATCTAGCAGTACAGGAAATCGTGTAGGATGCACCTACAAAGAATTCACTGCCTGCAAACCTTTGGAATTTGATGGAACCGAAGGACCGATCGGATTGAAACGGTGGACCGAGAAGGTCGAATCGGTGTTTGCCATAAGTAAGTGTACTGAAGAGGACAAAGTAAAGTACGCTACGCATACCTTCACAGGTTCTGCGTTAACATGGTGGAATACCTATCTAGAGCAAGTGGGACAAGACGATGCGTACGCACTACCGTGGTCAGCATTCAAGCACTTGATGAACGAGAAGTACCGTCCCAGAACCGAGGTCAATAAGCTCAAGACAGAACTTAGAGGGTTACGAACCCAAGGATTTGATATTACCACGTACGAAAGACGATTCACAGAATTGTGCCTATTGTGTCCGGGAGCATTCGAAGATGAGGAAGAGAAGATCGACACGTTTGTGAAAGGATTACCGGAAAGAATCCAAGAAGATATAAGTTCACATGAGCCCGCCTCCATACAACAGGCATGTAGAATGGCTCACAAACTAGTGAACCAAATTGAAGAAAGAATTAAAGAACAGACTGCTGAAGAGGCCAATGTGAAGCAAGTCAAAAGAAAGTGGGAGGAAAACGGTGATAAGAATCACCAATACAACAACAACAACAATTACAACAATAATCGCAACAATTATCCCAACAATCGCAACATCAATCGCAACTACAACAAACGGCCCAACAACAACAACAACAACAACAATAGCAACTACAACAATCATCCCAATAACAATAATAACCGCAACAACAACAACAATCAGAAGCAGCTATGCCAAAGGTGTGAAAAGTATCACTCGGGGTTCTGCACCAAATTTTGCAACAAGTGTAAAAGAAATGGTCATAGCGCGGCGAAGTGTGAGGTCTACGGACCAGGGGTTAATAGAACGAAAGGAACAAATGGTGTCGGAACGAGTAATGGCGGAGCAAGTAGTGTCGGAGCAAGTTATGCCAATGTAGTTTGTTATAAATGTGGAAAACCGGGCCACATTATTAGAAATTGCCCAAACCAGGAGAACACGAATGGACAAGGCCACGGAAGAGTTTTCAATATTAATGCGGCAGAGGCACAGGAAGACCCGGAGCTTGTTACGGGTACGTTTCTTATTGACAATAAATCTGCTTACGTTTTATTTGATTCGGGTGCGGATAGAAGCTATATGAGTAGAGATTTTTGTGCTAAATTAAGTTGTCCATTGACGCCTTTGGATAGTAAATTTTTACTCGAATTAGCAAATGGTAAATTAATTTCAGCAGATAATATATGTCGGAATCGAGAAATTAAACTGGTTAGCGAAACATTTAAGATTGATTTGATACCAGTAGAGTTAGGGAGTTTTGATGTAATAATCGGTATGGACTGGTTGAAAGAAGTGAAAGCAGAGATCGTTTGTTACAAAAATGCAATTCGCATTATACGAGAAAAAGGAAAACCCTTAATGGTGTACGGAGAAAAGGGCAACACGAAGCTACATCTTATTAGTAATTTGAAGGCACAAAAACTAATAAGAAAAGGTTGCTATGCTGTTCTAGCACACGTCGAGAAAGTACAAACTGAAGAAAAGAGCATCAATGATGTTCCCATTGCAAAAGAATTTCCCGATGTATTTCCGAAAGAATTACCGGGATTACCCCCACATCGATCCGTTGAATTTCAAATAGATCTTGTACCAGGAGCTGCACCAATAGCTCGTGCTCCTTACAGACTCGCACCCAGCGAGATGAAAGAACTGCAAAGCCAATTACAAGAACTTTTAGAGCGTGGTTTCATTCGACCAAGCACATCACCGTGGGGAGCTCCTGTTTTGTTTGTCAAGAAGAAAGATGGTACATTCAGGTTGTGTATCGACTACCGAGAGTTGAACAAACTTACCATCAAGAACCGCTACCCACTACCGAGAATCGATGACTTATTTGATCAACTACAAGGCTCGTCTGTTTATTCAAAGATTGACTTACGTTCCGGGTATCATCAAATGCGGGTGAAAGAAGATGATATTCCAAAGACTGCTTTCAGAACACGTTACGGTCATTACGAGTTTATGGTCATGCCGTTTGGTTTAACTAATGCACCAGCTGTGTTCATGGACCTTATGAACCGAGTGTGTGGACCATACCTTGACAAGTTTGTCATTGTTTTCATTGATGACATACTTATTTACTCAAAGAATGACCAAGAACACGGTGAACATTTGAGAAAAGTGTTAGAAGTATTGAGGAAGGAAGAATTGTACGCTAAGTTTTCAAAGTGTGCATTTTGGTTGGAAGAAGTTCAATTCCTCGGTCACATAGTGAACAAAGAAGGTATTAAGGTGGATCCGGCAAAGATAGAAACTGTTGAAAAGTGGGAAACCCCAAAAACTCCGAAACACATACGCCAGTTTTTAGGACTAGCTGGTTACTACAGAAGGTTCATCCAAGACTTTTCCAGAATAGCAAAACCCTTGACTGCATTAACGCATAAAGGGAAGAAATTTGAATGGAAGGATGAACAAGAGAAAGCGTTTCAGTTATTGAAGAAAAAGCTAACTACGACACCTATATTGTCATTGCCTGAAGGGAATGATGATTTTGTGATTTATTGTGACACATCAAAGCAAGGTCTCGGTTGTGTATTAATGCAACGAACGAAGGTGATTGCTTATGCGTCTAGACAATTGAAGATTCACGAGCAAAATTATACGACGCATGATTTGGAATTAGGCGCGGTTGTTTTTGCATTAAAGACTTGGAGGCACTACTTATATGGGGTCAAAAGTATTATATATACCGACCACAAAAGTCTTCAACACATATTTAATCAGAAACAACTGAATATGAGGCAGCGTAGGTGGATTGAATTGTTGAATGATTACGACTTTGAGATTCGTTACCACCCGGGGAAGGCAAATGTGGTAGCCGATGCCTTGAGCAGAAAGGACAGAGAACCCATTCGAGTAAAATCTATGAATATAATGATTCATAATAACCTTACTACTCAAATAAAGGAGGCGCAACAAGGAGTTTTAAAAGAAGGAAATATAAAGGATGAAATACCCAAAGGATCGGAGCAGCATCTTAATATTCGGGAAGACGGAACTCGGTATAGGGCTGAAAGGATTTGGGTACCAAAATTTGGAGATATGAGAGAAATGGTACTTAGAGAAGCTCATAAAACCAGATACTCAATACATCCTGGAACGGGGAAGATGTACAAGGATCTCAAGAAACATTTTTGGTGGCCGGGTATGAAAGCCGATGTTGCTAAATACGTAGGAGAATGTTTGACGTGTTCTAAGGTCAAAGCTGAGCATCAGAAACCATCAGGTCTACTTCAACAACCCGAAATCCCAGAATGGAAATGGGAAAACATTACCATGGATTTCATCACTAAATTGCCAAGGACTGCAAGTGGTTTTGATACTATTTGGGTAATAGTTGATCGTCTCACCAAATCAGCACACTTCCTGCCAATAAGAGAAGATGACAAGATGGAGAAGTTAGCACGACTGTATTTGAAGGAAGTCGTCTCCAGACATGGAATACCAATCTCTATTATCTCTGATAGGGATGGCAGATTTATTTCAAGATTCTGGCAGACATTACAGCAAGCATTAGGAACTCGTCTAGATATGAGTACTGCCTATCATCCACAAACTGATGGGCAGAGCGAAAGGACGATACAAACGCTTGAAGACATGCTACGAGCATGTGTTATTGATTTCGGAAACAGTTGGGATCGACATCTACCGTTAGCAGAATTTTCCTACAACAACAGCTACCATTCAAGCATTGAGATGGCGCCGTTTGAAGCACTTTATGGTAGAAAGTGCAGGTCTCCGATTTGTTGGAGTGAAGTGGGGGATAGATAGATTACGGGTCCGGAGATTATACAAGAAACTACCGAGAAGATCATCCAAATTCAACAACGGTTGAAAACCGCCCAAAGTCGACAAAAGAGCTACGCTGACATTAAAAGAAAAGATATAGAATTTGAAATTGGAGAGATGGTCATGCTTAAAGTTGCACCTTGGAAAGGCGTTGTTCGATTTGGTAAACGAGGGAAATTAAATCCAAGGTATATTGGACCATTCAAGATTATTGATCATGTCGGACCAGTAGCTTACCGACTTGAGTTACCTCAACAACTCGCGGCTGTACATAACACTTTCCACGTCTCGAATTTGAAGAAATGTTTTGCTAAAGAAGATCTCACTATTCCGTTAGATGAAATCCAAATCAACGAAAAACTCCAATTCATCGAAGAACCCGTCGAAATAATGGATCGTGAGGTTAAAAGACTTAAGCAAAACAAGATACCAATTGTTAAGGTTCGATGGAATGCTCGTAGAGGACCCGAGTTCACCTGGGAGTGTGAAGATCAGATGAAGAAGAAATACCCGCATCTATTTCCAGAAGATTCGTCAACACCTTCAACATCTTAAAATTTCTGGACGAAATTTATTTAACGGGTAGGTACTGTAGTGACCCGAACTTTTCCATGTTTATATATATTAATTGAGATTGATATTTACATGATTAAATGTTTCCAACATGTTAAGCAATCAAACTTGTTAAGACTTGATTAATTGAAATATGTTTCATATAGACAATTGACCACCCAAGTTGACCGGCGATTCACGAACGTTAAAACTTGTAAAAACGACATGACGATATATATATGGATATACATATGGTTAACATTAGATTATGATAAGTAAGTATCTCCATAAGTATATTAACAATGAGTTATATACATATAAACAAGACTACTAACTTAAGGATTTTGAAACGAGACATATATGTAACGATTATCGTTGTAACGACATTTAAATGTATATATATCATATTAAGATATATTAATATATCATAATATCATGATAATATAATAATTTAACATCTCATTAGATATAATAAACAATGGGTTAACAACATTAATTGAGATCGTTAACTTAAAGGTTTCAAAACAACACTTACATGTAACGACTAACGATGACTTAACGACTCAGTTAAAATGTATATACATGTAGTGTATTTAGATGTATTAAAATACTTTTGGAAGACTTCAAGACATATATCAAAACATTCATACTTAACGAAAATGGTTACAGTTACTTTCCCATTCTTTTCTTTCATCAAGAATTCTAGTCGTATTTTTACCCGTATTATACACAGCTTCAAAACGTACTTACTATGGGTATATACCAATAGGAACTAGCATGTGATTCCACTCTTGATTATGTTATGTATGACTAATCAATTTTAACTTCTACCATGAGCTAGTCAACTAACTAGAACTCCTTTTAACCCCACTCACCACTCACCAATTACCACTCATCATTCACTCCATTTCACTTCCAATTCTCTTTCTAATTCTCTATCAACACACCCACACTATTATGAACGTATTTTTCCAGTAGTTAATCATAATCTTCATCAAAAATCACTTCAAGAATCAAGCTATAATCATCATAGGAAGAACACTTCAAGAACACTTCAAAAATCCCTTCAAGTTTACTAATTTACTTCCAAGCTTTCTAATCCATTCCAAGTAATCATCTAAGATCAAGAAACCTTTGTTATATACAGTAGGTTATCTTTCTTATTCAAGGTAATATTCATATTCAAACTTTGATTCAATTTCTATAACTATAAACTATCTTAATTCGAGTAAAAATCTTACTTGAACTTGTTTTTGTGTCATGATCCTACTTCAAGAACTTTCAAGCCATCCAAGATCCTTTAAAGCTAGATCATTTCTTATCACTTCCAGTAGGTTTACCTACTAAACTTGAGGTAGTAATGATGTTCATAACATCATTTGATTCATATATATAAAACTATCTTATTCGAAGGTTTAAACTCGTAATCACTAGAACATAGTTTAGTTAATTCTAAACTTGTTCGCAAACAAAAGTTAATCCTTCTAAATTGACTTTTAAAATTAACTAAACACATGTTCTATATCTATATGATATGCTAACTTAATGATTTAAAACCTGGAAACACGAAAAACACCGTAAAACCGGATTTACGCCGTCGTAGCAACACCGCGGGCTGTTTTGGGTTAGTTAATTAAAAACTATGATAAACTTTGATTTAAAAGTTGTTATTCTGAGAAAATGATTTTTATTATGAACATGAAACTATATCCAAAAATTATGGTTAAACTCAAAGTGGAAGTATGTTTTCTAAAATGGTCATCTAGACGTCGTTCTTTCGACTGAAATGACTACCTTTACAAAAACGACTTGTAACTTATTTTTCAGACTATAAACCTATACTTTTTCTGTTTAGATTCATAAAATAGAGTTCAATATGAAACCATAGCAATTTGATTCACTCAAAACGGATTTAAAATGAAGAAGTTATGGGTAAAACAAGATTGGATAATTTTTCTCAATTTAGCTACGTGAAAATTGGTAACAAATCTATTCCAACCATAACTTAATCAACTTGTATTGTATATTATGTAATCTTGAGATACCATAGACACGTATACAATGTTTCGACCTATCATGTCGACACATCTATATATATTTCGGAACAACCATAGACACTCTATATGTGAATGTTGGAGTTAGCTATACAGGGTTGAGGTTGATTCCAAAATATATATAGTTTGAGTTGTGATCAATACTGAGATACGTATACACTGGGTCGTGGATTGATTCAAGATAATATTTATCGATTTATTTCTGTACATCTAACTGTGGACAACTAGTTGTAGGTTACTAACGAGGACAGCTGACTTAATAAACTTAAAACATCAAAATATATTAAAAGTGTTATAAATGTATTTTGAACATACTTTGATATATATGTATATATTGTTATAGGTTCGTGAATCAACCAGTGGCCAAGTCTTACTTCCCGACGAAGTAAAAATCTGTGAAAGTGAGTTATAGTCCCACTTTTAAAATCTAATATTTTTGGGATGAGAATACATGCAGGTTTTATAAATGATTTACAAAATAGACACAAGTACGTGAAACTACATTCTATGGTTGAATTATCGAAATCGAATATGCCCCTTTTTATTAAGTCTGGTAATCTAAGAATTAGGGAACAGACACCCTAATTGACGCGAATCCTAAAGATAGATCTATTGGGCCTAACAAACCCCATCCAAAGTACCGGATGCTTTAGTACTTCGAAATTTATACCATATCCGAAGGGTGTCCCGGAATGATGGGGATATTCTTATATATGCATCTTGTTAATGTCGGTTACCAGGTGTTCACCATATGAATGATTTTTATCTCTATGTATGGGATGTGTATTGAAATATGAAATCTTGTGGTCTATTGTTACGATTTGATATATATAGGTTAAACCTATAACTCACCAACATTTTTGTTGACGTTTAAAGCATGTTTATTCTCAGGTGAATATTAAGAGCTTCCGCTGTTGCATACTAAAATAAGGACAAGATTTGGAGTCCATGTTTGTATCATATTGTGTAAAAACTGCATTCAAGAAACTGATTTCGATGTAACATATTTGTATTGTAAACCATTATGTAATGGTCGTGTGTAAACAGGATATTTTAGATTATCATTATTTGATAATCTACGTAAAGCTTTTTAAACCTTTATTTATGAAATAAAGGTTATGGTTTGTTTTAAAAATGAATGCAGTCTTTGAAAAACGTCTCATATAGAGGTCAAAACCTCGCAACGAAATCAATTAATATTGAACGTTTTTAATCAATAAGAATGGGACATTTCAATTGGCTCCATTCTTCACTTTGTTCGCCCACTCACAAAGCTTAACAAATCGATCTGGTAATTCTCTACTACCAACAAAAAAGAACGATTCTTGCCATTCCTTTAGAGAGAAATCCATGTCACCTGTAAAATTAAAAAATCCTCTCTGTATGATGGAGGACCAACCAACCTCAGACCTCGAGACGGTAAAGCAATACTGGAACATGTGAACAGTCGGAAGAATATGGTAATAGTTCAAATACATCTCTCACATTACCAACTTTTGTTAAGCATGAGGGTGTAATTGGGCAGGCGATATCCCGTAGTGCGTTAAGAATTGATACATAAATTCGGAGTAGGGCAACCGGAAGTTGCCCACAGTGATGGTTGCACCATACATGGTAACCATATCGGTTGTAGGTTTATTTGCTCGGTGGGTGGCATTAGGAACCCTCAAGATATAATTAGTCAAAAATGGGTACTTATTTACTAATTCATCGAGGTATTATCACATACTCGACTCATTATATCATCAATACTTACAGAAGCCCTAGATGAAGATTCAACGACGTCTACGCTAGTGGATGTGGAAGACTGATCCGCCATATATATATATATATATACATAAATATGAAATTACAGACTGACAAGAAAAAGTTTGAAGAAAAAAGGGGTACCTTTTTCGTGAAAAAAACTGTTAGTTTTTGAAGAAGAAGCAATTGAAGATATGAAGGTTGTAAAAGGTGAGAAGAATGGGAAAATGTGGCTATTTATAGGTTTCAAAGAAATTGATCCAACGGTTTAAAATAAAAGATGATCCCTAAAAGCAATGATTAAAATTGCAAAAAAATGTTCCTCGAACGTCGTTCCAAAAAGTTGAAAAATGGAAAAAACACAAAAAGGGGGCGTGCTTGCAGAAACTGTCTTTTCAAACTGTCCGGCATTTAATGCACATCCAATCGGGAACATGGGCTCATTTTCAAGTTTGATAAAGTTAACCGTTCTAGCTACTGTCATCAAACTGGGGGACTTGATGATACGCATAATAATCCGTCTCAGAAAGGCATACTATTAACAGCATTTCGGCTAGAGTAACGTCGTGAACCATCACGGGCAAATTACATCTTCCCGACCTTAACTTTGTAACTTGATCAGAAGGTTACTTGTGCATGCATCCGGGAGGATGCATATCGGACAAAGGCTATCCGGAACACTACATAAAGTTCCAACCTGAACGAATGAGTAGGTTAACCGACATCACCTAGTCGGATGCATGGACATTGAGAAGCCAAGAACTATATCATCACATAAAAAGGCCTGCTAAACTATGAACGTCGAGCATCCGATAACCTTTACAAAGTTGCTTGTAAACCAGCAACAATCCTGCCCCGCCATAACACTACTGAGAAGAAACACTTGGAATAAACATCAGGCAAAATCTTCTTGACTGAACAAAGTATCCATCCTTCACGACCTGGACGGATCTACTACACTCTCAAAACTACTACGTCTTCCCGGTTTAGGTGTCCTGGCCCAGCACAAGGACACCATCCCGGAACAGGCACGCCGTCCCAGAATAATCACGTTGTCCCAGAACAAGTGCACCGTCCCGACACAAGCACATGATCCTGGAGCAAACACACAAACAAGCCGCACGCCACGTCAGCTCACGAATCTAGGAAAGTTTGTTAGGATCTGCTAGTTATTCCCATGAAAGGAACATGTGCCACGTCAACCCTCGGGATTAGTAAAGTTTGTTATAACCATGAAAGGGACATGTGCCATGTCACCATTCCCTCATAACACCTATAAATACACGAACAAGATCATTCATTCATAACACTGGATGCATTAATGTTACTCTGCTCAAATTAATTACAGTAACATCTCTCCACCCGATAATACAATTCCGATAAAGATTCTGCTCATTATCGGAGTTCATCTCTACTCTAAGATATTAACTTATTCGATTCCAATCGAATAAGGTTAATCTCATCGATTGTTTTATGCCCTTGAAATCCAGATTTCAAATCGGGATTCACACAATTATTGGAGTTAAAACATTCGATTCACTCTTTTCCACAAATCAAGCACTCAAATCCGAAATCTATCTCCAATTACGATTTTGATTTGATCAAGTATTATTAGGATATTATATTTTATTGGTTATGTTCTATTGGTTATGCTAGTGTGCAGTGTATTGGAGACTTTTAGCCTTATACTTTGTGATGGTATGCTAAATATATTGCTAGCGCGTATGCGGTATTGTGTAAGTGTTTGCAAGTAAGTAGGTTATATATGTATATGTATAATTATTGCATTCACTAAGCATTATGCTTACCCTCTCGTTGTTTATTCTTTTTAAAACCAGGTGTGGACAAGGGTAAGGTAAAGCTTGTGGACTAGAGACCTTTATCTAGTGGGCTATTGGAGGATATTTTTGGAATCAACCTACGTTGGGTAGTTTAACCCCAAACGCCATGCTTATGATTCGTTTGGAATTTAAACTATTGGATCGATGTTATATTTTGGATTGTACTAAACTTTTAATACTTGATGCATTGTACGAAACTTTTTCATGACATTAAAACTCGTACGGTGGTTGTTATGTTTTCGAAAACATAATGTGATGTTTTAGTAATAGTATTAATGTTTTTATAAAAAAAATAGTTGGGTTAATGACGGGTTTGGTCATTACAAGTAGTATCATAGCATGGTCTAAGGGATTTAGGCGACTTGAGATAGGTTCCTAGACTTAGACTTTATTGTGTGTGCATTTTATGCGGGACTTGTAGGATACGGGTCAGATAGGGATTTGGTTAGTACCTTAGCATAGGTGAACTAACTATGTTGTGACTACTTCGTATTTTTGTTTGTTATCGTCGAGTAAGACAATCATTGTACTAGCGAGTTGATGTGACGTGCTCGCGTAATAATGACTAGTTACCATTGTTACAGATTCAAATCATGTCAAACGAGTGAGGTACAATGAGTGTTGAGCAAGATGGGGTGGTGTGGTGTGTGTGGTTTTCATGTGTTTCGTTGCTTAACGTATTTCATTTTATAGTATGAAGACAAGAAACAGGCATGATAATGGAAGTCAAAGCGATGAAAATGACTTCACAACCAGGCTTTTCTCGAGAGGGTCAAGAAAGTCTTTCAAGATTCGGTTGATGAGCAAGTAACCGATCTCATAAAAGAACAAATGGGTGCTATCATTCAGGAGGAGTTTTAAAGGAGGTTCCCTAGACCTCAAGGCGTGTATGTGGAGGGTGATGCGGGTGATGTTGGAAGGAGGGACTTCCTCTATAAGAACTTCAAGATTTCTCAACCTCTCACGTTTGATGGTGAAGAGATCCGCTCAAGAGTACTCGTTGGATCTCCGATATTGAGGGGGATTCCGTACTAGAGAAGGCCCTCTTGATAAGAAGATGAGGTACTGTAGTTGTATGTTGAGGGGTGATACGAAGGTATGGTGAGATGGGAGGATTCAATTTTTTGGTGAGGACCAATGTATGAGTCTAACTTGGGAAGTGTTCAAGGCAGAATTCTTTAGAGGGTACCGAACTTAAGCCGATCTTACTAGGCTAAGAGATGAGTTGCGCAATTTGAGGCAAGGGTCAATAGATTTGAACACTCTCAAGTCCACTTTCTTGTCAAAGACACAATTTTGCCCAGAGTATGTCGGTAATGATCGAATGTTGATGGAAGACTTTTATCGAACTTTGAATGACAACTTGCAAGAGAAGATTAGTAGGGGGTCGGTGGATTCGTTTGATAGGTTATTTGAGGTGGCAAGGGGTTTTGAGTCACTTGTTCCGAAAAAGAGCGATTTCACTTTTAGCAAGAGAAAGTTTGAAGCTACAAAGAAGAGCAAGGGTGGAACTGAAAGTGCTGGTAGTGTTAAGAAGGGTGGTTCCAAACACTACAACCCTCGATGCTATAAATGTGGGCAATATGGGCACTTAGCTGGTGATTGCACAATCCCATATTCTAACAAAATCACATCTTTTTATTGTCGAAAGGAGGGGGACCGAAGGTTGGAGTGTCCCGATTTGCATGGGGATCAAGCCAAGAAGCTTTAGAAGGCGGCGGGTACGGCAAGGGGACGTAATTATTTGATGACTAGTGAGGAAGCCAAGAAGTCCAACGAAGTCATTTCAGGTACTTTATGGTTAACTCTAAACTCGCGCAAGTACTTTTTGATAGTGGTGCTAATTTTTCATTTGTAACTTCAAAGTTTGTGCCTAAGCTTGATAGACCTCTAACTATGTTGAATCATCCGGTAGAAGTCAAAATAGCAGATGGTAAAATGGTGCTAGGGGTTAATGTGTGTAAAAATTGTGATATTGTGTCAGGTAACGAATGTTTTAAGATTGACCTCATTCCGATGACCTTGGGTGAGTTCGAAATTCTTTTTGGCATGGATTGGCTCGATCGTTATAGAGCTGATATTGCATGCCATGAGAAGTTTATTCGGGTAAAACCCCAAGTGGCGGAGAGTTAATTATTCATGGTGAAAAGCGGAGAAGGCTTGTGCCAATATGCACTTATGCACGGGCATGTCGGCTCCTTTGTGGCGGTGGCATGGTATTTCTTGCACATGTAATTGATACCGGTGAAGAGTCTCCATCCATTTGTAGTATTCTGGTGGTGAGTGAGTTTGAAGATGTATTTCCGGAAGAGTTACCGGGTGTTCCGGCGGAAAGACAAGTTGAATTTCGCATTGAGTTAGTTCCGGGGCTACTCCCATTGCTAAAACGTCTTATCCTCTAGCACCAATAGAAATGCAAGAGTTGTTGAATCAAACCCAAGAATTTCTTGAAAAGGGTTTTATCCGATCGAGTGCTTCGCCATGGGGTGCTACAGTTTTTTTTGGTGAAGAAGAAAGATGGTGATATGCGAATGTGCATTAATTATCGAGAGTTGAACAAAGTGACGATCAAGAATTGTTATTCGTTGCCTTGGATTGACGATTTGTTTGACCAACTCCAAGGAGCAACTTATTTTTCTAAAATTGACTTACGGTCCGGTTATCACTAAATGCGTGTCCGTGAGGAAGATATTGAGAAAACGGCCTTTCGAACTCGTTACGGGCATTTTGAATTTGTAGTGATGCCTTTTGGTCTTACGAATGCGCTCGCGGAATTTATGGATCTTATGAACCGAGTGTGCCAACCTATGTTGGACAAGTCAGTGATTGTGTTCATTGACGACATACTCGTTTATTCTAAGAGTATGAGGGAACATGAACACCATTTACGTGAAATGTTGAAGACGTTGCGAAAGGAGAAGTTGCATGCTAAATTCTCCAAGTGTGAATTTTGGTTAAGGGAAGTGCAATTCCTTGGACATATTGTGAGTAAAGAAGGTATCCAAGTAGATCCGGGGAAGATAGATGCGGTAAAGAGTTGGGAAAAATCGACTACACCAACGGAAATTCGAAGTTTTCTCGGATTCGATGGTTACTATCGTCATTTATTCAAGACTTCTCAAAAATCGTCTCTCTGTTAACCAAATTGACGAGAAAAAATGTGAGATTTAATTGGAAAAATGATCAAGAGATTGCTTTCCAATTGTTAAAGGAGAAATTGTGTCAAGCTCCGGTGTTGGTGTTATAAGAAGGAATTGATGATATGACGGCTTATTGTGATGCTTCAATCAATGGGCTCGGGTGTGTTTTAATGTAACGGGGTAAAGTCATCGCTTATGCCTGTAGACAATTAAAGGAACACGAAAAGAGATACCCGACTCACGATCTTGAATTGGCGGCGGTGGTTCATGCTTTGAAAATTTGGCGCAATTATTTATATGGTGTCAAGTGCATGACATATTTGGATCATAAAATTTTGAAACATCTCTTCGACCAAATAGAATTGAACAACCGTCAATGTCGGTGGATCGATTTGTTGAAAGATTATGATTGTGAGATACTTTACCACCCGGGTAAGGCGAATGTTGTTGCGGATGCATTGAGCCGAAATAGTCAATATCCGGCGATACGAGTGGAATCATTGCGTATGATTATTACTAACGATTTCCTTATATAGCTTGGTGAGATTCAAGTGGAAGCTTTCGTCAATAACTAGCATGAAGAACGAGTTAAGGGGCAAACATAGTCTATTAAATTAGGTCCGCATGGATTGTTGTCTTTTCAAGGTAGAGTGTGAGTGTCCAAAATGAGTGATTACCGACAAGTGCTACTTGATGAAGAACATAAGTCAAAATATTCCATCCACCAGGGCGCAACGAAGATGTACCTTGACTTAAAGAACGAGTATTGGTGGCCCAGAATGAAGCGTGTTGAGGTTAAGTATGTTGAACAATGTCTTACGTGTTTATAAGTTAAGGCCAAGCACCAAAACGCGTATGGTATGTTGCAGCCGTTAGAAATCCCGAAGTGGAAGTGGGAGCACATTACCATTGATTTCATTACAAAGTTGCCAAAGACGGGGAGAACCCAATTCAATACATTTTGGGTAATAGTTGATCGTTTGACGAAAAGTGCATTGTTTCTTTCCATTCGGGAGGTGATATCGTCGGAGGCGCTATCGAGGTTGTTTATCAAGAAGGTGATATCGAGGCATGAAGTTCCTATATCGATTGTTTCAAATCGGAATACTCGTTTTACATCTCGATTTTGGAATAAGTTTCATGAAGATATGGGTACACAATTGAAGATGAGCACAATGTATCATCTTCAAACGGACGGTCAAACCAAACGTACAAATCAAACATTGGAGGACATGTTACGTGCGTGTGTTATTTACTTTGGGGGTATTTGGGATGAGCACTTACCTTTGGTGGAATTCTCGTACAATAATAGTTATTATGATAGTATCGGGATGCCACCATATGAGATGCTTTATGGGCGTAGATGCTGAACCCCATTTTGTTGGGGTTGAAGTGGGACAAAAGGAAGTCAGGAGTACCGACTTGGTGAGACGAATAGTAATATTTAAATGATTCGAGGTCGAATTAAGGTGACACAAGATAGACAAAAGTCTTATGCCGATAAACGTAGGCGACCGATTGAGTTCCAAGAAGGTGACATGGTCATGCTCAAAGTTTCGCCATGGAAGGTATTATTCAGTTTCGGAAGCGAGGAAAGTTAGCTCCTCGATTTATTGGGCCATTCAAAATCTTGACTTGTGTTGGTGAGGTTGCTTACAAATTAGAGTTACCAGAAGAACTTGCGGGAATTCATAACACATTCCATGTTTCCCATCTCTGCAAGTGTCTTGTGGATAACTCGACGTGGGTGCCATTAGATGAGATTTATTTAAACAACAAATTGGAGTACGTTTAAGAACCGATGGCAATCCTTGATGAAAAGGTGAAGATGTTGCAAAATAAGGAGGTAAGAACTTATAAGGTTCAATGGCGACATCGTAAGGGTTCAGAGTTTACATGGGAACATGAAGAGTTCGTGTTGGTATATCGTCCTGCTTGTCATGCGGCTTGGATCGCGAGGATGCGATCCGAATTAAGTGGGAGAGAGTTCTAACACCCCAAATCTTAAACAATGGTTAAACGGCGTTCCAGCTAGAGGAACGACATTCCAAATGGTGGAACGACGTCTCAATATCCAAAAACGATGTTGTGTAATGAAGAATTGTGTAAATAGTTGAACAGAGCATTTTGGAGCTGTTAGAGGAATGGCGTTCCCCTTTGTGGAATGACGTTCTTCCTTTACTTAGGGGAGGAACGAAGTTCCTATTTCTAGAATGGCGTTCCTGTACCAGGTAGCTGTTTTTTTTGTAAAATTTTAAAGACAAAAAGGGCACTTTGGTCTTTTTGCGTGCAGACGTATTCGAAGCTTGAGATCAATTCTAGATCTCATTTCTTCCTCAAATCTCATCCTTTCAAACACTCCCAACTAGAGAGAGAAAGCTTTAGAGAGAGCTTGATTCAAGAAGGAAGAAACTAAATTTAGTCAATTGGAGCTTGGATCTTGTTGCATCCACTTACTAGCTACGTTTTGATGTTGTGGTAAGTTCCAATTTCAAGTTCTAGTGTTTAATTTGGGTTATGTCTAGGGTTTTGACCATGGGTTAGGTATAAGCCCCATTTCTAGGATAAAGGAATGATTTTCGGTAAGATACATGTAAATAATCCTAAAGATTCATAATCCAGGGTTTTATGTTGTAATTGAGGTTTGTGAGCTTTAAAGTGTTGCTAAATCACTAGCTCACTTAGTTGTTAGTGAAATCAGTGTCATTAGGGTTTATGGTTGACTCAAATGCAAGTATTGACCTTGAAATGGGTCAAAAGGGTGTAGTGTGACCTAACTAGCAAAATGAGGATTTAATCACTCAAAACTTATGGTAGTTGGTGTGTTTAAACTATAATCACTAGCTATTAGTGATTTGTGATAGTCTTGACCTAGTGTGGGTGTTAATAATGCAAATGGGTCATAATTGCACTATGGGTCATAAAGGCATTAAGAGTTATGAGTTGCTAAGTAGTCCAACTTTATTATGTGCTAATTGTGTAATTAATGTCATAGGTACATTGCATTGAAGGTTACGAGATTTGGTTTTGACTATTACCAAAGCGGTAAGGTGAGTGGAATAATTATATATATGTGTATATAGTTTATTTGCTTGCGGGCTTGTGGTTAGCGTTATCCATTCGTGTGGATTCACTATAGTGTTATCCGTGCGTGTAGATTCACTACTCTTTTGTGCGATGGAGACAACATGTGCGTGAAGGGTGGTTTGGTAAGTGCGAACGTCCACCTTGGGGGTTAGTGTACACTAACAGTCATTGTACGAGTACCAACGGTCATTGTGCGAGTACCGTTCCCGTGTGTGTGTGTGTGTGTTATGGTTAACCATGATTAAGTGTTAGTATTATTAGCATATTATATTGTATTGGTTATATGCTATTTGTTATGCTAGCGTGCGATGTATTGGAGACTTTTATCCTTA
The DNA here is from genome assembly GCF_046630445.1 of Rutidosis leptorrhynchoides. Taxonomy (NCBI): domain Eukaryota; kingdom Viridiplantae; phylum Streptophyta; class Magnoliopsida; order Asterales; family Asteraceae; genus Rutidosis; species Rutidosis leptorrhynchoides. The sequence goes on along the minus strand of NC_092341.1, from coordinate 94,052,674 downwards.
TACTCTGTGATGGTATGCTAAATATATTGCTATCGTGTACGCGGTATTGTGTAAGTGTTTGCAAGTAAGTAGGTTATATATGTATATTTATAATTAGCATTCACTAATTATTATGCTTACCCTCTCGTTGTTTATTCTTTTTAGAACCAGGTGTGGACAAGGGTAAGGGAAAGCTTGTGGACTAGAGACCTCCATCTAGTGGGCTATTGGAGGATATTTTTAGAATCGACCTATGTTGGGTAGTTTAACCCTAAACACCATGCTCATGATTTGTTTGATTTTAAACTATTGGGTCGATGTTATATTTTTGATTTTACTAAACTTTTAATACTCGATGCATTGTAAGACACGTTTTCATGACATTAATCTCGTACGGTGGTTATTATGTTTCCGAAAACGTAATGTGATGTTGTAGTAATAGTATTAATGTTTTTTTTAAAAAAAAAATAGTCGGGTTAATGACGGGTTGGGTCATTACAGACAATAACGAGGGTTATCGGTACAGGTCTAGCATGATCAGCTAGTAGTTGTATACCTGGCAGCATCAACGATCCTCTAGTGATTATAGTCATTAGTGCTATGTATAGCCTTCAGTGCTATGAGAGTGAATAGCTGTGTAAAGCTATTGATACCATTAGTGAATAGATGTGTAGAGTTATTGATACCTTTATTGTACAATTGTGTAAGGCTATATTGGTCTAGTCCCTTTAGTCCCTTTAGTTCCTTTAGTAAATAACTAGTTGATGCTATAACTGCTCTGTTAGTTGAATCACTGCCTAGCTCGGTATGATATAGCTGTGTAGCGCTATGTCTTTATTCTCGTGACCAGATGCATGGACGATCCCTAAATGCTAGGCCAGATACTTTATATTAATATCTGTTGGGATACCTAATTTACTTAGCATTATGCTAATCCCTCACATTTTCTCCCCTGCATGTTATATTGTTTTGCATGCTAGGGACATGAGAAGTTAGTCGTACTTTGGTTGTGTTTGACATACTGAAGAACTCTGATATTTACTATAACTATGTATAACTGTTTTGAACAGTAACACCAGTTGAACTGTAATGTATAATAATATATATGTTTAATATATGTTTATAACCTGATAAAATGATATTCCGCTGAGTATTTAAAAAAAAGGATGGTTTTACAATATTTGACTCCTTACAGATTCAAATTCATCATTCAACTTCATTAAATACTGGATCAACATAGACTTGCTATCAATTTCCAGAAATTTTCTTTTGTGCCACAACTACATTCTCTCATTCTGCCACTAGTACATGTTGACATTCCATTTAGACTTTGTAACACATCCTAAAATCTCTTCAACTATTGTAATAAAATGTCACGGTAAGACTTCCTTGATTGACTTACTTAACTCCCTTTCACTTTCATAGATCAATGATCCATTACTTTGACCATATCATACAAAATGTATCATACAAAACCACTAGCGAAAGTATCATACAAAATGTTTCTTTGATAATTCTGTTTTCATCGAATTTAGCACCCAACAGGTGACCATATAATCACTTCTGGTCTATCTTGGATAGCCTTCATCTGTAATTGCAACTTTGACCAATGTTCCATCAATGAACCCTAATTTGTGCTTAGAACCCAATGACATTTCCATTATACGACTCCATCCAAGAAAAATAACTCTGTTGAAAGGTGTACTAGTCAGTGTCATACAAGATGATCGAAGATAGCTAAGTGATTTTCAGCGATCACCGTGTTTTCGTGATCAGAATTTGTTCAGCCTTTGATAATTATCTTGTTAACACAATCAATTGACCTAATAAGTGTTCGAACGAGTAATTAGATAAAAAAAATGAGTGAATTTGGAATTTTAGGATTTATGAAAGAAAATATATTGTTTGCTTCCATGAACTATATCATTCTCGATGTGAATGAAGATCGAATATAACCATGTAAAAATCATTGTGTCTCTTTACTTATTTTGTTTTCTTTAATTATTAGTTTGTTGTTGTATGAGTATTTTACTTATTTTGTTTTCTTTAATTATTAGTTTGTTGTTGTATGAGTATGACAATTACTAGCAATTTAATTAGAATGATAAACTAGTTAGTTTGTTATTTTTAGATAATCGATTAAGAGGTGCAAACCGTAGTCCCACATCAAAAGTAGAAAGAAACAAATTTATGTTTATAAGCCTAGGGGAACCTCCCTTTAACGCCAGTTGTTTTAAAATACTAAAGGACTCTTTGCCTTATATTGTTGAACATGATGTTGGACTGTCGATTCTACAAATGCTATCAGAGCTATGGTTGAAGCCCGAGTGTGGATAACTTTGCATCTAATTTGCAAGTCAGCAAAAAGAAAGCAGTAACAAGCATGTAGCATGTAGCATGTAGCTAAACTGATTAAGGTAGTGATTTGTGAAGATAGTCGATTAAGAGATGCAAACCATAGTCCCACATCGAAAGTGGAAAGAAACATATGTTTGCTTATAAGCCTAGAGGAACCCCTCTATTACAAATTGGTTTTAGAGTAATATGGGATTAATAGGCTTATATTGTAAGATATGTTATTGAGCAATTGATCCTATCAGTTAGTTGATGAAATTGCTTCCGCAAGTGAGTGAATTCCCATAAAATTATACGATTTCCTCCTCCGTCGTCTAAGATTTCTTAAAAAACATTTGAAATTTTGTAATGTTATTTTAAAGTCTTTTACTAATTGTTCTAACTCTTTATAAACATCCAGCTACACAGATCAACGAGTTCTATTCTTCACTCGACGAGTAATGATCCGATTTTTAGCTAATTTAATTCTTATACTACAACATTCTTATCTTCAGATCTCATTCTTATCTTCAAATCTCATTCTTTATCTAAGATATTATTATATTATTCTAATAGAAACGAACAAACACATATTATTATACAAGAGACTAATAGCTTAATAGTTATTATTATTATTATTATTATTATTATTATTATTATTATTATTATTATTATTATTATTATTATTATTATTATTATTATTATTGTTATTATAATAATAATAATAATTATTATTATTATTATTATTACTACTACTACTAATAGTTTATGACCCTTTTTTCGCGGGACTTTAACACAGATTTATATTAATTTGAATATATATATATATATATATATATATATATATATATATATAAGAGAAATATATATGAAAAATGTTGTAGTGTGTTTACAGTTTTAATGACAGTGATTTATAACATTTGTGTAAATTATTAAGACCAATTATAAGTTGTTATTAAGTGTGTACAGATATGACATCGGCGGACGGCGTGTGTAACATCCTCAATCGGGTCTAGTTGTAAGATTACTATTTTGCCGTTAAGTTTGTATTGCGTTATTATATGCTTTTATTTCTATTTAATATTTATTATTATTTAATGATGTGGTTAGGACCAGTTTGTGACAAGGGTCACAGAACAGGTTTGTTTATTTAATTTGGACTTCGTTTGGGTCTCCAAATGACGTACGAAAGATATCAGATAACTGATAAATACCCGTGTGTTGCACAGTGTGGGAAATTAACCTGAATCAAGTGACTAGTGCATGTGTTCTTCTTCCCAATTCTAGAAAATTCCCAAACACACCCGTTCTTCATCTTCCTCACCTACAATCAAACCCTAATCCTTAATCTTTACCTAGAGCTCAAATTGTCCATATCTTTGTGTTACTTGTGATTCACTGATTCTTTTAAGGTAAGAATCACAAACTTCCATGCTCTAATCTTTGAGAAATTTAAGGTTTTGTGTTAGTTTTCTTAAAAGCTTGAATTTATGTCAAAACAAGTGATTTAAGTGTTGTTATGGTCAAATTGTTGTGGGTTTTGAGTCTATAACAAGTAGTGAATAAGTTGTGGTCGATTTTGGTGTTTAAAACGAGCTCTAGATCGAGATTTGAGGATTTCATCGTGAAGTCTGTAGCCTTTGTCCAGTTTCTGATGAATATGAACACACTCGGCCGACTGTCGGTCGACAGTCGACCGACTGAGGGTTGAACCGGCCGATTGACGAAGACAACCGACCGACTGTTGAGTGAACCGACCGACTGAGATTTACCTTCGGCCGATTGATGTAATACCAAATGAATCGACCGACTGGGATGGTCAGTCGACCGGTTGTGTCGACAGTCGACCGACTGTAAGAGTCAGTCGACCGACTGAGTGTCCAGGGCATAATATTTTACCTAAGTGTTGATTTTTAGCCGTTATGCTGCCCGTTTGTATTTTGATGTTTATGATGTAAATTTTAAAAGTGCATAAGTGTTAAGCAAAAATTTTTAGCGGATACTTTTTCTAACAAAAAATTTCTATATTGTGTTATTTGATGTTAATGGACAAAAACTAACTTGTGTATATGTCTTTCTCAGGAGAAAAGGAGAAAGAGAAGGTTCAGTGATTAGATAGCTGAATACCTTCTCGTTTGCTGGTATTTGGTGAGTGGGACTAACTGGAGAATATAGTATATAGAAGCATGTTATATTATGATTCCCATGCTTGTTAGATATACTTATTGTTGTGGTTAGTTAGTTCTTGTGATGATTGCATGTTAGTTGATGCTTGTCTGCTGGAGCCCAGTACGTCCCTATTGTGTGGTAGCCTCGGTAGGAGAGATCAACCTGCAGGTTGGGTTCCTCTGTGGTAGCCTAGACAGCCGTGGTGTATATATATGTGATTGACGCGTCTGTCGCGTGTGGATTATGTATATACATACGGTGGTGGAGGAACTTCTGGTAAGCCCCAGTCCGGTCCGATCAGCTGGTGGTTAATGGTTTGGCCGAGCAGCCAGAGACTCTGTAGACGGCACTTGGGTGATGTTTGTGTGTTAGACTATTGTGTCATGATTAGTATAACACTTATATATGCTATGGTCTGTAGTTAGTCGTACTCACTTAGCTTCGTGCTAATTCCCCTCCATCTCCTCCCTGCAGGTTGTTAGCTTTTGTAGATAGTGCTTTTGGGAGAAGACGGGAATGATGATGTTATGTTTGACAGGGTTAACTCTGATGTGGTCTTTTAGAATATGAACCGTGTACTTTTAAAAACAGAATGTATTTACGTCTCTTCCTGTTAATATGTAAATTGTTTTAATGACATGTGACATCGGTTTGTACAAATGTCGATATCGTATTTAATTAATATTAGGCTTCCGCCACGTATTTATTATATAAAAAAAAATAGTGGTGTCACAAGTTGGTATCAGAGCTGAGTTTGGCAGCATGTGCATTGTGATCTACATGTCATGTTCCCAAACTTAGAAGAGTCATGTCAAACATAACATGCTGGGGATGGGTTAAGTGAGTATTAGGACAGGATATGTGTTAGTTGTTAGTACTAACAGAATTTATACTAAGCTTTGATGTGAGTGTTGTGGTAGTGCAGAAATGACAGATAATGAAGCAAACGCTACTGGCCCTACTGTCCCTGGAACTGGTACTTTTAGAGCCCCTGACGAAGATGGACATGTATCTTCAGAAGAAGAAACTTCTCAAGAAGTAATAGAACTTCAAAGTCGGTTACTAGAAGCTCAGGAGAAAATTAAGGAATTGAAACAAGAACGGGCGCAATGGAACCCTAATACCACTCTGTTAAACACAACCTTTCCTCCAAACCTTTATAATCAAGCCGGAGGCAGTTCCCAATCACAGTTTCCACAAAATACCTATCAAAATTATCAAATGCCATTTCCGTTTAACCAGAATTTTCCTAATCAAATGATGTACCCATTTCAAGTCCCTGAAACAAGAAGGAAGTGTACCTATAAACAGTTTATGGACTGCAAACCTCCTGAGTACATCGGACACACAAACCCTACGATGACCCTCAATTGGCTAAGAGAAGTGGAGAGGGCGTTAGAAGCATATTTTTGTGAGCCAGAATCCATGGTGTTATTTGCTAGTAGGCTTCTCAAAGGTGAAGCAATGGAATGGTGGGACTCTATCACTGCATATTTACCTAAAGAACAGATCAGTCAAATTACCTGGGAACAATTTGCTGCTAAAGTTCGTGAGCAGTATTGTTCTGAGTATGAGATGGAAAGATTGAAAACCGAGTTTCTGAGTATGAAGATGACAGAAAGTATGACGATTGATGAGGTTTTCAGAGATTTCACATCTAAGTTAAGGTTCGTTCAACAGTGGGTACCAACTGAGAAAGATAAGATTCAGCATTTTATGCGGGTGATTAAGCCAGAATATAGAATAGTTGTGAGATTTGCAACCATGTTGGCACAGGCTCATGAGATGGCGAAGATTACTGAAGGTGATATAATGGCAGCAAAAAGAGAAAGTTCGAGAAGTGGATCTTTTGGGGGTAAATCAGAAGGTCAATCGGGTGTACAGTCAAATCAGCAGTCGAGTAAGCAATCCGGTTTTCGGGGTAAAAAGTCAGGAGGGTTTAAACAGAAAAGTAAGTCTGGTATTAGTGGATCAAGTTCAAGTCAGTCTGGGTGGTGTAATGTTTGTAAGTCAACCCATACCGGCCCGTGTTCTCCAATGACCATAAGGTGATTGAAATGTGGAGTGTTAGGTCATGAATCAACAGCTTGTTCTTTTAAGTCTAATGTTTGTTGGAGTTGTCATCAAGAGGGGCATAGATCAGCAATTTTTCCATCTGCGTCAAGATCCGGTTCTGGGGCAGGGTCAGGAGCAAGGTCAGTTACTCTGGGGGATCTTCTGCTTCTACTGCCGGGCAGAAGAGAAAGAATCCTCCAACAGCAGAGGCAAGGGCATTTCAGATGACGGTAGACGCTGCAACCGCTACCGATGATGTCATTACCGGTATGTTCTTGGTTAATTCCTTTCCAACTCGTGTGTTATTTGATTCTGGAGCAAATCGTTCTTTTATGTCCTTAGGCTTCTGTGATAAGTTGAAGTTGCCTGTTAGGATGTTAGATGAGCCTTTGGGAATAAAAGTAGCTGATGGTAAAATGGTTCCATGCACATCATCTGTGTCTGGAATTACCATCAAAATTGACGGCCATTCCTTCCCTTTAACCTGTTTGTTGATGCCTATACCTAGCTTTGATGTAGTCATAGATATGAATTGGTTAAGAGCTAATAGGGCTAATATTAAGTGTGATAAGAATATGATTTCTTTCCATTTGGCCGACGGATCCCGAGTGATAGCTAGGGGAGAGCGCAATGGATTTAACTTCCCTATGGTTTCCCTAATGAAAGCTCGGAAGGCAATAATGAAAGGGTGTGATTCATTCTTAGCCTACGTGATTGATGTTAAGAAAGAGAAGAAGCAGGTGACCGATATTCCCGTTGTGTCAGAATTTCCAGAAGTATTTCCAGATGATTTACCAGGGTTACCTCCAGTACGTGAAGTAGAGTATAAAATTGATTTGGTTCCAGGTGCTACGCCAGTTGCAAAAGCTCCTTACATATTAGCTCCATCAGAAATTCGAGAAATGATGTCTCAGATTCAGGAACTGTTAGATAAGGGGTTTATCCGACCAAATTCTTCACCGTGGGGTGCTCCTGTTTTGTTTGTGAAAAAGAAAGATGGGTCGCTTCGTATGTGTATAGATTATTGCGACTTAAATAAGAGAACAATCAAGAATAAGTATCTGTTACCAAGAATAGATGACTTATTTGATCAGTTACAGGGTGCTTCCTACTTTTCAAAGATTGATTTACGTTCAGGGTATCATCAGGTACGTGTTCCAGAGAACGATATACCAAAAATAGCGTTCAGAACTAGATATGGTCATTATGAATTTTTAGTTATGCCATTCGGGTTAACCAACGCGCCAGCAGTGTTTATGGATTTAATGAACAGGGTGTGTCATCAGTATCTTGACAAGTTTGTGATTGTCTTCATAGATGATATCTTGATATATTCGAAAACCGAGAAGGATCATGCTACACATCTGAGGTTAGTGATAGAACTTCTAAAAAAAGGAACAGTTGTATGCTAAGTTCTCCAAATGTGAATTTTGGCTGCGGGAGGTACAGTTTCTGGGTCATGTGATTTGTGAACAGGGTATCAAAGTAGATCAGTCTAAGATAGAAGCTGTAATGAATTGGAACTCGCCGAAAACACCGACAGAAATCAAGAGTTTTCTGGGTTTAGCAGGTTATTACCGCAGATTTATTAAAGACTTCTCTAAAATAGCAGGTCCGTTGAATAAGTTAACTAGAAAAGATGTAGCCTTTCGATGGACTGATGAACAAGAAAAGGCTTTTCAGACTCTCAAACAGTTGTTATGTCAAGCGCCGGTTTTAGCTTTACCAGAGGAAACAGAAGATTTTGTGGTCTACTGTGATGCGTCATGTGCAGGTCTGGGTTGCATTTTGATGCAGAGAAATAAAGTTATAGCGTATGCTTCACGACAGTTGAAGAATCATGAACGAAACTAACCTACTCACGATTTAGAGTTAACTGCAGTCGTGTTTGCTTTGAAGCTTTGGAGACATTATTTGTATGGTACACATTGTGAAATCTATACAGATCATAAGAGTCTTCAATATATTTTTTCGTAGAAAGAATTAAATATGCGTAAACGTCGATGTTTAGAATTGATTAAAGACTACGATTGTGAGATTAAGTACCATCCGGGTAAAGCAAACGTGGTAGCAGATGCTCTGAGTCGCAAGAAAACCATCGAAAATGTTAGATTTATGAGAATTGAAATAGTTTCAGACTTGATTGATCGATTGAAAACCGTTCAGTTAGTAGCTTTGAATGATGAAAACCTAAAGACTGAACAAATGACTAAAAGAAAATTTGACCTATGCAATGATTCTAGAGGATTAAAGACCTATAAAGATCGAATTTGGGTGCCTATGCTTGGAGATTTGAGGGATTTAATCCTTACTGAAGCGCATAAATCGAGATTATCAGCGCATCCAGGTAGTACAAAGATGTATAGAGACTCGAAAACATTGTATTGGTGGCCGACAATGAAGACAGATGTTGCAAATTTTGTCAAAAAATGTCATATTTGTGCACAAGTTAAGGCAGAACATCAGAAACCGTATGGATCTCTAAGACAGTTAGAAATTCCTCAGTGGAAATGGGGTCATATAACGATGGATTTTGTAACCAAGTTACCCCGAACCCAGAAAGGACACGACATGATCTGGGTGATTGTGGATCTTTTAACAAAGAGTGCTCACTTTTTAGCTACTCGTGAAACAGCTTCGTTAAGTGATTTGGCAGAATTGTACTTGAAAGAGATAGTTAGTCGACATGGTATACCGTTGTCAATAGTTTCCGATAGAGATACTAGGTTTGTATCGAACTTCTGGAACAGTTTACAACAGAATCTGGGTACGCGTGTGAATTTAAGTACATCATATCATCCACAAACAGACGGTCAGAGTGAACGAATGATTCAGACATTAGAAGACATGTTGAGAGCGTATGTCTTAGAATATGGTGGTTCTTGGGATTTGCATCTTCCACTGATAGAGTTTGCTTACAACAATTCGTATCATTCGAGTATTGGAATGCCGCCATATGAAATGTTGTATGGTCATAAGTGTAGAACTCCGACATGTTGGTTAGAAGCAGGTGAGAAACAATTTGCAGGTCCCGAAATTGTTCAGTTAACTGCAGAAAAAGTCGAAATTGCACGTAAAAAGTTAAAAGCAGCTAGAGATCGACAAAAGATGTATGCTGATCCGCGCAGACGTCCGGTAATTTTTAATGTAGGTGATCGTGTATACTTGAAAGTTTCGCCGTGGAAAGGGGTGATCAGATTTGGTAAACGTGGTAAACTAGCACCGAGGTTTATTGGGCCATTTCCGATCAAAGAAATTTTGAATGATCAGACTGTTATTTTAGATTTCCCATCAGAGTTAGCAGGAATACACAACATGTTCAATGTTTGTTAATTAAGAAAGTGTAAAGTAGACGACGAAAGTCAGATTCTTCCATTGCAAGATTTGAAAGTCGACTTGACTAAGAAACTAGTAGAAGAGCCGGTTAGAATAGTGGACAAGAAAGTCACCAAGTTAAGAAAGAAACAGATTCCTATGGCGTTAATGGAATGGCAGCACAGTTTAGGTTCTAAGTTGACGTGGGAAACCGAGGAGTTAATGAGGGCACGCTATCCCCATTTGTTTGACCTTGACCAGATTCCGAGGACGGAATCTTCCTAAGGGGGTAGATTTGTAACATCCTCAATTGGGCCTAGTTGTAAGATTACTATTTTTCCCTTAAGTTTGTATTGCGTTATTATATGCTTTTATTTCTATTTAATATTTATTATTATTTAATGATGTGGTTAGGACCAGTTTGTGACAAGGGTCACAGAACAGGTTTGTTTATTTAATTTGGACTTCATTTGGGTCTCCAAATGACGTACGAAAGATATCAGATAACTGATAAATACCCATGTGTTGCACGGTGTGGGAAATTAACCTGAATTAAGTGACTAGTGCATGTGTTCTTCTTCCCAATTCTAGAAAATTCCCAAACACACCCGTTCTTCATCTTCCTCACCTACAATCAAACCCTAATCCTTAATCTTTACCTAGAGCTCAAATTGTTCATATCTTTGTGTTCCTTGTGATTCACTGATTCTTTTAAGGTAAGAATCACAAGCTTCCATGCTCTAATCTTTGAGAAATTTAAGGTTTTGTGTTAGTTTTCTTAAAAGCTTGAATTTGTGTCAAAACAAGTGATTTAAGTGTTGTTATGGTCAAATTGTTGTGGGTTTTGAGTCTATAACAAGTAGTGAATAAGTTGTGGTCGATTTTGATGTTTAAAACGAGCTCTAGATCGAGATTTGAGGATTTCATCGTGAAGTCCGTAGCCTTTGTCCAGTTTCTGATGAAGATGAACACACTCGACTGACTGTCGATCGACAGTCGACCGACTGAGGGTTGAACTAGCCGATTGACGAAGACAACCGACCGACTGTTGAGTGAACCGACCGACTGAGATTTACCTTCGGCCGATTGATGTAATACCAAATGAATCGACCGACTGGGATGGTCAGTCGATCGGTTGTGTCGACAGTCGACCGACTGTAAGAGTCAGTCGACCGACTGAGTGTCCAGGGCAGAATATTTTACCTAAGTGTTGATTTTTAGCCGTTATGCTGCCCGTTTGTATTTTGATGTTTATGATGTAAATTTTGAAAGTGCATAAGTGTTAAGCAAAAATTTTTAGCGGATACTTTTTCTAACAAAAAATTTCTATATTGTGTTATTTGATGTTAATGGACAAAAACTAACTTGTGTATATGTCTTTCTCAGGAGAAAAGGAGAAAGAGAAGGTTCAGTGATTAGATAGCTGAATACCTTCTCGTTTGCTGGTATTTGGTGAGTGGGACTAACTGGAGAATATAGTATATAGAAGCATGTTATATTATGATTCCCATGCTTGTTAGATATACTTATTGTTGTGGTTAGTTAGTTCTTGTGATGATTGCATGTTAGTTGATGCTTGTCTGCTGGAGCCCAGTGCGTCCCTATTGTGTGGTAGCCTCGGTAGGAGAGATCAACCTGCAGGTTGGGTTCCTCTGTGGTAGCCTAGACATCCGTGGTGTATATATATGTGATTGACGCTTCTGTCGCGTGTGGATTATGTATATACATACGGTGGTGGAGGAACTTCTGGTAAGCCCCAGTCCGGTCCGATCAGCTGGTGGTTAATGGTTTGACCGAGCAGCCAGAGTCTCTGTAGATGGCACTTGGGTGATGTTTGTGTGTTAGACTATTGTGACATGATTAGTATAACACTTATGTATGCTATGGTCTGTAGTTAGCCGTACTCACATAGCTTCGTACTAATTCCCCTCCATCTCCTCCCTGCAGGTTGTTAGCTTTTGTAGATAGTGCTTTTGGGAGAAGACGGGCATGATGATGTTATGTTTGACAGGGTTAACTCTGATGTGGTCTTTTAGAATATGAACCGTGTACTTTTGAAAACAGAATGTATTTACGTCTCTTCCTGTTAATATGTAAATTGTTTTAATGACACGTGACATCGGTTTGTACAAATGTCGATATCGTATTTAATTAATATTAAGCTTTCGCCACGTATTTATTATAAAAAAAAATAGCCGTGTCACAGCGTGGTGTGAATCTCTTTTTTTATTTTTTTAAACACACACACCCAACACGAATTTCACATGAATAGTTACATAATAGTGTCCACAACCTGGACGAACCTATGACCTTAAGGTCAGAGGGGCTGCTCGATACCGCTAGGCAAAAAGCCCTTTAGTGGGGTACGCATCTCTTATATCAACAGTCCGCTTACAAAATGTTATTTATCAGACGGGGCATGTAACCATTAACAGGTTAACTTTTTTCCGTCTATACATGTAATCTGCGGATACCAACAAACACAAAATCATCAAAATATAAATATACAATCCAACCAATAAAAAACTAAGATAACATCAAAAACTAAGAAATACACTATATTTGATCAGTTTTATAATATAATAAATAACGATGTATAATTAACTATAAGTACACGTGCTAACATGTATACCTACAAATGGATATTACGAATTCACGAGCCGAATTTTAACTGCATGTGAGATAATATATCCGCTATACACATACAGTCAGTCAACTAATACTAATCTTTATAAAGTTTTTTAATAATAAATATTAATATTAATATTTATATTGATTATTAATTTAATTAGTTAGTAATAAATATTAAAGATAATAAATAATTATAATATAATTAATATATTTATAATAATAATATTTTAATAATTAAAATTCTAATGTTCCCCGTAAGTATATGTTATAACTTCCACACAAATTTCGATAATCAGATGATTAAATAATTATATATAATAATGATAATGATATAAGTTATACGGAGTATATATAAATATATATACAGATAAAAAAAGTAATTTTTTAATTATTATTATTGTTATTGTTAATTGTTTAATTAATGGTAACCATAAATAAATTGGGTTAATCTATAGTTACCATCTTTGATATATATATATATATATTTGCTAATATTATTATTTAATTTTATTTAATGGTTCTAAATTATTATTATTATTATTATTATTACTTTTAAATCTAAGGGTTATAATTTTGACATGTCATCATTTATTAAGTTTACTTTGCTAATATTGAAATAAGTTATACGGAGTATATATAAATATATATACAGATAAAAAAAATTAATTTTTTAATTATTATTATTGTTATTGTTAATTGTTTAATTAATGGTTGCCATAAATAAATTGTGTTAATCTATAGTTATCATCTTTGATATATATTCGCTAATATTGTAATTTAATTTTATTTAATGGTTCTAAATTATTATTATTATTATTACTTTTAAATCTTATAATTTTGACATGTCATCATTTATTAAGTTTACTTTGCTAATATTGCTTTTGTTTTAATATATATGAAGAATGAAGATGAATGATGTTGTTCGAGGTGTAGTACGAAATAGATTATATTTTACTACGAAATACTATTAAATACGATACAATTTTACACAAGTTATTTATTTATTTATAGAATGGATATACCTAAACCTTGCTACAACACTTATAGGCAGTGTACCTAATCGTAGAGTAGTGTAGTTTTTAGTAAGTCCGGTTCGTTCCATAGGGATACAAATAAGTTTAACGCTATATATATTTTAAACTATATTTGTATAAAAATATATATATAAGTAATATTATTATTGTTATAAAAGGGGGTTTTTACCGTTTAGTGACCGGTTTGTCGATTTTACGTCTTAAGTCGCAATTAAAACCTAATGTAAAATATTAAATAAAAATACAACTTAATTTAAAGTGTAAAGTAAATGATAATAAATAAAAATGCGATAATTAAAAGTGCAATAAATTAAAGTACGATAAATAAAATGACAATAAATAAAAGTGCGATGAGATATAAAATAAAGAAATTATGCTTATTTAAACTTCCGTAATCATGATGTTTGACGTGTTGATTTTAATTTATTACCATGGGTTAATTGTCCTTTGTCCTGGATTATTCGATATGTCCATCTGGTTTTTGTCCATAACAGTCCATCAGTCATAAATATAAAATGCGAGTGTCCTCGTCAAATTATCCTTATACCTGATAAGGCTAAAAAGGAACATATATTTCATAGCATTATTCCCCAAGAAAGACAAGATTTTAGTTGCAATTGTTCCATTTTCAAGTAATATTCGTTTATATTTAATAAGTGCGAAGACAAAAGGCGAAAACGACGAATTGAAGACGCAAAGGTCCAAAAAGCTAAAAAGTACAAGATACAATAAAAAAGGTTCAAATTATTGATGAGGAACGTCTAAAAACGACAAGAGTACAAGTTACAAAACGCAAAGTACACGATATAAAATTGTGCGAAAGGACGTTCGAAAATCCGGAACCGACACATGAACCAACTTTTAACGCTCAACGCAACGGATCTGAAAGTACAAGTCAACTATGCACAAGAATATAATATAATATTTAAATAATTCATAATAAGAATAATATTAAATATTAAAAAGTTGTTAATTGAGCATAGTTCAGGGGTCATAAGTGAAAATTTCAATTTATCATTTGCCTATAAAAGGCCATCTAAATCGATGATTTAGATGCACTTTTTTCCAATCTTCTTTCTTTCTTATGTAATTTATATTTATATTTATAATATTAAGTTTAATTTAAGATTAATAATAATTGGGTTATTGTAAGAAATGTTTTACGGGTTTTAAAGTAGGAACTCTGTCCGTGTAACGCTACGCGATTAATAATCACTGTAAGTTATGTTCTTCCTTTTTAAATTAATGTCTCGTAACTAAGTTATTATTATGCTTATTTAAGCCGAAGTAATCGTGATGTTTGACTAAATATTAAGACGGGGTTATTGGATTTTGTACCATAATTAAGGTTTGGGCAAAAGACCGACACTTGTGGAAATTGGACTATTAACTATTAATAGATGGGGGGTATTGTCTAATTGAGTGACAACTCATTGGAGTCTGTCGAACCTATCTTCAAATTAATTATCCTAATAATTAATAATGATTATGGTTGTCCTATTTAGTGACGTTCATATGGAATCTATTATAATCATTTAATTAATTAATCGGGTTGGGTAATTGATTATTCAAACTGATCAAGTGGATAAATTAATATTCATATCTAATAAAAACAGGGGTAGATTACATACAGTGATAACTGGTGTAATTGTTGACAGAAGTGATAACTGCGTCACAGTTTAAATCCTTAATTAGTTGGAATATTTGACTTCGGGTATAAGGGTAATTTGACGAGGACACTCGCACTTTATATTTATGACCGATGGACTATTATGGATAAAAACCAGATAGGTATCAAATAAACCATGACAAAGGACAATTAACCCGAGTAACAATTAATTAAAATCAAAACGTCAAACATCATGATTACGGAAGTTTAAATAAGCATAATTGTTTTATTGTATTTTTCATCGCACTTTTATTTTCTGTCATTTTATTTTCTGTCATTTTATTTTCTGTCATTTTATTTATCGCAATTTATTTTACGCACTTTAATTTTTGTCATTTATTTTTACGCTTAAAATCGACAAACCGGTCATTAAACGGTAAAACCCCCATTTTATAATAATACTACTACTTATTTATATATATATTTTTACAAATAAACTTAATAATATAGCGTTAACTTCACCAGCTCCCTGTGGAACGAACCGGACTTACTAAAAACTACACTACTCTACGATTAGGTACACTGCCTATAAGTGTTGTAGCAAGGTTTAGGTATATCCACTCGATAAATAAATAAATAAAACTTGTGTCATATTTTGTAGTATTTCCTAGTAAAAATAATACTATTTCGTACCCTCACGCTGCAACATCAATACCCGAAGTCAAATATTCTAACTAATTGGGGATTTAAACTGTAATAAGGTTTTAATACATTGTTAATGATTACACCAGGTTATCTGAAATGTCCCGTTCATATTGATTATAAACGTTCCATATTAATTGATTTCGTCGCGAGGTTTTGACCTCTATATGAGACGTTTTTCAAAGACTGCATTCATTTTTAAAACAACCATAACCTTTATTTTATCGATAAAGGTTTAAAAAGTATTACGTAGATTATCAAATAATGATAATCTAAAATATACCGTTTACACACGACTATTACATAATGGTTTACAATAAGAATATATTACATCAAAAATAAGTTTCTTGAATGCAGTTTTTACATAATATCGTACAAGCATGGACTCCAAATCTTGTCCTTATTTTAGTATGCAACAGCGGAAGCTCTTAATAATCACCTGAGAATAAACATGTTTAAAACGTCAACAAAAATGTTGTTGAGTTATAGGTTTAACCTATATATTATCAAATCATAATAATAGACCACAAGATTTCATATTTCAACATACATCCCATACATAGAGATAAAATTCATTCATATGGTGAACACCTGGTAACCGACATTAACAAAATGCATATAAGAATATCCCCTATCATTCCGAAAAATCCTTCAGACATGATATAAATGAATTCGAAGTACTAAAGCATCCGGTACTTTGGATGGGGTTCATTAGGCCCAATAGATCTATCTTTAGGATTCGCGTTAATTAGTAGATCGGTTTACTAACTCTTAGGTTACCAAGCAAAAGGGGCATATTCGGCTTCAATCATTCACCCATATAATGTAGTTTCAATTACTTGTGTCTATTTCGTAAAACATTTATAAAACTGCATGTATTCACATCCCAAAATATTAGATTTTAAAAGTGGGACTATAACTCACTTTCACAGATTTTTACTTCGTCGGGAAGTAAGACTTGGCCACTGGTCGATTCACGAACCTATAACAAATATGTACATATATATCAAAGTATGTTCAAAATATATTTACAATATTTTTAATACGTTTTAGTGTTTTAAATTTATTAAGTCAGTTGTCCTCGTTAGTAACCTACAACTAGTTGTCCACGGTTAGATGTACAGAAATAAATCTATATATATATTATCTTGAATCAATTCACGACCCAGTGTATACACATCTTAGGCTAGATCACAACTTAAAGTATATATATTTTTGGAATCAACTTCAACCCTGTATAGCTAACTCCAACATTACTGCATATAGAGTGTCTATGGTTGTTCCAAATAATATATATACATGAGTCGATATGATATGTCAAAACATTTGCATACGTGTCTATGGTATCCTAAGATTACATAATATATTAGAATACATGTATAATACAATATAAGTTAGCTAGGATATGATTTGTATAGAATTGTTACAATATTTCCCGTAGCTACAACAATAAAAAAATATCCAATCTTGTTTTACCCATAACTTCTTCGTTTTAAATTCGATTTGAGTGAATCAAATTGCTATGGTTTCATATTGAACTCTATTTTAAGAATCTAAACATAAAAAGTATAGGTTTATAGTCAAAAATATAAGTTACAAGTCATTTTTGTAAAGGTAGTCATTTCAGTCGAAAGAACGACGTCTAGATGACCATTTTGGAAAACATACTTCCACTTTGAGTTTAACCATGATTTTTGGATATAGTTTCATGTTCATAATAAAAATCATTTTAACAGAAGAACAACTTTTAAATCAAATTTTATCATAGTTTTTAATTAACTAACCCAAAACAGCCCGCGGTGTTACTACGACGGCGTATATCCGGTTTTACGGTGTTTTTTGTGTTTTCCGATTTTAAATCATTAAGTTAGCATATAATATAGATATAGAACATGTATTTATTTGATTTTAAAAGTCAAGTTTGAAGGATTAACTTTTGTTTGCGAACAAGTTTAGAATTAACTAAACTATATTCTAGTGATTACATGTTCAAATCTCCGAATAAGATAGTTTTATATGTATGAATCGAATGATGTTATGAACATCATTACTACCTAAATGTTAGTAGGTAAACCTACTGGAAGTGACAAGAAATTATCTAGCTTCAAAGGATCTTGAATGGCTTGAAAGTTCTTAAAGTAGAATCATGACACGAAAACAAGTTCAAGTAAGATTATCACATAAATTAAGATAGTTATAGTTATAGAAATTGAATCAAAGTTTGTATATGAGTATTACCTTGATTTAGAATGATATCTTACTGTAAACAACAAGGATTTCTTGAGGTTGGATGATCAATTTACAAGATTGGAAGTGAGCTAGTAAACTTGGAAGTATTCTTGATTTTATGAAACAAGAACTTGTAGAATTTATGAAGAACACTTAGAACTTGAAGATGGAACTTGAGAGACATCAATTAGATGAAGAAAATTGAAGAATGAAAGTGTTTGTAGGTGTTTTTGGTCGTTGGTATATGGATTAGATATAAAGGATATGTAATTTTGTTTTCAGGTAAATAAGTCATGAATGATTACTAATATTTTTGTAATTTTATGAGATATTTCATGCTAGTTGCCAAATGATGGTTCCCACATGTGTTAGGTAACTCAAATGGGCTGCTAAGAGCTAATAATTGGAGTGTATATACCAATAGTACATACATTTAGAAGCTGTGTATTGTACGAGTACGAATACGGGTGCATACGACTAGAATTGTTGATGAAACTGAACGAGGATGTAATTGTAAGCATTTTTGTTAAGTAGAAGTATTTGGATAAGTGTCTTGAAGTCTTTCAAAAGTGTTTGAATACATATTAAAATACTACATGTATATACATTTTAACTGAGTCGTTAAGTCATCGTTAGTCGTTACATGTAAATGTTGTTTTGAAACCTTTAGGTTAACGATCTTGTTAAATGTTGTTAACCCATTGTTTATTATATCTAAAGAGATGTTAAATTATTACATTATCGTGATATTATGATATATTAATATATCTTAGTATGATATATATACAGTTAAATGTTGTTACAACGATAATCGTTACATATATGTCTCGTTTCGAAATTCTTAAGTTAGTAGTCTTGTTTTACATATGTAGTTCATTGTTAATATACATAATGACATGTTTAATTATCATTTATCGTGATTAAACATAGTGTAACAATATCTTAATATGATTCATATGTAATTAGTAAGACGTTGTTATAACGATAATCGTTATATATATCGTTTCGAGTTTCTTAATTCAATAAACACAATTTCATGTATATAACTCATTGTTAAAATACCTAATGAGATACTTACTTAAAATAATATCATGTTAACTATATATATAATCATATATATGTCATCATATAGTTTTTACAAGTTTTAACGTTCGTGAATCACCGGTCAACTTGGGTGGTCAATTGTCTATATGAAACATATATCAATTAATCAAGTCTTAACAAGTTTGATTGCTTAACATGTTGGAAACACTTAATCATGTAAATATCAATTTCATTTAATATATATAAACATGAAAAAGTTCGGGTCACTACAGTACCTACCCGTTAAATAAATTTCGTCCCGAAATTTTAAGCAGTTGGAGTTGTGGACGTATCTTCTAGAAATAAGTGCGGGTATTTCTTCTTCATCTGATCTTCTCATTCCCAGGTGAACTCGGGTCCTCTACGAGCATTCCATCGAACCTTAACAAATGGTATCTTGTTTTGTTTAAGTCTTTTAACCTCACGATCCATTATTTCGACGGGTTCTTCGATGAATTGAAGTTTTTCGTTGATTTGGATTTCGTCTAACGGAATAGTGAGATCTTCTTTAGCAAAACATTTTTTCAAATTCGAGACGTGGAAAGTGTTATGTACAGCCACGAGTTGTTGAGGTAACTCAAGTCGGTAAGCTACTGGTCCGACACGATCAATAATCTTGAATGGTCCAATATACCTTGGATTTAATTTCCCTCATTTACCAAATCGAACAACGCCTTTCCAAGGTGCAACCTTAAGCATGACCATCTCTCCAATTTCAAATTCTATATCTTTTCTTTTAATGTCGGCGTAGCTCTTTTGTCGACTTTGGGCAGTTTTCAACTGTTGTTGAATTTGGATGATCTTCTCGGTAGTTTCTTGTATTATCTCCGGACCCGTAATCTATCTATCCCCCACTTCACTCCAAAAAATTGGAGACCTGGACTTTCTACCATAAAGTGCTTCAAACGGCACCATATCAATGCTTGAATGGTAGCTGTTGTTGTAGGAGAATTATGCTAACGGTAGATGTCGATCCCAACTATTTCCGAAATCAATAACATATGCTCGTAGCATGTCTTCAAGCGTTTGTATCTTCCTTTCGCTCTGCCCATCAGTTTGTGGATGATAGGCAGTACTCATGTCTAGACGAGTTCCTAATGCTTGCTGTAATGTCTGCCAGAAACTTGAATTAAATCTGCCATCCCTATCGGAGATAATAGAGATTGGAATTCCATGTCTGGAGACGACTTCCTTCAAATACAGTCGTGCTAACTTCTCCATCTTGTCATCTTCTCTTATTGGCAGGAAATGTGCTGATTTGGTGAGACGATCAACTATTACCCAAATAGTATCAAAACAACTTGCAGTCCTTGGCAATTTAGTGATAAAATCCATGGTAATGTTTTCCCATTTCCATTCCGGGATTTCGAGTTGTTGAAGTAGACCTGATGGTTTCTGATGCACCGCTTTGACCTTAGAACACGTCAAACATTCCCTACGTATTTAGCAACATCGGCTTTCATACCTAGCCACCAAAAATGTTTCTTGAGATCCTTGTACATCTTCTCCGTTCCAAGATGTATTGAGTATCTGGTTTTATGAGCTTCTCTAAGTACCATTTCTCTCATATCTCCAAATTTTGGTACCCAAATTCTTTCAGCCCTATACCGGGTTCCGTCTTCCCGAATATTAAGATGCTTCTCCGATCCTTTAGGTATTTCATCCTTTAAATTTCCCTCTTTTAAAACTCCTTGTTGCGCCTCCTTTGTTTGAGTAGTAAGGTTAGTGTGAATCATTATATTCATAGCTTTTACTCGAATGGGTTCTCTGTCCTTTCTGTTCAAGGCATCGGCTACCACATTTGCCTTCCCCGAGTGGTAACGAATCTCAAAGTCGTAATCATTCAACAATTCAATCCACCTACGCTGCCTCATATTCGGTTGTTTCTGATTAAATATGTGTTGAAGACTTTCGTGGTCGGTATATATAATACTTTTGACCCCGTATAAGTAGTGCCTCCAAGCTTTTAATGAAAAAACAACCGCGCCTAATTCCAAATCATGCGTCGTATAATTCTGTTCGTGAATCTTCAATTGTCTAGACGCATAAGCAATTACTTTCGTTCGTTGCATTAATACACAACCGAGACCTTGCTTTGAGGCGTCACAATATATCATAAAATCATCATTCCCTTCAGGTAATGACAATATAGGTGCCGTAGTTAACTTTTTCTTTAACAATTGAAATGCTTTCTCATGTTCATCTTTCCATTCAAATTTCTTCCCTTTATGCGTTAATGCAGTCAAGGGTTTTGCTATTCTGGAAAAGTCTTGGATGAACCTTCTGTAGTAACCAGCTAGTCCTAAAAATTGGCGTTTGTGTTTCGGAGTTTTTGGAGTTTTCCACTTTTCAACGGTTTCAATCTTTGCTGGATCCACCTGAATACCTTCTTTGTTCACTATGTGACCTAGAAATTGAACTTCTTCCAACCAAAATGCACACTTTGAAAACTTAGCATACATTTTTTCTTTTCTCAGCAACTCTAGCACTTTTCTCAAATGTTCTTCATGCTCTTGATCATTCTTCGAGTAAATAAGTATGTCATCGATAAAAACAATGACAAACTTGTCAAGATATGGCCCACACACTCGGTTCATGAGGTCCATGAACACAGTTGGTGCGTTAGTCAATCCAAACGGCATAACCATAAACTCGTAATGACCGTAACGCGTCCTAAAAGCAGTCTTTGGAATATCATCCTCCTTCACCCGCATTTGATGATATCCAGAACGTAAATCGATCTTCGAATAAACAGACGAGCCTTGTAGTTGATCAAATAAGTAGTCGATTCTCGGTAGTGGGTAGCGGTTCTTGATGGTAAGTTTGTTCAACTCTCGGTAGTCGATACACAACCTAAATGTACCATCTTTCTTCTTGACAAACAAAACCGGAGCTCCCCATGGTGATGTGCTTGGTAGAATGAAACCACGCTCTAAAAGTTCCTGTAACTGACTTTGTAATTCTTTCATTTCGCTGGGTGCGAGTCTGTATGGAGCACGAGCTATTAGTGCAGCTCCTGGTACAAGGTCTCTTTGAAATTCAACGGATCGATGTGGGGGTAATCCCGGTAATTCTTTCGAAAATACATCGGGAAAATTCTTTTACGACGGGAACATCACTGATGTTCTTTTCTTCAGGTTTAACTTCCTCGATGTGTGCTAGAATGACATAACAACCTTTTCTTATTAGTTTTTGCGCCTTCAAACTACTAATAAGATTTAATTTCGCGTTGTTCTTTTCTCCGTACACCATTAAAGGTTTTCCTTTTTCACGCATAATGCGAATCGCATTTTTGTAACAAACGACCTCTGCTCTCACCTTTTTCAACCAGTCCATGCCAATTATTACATCAAAACTTCCTAACTCGACTGGTATTAAATCAATTTTAAATGTTTCATCCCCCAGTTTAATTTCTCTCTCCCGAAATATATTATCTGCTGAAATTAATTTACCGTTTGCTAATTCGAGTAAAAATTTACTATCCAAAGGCGTCAATGGGCAACTTAATTTAGCACAAAATTCTCTACTCATATAGCTTCTATCTGCACCCGAATCAAATAAAATATAAGCAGATTTATCATCAATAAGAAACGTACCCGTAACAAGCTCCGGGTCTTCCTGTGCTTCTGCTGCATTAATATTGAAAACTCTTCCACGGACCTGCCCATTAGTATTCCCCTGATTCGGGAAATTTCTAATAATGTGGCCCGATTTTCCATATTTATAACAAACAGCGTTGGTATTACTTGCTCCAACACTATTCGTTTCGGCATTACTTGTTCCGACATTATTTGTTCCTTTAGTTCTGTTAAACTTTGGTCCGTAGACCTCACACTTTGTCGCGCTATGACCATTTCTTTTACACCTGTTCCAAAATGTCGTGCAAAACCCCTGATGATTTTCTTCACACCTATGACATGGCAGTTTTTGGTTTTTGTTGCCGTTGTTGTTATTGAGGTTGTTGTTGGGATTGTTATTGTTGTTGAAACGGTTGTTGTAGTTGTTGTTGTTGTTGGGATGTTTGTTGTAGTTATTGTTAGGATTGCGGTTATTGTTGCGATTGTTGTTGCGGTTGTAGGGATATTTGTTGCGATTGTGGTTGTAATTGTTGATGTTGTTGTACTGGTGACTCTTGTCACCGTTTTCCT
Organism: Rutidosis leptorrhynchoides; assembly: GCF_046630445.1. NCBI lineage: Eukaryota > Viridiplantae > Streptophyta > Magnoliopsida > Asterales > Asteraceae > Rutidosis > Rutidosis leptorrhynchoides. The sequence continues at coordinate 94,029,386 of NC_092341.1, read as the reverse complement.
CCCACTTCCTCTTTAGTTGTTTTGTGTTGACTTCTTCGGCCGCCTACTCTTTAATTCTTCCCTCAATCTAATTTATGAGTTTATGAGCCATTCGACTTGCCTTCTATATAGAAGAGGCTCGTGTGAACTCACATCTTCTTGAATCCTTACTGGTAACCCTTTTACAAACGCGTCGATCTTCTCTTCTTCATCTTCGAATGCTCCCAGACACAATAGGCATGACTCTGTGAATCGTCGTTCATATGTGGTAACGTCGAACCCTTATGTTCGTAACTCTCTAAGTTCTGCCTAGAGTTTATTGACTTCGTTTCTAGGACGGTACTGCTCGTTCATCAATTGCTTGAATGCCGACCACGATAGTGCGTAAGCAGCATTTTCTCCTACCTGTTCAAGATAGGTGTTCCACCACGTTAACGCAGTACCTGTGAAGGTATGTGTAGCGTACTTAACTTTGTCCTCTTCAGTACACTTACTTATGGTAAACACCGATTCGACTTTCTCGGTCCACCGTTTCAATCCAATTGGTCCTTCGGTTCCATCAAATTCCAAAGATTTGCAGGCAGTGAATTCCTTGTAAGAGCATCCTACACGATTTCTTGCGCCGTTAGCTGCATTGCTAGATTTAGAGTTATTGTTGGTATGTAGCACAGCCTGTACTGCGGCTATGTTTGTAGCAAGAAAGGTACGAAATTCCTCTTCGCTCATATTCATGGTGTGTCGAGTAGTTGGTGCCATTTCCTTCAAAATAGCCAACTGAATCGAGTTAATCATACAGAATATTAAGAGTAGTCAATAGTATTTCGTAGCATAATATGAACTCATTTATAAAAGCTTTTTCTTCATATTAGCGTTTTATAAGTTTAAATTCGGGTACTACCTACCCGTTAAGTTCATACTTGGTAGCTAATATACAATTCAACTACTACAATTCCATATGAAAAACTGATTATAATAATATATCACATACAAATATTCTTCAAACTTACAACTTCGCTATATTACATATAACATGAAATATAGTACACTATGATACATGACAGTTTTGAAGATAAATCTAGTTAATACGTAAGTTGTTCGGCAAAGGAAATAAAGACACATAATTCATAAGTCCAGAAACAAGTCATGCATTCTGGTTTTACTAAGACGACTTCCCATCCTTGGTCTTGTGGAAAATAACTGTTATGACCATTGGCTAGGCAGCATGTTGTAATGTCGTCAAAAGGACGAGGGTTTCGTAATGTCCAATAGCCCGGTAATAATCTAAAAACCTTGTTTCTCACCCAAACTACTGAATCCGTCACTTGTGGGAAGGTTTTATTTAAAAGTTGCAATCCGATGTTCTTTTTCTCACTTTGGTAAGAAGCGAACATCACTAACCCGTAAGCATAACATGCTTCTTTATGTTGCATGTTAGAAGCTCTTTCTAATTCACGAAATCCTATGTTGGGATATGTTGAGTCAAAATAGGTTCTTAACCCGTAGCGTAAAATTGCATTTGGGTTCCTAGCATTTAATGCTTTAAAGAAAACACGGCTTAACTTACGGTCTCCCCAATATGATATACCCCACCTATCAAAGGAAAGCCTTTTATAAACTAAGGCATTTCTGGAAAGTCTTTCAAATGTTTGACAAGTTAATTTCGCCATAACTAAATGTGCTGATGAATTCTGACCGACTCTAGACAAGATTTCCTCAATCATATCCTCTGGTAGGTCTTCCAAAATATTCGGTTGTCTACCCTTAACGTCCATTTTGTATTTATACTGTAAAATAGACAAGGATTAGATTCGTAATAACAAACAATACAAGCAATTTTTACATAGAACATAAAAGTAGAAGCACACTACAATACATATAATACACAACATGATTACAACCCTCTAATCTGAATCACTGGTTTCTTCTTCTTCGAACTTGGTTCGTTTTCCTAATTTTCTAGGAATATATGGTATTCCTCTAATACGAGCCGTCATTTTCCATAATGGTTTAGAAAAACCTGGTGGTTTAGAGGTTCCCGGGTCATTGTTACATTTTAGGAAATACGGATGTTGCTGATACATATAAAGTTCATCGGGGTTGGAATCGGGTTTCTCTATTTTTATACCTTTTCCCTTATTATTTTCTTTCGCTTTATTAAATTGGGTCAAGGTAATTTCTATAACATCATCGGAATCCTCATCGGGATCCGATTCATCGAAAAATTGGTAATCTTCCCAATATTTTGCTTCCTCGGCGAAAACACCATTGACCATTATTAACATTGGTCCGTTGGTTGAGGATTTTCTTTTATTTAATCGATTTACTATAGGTATCAATATTTCTTCCTCCGGAACCTCTTCTTCTTCTGGTTCCTCCTCTACCGATTCCTCCTCTTCTGGTTCCTCTTCTTCCGGTTCCTCCTCTTCCGGTTCCTCCTCTTCCGGTTCCTCTTCGGGAATTTGTGAATCTTCCCAAAATTTATTCGACTCTTCATTATTATTAAGTGAATCAATGGGATTTGTACTAGAGGTAGACATCTATCACACAATATCAAACACGTTAAAAGATTAATATATCACATAATATTTACATGTTAATAATATATAGTTTCCAACAAAAAAATGTTAAGCAATCGTTTTTGAAGAAAAATACGGTTGAAGTCCAGACTCACTAATGCATCCTAACAAACTTGGTAAGATACACTAATGCAATTTTCTGGTTCTTTAATACCAACGCTCGGATGCCAACTGAAATGTCCCGTTCATATTGATTATAAACGTTCCATATTAATTGATTTTGTCGCGAGGTTTTGACCTCTATATGAGACGTTTTTCAAAGACTGCATTCATTTTTAAAACAACCATAACTTTTATTTTATCGATAAAGGTTTAAAAAGCATTACGTAGATTATCAAATAATGATAATCTAAATTATACCGTTTACACACGACCATTACATAATGGTTTACAATAAGAATATATTACATCAAAAATAAGTTTCTTGAATGCAGTTTTTACATAATATCATACAAGCATGGACTCCAAATTTTGTCCTTATTTTAGTATGCAACAGCGGAAGCTCTTAATAATCACCTGAGAATAAACATGCTTAAAACGTCAACAAAAATGTTGGTGAGTTATAGGTTTAACCTATATATAATCAAATCATAATAATAGACCACAAGATTTCATATTTCAATAAACATCCCATACATAGAGATAAAATTCATTCATATGGTGAACACCTGGTAACCGACATTAACAAGATGCATTTAAGAATATCCCCTATCATTCCGGGAAATCCTTCGGACATGATATAAACGAATTCGAAATACTAAAGCATCCGGTACTTTGGATGGGGTTCGTTAGGCCCAATAGATCAATCTTTAGGATTTGCGTCAATTAGTAGATCGGTTTACTAATTCTTAGGTTACCAAGCAAAAGGGGCATATTCGGATTCGATCATTCACCCATATAATGTAGTTTCAATTACTTGTGTCTATTTTGTAAAACATTTATAAAACTGCATGTATTCTCATCCCAAAATATTAGATTCTAAAAGTGGGACTATAACTCACTTTCACAGATTTTTACTTCGTCGGGAAGTAAGACTTGGCCACTGGTCGATTCACGAACCTATAACAAATATGTACATATATATCAAAGTATGTTCAAAATATATTTACAACATTTTTAATACGTTTTACTGTTTTAAATTTATTAAGTCAGCTGTCCTCGTTAGTAACCTATAACTAGTTGTCCACATTTAGATGTACAGAAATAAATCGATATATATATTATCTTGAATCAATCCACGACCCAGTGTATACACGTCTCAGGCTAAATTACAAATCAAAGTATATATATTTTTGGAATCAACCTCAACCCTGTATAGTTAACTCTAACATTACTGCATATAGAGTGTCTATGGTTGTTCCAAATAATATATATACATGGGTCGATATGATATGTCAAAACATTTGCATACGTGTCTATGGTATCCTAAGATTACATAATATATTAGAATACATGTATAATACAATATAAGTTAGCTAGGATATGATTTGTATAGAATTGTTACAATATTTCCCGTAGCTACAACAATCAAAAAATATCCAATCTTGTTTTACCCATAACTTCTTCGTTTTAAATCCGATTTGAGTGAATCAAATTGCTATAGTTTCATATTGAACTCTATTTTATGAATCTAAACATAAAAAGTATAGGTTTATAGTCGTAAATATAAGTTACAAGTCGTTTTTGTAAAGGTAGTCATTTCAGTCGAAAGAACGACGTCTAGATGACCATTTTGGAAAACATACTTCCACTTTGAGTTTAACCTTGATTTTTGGATATAGTTTCATGTTCATAAGAAAAATCATTTTACCAGAAGAAAACCTTTTAAATCAAAGTTTATCATAGTTTTTATCTAACTAACCCAAAACAGCCCGCGGTGTTACTACGACGGCGTATATCCGGTTTTACGGTTTTTCGTGTTTTCCGGTTTTAAATCATTAAGTTAGCATATAATATAGATATAGAACATGTATTTATTTGATTTTAAAAGTCAAGTTTGAAGGATTAACTTTTGTTTGCGAACAAGTTTAGAATTAACTAAACTATATTCTAGTGATTACATGTTCAAATCTCCGAATAAGATAGTTTTATATGTATGAATCGAATGATGTTATGAACATCATTACTACCTAAATGTTAGTAGGTAAACCTACTGGAAGTGACAAGAAATTATCTAGCTTCAAAGGATCTTGAATGGCTTGAAAGTTCTTAAAGTAGAATCATGACACGAAAACAAGTTCAAGTAAGATTATCACATAAATTATGATAGTTATAGTTATAGAAATTGAATCAAAGTTTGTATATGAGTATTACCTTGATTTAGAATGATATCTTACTGTAAACAACAAGGATTTCTTGAGGTTGGATGATCAATTTACAAGATTGGAAGTGAGCTAGTAAACTTGGAAGTATTCTTGATTTTATGAAACAAGAACTTGTAGAATTTATGAAGAACACTTAGAACTTGAAGATGGAACTTGAGAGACATCAATTAGATGAAGAAAATTGAAGAATGAAAGTGTTTGTAGGTGTTTTTGGTCGTTGGTATATGGATTAGATATAAAGGATATGTAATTTTGTTTTCAGGTAAATAAGTCATGAATGATTACTAATATTTTTGTAATTTTATGAGATATTTCATGCTAGTTGCCAAATGATGGTTCCCACATGTGTTAGGTAACTCAAATGGGCTGCTAAGAGCTAATAATTGGAGTGTATATACCAATAGTACATACATTTAGAAGCTGTGTATTGTACGAGTACGAATACGGGTGCATACGACTAGAATTGTTGATGAAACTGAACGAGGATGTAATTGTAAGCATTTTTGTTAAGTAGAAGTATTTGGATAAGTGTCTTGAAGTCTTTCAAAAGTGTTTGAATACATATTAAAATACTACATGTATATACATTTTAACTGAGTCGTTAAGTCATCGTTAGTCGTTACATGTAAATGTTGTTTTGAAACCTTTAGGTTAACGATCTTGTTAAATGTTGTTAACCCATTGTTTATTATATCTAAAGAGATGTTAAATTATTACATTATCGTGATATTATGATATATTAATATATCTTAGTATGATATATATACAGTTAAATGTTGTTACAACGATAATCGTTACATATATGTCTCGTTTCGAAATTCTTAAGTTAGTAGTCTTGTTTTACATATGTAGTTCATTGTTAATATACATAATGACATGTTTAATTATCATTTATCGTGATTAAACATAGTGTAACAATATCTTAATATGATTCATATGTAATTAGTAAGACGTTGTTATAACGATAATCGTTATATATATCGTTTCGAGTTTCTTAATTCAATAAACACAATTTCATGTATATAACTCATTGTTAAAATACCTAATGAGATACTTACTTAAAATAATATCATGTTAACTATATATATAATCATATATATGTCATCATATAGTTTTTACAAGTTTTAACGTTCGTGAATCACCGGTCAACTTGGGTAGTCAATTGTCTATATGAAACCTATATCAATTAATCAAGTCTTAACAAGTTTGATTGCTTAACATGTTGGAAACACTTAATCAAGTAAATATCAATTTCATTTAATATATATAATCATGAAAAAGTTCGGGTCACTACATTATCGACTGTGTGCAATCCAAGGTTTTAATAGTTTATTAACAATTATACCTAGTGTCCTTGTATGTAATCCACCCCTGTTTTAATGAGTCCATTGACTATTAATCCATCCCCGTATCCAGTTAAATGAATGATTATTAGTACTTATAAATATCCCGCCCATCTTGTCCGATCGAGTGTATGTGGTTATTTATAGATACGTCAAATTGTAAATCTCTATATTAAATTAACGAACTATCATTCAGTTAAATAAATATAAAGCCCATTAATAGCCCATAGTCCAATTTCCACAAGTATCGGTCTATTGTCTAAACCCCAATTATGGTACAAAGCCCAATTACTCAATCTTAATATTTAGCCCAACATCACGATTACTTCGATTTAAATAAGCATAATAATAACTTAGCTACGAGACATTAATTTAAAAAGGTTGAACATAACTTACAATGATATTGATAGCGTGGCGTTACACGGACAGAGTTTCGACTTACAAACTTAAAACATTCGCCACTATAACCTTATTATTATTATTAACTTAATATTAAAATTATAATTATAAAATTTAAATATAAATTGAGACAGAGTGAAGATATCAGTTGATATAAGTGTTATTATTTCGTCCGAAAAACGCTTCAATTTATAGATGTGGCCAGCTCAGTGAACCATGCGATCGCATGGGTTTAAAGCCTCCAGGCCATGCGATCGCATGGCAGCCTTTTCCTGCTCACACATAATTCCAAAACATTGGCTGCGCATATTTATTTAATATATAATATAATATATATAATTTTATATAATTAATTATATATTATATTATATTCTTGTGCATTGTTGACTTGTAATTTTAGCTCCGTTGCGTCGCGCGTTGATAGTTGGTTCATGTTCCGTTTTCGGATTTTCGAACGTCTTTGCCTACTATTTAATATCTTGTATTTTGCGTTTTGTGGCTTGTACTCTTGTAATTTTGTTGTAATTTTGAGACGTTTCTCATCAATAAATTGAACCACTTGGATTGTACTTTGTACTTTTTAGCGTTTTGGTCGTTTGCGTCTTCAAATCGTCGAATCTGTCTTTTGTCTTCACCTTTTATTATCTAAACGAATATCACTTGTAAATAGAACAATTGCAACTAAAAGCTTGTCTTTCTTGAAGGATAATGCTATGAAATATATATTCGTTTTTAGCATTATCAAATATTCCCACACTTGAGCGTTGCTTGTCCTCAAGCAATATAGAACTTGAATATAACTTTACTAGAATCACTTCTTTATTCTTCACACTTTGTACACCAGTGATTTTGATATGGCGGTATGAACAATGATAGTAACGATGTGGTTTATAGTCCCACATGACTATAAAAATTTAGATCCTTTAGGAAATTGGATCTTTATGAAAACATTTGATCTTTTGAAAATTCAAGCTAGATTTTACCCTAGACAAGTTTTCCGAAATAACCCATCATCGGTGTTTGCAAAATGTTTTTGTGGGTTTTGTGGGTTTCAGATTTGAAAATTTTAGCTCAAAACTTATGGTTTTGTGTCACCCACTTGCTAACCTTGTATTGGGAAAGCAACACGTCCAGTGTACTTACTCCGTATATTACCTTTCGGTAAACTACCGTCCGGTTGTAAAGGAAAGCGTTGAACAAGTAACTCTTAAGGCAATGTCTAATGACATGCATTTGATTATGGTCCTCAACGTGTCGGATGCAATTACTATCCTTTGTAGGAGCAATAGTAAAGATCACCCTATAATTTTTTCGGTCTGGCACAAGGTCCTGTGTTCGACCATGCTATTCAACCACCGTTCTTACGGTTGACACCCGATTTGGTTCAGGTGACCTAATGAATTCCGGTGAATTCTTAGGATTTTACTTTCAATGGTAATGAACGCATTGAAAATAGGGTTTCAGAAAACAAATAATTTGATCAAAATATTTTCTCGTTCAAGCTCGAGTTTAGATGTCATCAGATTCCATGAGTTTGAGTTCTCAATCTTTAAGGTCAATCTCAAGGATTGAATAATATCAGGCTTAAAAGCTGATTTTTGATCTTTAAGGAGATTATCCTTTCTGTGGATCTGATTCATTAGTCTTATAAGCTAATTTGCACGGTGCCCCCATTGTACGAGACAGATCCTCTCATGGTTAGGATAAGTCTGACCACTTGGGGATCCTGTTTGATGCTGAGGTCCGTGAATTTCCAGATGATTTTTAAGAAAACTTTTCAAGGTTTTTCGTAGACTCTACAACTGGTCTGGACGACAACTTCCTGACCTAAATCAAGAAGTGCGTGTTTTATTCTCGAAAGACTTTACTTCCTTTTTCATTCCATTTATATTACAATAAACTGGGTAAAACTGATTAATATTGTCAAAAACAAAAGTATCTTCAATTATGTGTACAAAAATATGTGATATATGTTCTAAATAACTTGGTAAATTTTTTCCACACTTGGCTTTTATTTTCCTTTCTTTGCCTTTTTATTCTCCTCTATTTCATTTTAAATGAATTCAAGCGTTTTGGGTTGTTTCTCAATTTATGTCCTTTCCGAGGTAACAATAATTTCGGTGTTAACACTTAGTTTTATCGTTTATAAATATGTATAAACATGATTTTGAATTCATTTATTTGAAAATTTTTAAAAATTTTACTAGAATTGGGTAGTCAGTATATAAGACTAGGGCTGTTCTTTATTATCAGAGAGCACTAGATTCTAATACAACTACTGCGTTACTAGTAAAGTTTAACGGTGGCTATTAAACCAAGTGTATAAGTCAAAAAAATTTAAAACCGAAAGAATTTAATCTCTTCCCATAATTAAGATCTTGCAATGCCCTCATTTGTAAGAAATCAGTAGCAATTTAAATTATTGAGGGTGATTAGCGTAGAAAAATGATTAAATTTTAAAAAAAAGTTTCCAAACATATTGTTGTTTGTGTTGAATGATAAATGGTGCACATCATTTGTTCATTCCTGCAGTTGTTATTTCACATTTATTTTTCATCTTGTCGTCAAAATTAGTTGTTTTTGCTGAACTTAATGCCAGTCTTTGAAAATGCGTTGTTTTACCTTGTTGTGTACATGAGATAAAATACATACAATACAAATATAAACATGCATGGTAATTTGAAATGGGACTTAATATCCCACTTTCAAATTACAAAAATGAAATATTAGTACAAAATAATAAAAATATTAAACACTACATTAAAGTATCAAAATGTTAAATGTTTAACATAAATAGATAAAAATAATAAAAGATAAGAAATCACCAATGGAACACTATTGATTTGGATAGGATTCCAGTTCATATCATCGTTCGGGTTCCATGGTTGGTGGTAGGTGTCCTGGTAGGCTTGGTTGGGGTCGTACAAGTCAAAGGGTGGTCACATGTCGGGCTGATGTGGTGGGTAAAAAGCAGGCAGAGTCGGGATGTAGTTATTTGGTACCTGATATGATAGTTGGCTCATGATTTAGTGTTGATGAACTTGTCAGCTATCGTGTTGGCGTTGCCTGGATCGCTCATACTCATTCGCGGCTTGCCACTGCTCATACTGACGATGCCTATCCTCATTACTCATTTTCACCTCATCTATACGCTGGAAAACATCAGTAAAACTATCCCTAATGACATCCCTGATGTCATTTTCTTCCTCCATCTCCTCATCCAAACCCCTCTCTACCTGTGGATGGGTGCCCTGATATGGTATTGACATATTATGCCTCCGTTTTAGTACCTTTTCACCCTGATAAACCTGTAAACCTATAGGATCAGTTTATTCCTCAACTACCATCATTGGACCCCCGTGTTCCCTATCTACACCTAAGTACTCTCCAATGAGAGTAACAAAAATACATCCTCCTATTATTCCCCCGTCCTGTATACCTTCCACAACTTTGGACAAATAATACCCAACACAGTAGGGAATATTAACAAAGCCTCTAGTGTCTCGAATGCAATTAAGGTAAAATAAATCGTTTAGAGTCATTTTCTCCTTGTTTTTACCTCTTTGTGTAATCGAGTTAGCTAAAAATCTATGTATTATACGAAGCTCTGCTTTGTTAATATCTAAATAGGAGTGTCTTCCTGCCCGTGTAAACACATTAAAATTTAACATACGCCTCCATACGGCGTTAGCGTCAAAATCTCTATCTACCCTCTCACCATGATAAATTAAAGCTGTACAATCAGGTGATAATAATTCAGTGGGGGTGTAAATCTGTAAAGCTCTAGCCATGTCTATCATAGACATCTTGTACATCCTACCTCCAAGTAAAAATCTAAGAAAAGTCTTATCGTCTAACCTATTTACATTATTATTTAAGGCTATAGTATCCATTAGCTCAACACATCACTCCTTATATACAGGCCTACGAGTGGTAAATAAACGTTCCCAATCTGTAAAAGAAGAGCTACCATACCTTTGGATTAGATGCTGCCTAACTAAGTTAGCTAGGTCGACCCTTACCAAAGGCTCCCAATCGATTTCCCTCGGTACTTCCACATTTTCCATCACCAGTTTAAATTTGTTACTTTGGTATGTTGGGTAATCTCCCCAGCTTCGATCAAATCTAAGATTGGGATGTAACTCCTCTTCATGAATTCTCGAGTGCTCTATTACATGGTGAACGGGAAATACTATGTAGGCAATAAAAAATTGTGGTTCTGGTTCATAGTATGGCACGTGTTGATCATAATGTTGTTGTTGTCCAGGTTGTGGTTCTGGTTGTGGTTCTTGATCAGGTTCTTGTTCAGGTCGTCTAGACGATGATGCACCGTCCGTATCTGTATATCTCTGCAAAACACATTAAAAACAAAATTTGTGCATCCAAATATGCATTAGTGTTAACAAAATAACAAATTAACATAATTATAAAGACATGTTTAATCATCATCAAACTTATACACATTTTCATATTTTTATCAATTCTACAATTTTTCAAATAAGCATATATGAAAAGGTATACAAAGTTCATAAGTATTCAACTCAAATAACATGTTAAAATAACCATTACTAGTAATTAAATAAGTTTCAAATGGCAATTATATCAAAATAATCAAGTTCGTGATTTTTAGACTTAAAAAGTCCACTTTGATGCTCAAACATCATGTTTAGGATCAAAGTTTGGATCATTTAGCTACCTAAACATGTTACACTACTTAATTCAGCAATAATTCATAATAAAAATCGGCCATAACTTGTTTATATCAAAAAGCCCCAAATTGCTTAAGAACACAAACCCTAGATTTCTAAAAATTTTGAAGTTTAAGGCTTCAAATCATGTTAAATAGCATCAATCTAGGTTATACATGCATAATATACTAACAATTTAACTCTAATTATACTAGAAATTATCAAACTAAGATTATTGCAATTAATTGAAATTATCACAAAAATTAGGAAATGTAGGAGTTTAGGGGTGAAATTTTTACCTTTCTGCTTCCCCATCTGAGAAAAGACATGATTATAGCGGATTATTGTGACAAATTTCGTGAATTTTGGTTGAAAATTGGTGATTTTTGGTGATTATGTGTGTATGTGTTCGTATATTTATGTGTGTGTGGAAGTGAGACAGAACCCAGCGAGCTTGCTCTTTTTGATCTGTCCAGCTTTTGTGGTCCATGCGACCGCATGGTTTTACAAGGCAAACCCCATGCGATCGCATGGGGTGTAATTCTTTATATATATATATATATATATATATATATATATATATATATATATATATATATATATATATATATATATATATATATATATATATATATATATATATATATATATATATATATATATATATATATATATATATATATATATAACCTTTTTCTTGTAAAACACTTAATTAATTTAATTTTAAAATTTTTTTCTTTTTAGAATGAGGGCGTTTCGGTACGTTGACCTAGTTCGTCCCTCGACTAAATTTTGAAATTTGTCATTTTGAAGCGTTTGTTTTAAAAACAAAGATTTTTGGGGGTTTTTTTTAAATGTTTTTGGCATACTTTAATTCAATAAGATTAAAAATAATGATAACAAAATTTCTCGTCCCACCCTTGGGTAAAGCAATTTCGGTTCCATAACCTAGTCTTCAACTTACGACGAATTTTAGAAATCAATTTTTAATTTAATGAAATAAAGTAAATTTTGTTTTTTAAATTCACACCAAACTTAAATTTAAAATGCATAAAATTTAAAATTCATATAAATATCATTAATATTTTTTACATTAATTTACAAACTTAAATTAAAAATATTAATTTTTAAAATATTTAAAAACTTAAATATATTGGTTTTAAAAATTTACAATAATAATTTAATATTAATTTAAAAACAAGGTAAAAATAATTAAAAATCTTTTTGGTTTTTTTTATCCCACTTTAATCAATCAAATATTATCAAAAATATACGCCCCTCTTTTGGGTAAAGCAATTTCGGCTATTTTACCTAGTTTTACTCTTAACGAATTTTTAAAATATTTTGGATTGATTGATTAAAGATATTTATACCTTATGAATAAACGGTAAATTTCGCAATGATGAATTAAATTTTTGTAAGATATCAATAATTTCGGTTTCGCATACCTAGTTTTATTGAATATCAATTTAATACTTTATAGTGAACGATTCAGCGTTTATTATCAAAAGGTTAAAAGCAATAAAAATAAAAACTGTACATACCTACCTGTGAGATAGAATTCTCAGAGACCTGCTTTAGTCGACTCATAGGAGAGTCGTGTGATTTGGTTTTCAATAGCTACATAAGCGTAACCTCGATTTTTCAATAACTTTTCTTCTAAACATATGAACGGTCCTTCTCTGCATAGAGTAACAAATTCGGTATTTGAATATGTTTGATTGTTCGAACATTTACCTTCGTGTGACCGTTTTCTGTATTTATGACATCTTTCAAGGTGTCGTGCTCTTCTTTTTGTTACGGATTTTGATTTTCCTTTACCAAAATGTATCTTATGATGATCTTTCCTGAATTCTTTCCTCACTTCGTCCATTTTGCCTCTTATGAATGATACCAGTTCACTTGGGAAGATGTTATTATTACGTTTAGTAATCATAGCGTGTAGTAGTAGACCATGGTTCAGATCAAAGGATTCGATCCTACAGTTTTCTCTAGAATACGTTTTAATGCTCGGTTGGTATTTTCAACTTGTCCACTTGTTTGTGGATGATAAGTGGTTGATATGTTATGAGTTACTCCATATCCTTTAAGAACTTTCTCAAGTTGATTATTACAAAAATGAGTACCCCGATCACTTATTAAAGCTTTCGGTGTTCCGAACCTTGCAAAAAGACGTTTTAAGAAGTTGACTACAACTCGTGCATCGTTAGTTAGGAGAGCTTGTGCTTCCACCCATTTAGATACATAATCAATGGCAACGAGAATGTAGAGATTATTATGAGATTTTGGAAATGGACTCCTAAAGTCAATACCCCAAATGTCAAATACTTCACATACTTGAATGACATTTTGTGGCATTTCATCACGTTGACTTATTTTTCTGGCCCTTTGACAAGCATCACAGGATTTACAAAGAAGGTGTGCGTCTTCAAAAATTATAGGCTAATAGAATCCAGCGTCATAAACTTTTCTTGCTGTGAGCTGAGGCCCATAATGCCCTCCTGTTGGTCCTGTGTGACAATGGTTTAAGATTTGACTAGCTTCATCTCTGAATACACATCGGCGTATTATTCCATCGGGACAACTTTTGAATAAATGTGGATCTTCCCAAAAATAGTGTTTTATATCACTAAAGAATTTCTTTCGTTTTTGGTACGACAACCCTTTTTCAAGGAATCCACATACTAAGTAGTTTGCATAATATGCAAACCATGGAATTTCATTATAATCGATCTTCAAAAGATATTCATCAGGAAGGTAATCTTGTATAGCCTGTGACGACCCGGAAATTTTCACCAAATTTAAACTTAATCTTTATATGAATTCGACACGATAAGCAAAGCCTGTAATGTTGAGTCTCAAAATTTTGAAACTGTTTTAAATATTCAATTACGCTTCGACTGCTCTCGACGATTCACGAACCACTAATTATAAATAGATACATATATATTTATAATATATGAATTTGAAATATAAATTAAAATATTATATGACGTAATTGTTAGAATTAATAATGTAAAATAAAATAATATATAATAACTATTATTTAAAATATAACTCTATATGTAAATAATGTATACTGAATATATATATATAGTTTTGAATTTATTTTGTAAGCAACAATAACGCTCAATTGTCATTCAATCGATAATAAGTAAGTTAAAATCAAATTTATATTATTTTAAAATAAACTGTGATTCGAAAATGAGTTTTACAAATTATAGACTTATTAAAAATGTATTTAGGAACTATTTGTTGAATTTTAAAATTTTTTATATTTTACTTGGGGTTGGGAGTGAATAATTAATGTAACTTTTATATTAGTTAAGGACCGAATTTCATACCATAATGACCAAAGTAAATAAATATAGTTAATGTAAAAATTTGAGATTTTTTTGAACACTTTTATCCGCCACTGATTAACAATGGAGTACGAAATAATAGTCCGTAAAAACTGTCGGTATAATCAAACAAATATATGATGGCTATACTATTTTGTTACTATGCATGATTTAAATATCTATTTACTGTTTCATGAATGATTCATGATTATCACTATTTTTGTTTTGAGCCTTCACAATGTAAAACCTTTACGGAGTATATATAAGATATATAGGCACTGCATGATTTACATCCCTACTACTACTTCTAATTCTTTCTTGCTTCTCACCATCACTACAACACTACAAATCACCATGAAACAATCACCACTATCTATGATCACGATGACGACATACTAAACAACCACCGGATCACCATCATTTCATCACTACGAGTCCCTCTCCGCGTGTTCTATCAACCCATCCAGACCATCGCCTTTATTGTTTATTTTGTTTCCTTTTTACTCGCCTATTACCACTCTTGAAACACCACTACCATCGACACTCTCAAACCACCCATATCACTCACCACCCTCTCTATCACCGTAACCATCTTTTTGTTTGAAGCTATCCACCTACAAAACCCACCCATATCAAACCCACTTTGGTTTGTTGTTCATGATTGCCAAACATCATCATCAAAATACCATCACCATGATGTAACAACCAACATCAACAAATCTAAAATGATGCTCCTGCTTTAACCCTTGTATATTCCTTTCGTGACCTTAACAAAACCACTACCATTTGCAATCGCTATTATCCATATTTACTGCTTTTCTGTTTCAATTAAGCCAAGCCACCATCAAACCCCACCACTTCTATCACAACGACAACCATCCTCATCACAGCTCCACAACCGTGAACCACCACCTTAAAACAACCATCACCAAACTTGTTTTGATTTTCAAACCTTTACTACTACCATCGAATACATCATCACCTACGGCTCACTATTACTACAACACCACCACTTTTATTCGAATAAAATAACCTTTCTATTTTTCTGTTATAACCGAGTAAAGAACACCAAAAAGTCGTTGTTGCTATTTCTTTCTTTGATCGAACCTCAACCACAACTACCAATTCACTACCTCAATCCATCACCATTATTTTCCCTCTCTATGTCTCTCTCTTACTTTGTTTTCTGCTTTTAATTCGAACGAACCCACAAATCATCACAAGTCATTAATGGTTGATGTTATATTACAGCTAAACGAAGCCTCTATTATCAAATACTCCTGTTTTCTGTGTTAAACAAGCTGCTACGGCTGCAGCTGTGGCTACATTTTTTCGTTAAAACAACAAACACCAACAACTACTGTTATGTTTGTTCTTCAATTTCTGTTTTATTAAACTATGAGCAAAGGAACAAAATGAATAAATTTGATGATTATAATAATGAAACAATAAAGTTAGTAATGGTATTCGATTATAATAAGATTGATGATGACGACAGGATTTTTAAATATAAGACTGGGTTTGTTAGTAGGCTTAAATAAGTTAACTTTTGGGCCATGTTCCTATTTATATTGTTGGGTCAAATTTGTTAGTTTCTGATGGGCCGAGATAATCCCAAATTTCTGTTGGGTTACCATGTTCCAAATTGGACAGTAATGTATTGGGATAAAAGGATTTAGGATAGTAGTTCTTTTAGAAAAGAGGAAATGGAAAAATGGTTAGGGGTGTGATGCTTAACCAAGAGGTCTCAGGTTCGAACCCCGGTTGTAGCATTTTTTTTTTTTAGAAAAAGAAGAAGAAAGGGAAAACAGGGAGAAAAGAGGTTATATGAATATAAGTAACATATTAATTGGGAAAAATAGACACAGAGGAATGGTTAAAGGCGTTATCGGGTTAGCGGGACGTCGCGGGTTCAAACCCGGACTTGGGCATTTATTTAAGGGGCTAGTTCTTTGAGGTAGTTTACTTATTATTATTATTATTATTATTATTATTATTATTATTATTATTATTATTATTATTATTATTATTATATTTTATCATTATTATTAAAATTAATATTATTATTAAAAATATCATTATTATTATTTTTATCATTATTAGTATTAACAATATTATTAACATTTTTATCATTTTGAATATTATTACTATCATTATTATTACTTTTACCAATACAACTATATTATTATTATTAGCAATATATTAATATTAATATAATTATTATTACAATAAAAGTTAGTTACACAAAATATACTTAATAAAATTATATTTTATAAATTAATTATTTAAAGTATATAAAATAAATATATTTACACATGAATTACTAGAATAACATTTATATTAATAATAATACATAAATTATTCGACTTCAATTATATGTGTTAATATATACATAAATGATATAGGTTCGTGAATCCGGGGCTTACCCTACACTTGTTCAATGACGTCATATGTATTTTTACTACGAAATATACAGTATCGTGAGTTCATTTGATTCCCTTTTACTCTTTACATTTTTGGAACTGAGAATACATGCGCTGTTTTTACAACTGCTTTATTAAATGCTTTTGAAATATATTTTGAACTACGAATACATGAAATGCTTTTATAAATGTTTGACTAGATAGACACAAGCAAAATATTCCTCGAATGAATTATGTGGACATGATAATTGCGACCATTAAATTATGTGGACATGATAATTGCCACCGTTAAATTATGTGGACATGATAATTGCCACCGTTGAATTATGTGGACATGATAATTGCCACCGTTGAATTATGTGGACATGATAATTGCCACCATTGAATTATGAGGACATGATAATTGCCACCAATTGATATGAATGTTATGTATCGGGAGAATGATTTTTATACACATGTTATGTGTATTAATTTTTGTGCACGAGATATGTGTACGGTTACTAAGATTTATGAAAGATGATTTCGTACACGATAAAGGTGTACTGTATTTAAAAGATATCGCATTTACATTACAGGTGGGTATAGGATTCGGGCCCATTTGTACCATGCAGCATTTAAATCTTATGGTCTATCAAAATGATGAATTTTATTGCTTTATGATAAACCTATGAACTCACCAACCTTTTGGTTGACACTTTAAAGCATGTTTATTCTCAGGTATGAAAAAAATCTTCCGCTGTGCATTTGCTCAATTTAAAGATAGTACATGGAGTCATTCATGGCATATAGAGGTCAGAACCTCGCAATGGGATCATCTGTTGAAGACTTCGTCCAGCTGGATTAGGACGGGTCACTACAGGTAGTATCAGAGAGGTGGTCTTAGTGAACCAGGTCTTGCATTAGTGTGTCTAACTGATAGTTGTTTAGATGCATTAGTGAGTCTGGACTTCGACCGTGTCTGCATGTCAAAAGTTTTGCTTATCATTTCGTGTCAAAAATTACCTGCTTATCATTCTTAGGGAATCATTTGCTTACCATTCTTAGTCTAGACCCATCTTACTGCATTGATTGCATGAATAGTGTATAGACAAAAATTCATATCTTAGCGTATCTGCTAATTCATATCTTAGCGTATCTGTTACTGTAAACTTTTCCTGGCATATTCCGTAAATTCCTCCGTAATATACGGGATCTCCTGTACTACAGATAGGTATTCTATGTAATTAGAATATCATCCAATATTGAAAAATCCTTTTCTCAATCGTACGAAATGGAACTCGTCACTAGACCAAGTTCTTTGGATTCTGACAGCTATTCCGATATGGATTTCCACTTGAGCTCTGGAAGCAGTGTAACCGGAATGGGTCAACCAATTAGCCATCATAAATTCAGGATGAATTAAGAATGGGTACAAAGTACACTTAATCAATGGAGATGTGAAGAAGTGATCCCTCCCACCAACCATATTGCCCTATTGGCAAAGAACCTGAAGCACTTACCTGCGAACCTGTTTGAACCACCATTTTCACTCTCATTTCCCGGATATCTCGCAACGATTATGTAATATCTACCATTCCAAATCTTACTCACTCACTCATTCCAACCGACAATCATTCCGGAGTAATGGAAGAAGTCAACGAGCTTCGCGCTCGAGTAATCAATTTGGAGAATATGGTGCAAAACTTACCAGTTTCAGCAACATCACCAACAACCACACCAGTACCACCAACAACCTAAGTTTCAACATCACATGCCTCAACATCACAATCTATACCTCGAGCATAACCTTCGTTTTACATCCTAGTTTACATCAATTTTCTTCGTTCTACATCTTGTTCTACATCGATTATTTTCGTTCTACATATCGTACTACATCATTTATCTTCGTTCTACATGGCAATTATGTAACCTCTAATGTTCTAGTTCTAACGATAAATAAAATGAGATTAATATCATATTGACTCATGAAATCCATGATTACATCTGAAGAAAATATATATATATATATATATATATATATATATATATATATATATATATATATATATATATATATATATTCATAAAGATTGTAATTAAAAATTCTTTTGTACAAACTGTTAATGGTGAAAATATTTTAACGGGTAGGTAATACCCGAGGAATATTTAAATTTCACATTAATAAGTTACACTGTATATTCATCGAATCTGATTCAACAGTTATTTACTATCCTACTTACATCCACTGATATTATGCGAGGTGTATACAAAATAGTTATATTTTTACTACGAAATACTATTAAATACGATACAATTTTACACAAGTTATTTATTTATTTATAGAGTGGATATACATAAACCTTGCTACAACACTTATAGGCAATGTACCTAATCATACAGTAGTGTAGTTTTTAGTAAGTCCGGTTCATTCCGCAGGGAGCTAGCCAAGTTTAACGCTATATTTTTTTTAAACTATATTTGTATAAATATATATATATATATATATATATATATATATATATATATATATATATATATATATATATATATATATATATATATATAAAAGTAATATTATTATTATTATTATAAAAGGGGGTTTTTACCGTTTAATGACCGGTTTGTCAATTTTATGTCTTAAGTCACAATTAAAACCTAATGTAAAATATGAAAAATAAATATAACTTAATTTAAGGCGTAAAGTAAATGACGATAAATAAAAATGCGATAATTAAAAGTACGATAATTAAAAGTGCAATAAATAAAATGACAGTAAATAAAATTGTGATAATTAAAAGTACGATAAGTTAAAATGCGATAAGATATAAAATAAAGGAATTATGCTTATTTAAACTTCCGTAATCATGATGTTCGACGTGTTGATTTTAGTTTATTACCATGGGTTAATTGTCCTTTGTCCTGGATTATTCAATATGTCCATACGGTTTTTGTCCATAACAGTCCATCAGTCATAAATATAAAATGCGAGTGTCCTCGTCAAATTATCCTTATACCCGAAGTCAAATATTCCAACTAATTGGGGACTTAAACTGTAATAAGGTTTTAATACATTGTTAATGATTATACCAGGTTATCGACTGTGTGCAATCTAAGGTTTTAATACTTTATTATCAATTACACCAAGTGTCCTTGTATGTAATTCACCCCTGTTTTAATGAGTCCATTGACTATTAATCCATTCCCGTGTCTGGTTAAATGAACGATTATTAGTATTTATAAATATCCCGCCCATCGTGTCCGATCGAGTGTATGTGGTTATTTATAGATACGTCAAATTATAAATCTCTATATTAAATTAACAAATTATCATTCAGTTAAACAAATATAAAGCCCATTAATAGTCCATAGTCTAATTTCCACAAGTGTCGGTCTTTTGTCCAAACCCCAATTATGGTACAAAGCCCAATTACCCCGTCTTTAATATTTAGCCCAACATCATGATTACTTCGAATTAAATAAGCATAATACTAACTTAGCTACAAGACATTAATTTAAAAAGGTTGAACATAACTTACAATGAGTATTAAACGCGTAGTGTTACACGGACAGAATTTTGACTTACAAACTTAAAACATTCGCCACTATAATCTTATTATTATTAAACTTAAATTAAAATTAAAATTATAATATATAAATATAAATATATCGTAGAGAGTGAGAGAAATTGAATTCTGTGTATGTAATTCGTCCGAAAAATGTTGCAATTTATAGATGTGGCCAGCTATCTCCTGCCATGCGATCGCATGAATTTTGTGCATCCTAGCCATGCGATCGCATGGCCAGCCTGTCCAGCATACATTCATCAATTAAACATGGGCTGCTGAGTTTATTTAATATATAATATAATATATATAATTTTATATAATTATATATATATATATATTATATTATATTCTTTTGCCTAGTTGACTCGTAATTTTAGGTCCATTGAGTCGTGCGTTGATGTTGGTTAATGTCCCGGTTTCGGATTTTCGAACGTCCTTGCGTACAATTTAATATCTTGTACTTTGCGTTTTGCAGCTCGTACTCTTGTAACTTTTAGACGTTTCTCATCAATAATTTGAACCACTTTGATTGTACTTTGTACTTTTTAGCATTTTGGTCGTTTGCGTCTTCAAATCGTCGAATCTGTCTTTTGTCTTCACCTTTTATTATTTAAACGAATATCACTTGTAAATAGAACAATTGCAACCAAAAGCTTGTCTTTCTTGAAGGATAATGCTATGAAATATATGTTCGTTTTTAGCATTATCAAATATTCCCACACTTGAGCATTGCTTGTCCTCAAGCAATATAGAACTTGAATATAACTTTACTAGAGTCACTTCTTTATTCTTCACACTTTGTACATCAGTGATTTCTATACGGTGATATGAACAATGATAGTAACATTGTGGTTTACAGTCCCACATGACTATACAAATTTAGATCCTTTTGGAAATTGGATCTTTATGAAAACATTTGATCTTTTGAAAATTCAATCTAGCTTTTACCCTAGATAAGTTTTTCGGAATAACCCTTCACCGGTGTTTGCAAAATATTTTTGTGGGTTTTGTGGGTTTCAGATTTGAAAATTTTAGCTGAAAACTTATGGTTTTGTGTCACCCACTTGCTAATATTGTATTGGGAAAGTAACACGTCCAGTTTACTTGCTCCGTATATTACCTTTTGGTAAACTACCGTTCGGTTGTAAAGGAAAGCGTTGAACAAGCAACTGTTAAGGCAATGTCCCGTGACATGCTTTTGATTATGGTCTATATCGTGTTGGATGCAATTACTATCCTTTGTAAGAGCAATAGTAAAGATCACCCTATAGTTTTTTGGTCTGGCACAAGGTCCTGTCTTCGACCATGTTATGCAACCACCGTTCTTACGGTTGACATCCAATTTGGTTCAGGTGACCTAATGAATTCCAGGTGAATTCCTAGGATTTTACGTTCAATGGTAATGAACGCATTGAAAATGGGTTTTCAGAAAACAAATCGGTTTATAATTTGATCAAAATATTTTCTCGTTCAAGCTCGAGTTTAGATATCATTGAATTCCATGAGTTTGTAATTCTCAATCTTTAAGGTCAATCTCAAGGATTGAGTGATATCAGGCTTAAAATCTGATTTTTAATCTTTTAAGGAGATTATCCTTTCTGGGGATCAGATTCATTAGTCTTATAAGCTAATTTTCACGGTACCCCCCATTGTACGATACAGATCCTCTCATGGTTAGGATAAGTCTGACTACTTGGCGACCCTATTTGATGCTGAGATCCGTGGATTTCCAGCTGATTTTTGAGAAAACATTTCAAGGTTTTTCGTAGACTCTACAACTGGTCTGGACGACAACTTCATGACCTAAATCAAGAAGCACGTGTCTTTTTCTCTCGGAAGACTTTACTTCCTTTTAAATTTCTATTAAAATAAACTGGGTAAAACTTGATTAAAATCGTCCAAAACAAAAGTATCTTCAATTATTTGTACAAAAATATGTGATATATGTTCTAAGTAACTTGGTAAATTTTTCCCACATTTGGCTTTTATTTTCCTTTCTTTGCCTTTTTATTCTCCTCTATTCCATTTTAAATGTATTCAAGCGTTTTGGGTTGTTTCTCAATTTATGTCCTTTCCGATGTAACAATAATTTCGGTGTTAACACCTAGTTTTATCGTTTATAAATATGTATAAACATGATTTTGAATTCATTTATTTGAAAATTTTTAAAAATTTTACTAGAATTGGGTAGTCAGTGTATAAGACTAGGGTTGTTCTTTATTATCAGAGAGCACTAGATTCTAATACAACTACTGCGTTACTAGTATTTTTAATGGTAACCAAGTGTTTAAATTAAAATTTTAAAACCCGAAAGAATTTAACCCCTTCCCACATTTAAGATCTTGCAATGCCCTCATTTGTAAGAAATCAGTAGCAATTTAAATTAATGAGGGTGATTAGCGTAGAAAAATGATTAAATTTTACCAAAGTTTCCAAATATATTGTTGTTTGTGTTGAATGATAAATGGTGCACATCATTTGTTCATTCCGTCTGTTGTTACATCACACTTGTTTTTCGTTTTGTCTTCAAAATTAATAGCTTTTGCTGAACTTAATGTCAGTCTTTGAAAATGCGCTGTTTTACCCTGTTGTATACATGAGATAAAATACATACAATACAAATATAAACATGCAAGGTAATTTGAAATGGGACTTAATATCCCACTTTTAAATTACAAAAATGAAATATTAGTACAAAGTAATAAAAATATTAAACATTACATTAAAGTATCAAAATGTTAAATGTTTAGCATAAATAGATAAAAATAATAAAAGAGAAGACATCACCAATCGAACACTATTGATTTGGATAGGGGTTCCAGTTCATATCGTTGTTCGGGTTTCATGGTTGGTGATAGGTGTTCTGGTATGCTTGATTGGGGTCGTACAGGTCAAAGGGTGGTCGCATGTCGGGCTGATGCGGTGGATAGTAAGCAGATCGAGTCGGGATGTAGTTATTTGGTACCTGATATGATAGCTGGCTCATGATTTGATGCTGATGAACTTTCCAGCTATCGTGCTGGAGTCGCCTGGAAGTCTCATACTCATTCGAGGCTTGCCACTGCTCATACCGACGATGCCTATCCTCATTAGTCATTTATACCTCATCTATACGCTAGAAAACGTCAGTAGCACTATCCCTAATGACATACCTAATGTCATCCATTTCCTCCATCTCCTCATCCAAACCCCTCTCTACCTATGGATGGCGACCCTGATATTGTACTGCCTGATTGCGTCTCCTAGTCAAGACTTTTGCACCTTGATAGACTTACAAACCTAAAGTCTCGTCCTGTTCCCTACATACCATCATCGGACCCCTTGATCCCTATCTATACCTAAATACTCTCCAATGAGAGTAACAAAACTACCTCCTCCTATTATTCCCCCTTCCTGTATACCTTCCATCATTTTGGACAGATAAAAACCAACACAGTAGGGGATATTAACAAAGCTTCTAGTGTTTCGAATGCACCTAAGGTAAAATAAATCGTGTAAGGTCATTTTCTCCTTGTTGTTACCTATTTGTGTAATTGAGTTTGCTAAGAATCTATGTATTATACGAAGCTTGGCTTTATTAATATCTAAATAGGAGTGTCTTTCTCCCCGCGTAAACACATTAAAATTTGGCATACGCCTCCAGATGGCGTTAGCGTTAAAATTTCTATCTACCCGCTCACCATGATAAATCAAATTTGTACAATCAGGTGATAGTAATTCAGCGGGAGTGTAAATATGTAAAGCTCTGGCCATGTCCAGCATGGACATCCTGTACATCCTACGGCCAAGTAAAAATCTAAGAAAACTCTTATCGTCTAACCTATCTACATCTTTATTAAAAGCTATAGTACTCATAAGCTCAACACACCACTCTTTATATACAGGCCTACGAGTGGTAAATAAACGTTCCCAATCAGTAAAAGAAGAGCTGCCATACCTTTCGATTAGATGCTGCCTAACTGGGTAAGCTAGTTGGACCATTTCCAAAGGCTCCCAATCTATTACCCTTGAAACTTCTACATTTTTGGTCCAAAGCTTAAATTTGTTACTTTGGTACGTCGGGTAATCTCTCCAACTTCTATCAATCCTTAAATTGGAATGCAACTGTTCTTCATGAATTGTTGGGTGTTCTATTATATCGTGAACGGTAAATACTACGTAGGCAATAAAAATTTGTGGGTCTAGTTCATAGTATGGTACGTGTTGATCATAATGTTGTTGTTGTTCAGGTTGGTATTTCGGTTCGTGATATTGCATCTCTGGCTGTGGTTCCGGAGCAGGTTGCCTAGATGATGATGATGCTCCATCAGTATCGGTATTTCTCTGCAAAATACATTAAACACAAAATTTGTGCATCCAAATATGCATTAGTGTTAGCAAAATAACAAATTAAAATAATTACAATAACATGTTTAATCCATATTAAACTTATACTCATTTTCATATTTTTATCAATTCTACAATTTTTTTCAAATAAGCACATATGAAAATTTTTACAAAGTTCATAAGCATTCAACTCAAATAACATGTTAAAATAATCATTACTAGCAATTAAACAAGTTTCAAATGGCATTTATATCAAATTAATCAAGTTCATGAATTTTAGACTTAAAAAGTCCACTTTAATTCTCAAAAATCATGTTTAGGATCAATGTTTGGATCATTTAGCAACCTAAACATGTTACACTACTTAATTTAGTAATAATTCATGACAAAAATCGGCCATAACATGTTTATATCAAAAAGCCCCAAACTGCTCAAGAACACAAACCCTAGATTTCTAAAAATTTTAAAGTTTTTGACTTCAAATCATGTTAAATAGCATCAATCTAGGTTATACATGCATAATATACTAACAATTTAACTCTAATTACACTAGAAATTAACAAAATCAAATTAAGTAAAAATTAGCTCAAGAACACTAAAATTTGAATTTAAAGAGTTTTAGGAGTGAAATCTTTACCTTCCTGCTTCCACATCTGAGAAAAGACATGATTATAGCGGATTATTGTGAGAAAATTGGTGAATTTTGGTGAAAAAATGATGATTTTAGGCGTGTTTTTATGAGTTTGTTCGTGTATGTGTGTGTTGAAAGTGGAGACAGAGAACAGCTCGCTGGGACTTTGTAATCTGACCAGGTTTTTCCTCCCATGCAATCGCATGACCATACAGCATAAACCCCATGCGATCGCATGGGGTCTGATCCCCCCCCCCCCCCTTTTTTTTATAAAATCATTTACTTATAAAACAATTAATTAATTTTAAAATTTTGTTTTCTTTTAGAATGAGGGCGTTTCGGATCGTTGTCCTAGTTCGTTTCTCGACAAAATTTTAAAATTTGTCATTTTAAAGCGATTGTTTTAAAAGTAAAGATTTTTGGGTTTTTTTAAATGTTTTTGGCATACTCTAATTCAATAAGATTAAAAATAATGATAATAAAATTTCTCGTCCCGTCCTCGGGTAAAGCGATTTCGGTTCAACGACCTAGTCTTCAACTCACGACGAATTTTAAAAATCATATTTTTAACTTAATGAAATAAAGTACATTTTTGTTTTTAAATTCACACCAAACTTAAATTTAAAATGCATAAAATTAAAAATTCATATTAATATTTTTATACATTAATTTTACAAACTTATATTGAAAATATTAATTTTTAAAATATTCAAAAACTTAAAAATATTGATTTTAAAAATTTACAATAATAATTTAATATTTATATATTAATTTTAAAAACAAGGTAAAAATTAAAATGGAAAATCTTTTTGGTTCTTTATCCCACTTTAATCGATCAAATATTATCAAAAATATACGCCCCTCTTTTGGGTAAAGTAATTTCGGCTATTTTACCTAGTTTTACTCCTGACGAATTTCTGAAATATTTTGGATTGATTGATTAAAGATATTTATACCTTATGAATAAACGGTAAATTTAGCAGTGATGTAATAAATTTTTGTATGATATCAATAATTTCGGTTTCGCATACCTAATTTTATTGAATATCAATTTAATACTTTATAGCGAACGATTCAGCGTTTATTATCAAAAGGTTAAAAGCAATAAATAAAAACAAATAAATACTGTACATACTTACCTGTGAGAAAGAATTCTCAGAGACCTGCTTTAGTTGACTCATAAAAGAGTCGTGTCATTTGGTTTTTCATAGCTACATAAGCGTAACCTCGATTCTTCAATAACTTTTCTTCTAAACATATGAACGGTCCTTCTCTGCATAAAGTAACAAATTCGGTATTTGAATATGTTTGATTGTTTGAACATTTACCTTCGTGTGACCATTTTCCGCATTTATGACATCTTTCAAGGTGTCGTGCTCTTCTTTTTGTTGCGGATTTTGATTTTTCTTTACCAAAATGTGTCTTATGATGATCTTTCCTGAGTTCTTTTCTCACTTCGTCTGTTTTGCCTCTTATGAATGATACCAGTTCACTCGGTAAGATGTTATTATTACGTTTAATAATCATAGCGTGTAGTAGTAGACCATGGTTCAGATCAAAGGAATTCTTCATCTCGTAAAACCTAAAAGAAATAAAAATTCAGAATGGAGGGAGAAGACTAGTTCTTTAGGGTCTGCTAGGGAAAGACCATTCGGATTCCATTCTCGAGAACTACACGAAAACAGAATATCTAACTCTAACAAAAATTCATATTACCCTAAAAAGATTCGAATCTTCCCACACTTAGTTAGCTGTGGTGTCAAAATTGTGATTAACTTCATCTTCAACTTCCATTGGATTATCTATGTAATGTTTAATTCTGTGACCATTAATCTTAAATTCAATCCCATTTGAATTTATTAATTCTACTGTTCCGTACGGGAAAACTCTTTTGACTATGAATGGTCCAGACCATCTTGATTTCAATTTTCCAGGAAATAGCTTGAAACGTGAATTGAAAAGAAGAGCTCTGTCTCCTTCCTTAAATTCTTTTGAACTTCTGATTCTTTTATCATGTAATTTCTTTGTTCTTTCCTTATAGATTAACGAATTTTTGTATGCTTCATGTCTTAATTCTTCTAATTCGTTTAGTTAACTTAACCGCAGACGTCCAGCTTCATGCAAATCAAGATTGCATGTCTTCAAAGCCCAAAATGCTTTGTTCTCAATTTCTACTGGAAGGTGACATGCTTTTCCGTAAACGAGTTTAAAAGGTGTGGTTCCAATTGGAGTTTTGTAGGCTGTTCTAAAAGCCCAGAGTGCATCCTCCAATTTCATGGACCATTCCTTTGGATTTGATCCTACAGTTTTCTCTAGAATATGTTTTAATGCTCGGTTGGTATTTTCAACTTGTCCACTTTTTTGTGGATGATAAGCGGTTGAGATTTTATGAGTTACTCCATATCTTTTGAGAACTTTCTCAAGTTGATTATTACAAAAATGAGTACCCCGATCACTTATTAAAGCTTTCGGTGTTCCGAACCTAGCAAAAAGACGTTTTAAGAAGTTGACTACAACTCGTGCATCGTTAGTTGAGAGAGCTTGTGCTTCCGCCCATTTAGATACATAATCAATGGTAACGAGAATGTAGAGATTATTATGATATTTTGGAAATGTACCCATAAAGTCAATACCCCAAACGTCAAATACGTCACATACTTGAATGACATTTTGTGGCATTTCATCACGTTGACTTATTTTTTCGGCCCTTTGACAAGCATCACGGGATTTACAAAGAAGGTGCGCGTCTTTGAAAATTGTAGGCCAATAGAATCCAGCATCGTAGACTTTTCTTGCTGTAAGTTGAGGCCCATAATGCCCTCCTGTTGGTCCTGTGTGGCAATGGTTTAAGATTTGACTAGCTTCATCTCTGAATACACATCGGCGTATTATTCCATCGGGACAACTTTTAAACAAATGTGGATCCTCCCAAAAATAGTGTTTTATATTACTAAAGAATTTCTTTCGTTTTTGGTACGACAACCCTTTTTCAAGGAATCCACTTACTAAGTAGTTTGCATAGTCTGCAAACCATGGAATTTCATTATAATCGATCTTCAATAGATATTCATCAGGAAAGTTATCTTGTATAGCCGATTCATTTAGAACTTCTAATTCGGGATTTTCTAGACGAGAAAGATGATCAGCTGCGAGATTTTCTGCTCCCTTTTTGTCTCGGATTTCAATATCGAACTCTTGTAAGAGTAAGATCCAACAGATTAATCGTGGTTTGGCATATTGTTTTGAAAATAGGTATCTAAGAGCAGAATGGTCGGTATAGACCAACGTTTTTGCTAGAACGAGATATGAACGAAATTTGTCAAAAGCAAAGACAATTGCAAGGAGTTCTTTTTCAGTAGTTGTGTAATTCGTTTGTGCTCCTTGTAATGTCTTACTAGCGTAATAAATAGGTTTAAATCGTTTTTCAATCCTTTGTCCTAAAACGGCTCCCATTGCAAAATCACTTGCATCGCACATGAGTTCAAATGGTAGATTCCAATTTGGAGTTATCATAATCGGCACATTAGCGAGTTTTTCTTTAAGAATATTAAAAGATTTGATGCATTCATCTGAAAAGATGAATGGAGCATCCTTTTCTAGGAGTTTATTCATAGGAGTGGCAATTTTAGAAAAATCTTTTATGAAACGTCGGTAAAAACCGGCATGCCCTAGAAAACTCCTAACTCCTCTAACATTGGTGGGTTGTGAAAGTTTAGCAATTACATCTACTTTAGCTCTATCCACTTCAATTCCTTCCTTTGAAATTTTGTGACCAAGAACGATGCCTTCTTTAACCATGAAATGACATTTCTCCCAATTAAGTACTAGATTTGATTATTCACATCTAATAAGCATTCGTTCAAGATTAACTAGACATGATTCAAATGTATCACCGAAGACTGAAAAGTCATCCATGAAAACTTCCATGCATTCTTCTATCATGTCATGAAAAATCGCCATCATGCACCTTTGAAAGGTTGCAGGGGCGTTGCAAAGTCCAAATGGCATGCGTTTGTAAGCAAAAGTACCATAAGGGCACGTGAACGTGGTTTTCTCTTGGTCCTAGGGTGCTATTGGAATTTGAAAATATCCGAAAAAATCGTCAAGAAAACAATAGTAGCTATTCCCGGCTAATATTTCCAACATTTGATCAATGAAAGGTAAGGGAAAGTGATCTTTTCTGGTGGCGTCATTTAATTTTCTATAATAAATACAAACACGCCATCATGTTACAGTCCTAGTAGGAATAAGCTCATTTTTTTCATTTGTGATAACAGTCATGCCACCCTTCTTAGGTACACATTGAACTGGGCTTACCCATGGACTATCAGAGATTGGATAAATTAAACCTGCATCTAGTAGTTTAATAATTTCTTTCTTAACAACATCTTACATATTTGGATTTAGTCTTCGTTGGCGTTGCACATACGCTTTATGACCTTCTTCCATAAGGATTTTATGTGTGCAATACGAAGGATTTATGCCTTTAATGTCATGAATCTTCCATGCAATAGCTGGTTTATGAGATTTTAGCACAGAAATGAGTTGAGATTTTTCATTTTCTGTAAGAGAAGACGATATTATTACAGGTAATTCAGATTCACCATGTAAATAAGCATATTTCAAATGGTTTGGAAGTGCCTTTAACTCTAATGTCGGTGGTTCTTCTATCGATGATTTGTATCGATATCTGTCTTCCTCTTTTAGCATTTGAAGTTCTTCTGTTGTTGGTTCATATTCATTAGCCATAAGTGCGACTAACATTTCAGCTTCATCAATTGGTTCAGTTCCTTCTCCTAAAGAACATTCTCCTGTTCCTTGTAATTCTGGAAATTTTTCTAACAATTCTGCATGTGAATCTATAGTTTCAATATAATAACATGTATCATCTGCGGATTGCGGTTGTTGCATGGCTCTATCAACAGAAAAGGTAACAATCTCGTCCTCTATACTTAGGGTCAATTTCTTACCAAACACGTCTATTATTGCTTTAGCCGTGTTAAAGAATGGTCTTCCTAATATGAGAGGAACTCAAGAATCTTCTTCCATGTCCAGAATAACAAAATCTACTGGAAATACTAAAGTACCAACTTTAACTAGCATGTTCTCCATTATCCCTCTTGGATATTTTACTAATCGATTGGCTAGTTGTATGCTTATTTGTGTTGGTTTCAATTCTCCGAGGTCTAGTTTAGCGTATAGTGAATACGGCATTAAATTTATACTAGCACCTAAGTCTGCCAATGCTTCTATTGAACTAAGACTACCCAGAAAATATGGAATTGTAAAACTTCCTGGATCTGATAATTTTTCTGGTATCTTATTCAACAGCACTGCAGAACAATTAGCATTCATAGTAACAGCCGAGAGTTCCTCCATTTTCTTTCTATTTGTGATTAGATCTTTCAAGAATTTAGCATATCTTGGCATTCTTGAAATCACATCAATGAAAGGAAGATTGACATTTATTTGTTTAAACATATCCAAGAATTTGGATTGCTCGGCTTCAAGTCTTTCTTTTCTCATTTTACTTGGGTAAGGAAGTGGTGGTTAGTATGGTTTAACATAAGGTTTTGCCTTAACTGTGTTATCTTCATTAACCTTTTCAACTACCGGTTCTGTTTCCTTCTCTTTTTCAGATTGTGGTGCCTGTGTAGTAGGAATAGAGTCATCAAAATTTACAGGAATTTCAGGAGGTTTAAGTATAATACTACTTCTTGTGGTAATGGCTTTAGCTGTTTCATTCCGGGGGTTAGCATTTGTATCACTAGGTAGACTCCCCAGTTTTCTTTCACCTATCAACCTTGCTAGGTTACTTACTTCTTGTTCCAGATTTTGGATAGAAGCTTGTTGATTTCTAAATGCTTGAGCATTTTGTTCATTAGTTTGTTTCTGAGATGTGAAAAATTGCGTTTGATATTTGTAGTGACCCGAACTTTTCCATGTTTATATATATATATTAAATGAAATTGTTATTTTACATGATTAAGTGTTTCCAACATGTTAAGCAATCAAACTTGTTAAGACTTGATTAATTAAAATAGGTTTCATATAGACAATTGACCACCCAAGTTGACCGGTGATTCATGAACGTTAAAACTTGTAAACACTATATGATGACATATATTTGGATATATATATAGTTAACATGATATTATGATAAGTAAACATATCATTAAGTATATTAACAATGAACTACATATGTAAAAGCAAGACTACTAACTTAATGATTTTGAAACGAGACATATATGTAACGATTATCGTTGTAACGACATTTAATGTATATATATCATATTAATAGATATTCATACATCATATTATCATGATAATATAATAATTTAAAATCTATTTTGATATTATAAACATTGGGTTAACAACATTTAACAAGATCGTTAACCTAAAGGTTTCAAAACAACAATTACATGTAACGACTAACGATGACTTAACGACTCAGTTAAAATGTATATACATGTAGTGTGTTAATATGTATTCATACACTTTTGAAAAACTTCAAGACACTTATCAAAATACTTCTACTTAACAAAAATGCTTACAATTACATCCTCGTTCAGTCTCATCATCAATTCTACTCGTATGCACCTGTATTCATACTCGTACAATACACAGCTTTTAGATGTATGTACTATTGGTATATACACTCCAATGATCAGCTCTTAGCAGCCCATGTGAGTCACCTAACACATGTGAGAACCATCATTTGTCAACTAGCATGAAATATCTCATAAAATTACAAAAATATGAGTAATCATTCATGACTTATTTACATGAAAACAAAATTACATATCCTTTATATCTAATCCATACACCAATGACCAAAAACACCTACAAACACTTTCATTCTTCAATTATATTCATCTAATTGATCTCTCTCAAGTTCTATCTTCAAGTTCTAAGTGTTCTTCATAAATTCCAAAAGTTCTAGTTTCATAAAATCAAGAATACTTCCAAGATTGCAAGTTTACTTCCAAGTTTTCTAAATCCATTCCAAGTAATCATCCAAGATCAAGAAACCTTTGTTACTTACAGTACTTTATCTTTCTAATACAAGGTAATAATCATATTCAAACTTTAATTCAATTTCTATAACTATAACAATCTTATTTCGAGTGAAAATCTTACTTGAACTATTTTCGTGTCATGATTCTGCTTCAAGAACTTTCAAGCCATCCAAGGATCCTTTGAAGCTAGATCCATTTTTCTCATTTCCAGTATCTTTATCCATAAAACTTGTGGTAGTAATGATGTTCATAACATCATTCGATTCATACATATAAAGCTATCTTATTCGAAGGTTTAAACTTGTAATCACTAGAACATAGTTTAGTTAATTCTAAACTTGTTCGCAAACAAAAGTTAATCCTTCTAAATTAACTTTTAAAATCAACTAAACACATGTTCTATATCTATATAATATGCTAACTTAATGATTTAAAACCTGGAAACACGAAAAACACCATAAAACTGGATATACGCCGTCGTAGTAAAACCTGGGGCTGTTTTGGTTGGGATAATTAAAAGCTAAGAAGGACTTTGATTTAAAAGCTATACTTCTGTAAAAATGATTTTTCTTATTAACATGAAACTATATCCAAAAATCATGATTAAACTCAAAGTGAAAGTATGTTTTTCAAAATGGTCATCAAGATGTCGTTCTTTCGACGGAAATGACTACCTCTTTCAAAAACGACTTGTAACTTGTATTTTTGACTATAAACCTATACTTTTTCTGTTTAAATTTATAAAATAGAGTTCAATATGAAACCATAGCAATTTGATTCACTCAAAACGGATTAGAAACGAAGAAATGGCAAGTAAAACAAGATTGATAAAAACTACTCATTTTACCAACGTGAAAGTTAGTAATAAATCTATTCCAACCATAATCTAATCAACTTATATTGTATATTATGTAATCTTGAGATACCATAGACACGTATATAATATTTCGACCTATCATGTCGACCCATCTATATATATATATTGCGGAACAACCATAGACACTCTATATGTGAATGTTGGAGTTAGCTATACAGGGTTGAGGTTGATTCCAAAATATATATATATATATATATATATATATATATATATATATATATATATATATATATATATATATATATATATATATATATATATATATATATATATATATATATATATATAGTTTGAGTTGTGATCAATACTGAGATACGTATACACTGGGTCGTGGATTGATTCAAGATAATATATATCAATTTTTTTTCTGTACATCTAACTTTGGACAACTAGTTGTAGGTTACTAACGAGGACAGCTAACTTAATGAACTTAAAACATCAAAATGTATTAAAAGTGTTGTAAATATATTTTGAACATACTTTGATATATATGTACATATTTGTTATAGGTTCGTGAATCGACCAGTGGCCAAGTCCTACTTCCCGGCGAAGTAAAAATCTGTGAAAGTGAGTTATAGTCCCACTTTTAAAATCTAATATTTTTGGGATGAGAATACATGTAGGTTTTATAAATGATTTACAAAATAGACACAAGTACGTGAAACTACATTCTATGGTTGAATTATCGAAATCGAATATGCCCCTTTTTATTAAGTCTGGTAATCTAAGAATTAGGGAACAGACACCCTAATTGACGCGAATCCTAAAGATAGATCTATTGGGCCTAACAAACCCCATCCAAAGTACCGGATGCTTTAGTACTTCGAAATTTATATCATATCCGAAGGGTGTCCCGGAATGATGGGGATATTCTTATATATGCATCTTGTTAATGTCGGTTACCAGGTGTTCACCATATGAATGATTTTTATCTCTATGTATGGGATGTATATTGAAATATGAAATCTTGTGGTCTATTGTTACGATTTGATATATATAGGTTAAACCTATAACTCACCAACATTTTTGTTGACGTTTTAAGCATGTTTATTCTCAGGAGATTATTAAGAGCTTCCGCTGTCACATACTTAAATAAGGACAAGATTTGGAGTCCATGCTTGTATGATATTGTGTAAAAACTGCATTCAAGAAACTTATTTCGTTGTAACATATTTGTATTGTAAACCATTATGTAATAGTCGTGTGTAAACAGGATATTTTAGATTATCATTATTTGATAATCTACGTAAAGTTTTTTTAAAACTTTTATTGATGAAATAAAGGTTATGATTTGTTTTAAAATGAATGTAGTCTTTGAAAAACGTCTCATATAGAGGTCAAAACCTCGCAACGAAATCAATTAATATGGAACATTTTTAATCAATAAGAACGGGACATTTCAATATTCAACTAGCTTTGACATCATATCTTCTAAATTTGCTTTTTTCCATCGGTTTGTGGTGGTTTATTTGGAAAACTAGGTCTTTGCCGATTGTAAGTATTGTTGGATACTTGTTGATTACTAGGACCTTGTTAATTGTTGTGTGGAACATTTCGGTTATAATTCTAATTTTGATTGTAGTTTGGTCTTGGCGGTTGATAATTATTCTGATAATTATTTCCAGGCCTTTGGTTCATGTATGAAACATTCTCTCTTTGTTTCATTGTTTGTTCAATACTGAGACAATCTTTTGTCAAATGTGGTCCTCCACACTGCTCACAACTAATTCGTATTGCGTGAATATCTTTAGTCATCTTTTCCATTCGTCTTTCGAAAGCATCTATCTTTGCGGAAATGGAATCAAAGTCATGGCTAGAATCGGCTCTAGCTGCTTTAGATGATCTAACGATATCTTTTTCTTGATGCCACTCATGTGAGTAGGAAGCAGTGTTATCAATAATTGTGTAAGCTTCAGTTGCAGTTTTATTCATAATGGAACCACCAGCTGCTATGTCGATGTCTTTTCGTGTAGTGATGTCGCATCCTTGGTAGAATATTTGTACTATTTGATAAGTGTCTAAACCATGTTGAGGACATCCTCCTAACAACTTTCCCATGTATCAATCGCCCCTTCAGGTAACGATTCTAACCAATCTTTGGCTTCTCCCTTTAAAGTCCAAGGAAATAACATGAGATAGATCTGTTCATTCTCCACTTCTCGGATTTTAAATAGAGTACAGATCCTATTAAAGGTTCGAATATGTTCATTTGGATCTTCCTTCGGCGCACCACTAAATTGGCATTGATTAGTTACCATGTGTAGGATTTGTCCTTTGATTTCATAATCTGGCGCATTAATGTCTGGTTGAGTAATTGCATGACCTTGGCCAGTGCGTTTAGCTCTCATTCGGTCTTCCATACTTAGAGGTTCCAGATTTTCCATGATTGAAATTGTTGAATCTGAATCACTAGAGGATTCTGACTTAATGATTTCTTCCTCAACAATCTCTGGATGAGTGATTTGTGGTTCTGGAGGAATGATTAGTAGTTCAGGATCTCTGAATTGTCCCTGAATATCCTCCGGATTCTCAATTATGAGGTCGGGTTCAAAAAATGGATTATCGGAAATTTGAATTAGAGTACTTGGTCGACTAGATGACGATTCTAAAGAAAAATCAACGGTGACAATATTGGCTAGATGTCTTGATCGAGTTACAGGCAAGGTTGGAGATCTCGGATCTCTGGGAGATCTCGTTTGGACATTTTTTTTGGAGATCTCGGCATCTCGGATAAATCTCGGGGAGATCTCGGACGTTGACTTACGTTGACTTTTTAGTTTTTATAATATAAATATATACAAATAAATCAATATATGTATATTTATATACATTTTTATAATTTTTTACAAGAAAATCCAAGAAATTAGCGAGAAAATTCGAAAAATTACAAAATTTTATGAGAAAATTCGAGAAATGAGTGAGAAATTTCGAGAAATCGTGGCTTTGACGAAGTTTGACTCCGTTGACCGAGAAATCTTGGGAGATGGACGTTTTGCTCGGTGCATTCACTGAATATCCTATTAGTTATAAAAATAAAAATTATTAAAGTTATCAAATTAATAGACTTTTCTGATTTTGCCCACGTTTCGAATAGCCAATAGATGCAGCAGGTAGCCAGGACCCTTTAAATCGGAAGCCCACAACTCGTCACTAACAAATCCAACTATTACTATGAACCAGAAAATTTTGGATGTCTATCAATTTAACCACTTAAAATAATTTTTTCGTCGAAATTTAAAGAAAATAAAGAAAATTCTATGTCCTAAAAACTAGAGCGTCGAGAAATAAGAAAGAAAAAGAGTGCGTCGAAAAATAAAAAGTAATCGTCGAAAAATAAAAGTCGAAAAATAATAAAAAGAAAGTAAAGCGTCGAAATTTAAAAACCTAAAAACTAAGAATTAAAACTTACGGGAAAGCGATAAGCGACGTCGTAAAATTCTAAAGCACCTAAATCTTAGTCTAAAGAAAAAGTACTTAAGGGATTTTATGGCAAAGCCTAAAAATCTAGAAATAAAAATAAACTACGGCAAAATACTAGACTTAAAACTAATTACGAACGAAAAATACAAATTACGAATTAAACTATAAAAATATACAAAATATAAAAATAAGCTTAAAGTTATAAAATTATAATTTTTATATTATTTATTTTATAAAAGTATTAATTTTATATATTAATAATACTAATTAAAAACTTAAAACTTAAACTTAATTAAAAACTAAAACTAATTATTAATTAACTCAACCCTAATTCTAATTAATTAATAATAATAATAATTATTAAACCAAACCCTAATCTGGTCGGACTAGGTTTCAGGTCTGTCACCTCAGCTCATGCGATCGCATGAGTTGAGGGTTAGTTTTCCATGCGATCGCGTGGTTCGTGGATCCAGGTCAGATGTTGGGCTGCTACAGTGTAGTGGCCCAATTACTTTTTATATTTTTTTTTCTAATTTATTACAAAATATTTATATAAATTAAATTAAACTTATATTTTAAAAACTAATATAGAAATAAAAATACTTTATAATTTTATATATTTTAAACAAACTCTTAAAAATATATATTTATATATATATTTTTTATGTTTTTATATTTTTGTATTTTTAACAAAATAAGAAATATTATATTTTTACAAAAATATCTTAAAAACTAATATATTTTTTATAGCGTTTCGCTTCGGCGTTTACGATGTTCCCCGGCAGCGGCGCCAAAAATACTTGATGTTATGAGAGGTGTATACGAAATAGTTATATTTTTACTACGAAATACTATAAAATACGATACAATTTTACACAAGTTATTTATTTATTTATAGAGTGGATATACCTAAACCTTGCTACAACACATATAGGCAGTGTACCTAATCGTACCGTAATGTAATTTTTAGTAAGTCCGGTTCGTTCCGCAGGGAGCTAGCCAAGTTTAACCCTATTTTTTTTTTTAAACTATATTTGTATAAATATATATATATATATATATATATATATATATATATATATATATATATAAGTAATATTATTATTATTATAAAAGGGGTTTTTTACCGTTTAATGACCGGTTTGTCGATTTTATGTCTTAAGTCACAATTAAAACCTAATGTAAAATATTAAAAATAAATATAACTTAATTTAAGGCGTAAAGTAAATGACGATAAATAAAAATGCGATAATTAAAAGTACGATAATTAAAAGTGTAATAAATAAAATGACAGTAAATAAAATTGCGATAATTAAAAGTACGATAATTTAAAATGAGATAAGATATAAAATAAAGGAATTATGCTTATTTAAACTTCCGTAATCATGATGTTCGACGTGTTGTTTTTAGTTTATTACCATGGGTTAATTGTCCTTTGTCCTGGATTATTCAATATGTCCATACGGTTTTTGTCCATAACAGTCCATCAGTCATAAATATAAAATGCGAGTGTCCTCGTCAAATTATCCTTATACCCAAAGTCAAATATTCCAACTAATTGGGGACTTAAACTGTAATAAGGTTTTAATACATTGTTAATGATTATACCAGGTTATCGACTGTGTGCAATCCAAGTTTTTAATACTTTATTATCAATTACACCAAGTGTCCTTGTATCTAATCCACCCCTGTTTTAATGAGTCCATTGACTATTAATCCATTCCCGTGTCCGGTTAAATGAACGATTATTAGTATTTATAAATATCCCGCCCATCGTGTCCGATCGAGTGTATGTGGTTATTTATAGATACGTCAAATTGTAAATTGCTATTTTAAATTAACGAATTATCATTCAGTTAAACAAATATAAAGCCCATTAATAATCCATAGTCCAATTTCCACAAGTGTCGGTCTTTTGTCCAAACCCCAATTATGGTACAAAGCCCAATTACCCCGTCTTTAATATTTAGCCCAACATCATGATTACTTTGGCTTAAATAAGCATAATACTAACTTAGCTACAAGATATTAATTTAAAAAGGTTGAACATAACTTACAATGAGTATTAATCGCGTAGTGTTACATGGACAGAATTTCGACTTACAAACTTAAAACATTCGCCACTATAATCTTATTATTATTAAACTTAAATTAAAATTAAAATTATAAAATATAAATATAAATATATCGTAGAGAGTGAGAGAGATTGAATTCTGTGTATGTAATTCGTCCGAAAAACGTTGCAATTTATAGATGTGGCCAGCTATCTCCTGCCATGCGATCGCATGACTTTTGTGCATCCTAGCCATGCGATCGCATGGCCAGCCTGTCCAGCGTACATTCATCAATTAAACGTGGGCTGCTGATTTTATTTAATATATAATATAATATATCTAATTTTATATAATTATATATATATTATATTATATTCTTGTGCCTAGTTGACTCGTAATTTTAGGTCCGTTGCCTCGTGCGTTGATAGTTGGTTCATGTCCCGGTTCTGGATTTTCAAACGTCCTTGCGTACAATTTAATATCTTGTACTTTGCGTTTTGTGGCTCGTACTCTTGTAACTTTTAGACGTTTCTCATCAATAATTTGAACCACTTTGATTGTACTTAGTACTTTTTAGCGTTTTGGTCATTTGCGTCTTCAAATCGTCGAATATTTCTTTTGTCTTCACCTTTTATTATTTAAACGAATATCACTTGTAAATAGAACAATTGCAACCAAAAGCTTGTCTTTCTTGAAGGATAATGCTATGAAATATATGTTCATTTTTAGCATTATCATCCACAGATATACGAATCCGTTCACCACAGAATAACCATTTTTATTCGATTTCATATTTGGATTTTGACTTATTATAATCCAACAAGTGGCATAATGAAGAAAATATTGGACAATTAAAATGAATTAAAATATTGATTATAACATAAGAAACTAAACAATTCTTCAAGTCTGCCACTTGAATTCATTTTAAACCTCATTTGTATCTTGACGATTACAATCTGCGTTCAAACCTTTCATGATTCTTGAAAACACCTCAATCGAAAGGATGAACCAACCGCACTTCATTTACGGGAGAAAAGAGTGAAGCATATAGCTATGCACCTGAAAACACTCGAAACCTGAGTAAACATTTAACACGTATCTGTGCTAGCTCCTTTAGCGTTGTTATTACCGAAAATAACTTTGCAATCCTTTTCCAATTAAGCCAATTTTGTCACAGCTCCAACAAATCAACTTCGATTGTTCATTTTGGATTAGCCTTATTATAACCTTGATATATACGTTGTCTTTTCGCCTTCGTTACCGGGGAACCGTTTATATCCCACCACATTAGCAGTAGACTTACCAGCAACTTCATTGATCTTTGACTTTCCGAAAAATCATTATATTCATTAAAACCCTATCAAGTACTCATCCACATCTTACAACAAGAATTACCATACCAATTATTGGGAGTTAGCAATCAGTATTTTGAATCTCGTAGCGTTCCAACATCAACAGTTATATGTATACATATAACATTTATCTCTTAGGATTATGATCCTCCATTCTGAAATTCTGAAAAGCACCTAGTTTACGAATCAGTTCTCTAAATTTTGGAAAGTGCCGATGAAGCAACAAAAATTGTAAACGACGTTAACAGCCAAAAGTTTGATGATAAAGAATGAAGTGTTGGAAACACTCAATGGAAAATTTGCACTGGAAACCGGATTGAGCAAACCATGAAAGAGGCTGTGGACAAATCACAAAGACTAAACCTGCTTTCAAAGAATCCAAATGATTTAGTATATGTTGAAGTCTTTAGCAAATACCTTGCTCCACCTTACGGACAAATCTTTATCATCATCTATCGATATTAGAAATTCTAAGATATCATCGTATCTTTTATTATAAATATCCTCGATATTTCTGAAGATATTTTCATAACTATTCTTATCTGAAATCATTTATCTCTTCGCGATATCAGTGTTACATCAGAAAAGAAACAGTTTTAGTTTCTAAATTCTGAAAAATTCGAATTTAAAATATGAATGTTTTTGAAGAAGTGTTGGGAACTGAAGCATGAGTTAGTATAATATAATGACACTTGATCAACGTGATTATATTATAGTAAGTCATGCTGAGTTTCTAATGGAAAGTGATGATTCACAGACCATAACGTCATCATGTGCCATGTTACACGACTCTTACATTCTATCTAAACTCCAAACATATCAAGAACATATTTTCTTGATAGTTCTATCTTTTCCCTTGGATTCTGAAATACAACAGTGACTACGTCAAAAGTTAAATCTCTATCTCAATATTTTGTGATAACTTCATTCATACGCTTCGAGTAATCGAATTGTCTTATTCATACTACA
This sequence comes from Rutidosis leptorrhynchoides, assembly GCF_046630445.1. Lineage (NCBI taxonomy): Eukaryota > Viridiplantae > Streptophyta > Magnoliopsida > Asterales > Asteraceae > Rutidosis > Rutidosis leptorrhynchoides. The sequence continues at coordinate 93,988,120 of NC_092341.1, read as the reverse complement.
TGACGATGACAAAATTCTATTTATCAATTCATATGCGTCATGAAAATATAATTATTGTCAGCCACAACCATTCCAATCAAATTTCGGGACGAAATTTCTTTAACGGTAGGTACTGTGACGACCCGGAAATTTCCACCAAATTTAAACTTAATCTATATATGAATTCGACACGATAAGCAAAGTCGGTAATGTTGAGTCTCAAAATTTTGAAACAGTTTCAAATATTCAATTACCCTTTGACTGCTGTCGACGATTCACGAACCACTAATTATAAATAGATACATATATATTTATAATATATGAATTTGAAATATAAATTAAAATATTATATGATGTAATTGTTAGAATTAATAATGTAAAATAAAATAATATATAATAACTATTATTTAAAATATAACTATATATGTAAATAATGTATAATGAATATACATATATAGTTTTGAATTTATTTTGTAAGCAACAATAACACTCAATTGTCATTCGATCGATAATAAGTAAGTTAAAATCAAACTTATATTATTTTAAAATAAACTGTGATTCGAAAATGAGTTTTACAAATTATAGACTTATTAAAAATGTATTTAGGAACTATTTGTTGAATTTTAAAACTTTTTATATTTTACTTGGGGTTGGGAGTGAACAATTAATGTAATTTTTATTTATTAGTTAAGGAGCGAATTTCATACCATAATGACCAAAATAAATGAATATAGTTAATGTAAAAATTTGAGATTTTTCTGAACACTTTTATCCGCCACTGATTAACAACGGAGTACGAAATAATAGTCCTTAAAAACTGTCGGTATAATCAAACAAATATATGATGGCTATACTATTTGGTTACTATGCATGATTTAAATATATGTTTACTGTTTCATGAATGATTCATGATTATCACTATTTTTGTTTTAAGCCTTCACAATGTAAAACCTTTACGGAGTATACATAAGATATATAGGCACTGCATGATATACATCCCTACTACAACTTCTAATTCTTTCTTGCTTCTCACCATCACTACAACACTACAAATCACCAAGAAACAATCACCACTATCTATGATCACGATGACGCCACACTAAACAACCACCAGATCACCATTATTTCATCACTACGACTCCCTCTCCGCGTGTTCTATCAACCCATCCAGACCATCGCCTTTATTGTTTATTTCATTTCCTTTTTACTCGCCTATTACCACTCTTGAAACACCACTACCATCGACACTCTCAAACCACCCATATCACTCACCACCCTCCCTATCACCGTAACCATCTTTTCGTTTGAAGCTATCCACCTACAAAACCCACCCATATCAAACCCACTTTGGTTTGTTGTTCATGATCGCCAAACATCATCATCAAAATACCATCACCATGATGTAACAACCAACATCAACAAATCTAAAATGATGCTCCTTCTTTAACCCTTGTATATTCCTTTCGTGACCTTAACAAAACCACCACCATTTGCAACCGCTATTATCCCTATTTACTGCTTTTCTGTTTCAATTAAGCCACGCCACCATCAAACCCCACCACTTCTATCACAACGACAACCATCCTCACCATAGCTCCACAACCGTGGACCACCACCTTAAAACAACCATCACCAAACTCGTTTTGATTTTCAAACCTTTACTACTACCATCGAATACATCATCACCTACGGCTCACTATTACTACAACACCACCACTTTTATTCGAATAAAATAACCTTTCTATTTTTCTATTATAACCGAGTAAAGAACACCAAAAAGCCGATGTTGCTATTTCTTTCTTTGATCGAACCTCAACCACAACTACCAATTCACTACCTCAATCCATCACCATTCTTTTCTCTCTCTATGTCTTTCTCTCACTTTATTTTCTACTTTTAATTCGAACGAACCCACAAATCATCACAAGTCGTTAATGGTTGATGTTATATTGCAGTTAAACGAAGCCTCTATTATCAAATACTCCTGTTTTCTATGTTAAACAAGATGCTACGGCTGCAGCTGTAGCTACATTTTTTCGTTAAAACAACAAACACCAACAACTACTGTTATGTTTGTTCTTCAATTTCTGTTTTATTAAACTATGATCAAAGGAACAAAATGAATAAAGTTGATGATTATAATAATGAAACAATAAAGTTAGTGATGGTATTCGTTTATAATAAGATTGATGATGATGACAGGATTTTTAAATACAAGACTGGGTTTATTAGTGGGCTTAAATAAGTTAACTTTTGGGCCATGTTCTTATTTATATTGTTGGGTCAAATTCGTTAGTTTCTAATGGGCCGAGATAATCCCAAATTTCTGTTGGGTTACCATGTTCCAAATTGGACCGTAATGTATTGGGATAAAAGGATTTAGGATAGTAGTTCTTTCAAAAAAGAGGAAATGGAAAAATGGTTAGGGGTGTGTTGCTTAACCAAGAGGTCTCGGGTTCGAGCCCCGGTTGTAGCATTTTTTTTTTAGAAAAAGAAGAAGAAAGGGAAAACAGGGAGAAAAGAGGTTATATGAATATAAGTAACACATTAATCGGGAAAAATAGACACAGAGGAATGGTTAAAGGCGTTATCGGGTTAGCGGGACGTCGCGGGTTCAAACCCGGACTTGGGCATTTTTTTAAGGGCTAGTTCTTTGAGGTAGTTTACTTATTACCCATTATTATTATTATTATTATTATTATTATTATTATTATTATTATTATTATTATTATTATTATTATTATTATTATTATTATTATTATTATTATTATATATTATCATTATTATTAAAATTAATATTATTATTAAAAATATCATTATTATTATTTTTATCATTATTAGTATTAACAATATTATTAACATTTTTATCATTTTGAATATTATTACTATCATTATTATAACTTTTACCAATACAACTATATTATTATTATTAGCAATATTAATATTAATATTAATATTATTACAATAAATGTTAGTTACACAAAATATACTTAATAAAATTATATTTTATAAATTAATTATTTAAAGTATATAAAATAAATATATTTACACATGAATTACTAAAATAACAGTTATATTAATAATAATACATAAATTATTCGACTTCAATTATATGTGTTAATATATACATAAATGATATAGGTTCGTGAATCTGAGGCCAACCCTACACTTGTTCAATGACGTCATATGTATTTTTACTACGAAATACAGTATCGTGAGTTCATTTGATTCCCTTTTACTCTTTACATTTTTGGGACTGAGAATACATGCGTTGTTTTTACAACTGCTTTATTAAACACTTTTGAAATATATTTTGAACTGCGAATACATGAAATGCTTTTATAAATGTTTGACGAGATAGATACAAGCAAAACATTCCTCGAATGAATTATGTTGACATGATAATTGCCACCATTAAATTATGTGGACATGATAATTGCCACCGTTGAATTATGTGGACATGATAATTGCCACCGTTGAATTATGTGGACATGATAATTGCCACCATTGAATTATGTGGACATGATAATTGCCACCGTTGAATTATGTGGACATGATAATTGCCACCAATTGATGTGAATGTTATGCATCGACAGAATGATTTTTATACACAGGTTATGTGTATTAATTTTTGTGCACGAGATATGTGTACGGTTACTAAGATTTATGAAAGATGATTTCGTACACGATAAAGGTGTACTGTATTTAAAAGATATCGCATGTACATTACAGGTGGGTATAGGATTCGGGCCCATTTGTACCATGCAGCATTTAAATCTTGTGGTCTATCAAAATGATGAATTTTATTGCTTTATGATAAACCTATGAACTCACCAACCTTTTGGTTGACACTTTAAAGCATGTTTATTCTCAGGTATGAAAGAAATGTTCCGCTGTGCATTTGCTCAATTTAAAGATAGTACATGGAGTCATTCATGGCATATAGAGGTCAAAACCTCGCAATGGGACCATCTGTTGAAGACTTCATCCAGCTTGATTAGGACAGGTCACTACATAGCCGATTCATTTAGAACTTGTAATTCGGGATTTTCAAGACGAGAAATATGATCAGCTGCGAGATTTTCTGCTCCCTTTTTGTCTCGGATCTCAATATCGAACTCTTGTAAGAGTAAGATCCAACGGATTAATCGTGGTTTGGCATCTTGTTTCAAAAATAGGTATCTTAGAGCAGAATGGTCGGTATAGACCACCGTTTTAGCTAGAACGAGATATGAACGAAATTTGTCAAAAGCAAAGACAATGGCAAGGAGTTCTTTTTCAGTAGTTGTATAATTCGTTTTGCTCCTTGTAATGTCTTACTAGCGTAATAAATAGGTTGAAATCATTTTTCAATCCTTTGTCCTAAAACGGCTCCCATTGCAAAATTACTTGCATCGCACATGAGTTCAAATGGTAGATTCCAATTTGGAGTTATCATGATCGGCGCATTAGTGAGTTTTTCTTTAAGAATATTAAAAGATTTTATGCATTCATCCGAAAAGATGAATGGAGCATCTTTTTCTAGGAGTTTATTCATAGGAGTGGCAATTTTAGAAAAGTCTTTTATGAAACGTCGGTAAAAACCAGCATGCCCTAGAAAACTCCTAACTCCTCTAACATTGATGGGATGTGAAAGTTTAGCAATTACATCTACTTTAGCTCTATCCACTTCAATTCCTTCCTTTGAAATTTTATGACTAAGAACGATGCCTTCTTTAACCATGAAATGGCATTTCTCCCAATTAAGTACTAGATTTGATTGCTTGCATCTAATAAGCATTCGTTCAAGATTAACTAGACATATTTCAAAAGTATCACCGAAGACTAAAAAGTCATCCATGAAAACTTCCATGCATTCTTCTATCATGTCGTGGAAAATCGCCATCATGCACCTTTGAAAGGTTGCAGGGGCATTGCAAAGTCCAAATGGCATGCGTTTGTAAGCAAAAGTACCATAAGGGCATGTAAACGTGGTTTTCTCTTAGTCCTCGAGTGCTATTGGAATTTGAAAATATCCGGAAAAACCGTCAAGAAAACAATAGTAACTATTTCCGGGTAATCTTTCCAACATTTGATCAATAAAAGGTAAGGGAAAGTGAACTTTTCTGGTGGCGTCATTTAATTTTCTATAATCAATACAGACTCGCCATCCTATTACAGTCCTAGTAGGAATAAGCTCATATTTTTCATTTGTGATGACAGTCATGCCACCCTTCTTAGGCATGCATTGAACTGGGCTTACCCATGGACTATCAGAGATTGGTTAAATTAAACCTGCATCTAGCAGTTTAATAATTTCTTTCTTAACAACATATTGCATATTAGGATTTAGTCTTCGTTGGCGTTGCACATATGTTTTATGACCTTCTTCCATAAGGATTTTATGTGTACAATACGAAAGACTTATACCTTTAATATCATGAATCTTCCATGCAATAGCTGGTTTATGAGCTTTTAGCACAGATATGAGTTGAGATTTTTCATTTTCAGTAAGAGAAGACGATATTATTACAGGTAATTCAGATTCACCATGTAAATAAACGTATTCCAAATGGTTTAGAAGTGGCTTTAACTCTAATATCGGTGGTTCTTCTATCGATGATTTGTATCGATATCTGTCTTCCTCTTTTAGCATTTAAAGTTCTTCTGTTGTTGGTTCATATTCATTAGCCATAAGTGCGGCTAACATTTCAGCTTCATCAATTGGTTTAGTTCCTTCTCCTAAAGAACATTCTCCTGTTCCTTGTAATTCTGGAAATTCTTCTAACGATTCTGCATGTGAATCTATAGTTTGAATATAATAACTTGTATCATTTGCAGATTGAGGTTGGTGCATGGCTCTATCCACAGAAAAGGTAACACTCTCGTCCTCTATACTTAGGGTCAGTTTCTTACCGAACACATCTATTATTGCTTTAGCTGTGTTTAAGAATGGTCTTCCTAATATGAGAGGAACTCGAGAATCTTCTTCCATGTCCAGAATAACAAAATCTACTGGAAATACTAAAGTACCAACTTTAACTAGCATGTTTTCTATTATCCCTCTAGGATATTTTACTGATCGATCGGCTAGTTGTATGCTTATTCGTGTTGGTTTTAATTCTCCAATGTCTAGTTTAGCGTATAGTGAATACGGCTTTAAATTTATACTAGCACCTAAGTCTGCCAATGCTTCTATTGAACTATGACTACCTAGAAAACATGGAATTGTGAAACTTCCTGGATCTGAGAGTTTCTCTGGTAGCTTATTCAACAGCACTGCAGAACAATTAACATTCATTGTAATAGCCGAGAGTTCTTCCATTTTCTTTCCATTTGTGATTAGATCTTTCAAGAATTTAGCATATCTTGTCATTCCTGAAATCACATCAATGAAAGGAAGATTGACATTTATTTGTTTAAACATATCTAAGAATTTGAATTGCTCGGCTTTAAGTCTTTTTTTTCTAATTTTACTCGGGTAAGGAAGTGGTGGTTGGTATGGTTTAACATAAGGTTTTAGCCTTAACTGTGTTATCCTCATTAACCTTTTCAACTACCGGTTCTGTTTCCTTCTCTTGCTCCGGCTGTGGTGCCTGTGGAGTGTAACACCCCGTTTTCCCGTATATGATATATATAGACATATTGTGTATGTACGACTAGCGTATGAAGGATTTGATACATGTTCGTGTTTTAAAGTTCATGTATGTGAGAAGTGATCAGGCCTCGGCTAAGGTCGCGGCGCGGAGCTGTCGACAATTAAATAGAATCAGAATCAGGAGACATGGTAAGGCAGGCAACAAATCACGACTAACATCGCGGCGCGAGGATTGGGGCCGCGGCGCGGCATTCAACTGGTTTCAGTTTTAGTAGGCTCAACAAAATAGTCCCAGATCGAGGATAAGGTCGTGGCGCGACGATTAAGGCCGCGGCGTGGCGTTCTGGGCGGACTGGTGCCTGATTTTTGTAATATTAAATAAGGTTCAAGGGCATTTTGGTCATTTCGGGTGTGAGCCAGATTTGAGATCTAAATCTCATCCATTCATTTCATTTCTTTTATTTCTTTTTCCTTTTCTTTCTATTTTTCCTCTCAAAACTTCAAACCCCAATTGATTCTAAGGGATTTTTGTAAAGGAAGAATCGGGTTTTGATCGAAAGCGTAAGAGACAAGTTTGTTCTCCTCGTTCTTAGCTACAAGGTGATACTAGCGGTAAGCCCTAACTCCGAATTTCATTTTTGTGTTCTTCATCTAAATTTAGGGCTTTTGATTGTATGTTCATACATGGAACCCCACTAGTTGTTAATGGAAGATAATAACTAGGATTCGGGTTTATTAGTGATGAAGGCGAGTTTTGGGTTGGTTGATGATTTAGCCTTGTTTAGGGCTTTAAATTGAGTGTAATCACTATGATTAGTGATTATGGAAGTGTTGGAACTCATTTGGGAGTGTTGGTTGACTAAATTTGAAATGGGTCAAAATTAGGGTTTTCGTGTCAAATTGGGCAAGACAAGTGTTTAACACTTGTGTTTGGGTTAAATTGGCATATTAGGACCATTGTCACTAGTGTTAGTGATTATTGGTTAGTTTGGGCGCGTCTTGGACTTGGAAGTGCAATTGGGTCGAATTTGCACAAGTTGTCAATATGGGTTGGTTTGTGCTCCACCCTAATTGCGTTGTTTGTTATGTGATAAATGGAATAGGTAAATTCCATCGGCGAGTTGCGGATTATTCGGTGGCATTCATCAAGGCGACAAGGTGAGTGTTAATATCCTATGTGCATATGTATGTGTAGGATGGGTGTGGGTCGGGTGAAGTGGTTCTCGGTTATAGAGCTCACTTCATGTATAGGTGGTTTTGATGGACTTGTAATATAGGTCCAATTGGCACGGTTGTGCGTTTTGGTTGACCACCTTTGGCGAGGTGCACACTTTGTGTGTACGTTATCACATGTGCTTGTGATGTGGAATAATTATGCGCGTACGTATATAATGTATTTATTTGTGTAGCATGAGTTGTGAAGTGTCGATGTGTTAAGACACCACATCTCACGTGACGAGTGAAGTGTCGACGTGTTAAGACACCACTCGGGGGTGAAGTATCGACGTGTTAAGATGCCACCTCAGGTAAGATGAAGATTGAAGTGTCGACGTGTTAAGACACCACTCGGAGTGAAGTATCGACGTGTTAACATGCCACTCCAAGAACTAGCACGGGTGAAGTGTCGACGTGTTAAGATGCCACCCGGGGTGAAGCATCGACGTGTTAAGATGCCACCCGCGGGATTAGTATACGACGTGTTAAGTACTCTAATGGTTGTTGTGAACACGGATGGGAAATTCGAGTACCATTCCTTGTATTATTGGTTAACTATGGTTGTGCTTTATGATGTAGCTAACCCTCCGGGTGTAGTTTATTGGCGTTGTTCACATCGTCGTTGGTGAACTTATATTTGTTGTTATTTTAGCTTGATGCTTAGTGATCGTACGGTATGCTTAGCTTAGCTTGCCTTTAGGCTTTGATGCTCCGGTATGCGTTATTTGATTTCTTGTGTGGCGTGTCCATTTTATTCATATATATGTATGTAGTATATTCCCACTCACTAAGCGTTAGCTTACCCTCTCGTTGTTTATGTTTTTATAGATTTTCATGGAGGCGGTCGCTCGGGTAAGCGTGAGGACTAGTGGACTCGCGTAGGTTGCTTTAGAAGATGTGCTTTTGGATCGATTAGGATTGGGTAGCGTATCCCCAATCACCATGCTCGGTTTTATTGGACATTAGAATAGTCGGGTCGTGTTTGTCCGTTCGGATGTTTAAACTATGTATTAAATGTTTTAAAAGTTTATTGGACTTATTATTGTGTTAATGATGTTTTGGAAACATAATTGGGACCTAAATGTTAATGATATTAATGAAAAAAAAAAATTTACGGGTCAGTTTAAATACGGGTTGGGTTGTTTCAAGTGGTATCAGAGCATGGTCTAAGGGATTTAGGAGACTTGAGATATGTGCCTAGACTTAGACTTTTGTGTGTGCTTAATTGCTGCGGGACTTGGTTAGTGCCTTAGCGTGTAGGTGAACTAACTAGGATTTTTGGCTAGTGTTGTGATGCTATTTCCTTGCGTGCGCTTATGTCGCGTAGAATATTTATGTTGTGTTGGTTTATAACATCGAGCGAGGTGGTTGTTGTACTAACAAGTCGATACGGCGTGTTTGCGTAATAAGGACTTGCAAACCTTATTACGGGTGCAAATCGTGTCTAACAAGTGATGTACGACGAGTGTTGAGCAAGATGGGGCGGTGTTGTGCATGTGGTTTTATACGTTCGTGGACTAATCGTTTTGCATTCTTTAGAATGACGACGTGAAACGAGATCGAGACAAATGACGTTGAGTTTAACGCTAGAGTTGCGGCCGCCGTTGCGGAGCAAATGGTTGCGTTTCGAGAAGAAATGGATAGGAAGTATTCCGAACTTCAAAGTAGTGGGGAAATGGAGCGTTGTCTTAAGAGCTTCATGAGGACTAAACCCCCGATGTATGATGGGAAACCGGATCCTTTGGTAAGCACAACTTGGATCTCGGATGTCGAAGGGTGTTTTCGTACTATTGATTGCCCTCCCGAGAAGAGGACAAGACTCGCTACTAGTTTGTTACGGGGTAGGACGAAGGATTGTTGAGTGGTACACGGACGAGTATATCGGATTCTAGTGCTTCTAGATGTTACAATTGTGGCGTGAGGGGTCACAAGTCTTGGGAATGTTCGGTGCCAAAGGGTGATGGTCGGGTGGGCTTCAATTGCCAAGAGGAAGGACATCGTAAGTTGGAATGTCCCGAGTAAGCGGGGACGGGTGCAGCAAGGAGACGTTAAGGTATGTTTTGTTTTAATAAATATGTCCTTTGATTATTTATTTTGTGCCGATGAGTTCGGGTTTGTTAATGCCTTGTGTTGTGCATATTGTTATGGGTGACGTTCCTAATGGAATTACCCTAAGGTGACGTTTTGATTGATGGAGACTTGGTGCAACCAAGCATTCCTTGGTGTTCGGGAAATGTTTCTACCAAGCCTTGGGAATGGGCTTTGTGTTCGGTTGTTAAGAGTGTATTTGCTTCGTGTTGAAGTTGATGAACCATGAGGTTCGACAGGTGGTTAAAACCCTAAAGATCGAGTGTTTGATCTCGATGTGTATGTTGGTAATGGAGTCTACGTGACGCGATGTTAGGTGCCTCTTTCATACCTACGAGTGTGGTATTTGACTCCGATGGTGTTGTGGTTACAATGTACTTAGGGTACCGGAGAGAAACCCTTAGGTACGTGAGTGACTAGATGGAAATTTGACTAGCTAGAGCAATCGGAGATTTGCAAGATTAAAGTTTGTGTAATTTATGGTGAAATCTTCGTTCAAAGTGTTTAAGGATTGGTTAAAATCCTTTGTAAGCTCAAGGTTAGAGCAAGATGTGGTGATGGGTCATGTAAACCCAATTGTTAGTAAAGTCTACCTTTGGTAGCATTGTACGGTTGTACAAGATGCGGTTATGGGACGTAGTTCCAAGTGGGAGAGTTACACTCCCGCACGAGGAGGTTTTAGTGTGAGAATTTGGATAATGCTCATAGTAGATCCGGAATTTGTGTCGGGACCTAGATTTTGGTCGATTTGTGGTAGAGTACAATTTCGGTTAAATTGTACTTATGATTTTGGATTTAAATTATCACCGAGATGGTAATGTGGTGAATCTCGTTGAGAGATAATGGACGTGTTTGACGAGCAAGGTGATATCCCTCGATTAAGGGATGTGCGTGTCGGATTCTCTTTTAGAGAATTATTGTTTTGTGCTTATGCGCGATATAGGTGGTTCTTGCTCGATTGTGTTGGCGTTGTGTACGCGTACGTATGGTAATGGTTAGTGGTATCCGTTAGGATTCACTATAGTGTAGCAGTGCGCGATGTTGCACTACTCGTTGTTTGAGGCCAAAAGAGCGTTGATTGATGGGTTATGGCCGTGACGCGGTCCGCTAACTTCATCATGGGTGTAGTGTTATATCAGTATGGTATAACGTTATCGGGAAATTCGAGTACCGATGGGGATTGGGAGTACCATTCTTGTGTTGAGATTTGGGAAGTGGATCTCGTGTGAATGCGGATTCACGATGACGCGTGTAGTTCAGTCATCTTATTGTGGAAGTGAGTCTCGTGTAGTTCGAATTCACAATGACTCGTGTGGATGCGGTCATTATATTGAGGAAGTGATTCTCGTGTAGTTCGGATTCACAATGACACGTGTGGTTGCGGTCATTCTTTTGGGATAGTGATTCTCGTGTAGTTCGGATTCACTAGGGCGCGTGTAGTTCAGCCAATCCCGATTGTTGTGCGGTGGAGGTAGTGAGTCGCGTGTAGTTCGGATTCACTAAGGCGCGTGTAGTTTTCGGCCAGCCTTCATGTTGTGTGATCTATTGGTTGTTTCATACGCCAATGGTGGGGTCGTAAGGACCATGCTGTGTTGTGAACTATTGGTTGTTTATACACCAATGGTAGAGTCGCGAAGACCATGTTGTGTGATTAGTGATGCGATAGCCGTGTTTCGCTCACATGTTGTTACGGGTGTGACAATAGTCGATTTTGTACACCTCGGGATTAGCATTGCCATAGTCATTTTGGGCGCTATCGGTTTTAGCCATTTGCTTACGATGTTACGGTAGTTGCGTAATAGACGTGTTTGAACACTACAAGGATTGTTGAGTGGTAATTGTTATCCGTAAGGATTCGCTTTTGGTTGGTCTTCATCGGTTAGATGGTTGACTTTATTTTTTTGGTATGCGGTTGTTACTAGCAATGTACTTGGTATGGTACGCTAGGAGTTGATATCTCGGTTCGGGATTGGATGAGTTCTTCCGATGTGAGGGATTGAGCAAGTTTGTAGTGCTCGGATTTGTGGATTCTTAATAAGTCACGGGTGACGATTTAGTTGTTAAGTGTAACTCTTTGAGAAGAATTGCCTAGAAAAGTTGGAAGAATACGTGGCGATTTCGCGTATTCTAAGTGATCGTTGTAGACTTCGGTTGTTGCGTGTATTGCGCGTCTTGGAATACGTGCGTGTGTGTATTTAGTAAATGAATTAATCTTCGGGCTAATGAGGAATGTGTCGGAAGTCGGATTTGAAACGATTGTTTGTGAACCATCGAGTGTAGGTTCGGATTGGTTAAGTGACTAGGATCACGAGGACGTGATCGAATCTAAGTGGGGGAGAGTTGTAACACCCCATTTTCCCGTATATGATATATATATATAGGTGTATTGTGTATGTACGACTAGCGTATGAAGAATTTGATACATGTTCGTGTTTTAAAGTTCATGTATGCGAGAAGTGATCAGGCCTCGGCTAAGGTCGCGGCGCGGAGCTGCCGGTCGCGGCTCGACAATTAACCAGAATCAGAATCAGGAGACATGGTAAGGTAGGCAACAAATCAAGGCTAACGTAGCAGCGCGAGGATTGGGGCAGCGGCGCGGAATTCAACTGGTTTCAGTTTCAGTAGGCTCAACAAAACAGTCCCAGATCGAGGCAAAGGTCGCGGCGCGACGATTAAGGCCGCGGCGCGGCGTTCTGGGCGGACTGGTGCCTGATTTTTGTAATATTAAATAAGGTTCAAGGGCATTTTGGTCATTTCGTGTGTGAGCCAGATTTGAGATCTAAATCTCATCCATTCATTTCATTTCTTTTATTTCTTTTTCCTTTTCTTTCAACTTTTCCTCTCAAAACTTCAAACCCCAATTGATTCTAAGGGATTTTTGGAAAGGAAGAAGCGGGTTTTGATCGAAAGCGTAAGAGACAAGTTTGTTCTCCTCGTTCTTAGCTACAAGGTGATACTAGCGGTAAGCCCTAACTCCGAATTTCATTTTTCTGTTCTTCATATAAATTTAGGGCTTTTGATTGTATGTTCATACATGGAACCCCACTAGTTGTTAATGGAAAATAATAACTAGGATTCGGGTTTATTAGTGATGAAGGCGAGTTTTGGGTTGGTTGATGATTTAGCCTTGTTTAGGGCTTTAAATTGAGTGTAATCACTATGATTAGTGATTATGGAAGTGTTGGAACTCATTTGGGTGTGTTGGTTGACTAAATTTGAAATGGGTCAAAATTAGGGTTTTGGTGTCAAATTGGGCAAGACAAGTGTTTAACACTTGTGTTTGGGTTAAATTGGCATATTAGGACCATTGTCACTAGTGTTAGTGATTATTGGTTAGTTTGGGCGCGTCTTGGACTTGGAAGTGCAATTGGGTCGAATTTGCACAAGTTGTCAATATGGGTTGGTTTGTGCTCCACCCTAATTGCGTTGTTTGTTATGTGATAAATGGAATAGGTACATTCCATCGGCGAGTTTCGGATTATTCGGTGGCATTCATCAAGGCGACAAGGTGAGTGTTAATATCCTATGTGCATATGTATGTGTAGGATGGGTGCGGGTCGGGTGAAGTGTTTCTCGGTTATAGAGCTCACTTCACGTATAGGTCGATTTGATGGACTTGTGTAATAGGTCCAATTGGCAAGGTTGTGCGTTTTGGTTGACCACCTTTGGCGAGGTGCACACTTTGTGTGTACGTTATCACATGTGCTTGTGATGTGGAATAATTATGCGTGTACATATATAATGTATTTATTTGTGTAGCATGAGTTGTGAAGTGTCGATGTGTTAAGACACCACATCTCACGTGACGAGTGAAGTGTCGACGTGTTAACACACCACTCGGGGGTGAAGTATTGACGTGTTAAGATGCCACCTCAGGTAAGATGAAGAGTGAAGTGTCGACGTGTTAAGACACCACTCGGAGTGAAGTATCGACGTGTTAAGATGCCACTCCAAGAACTAGCACGGGTGAAGCGTCGACGTGTTAAGACGCCACCCGGGGTGAAGCATCGACGTGTTAAGATGACACCCGCGGGATTAGTGTAATACGTTTTAAGTACTCTAATGGTTGTTGTGAACACCGATGGGAAATTCGAGTACCATTCCTTATATTATTGGTTAACTACGGTTGTGCGTTGTGATGTAGCTAACCCTCCGGGTGTAGTTTATTGGCGTTGTTCACATCGTCGTTGGTGAACTTATATTTGTTGTTATTTTAGCTTGATGCTTAGTGATCGTACGGTATGCTTAGCTTAGCTTGCCTTTAGGCTTGGATGCTCCGGTATGCGTTATTTGATTTCTTGTGTGGCGTGTCCATTTTATGCATATATATGTATGTAGTATATTCTTACTCACTAAGCGTTAGCTTACCCTCTCGTTGTTTACATTTTTATAGATTTGCATGGAGGCGGTGGCTCGGGTAAGCGTGAGGACTAGTGGACTCGCGTAGGTTGCTTTAGAAGATGTGCTTTTGGATCGATTAGGATTGGGTAGGGTATCCCCAATCACCATGCTCGATTTTGTTGCACATTAGAATAGTCGGGTCGTGTTTGTCCGTTCGGATGTTTAAACTATGTATTAAATGTTTTAAAAGTTTATTGGACTTATTATTGTGTTAATGATGTTTTGGAAACATAATTGGGACCTAAATGTTAATGATATTAATGAAAAAAAAAATTACGGGCCGGTTTAAATACGGGTTGGGTTGTTTCATGGAGTAGGAGTAGAGTCATCAGAAATTACAGGCATTTCAGGTGGTTTAAGTGTAATACCGCTTCTTGTGGTAATGGCTTTAGCTGTTTCATTCCGGGGGTTAGCATTTGTATCGCTAGGTAAACTTCCCGGTTTTCTTTCACCTATTAACCTTGCTAGGTTGCTCACTTCTTGTTCCAGATTTTGGATAGAAGCATGTTGATTTTTAAATGCTTGAGCATTTTGTTCATTAGTTTGTTTCTGAGATGTGAAAAATTGAGTTTGAGATTCAACTAGCTTCGACATCATATCTTCTAAATTTGACTTTTTATCATCGGATTGTGGTGGTTTATTTGGAAAAATAGGTCTTTGCTGGTTGTAAGTATTGTTGGATACTTGTTGATTGCTAGGACCTTGTTGGTTGTTGTATGGAACATTTCGGTTATAATTCTGATTTTGATTGTAGTTTGGTCTTGGCGGTTGATAATTCCTTTGATAATTATTTCCAAGCCTTTGGTTCATGTATGAAACATTCCCTCTTTGTTCCATTGTTTGTTCAATACTAAGACAATCTTTTGTCAAATGTGGTCCTCCACACTGCTCACAACTAACACGTATTGTGTGAATATCCTTAGTCATCTTTTCCATTCATCTCTCGAAAGCATCTATCTTTGCGGAAATGGAATCAAAGTCATGGCTAGAATCGGCTCTAGCCGCTTTAGATGATCTAACGATGTCTTTTTCTTGATGCCACTCATGTGAGTGGGAGGCTGTGTTATCAATAATTTTGTAAGTTTCAGTTGCGGTTTTCTTCATAATGGAACCACCAGCTGCTATGTCGATGTCTTTACGTGTAGTAATGTCGCATCCTTGGTAGAATATTTGTACTATTTGATAAGTGTCTAAACCATGTTGAGGACATCCTCTCAACAACTTTCCAAATCTTGTCCACGCCTCATATAGAGTTTCATTTGGCTTTTTTATGAACGTAACAATTTCTCCTTGAAGTCTCACGGCTTTAGATGCCGGAAAGAATCTTTTAAGAAAATTTTCAACTAAAACATCCCATGTGTCAATCACCCCTTCAGGTAACGATTCTAACCAATCTTTGGCTTCTCCCTTTAAAGTCCAGGGAAATAACATGAGATAGATCTGCTCGTCCTCAACTTCTCTAATTTTAAATAGAGTACAAATCCTATTAAAGGTACGAAGATTTTCGTTTGGATCTTCTTTCGGCGCACCACTAAATTGGCATTGATTAGTTACCATGTGTAGGATTTGTCCTTTGATTTCATAATCTTGCGCATTAATGTCTGGTTGAGTAATTGTGTGACCTTGGCCAGTGCGTTTAGCCCTCATTCGATCTTCCATACTTAGAGGTTCCGGATTTTCCATGATTGAATTTGTTGAATCTGAATCACTAGAGGATTCTGATTTAATGGTTTCTTCCTCGACAATCTCTGGATGAGTAATTTGTGGTTCAGGAGGAATGATTATTGGTTCAGGATCTCTGAATTGTCCTTGAATATCCTCCGGGTTCTCAATTGTGAGGTCGGGTTCAAAAAATAGATTATCGGAAATTTGAATCGGAGTACTTGGTCGACTAGATGACGATTCTAAAGAAAAATCAACGGCGACAATATTGGCTAGATGTCTTGATCGAGTTACAGGAGGTGAACGTATGAAAGGTGGTGAACGTTTTGCTCGGTGCATTCACTGAATATCTTAAAAAAATTATATAAGTTATCAAATTAATAGACTTTTCTGCTTTTGCCCACGTTTCGAATAGCCAAAAGATGCAGCAGGGAGCCAGGATGCTTTAATTCGGAAAATCCACAACTCAGCCACTAACAAATCCAACTATTATTACGAAGCAGAAAATTTTGGATGTCTATCAATTTAACCGCTTAAAATAATTTTTCGTCGAAATTTTAAAGAAAATAAAGAAAATTCTATGTCCTAAAAACTAGAGCGTCGAGAAATAAGAGAAAGAAAAAGAGTGCGTCGAAAAACGTCGAATAATAAAGGTCGAAAAATAAAAATAAGAAAGTAAAGCGTCGAAACTTAAAAGTCTAAAAACTAAATATTAAAAGTTGCGTCTAAAGGTATTAAAGCTTAAAAGAAATTTTATATCCAAAACGGCAATAACTTAATTAGGCACTAAAATCTATTTAAAACTAAAGCGATAAGTGACGTCGTAAAATTCTAAAGCACCTAAATCTTAGTCTAAAGAAAAAGTACTTAAGGGATTTTACGGCAAATCTTAGAAATCTAGAAATAAAAATAAACTACGGCAAAATACTAGTCTTAAAACTAATTACGAACGATAAAAATACAAATATTACGAATAAACGATTAAAAAGATACGAAATATAGAAATAAAACTTAAAGTTATGAAAATACAATTTTTATAAAAATATTATTTTTATATTATTTATTTTATAAAAGTATTAATTTTTATATAAGTAATAAAACTAATAAAACTTAATTTTACAAATTAAGACTAAAATTAAAACTAAATAAAATATAAAACCCTAATTATTAATAAATTTATTATAATTATAATTAAAACCGTAACCCTAAGTCTGTCGGACTAGGATCAGACCCTGTCAAATCGACTCATGCGATCGTATGAGTATTATGTTATGAGTCCATGCGGTCGAATGGCTTCGGGTACCAGGCCAATTGTTGGGCTGCTACAGTATTGTGGCCCGATTACTTTTAATTTATTTTTTTCTGATTTTTAAATTTATATAAAAAAATAATATGTAATAAAAACTTATATTTTAAAAAAAAATTACTTATTAGTTTTAATTTTTAACAAAATATAAATATAAATACAAACTTTTTAATTTAAATAGAAATATATTTTTCTTTTATATTTTTGTATTTTAAAACTTATATAAAATTATATTTTTACAAAAATAGCTTAAAAACTAATATTTTTTTATAGCGTTTCGCTTTCGGCTTTGTTGAAGTTCCCCGGCAGCAGCACCAAAAATACTTGATGTTGTTCGAGGTGTAGTACGAAATAGATTATATTTTAATACGAAATACTATTAAATACGATACAATTTTACACAAGTTATTTATTTATTTATAGAATGGATATACCTAAACCTTGCTACAACACTTATAGGCAGTGTACCTAATCGTAGAGTAGTGTAGTTTTTAGTAAGTCCGGTTCGTTCCACAGGGATACAACTAAGTTTAACGCTATATTTATTTTAAACTATATTTGTATAAAAATATATATATATATATATATATATATATATATATATATATATATATATATATATATATATATATATATATATATATATATATATATATAAGTAATATTATTATTGTTATAAAAGGGGGGTTTTACCGTCTAGTGACCGGTTTGTCGATTTTACGTCTTAACAATTAAAACCTAATGTAAAATATTAAATAAAAATACAACTTAATTTAAAGCGTAAAGTAAATGACGATAAATAAAAATGCGATATTTAAAAGTGCAATAAATTAAAGTACTATAAATAAAATGATAGTAAATAAAAGTGCGATGAGATATAAAATAAAGGAATTATGCTTATTTAAACTTCCGTAATCATGATGTTTAACGTGTTAATTTTAATTTATTACCATGGGTTAATTATCCTTTGCCCTGGATTATTCGATATGTCCATCTGGTTTTTGCCCATAACAGTCCATCAGTCATAAATATAAAGTGCGAGTGTCCTCGTCAAATTATCCTTATACCCGAAGTCAAATATTCCAACTAATTGGAGATTTAAACTGTAATAAGGTTTTAATACATTGTTAATGATTACACCAGGTTATCGACTGTGTGCAATCCAAGGTTTTAATACTTTATTAACAATTACACCAAGTGTCCTTGTATGTAATCCACCCCTGTTTTAATGAGTCCATTGACTATTAATCCATCCCAGTGTCCGGTTAAATGAACGTTTATTAGTACTTATAAATATCTCGCCCATCGTGTCCGATCGAGTGTATGTGATTATTTATAGATACATCAAATTGTAAATCTCTATATTAAATTAATGAACTATCATTCAGTTAAATAAATATAAAGCCCATTAATAGCCCATAGTCCAATTTCCACAACTGTCGGTCTTTTGTCCAAACCCCAATTATGGTACAAAGCCCAATTACCCAATCTTAATATTTAGCCCAACATCACGATTACTTCGATTTAAATAAGCATAATAATAACTTAGCTACGAGACATTAATTTAAAAAGGTTGAACATAACTTACAATGATATTAATAGCTTGGTGTTACACGGACATAGTTTCGACTTACAAACTTAAAACATTCGCCACTATAACCTTATTATTATTAACTTAATATTAAAATTATAATTATAAAATATAAATATAAATTGAGAGAGAGTGAAGATATCAGTTGATATAGGTGTAATTATTTCGTCCGAAAAATGCTTCAATTTATAGATGTGGCCAGCTACAGTGAACCATGCGATCGCATGGGTTTAAAGCCTCCAGGCCATGCGATCGCATGGCAGCCTTTTCCTGCTCATACATGATTCCAAAATGTGGACTACGCGTATTTATTTAATATATAATATAATATATATAATTTTATATAATTAATTATATATTATATTATATTCTTGTGCATTGTTAACTTGTAATTTTAGCTCCGTTGCGTCGCGCGTTGATAGTTGGTTCATGTTTCGTTTCCGAATTTTCGAACGTCCTTGCGTACTATTTAATATCTTGTACTTTGCGTTTTGCGGCTTGTACTCTTGTAATTTTGAGACGTTTCTCATCAATAAATTGAACCACTTGGATTGTACTTTGTACTTTTTAGAGTTTTGGTCGTTTGCGTCTTCAAATCGTCGAATCTGTCTTTTGTCTTCACCTTTTATTATCTAAACGAATATCAGTTGTAAATAGAACAATTGCAACTAAAAGCTTGTCTTTCTTGAAGGATAATGCTATGAAATATATGTTCATTTTTAGCATTATCAATGAAGATGAAGATGAATATTATTATTATTGTTGTTGTTGTTGTTGTTGCTGCTGTTGATGCTGCTGCTTAGGCCACTCACTATCTACGTGAGTGAGAGCCATGTCGCGCACGTCATCATTGTTTAACATAGATAATACTTAAATCGTAAGGGGTGCACTAGCCGCTCTAGTGGTGCTAGTTGGCATGAATTTTGTAGGTCCCATGTTTTTTCATTTTGTACATTATGTATAATATGTTGTACATATTTTATTTTAGGGATATATTTGTGGGTAATATTTAGTGAAAGATAGGGAGGCTTTAGGGCATGTTTAGCAACAAGTTTTTTGAGCTTTTAGGAGTTTTTATGAGCTTTTAGCTTCTATGAAAAATTCATGTCAAGTAAAAAAAATTCGTTTGGTTACAACAGTTTAAAACTATTTGAGGATGGGAAAAAGTTAAAAGCTAATTGAACCAGCGTTTGAGAAAAAACTCCTAGCTTTTTATCATTAACTCTTTATTTTAATAGTTTGAGTTATCCATCCAAACATCTAAATACATATAAAAAGCTATCAGCTATCAACAAAACACTACCAGCTAATTTTTTTAAACATACCCTTAATGAAGTTATTAACTATGCCATCTTTGTTAGTTCAACTTGCAACAATCACTAACCCACGAACGATAAACGAATAATCTAAAAGCTTAAACGATAAAACTAAAGCATACGACACAAGGATTTAACGTTGTTATATCCCAACTTCAAACACGGAGAAGGGTTTAGTCCATGGGCGCAAACCAGAGTATTTTTCACTATTTTCCGAGCACACATTACAATGAGGACAGGGTTCCATTATATAGGCAAAACAAAATAAGGAAACAATCTAAACCGACTTGTTGTCCAAGGTAGGATCGCGACCGCAAAGCTCGTCTAGCGACCGCGAAATGCTCTCAACGAATCCGGGATTTTACTTCTCCACCAAGCTTCCACATTCTTGACCTTCAAGCTAAATAACTTTCCAAAATCGAATCCTTGCTCCATAAGTTGAACTTGACTCACAGAACATCCGATTTCTTTCCTTTTGTTTAAAGTTTTCATATCTCAAAAAATCTCCCACTTGGAGACTTTAAACAAACCCTACACCGATCACATGTCTTGACTTTATTGAACCTACCCATATATACCGCCAAGAAAGCTTCTTGGGAGACACACATTCCAACCACGACGTGTTGGGGGAACTTTCGATAAAGAGCACTTCAACTAAACTCGTAAAAACGTAATCAACCTCAAATTTTCAATTATGTTGAGCACCCACAACAACCCTAGATCACCTAGTTATATAAGTTCATTTGAATACCGCTAGATAACCATTCAGGACACGCCACTCTTCCACGGCTTGGAAGGAAAATTTTTGATACTCAAACAGACAAGTAATAATCCAAGCTTCATTACTAGCTTGGGTCATCTCGGTTTCGAGACCACCACTGAAGTGTGCGAGACTTCAATCACAAGATTTTAACAAGAGACAAAATCGCCTCAACTCATCGCTCTAGACACGCCCAACCCTATCCCTGGAAAGTCAACAATCACCCTCGTAGAAAATTCCCGTTTATCACTGATTTTCCTTCCCGTAAATCAAAAAATCCAACAGACGCCCTTGTTGACTATTCATCAAGGCTTCAATGAGAACACGATCATAACCTCGAAATCTACACTTTCTAACTTTTCTCTTTCATGCTGGTAATACTCATATCTATAAATTTCTCGAACACATCTTCTCATCCTCATGCATGCTCCTACTGTACGAGTAAGAAATAAACTACGACTACTCGAGAAGAATCTGGTTCGTACCACCTGGCCAGTTGCAAATTTCTTTGCCATTAGAGAGTAAAACAAGTACATGAGTCTCTAATGTTCGGAATCGACCCACTAACCCTGCAAAATTTGGAGAAACACGTCGCACAACCATCACCATAACTCTCACGAGTCGTCCAACTCCTACGAACTCGATACTTCTGTTAGTTATCAAACTCACAATGAGTTCCTAACACCCTCAACAATATCTTCAAAGCTTCAAGCTCCGGGACTTACAAGATTATCCACTCCATCAATCACCTAAAGATTCCTAACTAGTCACCAAGAAGAAAATGCTCATTTGTTGAACTAAACATCACCTAAAACCTGAGCACCGGTCGAACACGTTCTATCCGACTATCTTTGACAATCAATTTTCCTAGTGAGAGAAGCTCAAACCCGCTCGAATATTTCAAATCCATTGGAGCTTTTGTTCATCCTGTTTCAAACCGCAAGCATCAAACTTCCCTTTAACTCTCACTGTCAATTTCAACCTGGACGTATCCCATCGTTCTACATCGTTTTCTAAACCTAAGAGAATCACCCACGTGAGCTTCTGTAACAGAAAAAATCCCAAAATATCCAGCTCGTATCGATCAAAGTTTTTGAGATAAAAATCTCTCGCACTCACGTCATCAAAACCCGAAAAGTTCATCCTAAAAACTGCTCAAAATAAAAAAAAATGATATCTGAAAAACCAACGGTCCGAGCATCACTAAATTATTATCACATTAGGTCCACATGTGTAGCACCTCTAGTCCAAATTTCAGGTCAATCCAATGATAGACGAACTGGCAATAATTTCTCTCTTACAGCTTCACAATCAAACCCTAACTTGAGTGACAGTAACTTCAGAAAATCATATCTCCTAAATGAACGATCCGCTCTCTAAGAAATTTTGACCACATCTATAACTATGATCTACAACCTACTGTGAAAATATCATGACGATGCAACGGCTAATGGACCTGCTATGAATTCTCTCCTACATAGCTTTTGAACCTCCGAATTCGATAGCTCAGTCATTCTTTCGCACGGGATCATGAAGAACGAGAACTCAGATCCGACACCCGGATCTTCCGATTAAATCTCTTCTTGCAACAAAACTCTTTCGAACCGACCAACTGACTCTGTAACCCTTCGCTAATAAATCAACATATTAATACAACCAGTGACCTGTTACACCATATCCTGCCACGATCGGACTAATCCCGGTGTGAACAAATATCCTGGATACATAGACATACCTGAATGCCATGATCAACTAAGTCTCTAGATCGATACTGTGACGACCCGCCAAAATTGTCATTGATGGCGCCGTCAACTTAGGTCCCGTTATGTGGTCGTAGTCCCTAAATGAGACGCGTTTGACCAAAATTATGTCGCATTCATTTGAAACGTGCATGACTTGCAAAGTTTAGTTTACCAAACGGTTCGACAACAAGTTTAAGTTTACAAAAGTTACAAAGTATAAATGAAATAATTTGCGACATAATATAAGTTGAAAATCGCGGATGCTATCAATAGCGTATGTATATATGCTTTAAGTTTAAATCCAAAGGTGCTATCAATAGCGTATGCATGTATGCTTGACCCCAAGCAAGAAATCAAAGTGTGCGGAAGCATGTATCAAGTAGCCAATCATGAACCTGAGAAACATATAGAAAAGTGTCAACGAAAAACGTTGGTGAAATCATAGGTGTATTTGTAAACGTTGTTTTTGAACTACAAGATTTAGTATAAGTTGATTATCCAAATCGTTTGCATTCCAAAGATGTTGTTTGTTTGTCGAACACCTAATTATCAAGGCTTAACAAAATGGTACATCTGCATCATAGTGTTAGAACCTACACTATACCCGAAAATATATTTCATCCGCTAACGGTAGCGAACAGTTCGAATGAGGGCTCGTCAAGCCCGTATGGATTCACACAACATAAGTTCTCGCTTACACCCTACAAGTGTAACTAATGATAATTGAATTGAGGATTTTTGTTCTAACTCGTACGTGGTATGTTTGTTTTCGTACTTGTGTTCAAAGTATAAAAGTATAAACCGTATATGTTTCTCATCCCATAATTTAAAGAGTAAAAGTTGTTGAAAAGGTGAGACTATGATCTCACTGTAGTTGCACGCCAAAGTACTTCATTTTAAACGTTGTGCAATGAAAGTTGTTTAGTCTTGACCTAAACAAGTAAGTTATATCAATACCGGGTAAGATACAAGGTCGGTCGAAATGTGTTCAATTAGTCCTATGGCTCGTTACGACTCGAATATATAGCATGTGAGTCAAGTTGTCAAGTTTCATGCAAGATATAAGTATAAAAGCAAGTTAGAACGATTGCATAAGTATTTGGTTAAGTTTGACTAAAAGTCAAACTTGGTCAAAGTTAATGGGGTTGGGTCGGGTATTCGAATTTTGTTCAATGATAAGAAGTCATATATAAGCATGTTGGCCAAGTTTCATGTTAATCGGAGTTGCGAGTAAGCGGGGGTGAAACTGTGAAAACACAAAATAACTTTGATCAGCCCTTTTCAGGTCCTTCTCCGCGATCGCAAATTTTTACCCTCACATGGCTCCGCGATCGCGAAGCCTCCTTTTCCAGGAGCTGAATTGCTGAATAATGGTCAAATACACGAACCAAATCTCTTTCAAACACAACATATGATCCGGAAACACTAAAAACGCATACCATATATCGTTAGAAAGGTAATTTAACAAGGAATACAACTAAACACATATCATCAATCAGATTCATCATTTGCAATAACTAAGTCCACATCGAAAGATCATTGAATGTTCATTATCAAATGTTCAAAGTTCATAATTTGCATCTAACAATTCGGACGTTAAACGTACACATATAGTATGCCGTTTTGAAGGTAATCAAACATACAACACAACTAAACATTTACCAACAACGCTCATTATCGTTCAAGACCTCAAATGTTCATATCAAAACCTATCAAACCCTAACCAAGAATCACAAAATCAATAATCATGTTAATGTGAGATTTTCATGTCATCCAATATACCAAATCGAAGCATATGAAGTAACTAACCCTTTGAACACACAAACATTAACATTTAAACACATTTCATCATCCAAAATCAAAGATTTGACAAACCCATTTCAAGTGTTCATGCTAGTCATTCAAAACAAACAAATCGAGCAAACCATTTACATACACAACAACCTAGTGAGCCATAGACACTAACTAACACTATTTCAAGTCTATAAAACGAATTTGAGAAATTTGAGTTTTAGAAAAACCTTACCCCAAGTTATGAAATTGGTATCTATGTGTAGAAGATGATGAGAGGATTCCAAAAGTACAATTTATTTGAGTTGAGGCTCGCTAGATCTTGAGTAGATGATGAATCTTTGTTTATGAAGAAATGAAAGAAAAAGTGGAAGTAAGAAAAGAGAAAAAGATAAGATATGAGAAGTGGGAGGTTGAGTGGTGGGAGGTGATGACTAGTTGACCAAGTTTGGCCAAGTGACAAGGTTAGTCCCTCGAGTTTAAATGCGGGTGCATGAATTAACCAAACGAATTATTTTAAATACGCCAGGGTAACGAGAGGTGTTATAATTAAATAACGTGAAATATCAAAACGCTAGTCAACGAAGATACGAATTTTAATAACGAAAAATATATTATTTTTTAAAAAAAAAGACTGACGTTAAAATAAATTAACAGGAAAAGGCGGGTTATTACAGATACCTGTTGCAAAACAAAAAACCCTTGATGTTTCTTCTCATGATGATAATCGAATCATCAACCCAATCGAATATCTGCTTTAAATTTGTCATCGTGCCAGTTGTTCGAAGCCTATTGCTCTGATACCACTTGTTAGAATATCTGCTTTCGAAGCCATTGTGCACACATTACAATGAGGTCAGGGTTACATTATATAGGCAAAACGAAATAAGAAAACAATATAAACCGTCTTGCTGGCCAAGCTAGGCTCGTGACCGCGACGCCAACCTTGCGACCGCGAAATGCTTTGAACTTTCCTAAAATCGAATAGTTGCTCTATAAGTTGAACTTGACTTCCTAGTACATCCAATTTTTTTCCTTGTATCTAAAGTTTTCATATCTCTAACACCGATCACTAGGCATAGACACATTCCAAACCAAAGGCAAACACATACATGTTACAGTATCATTCTAAATGCTAAATATGCATATATTTATAAATTACTTGCAGACTTTGCTGATAGATATCTATTTGGTATAAGTAGGTTTAAAGGTTTTTTAGTCTTTTATGGCAAAGACATAGCTAGTGCGTTGAAAAAAATACTCGGATTGTCTAATTAAGAAAACATGGCTACAGTTTCCAAAGAAAAAATGAGAAGAATTTTATATATGGTAAGAGATATCACATAGATTTGGGGTTCCCTTTTTGTTTGATTTTATTTGCTATCTTTTTCAACATTCTCTACCACTTAAAGACTGCATTCACTTCCCACCCAAAAAAACACAGATTGAGATGGCAAATAAAAAACATTGACAATACCTCTAATAATATATATAAATAAATAATAATATCCGTATCTTGAAAATGAAAATGAAAATGAAAAAGAAAAAGAAAAGGTTCCCATTTTCAATTTTTGGGATTGGAGGAATCTTTTTTAATTCCCTCTCATCTTACTTTATAAGAAATAAAGTCACAAACACACCCAAAGAGGCCACCGAAAAGCGCACACATTTTATCATGAAAGTAATAAAAGTGAAACCCCAACTCAACCCCTGATTAGACTACCCAACGCACACGCATTTTTATTCTCTTCTTCAAATCGATCATTCTTGTATTCCTTTCATCTTCTAGATGCACAATAATAATATCTTGTTTAAATCTCATGTCTTGTTACTATTTTAACTATTACAAGAGGTAAAAAAAAAATTGCATCGTCATCCTTAATTAGTTGTTTTCTAAACTTGTGCAAAACATGATTAATCATGCAATGAGTAAACCATTAAACAAGCAAACTGTTGAGTTGTCTTATCCAACGTCAGCTATGAGACTAAATATTATGATGCTTATAATAGTTTGAATTACTCATCTCCTTGAATTAACTTGGAACCGCACCCGCAGTAATTTGCGTCTTGTGTGGGGGCATGTTGAGTTGTTTCATCCCACATTGGCTGTTAGATGTATCTAGTGATCATTTTTGACATTTTTCTCTGATTACCTCAAATTATATTCTTATTAAAAAATTTGAGCTGAGACCTCTGAGAAGGATACTAACCATGATAACGAATAATCATGAAGCGTTAGGCTTCTTAAATGGTACTACCTCCGTCTCATTCCAATAGTCCACAGACAAAAAACACGCAGTTTTAGGAAATTTCACTAACTTCATTTCTCCACCAATGAAATATCTTCTCTCTCCAAATCCACCAATGAAATATCATCTTTCCTTTCTATTTATGGAAGTGGATAATCAGAATGGGACAACTCAAAATGGAATACTAGCCTATTGGAATGAGACGGAGGTACTAGTAAATAATCTTGAAAATGATGTGATACCAATGTAAATTGAAAATAATTTTGAAAATGATATGATGGTATTTTCAAAGGGTAAAAGTTGTTGAAATATTCTATTATAATCAAACTTAGTTTATGACAGAAAGAATTTCACTCATCTATCACCACACGTCCATAAATTATTTCCCTCTCTTTATTACTAGACTAAGAGGTTTTCCTTTTTAAAAAGGGATGATTGCTCAAGTCAACCTCACCTCATCATTTGGTCTTGGTTCTTCATGGGGCACCCACTTTCTTTTTCTTGCTTTTCTTTCCCCTTTTTTTCACCTTCATTTGCATAATTCACCATGAAATGATGACAACCCTTTTGTTCGTTTCTTTCTCATTTTGTCTATATAATTGACACTCTCATTTAACAATTTTTTACCCATCCATGGGACTTAGTAGCATGAAGGTGCATCAATTCACACGTGGCGGTCGCTTGTGGGGTGACGATCATGAATCGTCCTCCTCTGGCCTCACTCTTGGTGTATGTAAGCGTACATTGGGCCCTATTAACCCTAAGTTAACTAGTAGTGGTAGTACTGATCAAAGTTGTTTCACCATGAACAACATTAGTGTTAGCAATAGTAGTAGTAGTAATAGCCATGTGACGGCCGCTTTCGACCTTAGGAGCTTCATTAGACCCGAAAGTTGTTCGATTCAACTTGTTTCGCCCGACCACAAGAAAGATTCTTCTCAGGTATTATAACTTTTTTTTAGAAAATCAACAAATCTACAACATGTTTCATTTGTTATATATGTACAATCACACATATGTGTTTAATTGTTATAGGCTAAAGACCATTTGTTATTTAACTCATCTAGTGTGTCATTTCATGCATATTAATATGATTATGATACACTAGTAGACAAGCTATTAGTTAGCTAGGTGTAATGCTGAGCTATATACTGTACATTCTAGTTAAAAACAGTTGAAGTTATAAATTCAATGTGCATGTTTGCTAAGGATTTTCACTATTTAAACATATATATGAAAGGAATATTTCTTCTCTTTCAAAAGATACGTTTTTCAAAAACAAAGTAAATTTTAATAGAACACAATCTCCATTAATTCTTTGAGATCTAAATTAATTACCTAATGAGAATGATGAACATTGTGAAGGTGGAGACACATCCAGGAGGAACAAGATGGAATCCGACACAAGAGCAAATTGGGATCTTGGAGATGTTATATAGAGGC